>NC_140585.1:1147187541-1147820041 GCF_964204655.1 Triturus cristatus
AGGCTGTGGATCTCCTTTCCGCCCCTCTTTCTGAGGTTCTACTGTTTCTTCTTTCTTTGGCCCGGCAGGGCTCTGCCCTGGGCACCCTGACAGGTTATCTTGCTGCCATCTCTGCCTTCTTAAGGCTTCCTGATCAGCCTTCTCTTTTCAAGTCCCCTGTAGTTACACGCTTTCTAAAAGGCATTACTCACACGTTCCCTCCTGTCTCTTTTGTAATGCCTCAGTGGGACTTGAATCTTGTTCTCACATTTCTAATGTGTACTCCCTTTGAGCCTCTTCATAATTGTCCTCTTCGTCTGCTGACGCTTAAGACTGCTTTTCTGGTAGCCATCACCTCGGCTAGACGGGTGAGTGAGCTCCAGGCTCTATCGTCCAAGCCTCCTTTTCTATCAGTTCATCCGGACAAGGTTGTCCTTCGGCCTCGTCCTTCCTTTCTTCCGAAAGTGGTGACTCCATTTCATCTTGGGCAGTCTGTCACCTTGCCCACCTTCTTTCCGCCTCCGCATCCTTCCAAAGAGGAAGAGAGGCTCCACCGTCTGGACCCAAAACGTGCGCTCTCCTTTTATCTGGACCGCACAAAGCAGTTCCGGGTGGACGACCAACTTTTCGTTGGATACGTGGGTGCTAAGAAGGGGAAAGCTGTGCACAAACGGACCATCTCTCGGTGGGTCGTTTTGTGCATCAAAATTTGTTATTCCTTGGCAAAAAAGGACCCTCCTGTTGGGCTGCGCGCCCATTCTACTCGGGCCACAGCGGCTACTACTGCTTTGGGACGGGGTGTCCCTTTGCAGGACATCTGTCAGGCGGCGACGTGGGCTTCGCTACACACGTTTGCCAGGCATTATTGCCTTGACAGCCAAGTCCGGAGGGATGGCTTCTTTGGCCGTTCTGTCCTCCAGGACTTTCTGGTGTGATCTTGGTTCGCAGACCCACCACCGGGGATGGTATTGCTTGGGTATCTATTCTAAGGTGAGGAATCTAACTAACGTGTTTCTTTCAGATGAACAAGTTACTTACCTTCGGTAACGATGTATCTGTAAGAAACATTAGTTGGTTAGATTCCTCACCGACCCACCCATCCTCCCCGTTCTGCGAACTGACATCTAGGGTTAAGGTTATCCTTTTCAGGCCCCTAGATTTTATTTTTGGCACCAGTATCGGTCTTTGCATGGCTCTGCGTTCCTGGCGCGGAAAGCTATTTACTAGAACTGATGTCAGCGCGCGAGGGCGGCGTCTAAGTACTCCGACGACGTCATTCCGGCGCACGACGACGCCGACGACGAACGCGGAGCCGCAGACGACGCCTAGCGACGTATTGCTGACGAAAAATCTTCCGGATCCAGTCTGACGCCTGGGGATATTCTAAGGTGAGGAATCTAACTAACTAATATTTCTTACAGATACATCGTTACCGAAGGTAAGTAACTTGTTCTTCTCGCCCGCTGCCCTTATGGTCAAGTTCTGTAAGTGTGTACTTCTTTTTTTTAAACTCTTTATTGGTTTTTCCCCCAGCAACACACCTGTTGATGGAAATCCACCATTAAATGACATCAAGTCTGACCACTTCAAGTGCACCATATTACCCCAGTGACAAGAAACAGTAGATGACCACATAATAATAATAGATGTATGCTCTACTGGGATCCCTTCCCACCAATACGTCCTTCTTGGTCGATGCCACCACCATACAATCAAGATCTTCTGGCCTCCTCATCAGCCTCACGATTCCTCCCTCAGAGTCCATATCATTGTCCTGTGCACCTTTCCATTTAGACCAGATATTATCGAACTTCCTGGGGCATCCTCTCACCTTATACATGAGGATACTGCCTGCATGCACCAGTTCATTTTGGCAATCCATTTAACCAAGCTCAGAGTACTTTTGCCCCCATCATTGCATATTACCTCTCTTAGCCACCGCCAAGGCCGTATTACAAAACAGCAGATTGTATTTGGACAACATAATATCTCTTAACAGTCCCAGCAGTGCCAGAGGCAGTGTGAGAGTTATCATGTCCTCCACCACCTCTGATACGTAGTACACAACACGTTCCCAGAGTATACTTGATTGGGGCTAGTCCCATAGCATATGGACCAGTGTCCCTGGCTGACCACACCCCCTGAGGCACCCGTTATCACTATCCCTAACCATATTATATAATTATTTTCTACTATTATAGGTTCTGTGTAGAATCTTGAGTTGGACCAGGTGGAACCCCGCCTTGATGGAGATTTCCCTTGGGTAGCGACATGTCTGCCCAGTCCGCATCCTCCAGAACCCCCAGGTCTACCTCCCAGCGGGCTTTCAGTTTGTCGAGGGGGCACTGTCAGTTCATCGTAATCATTTGTTAAATGTGTGAAATCGCTTGTTTGTGTAAAGGCGCACCCAAGATCCATAAGTCCAGTGGTGTCTCTTCCGCTGTATTTGCCAATAAGCCTGTGAATCTATAAGTATTGCAGCTACTGTCATATCTTGACTTTAGTTCCTCGAAGGGTATCTTTATCCCCCCACCCATATGTCCCCCACCTTCGTCAGTCCTGTCAGGTCCCATTGGCGACGCCCCTCAAGGTGACACATCTTCCCTATTAAGTTGACCTGCCAAAATGGAGTTTCCAGTGTCAACCTTGACTCCCATCTCTCTCGAAGCTGCTCTCCAGACCCCGTGGACTTTGGCCATTGGGGGCTGGGGTGCTTCCCGTACAGCAGACCAAGGTAGCTCACATTGCACATTGCCTCCCTGTCAGCCATCAATGCTGGCTCAGTCAGGGACGCAAAGGCCCATTAATTATCCACCAGCAATTGGGTTGCCCAGTACTAATGGTATAAACTCGGAAGCGCAATCCCCCTTTATAGGGTCCCCATGTTGGAGTTCCATAAGCTATCCCTGGTGCCCCACCATCCAAAGCAAAATGCGCATTGGGGACACCACTGCCCTGAAGGAGGCCCCTGGCACAGCATGGGGGATGTTTTGGAGTATATCAAGAAATTTTGGGAGCGTAATCATCTTGTATAAAGTTGTCCTACCTCGTAGGGATATGGGCAACTTTCTCCAATGGGCTCTATCTTTGTTAAATTCCTTGTGCATTCTACCTAGATTTTTGTCAGCAGAAATCATGTGAGCTAGGTTGTCACATAAATACCCTGATAGTGGAAACCCTCAGGTGGACATACCACTGGGATTTCACCCACCCCTGATCTCTGCCAATAGTTGATTGGGTACATTATTGACTTCCGTCAGTTGATAATACTAGTGTATGTTCCAAGTAGTGTAAGGACCTTTAACACCCTGGAGAGGGAGTTGTCCGGGTCCGTTAGGTAAATAAGAATATCATATGCATATATAACATCCTCCCATGTGGTGATCCAGTTGATTCCCCTTATCAAAGTGTCAAAGTGTCCTTTCTTACCCACTCTACTCTTGGCTCGAGGGCGATCGCGAAGAGGAGCGGGGACAGCGGGTATGCTTGTCTTGTTCCCCACGTCAGAGAAAAGCCCGCTGAGTACGTACTAGTGCCCCTCACCTGGATTTATGGACCTTGAATCCGTATACCGCAGCCACACCCAAGTCATGATTTCCTGGCCAAACTCCATTTTACTTAGAATTGCCTGTAAGTAGGGTCATTTCAGAGAATCAAATGTCTTCTCAGCATCTAGAGCGGGATAGCATGTTCCTGAATTATCTGATGTCTTTCCAGGCAATCAAACAGGTGCCACAGGTTGTGTCTGGTGGCCTCTGAGACATGAACCCCGATTGATCTGGGTGTTCCAGTTTATGGACGACTTTACTCAGGCGATTCCCCAGTATCTTAGCCATCATCTTGAAGTCCTCCTATATGACGCACAAGCGTCTTTTGTTTCCCACTTTTGTGAATGGCAGCTATCGTCGCTGTCCGAAGATCATCCAGTAGGCCTCCCACCCGTCTGGCGTCTGTAAACATCACAAGCACAGGCTTTGGGATTTTCCTCCGCACATATTTAAACAAATTCCTCCACTATCTCCTCAGCAGTTTTCACCACCTCCTCCATGTCACTGCGGATGCTATGTACCTATCTTTGGCCTTCTTCCTTGCTTGCCAGCCATGCCAGCATCTTCCCCGTCTTATTGCCCAATTCATAAATTCAGTGTTGTTGGGCCCGAAAGTGCTTTCTCACATCATCCTTTTTTTTAAATAATTCTTTTTATTGACAAAAAAAACAAACATACGGCAACATTGGATAAAGTGACATAGTGCATAAGTACCAAAACCAGCATTGATTTGTCGTTGGGAGTCCAACATCTCCATCACATTACAGAACAGCAATTTCAACATCTTGACCAGTGCTATCATGGAGTCATATCGTCTTGTGCGGATGGGTCGAGAAATGGTTCACACAACATTCCCCTCACTTTATTTCAGTCATCCCAAATCATGGTGCATTTTCGCACGTCATCCTTTGATAATTGCCTGTATATTTCTCTTGCCAGTTCTATCTACCACACCAGTAAGGGGGTCTGAGGTTGTTGTGTATTCTACCTCCAGTTGTCCCAATGTGATTTCAAAATTTTCAATCACTATATGTTGATCCCTCCCTAGCCCTGTACATGGGAGACAAGTCACCCCCTCATAGCAGCTTTATAGGCTTCCCATAGTACTATGTTAGAGAACACCAAGCCCTCATTCTCTGTGAAGTATTGTTCCGTGATCTCCCCAAATTGTCATCCTGTGTCCAAACTAGTGGGTTCCCATGGATCTAGTTTCCATTCCCTCACCCTGCTTGTGCCTGGGATAGACAGCACATTAATGTTCAGTGAGTGATCTGAGAGTCCCTTGGGTAAGTATTGCGTGTCCCGATAGCAACCAGTAGGTAGACCAGCCTGGACATTGCCCTCAGTAAGTGGGCCGCATTCGAGAATTGCCTGTCTGCTGGGTGTTCTTCCCTCCAAATGTCCAGTAGCCTAATTGGGGGAAAAATGTGCTTGTCTCTTGTCCCCTGGGCTCATATGAAAGCTGTGTATGACTCTGACCAGAGTAGTGTTCAGTGTCAAATGGAGGTCCCCCCTATGATTAGCAGGGAATCTAGGGTTTGCGCGATCCATGCGCCTAAAGACTCCAGCTTAGTAGTTTATAGTCCCTATGGGAAATACCAGGAGCGGCGGTCAACATGTGGCCGTTCCAGTCCCCCTGGATCGCTGCATTGCATCCTCTTGGGTCCTTCAAGACCATGCCAAAGTCATCTCAGGGAATACGTCCTTTGGGAGTTTGATATTGTCAGTCTTTCGGAATCCACCCTCTGCCCCTGTAGCTTCAAAGGTATACGCCACTCCACCCAGTCAGGAGACTTTGATCCGCTCTCTTGGTAAGCCCTTCAGCGTATACTCCCTCCTGCTTGTCCAAATGGTTCCAGCCATCTAGCCATTCCCCAGCTTTATCGGGGGTCGCAAAGACCCACGTTCTGCCCACCGCAGTCACTCTCAATTTGGCTGGGACATCATGGCTTATTGTAAGGTTTTTGTCCGGAGTTCAACTTCAACCTTGTCAAACATGCACCTCTGGGCTTGTACCTACTGCGTGGAGTGAGGAATAGCATTACGATCTGGTTCTCCACCTTCAGTGGGGCGTGTAACTGTGCTGCCCACAGAATGGTACCGCTGTCCCTGTAGTTTAATACCCTGGCTATTATGGGTCGTGGCTGCTTTCCTGACTGTGACGGAATGCCTGGCACCCTGTGCGCCCATTCAGTAGTGAAGTGTTGTGAGTGGTCTGCGGGACGCACAACTTCTCAAATAAAGTGTTCTACATAGGAATCAACTTTGGCTCCCTCCATATTTTCGAGGATACCCACCAATTGCACGTTCTTTTTACTGGACCTTCCTTCAGCATCCTCTGATCTTCGTGGTAGCATGTCAGAATGCTTCCTGATTATACCTTCAGCAGTTGTTACTCTCTCCACCTTTTTCACCATGTATGCATGGTTCAGGGAGATTTCCACTGCTGCAGTGTTGATCTTGGATTCAAGCACCGACCTTGTGCCACTAATAGCCAACAGCAGGTCTGACAACGATGAAGTCTGGGTCTGGGCCATGTCTGTCATCGGCGTCTGTGGGTCCGCCGTGCTCTCCTCTGGCCCTCCCTGGCGGAAGGCGAAAATATCCGGCTTCACTGCCGCAGATGGCTGGACCACTTCATGCGCACCATTTCTGCGCCCCTTGAAACCGATGAAAGGCTATCGATGGGTGGTGTATATGCCCGGTATACACGGTCGTCTTTGTCTAAGTAGGCCCTGGAGTATCCCTTGCCACTGTTTCAGGGGCGGCTGTTGTGCTTATTTCACTCACCTCTACCCCCGTCCTCCCCTACTTGTCGGTGGGGCAGGGATCCGCTTAGGACTGAGCAGCAATCTACAACTACTTCCAGCTTGCACTTTATTGGGAGACAACTGCAACACGTCCTCCGTAGTCTTGTGATAGCAGCCGCAGCCTCCTCCTTCTCACCATCGTGTGTGCCCCAGGTGTATCCTAATTGTCGCAGCTGTGTCCCCGCGCCTGCCGAAGGCAGGCTGAGGTTGCTCCTGACGCTCGACCAGGGATACCTCCGTTACTGTTCTCGGAAGCTGCAGGGCAGGGCTCCCCTTACTACTAGTCGCTGTTGGGTGCCATCTTAGCGGTCGCACCGCCGCCTCGCACTCAACTCACAGTGGGTGATCAAGATAAATGTTGCCGCCTTCCTTGTGGCATCGTAGCCCTCCAGAACTTCCCCTACAATGTCACAAGCAATGGGGGGCCCCAGGCGGCGGAACATGACGGAGGCGGTCATCTCAGTCTGGAGCTTTGGCAGGTCACACCATGCTGGATCGTCATCCGGACCATGCCCCGTAATGATGTACTTCTGATTGATACTTTTACATAGATTTCTCACCTTATGGATTTGCCCACAAGTGCCAGACTGTAGATAGAAAGTTTAACAGCAGTGCTCCTGCATGCGAGTTGGTGGCACTGTGCAACACCATTCCTCTTCAGAGGTGATGAATGGAGCTGCATAGAAACACCACACAGAAGTACACAAAAAGCCACTGGTAATTACTCGAGCAGCATCCCAATCCATTGTTATTTTTCACACCATGCTAACCTTAGTTTGTAGCCAGCCATGTGCAAATCAGTCTACACCCTGCTCCAATAGGAACAGTCCATCCGAAACTGCCAGGCCAGGTCCTCCCTGATCCAGAACACAAGCAACCCAAGACCAGTTATGCTCTTATTAGGGCTCATCAGTCGAGTATTACTTGGTTCCACAGGCAGAGTGTGCACAGGAATCCAGGTCTGGGCATACCCTTCCTACCTAGGTGTCTCACTGAAGGCTACAAAAAAGTGATTGATGGAATGCTTGAACTAAATTCAGCCTCTGTTAATTACTCAGACCGCACCCCAGTTCATAATTATTTTGCACACCATGCCACCTTTGTTTAGCGCTAGCCAAAGCGAAGGGGAGGACCCACCCCCAAAGTTGTTCCCAAGGCTGATCTTCCTTGCGGTCAAAGTCTTCGGGCAAGTAGAAGAAGAAACACAAGACGTTCAAGCAACACTTTGCCTCATCCTGTCATTCTTGATCTCCAGAGGAGGTGCAAGGGCGTCACTGGGCCTCCAGGTCTCATGTTCCAATAGAAGCCGATTCTATCGCTGGTCCAGATGCATCCCTAGTTTCCGGGCCCATCTGTGACCGCTGCAGGTAGAGTCTTTTCGTGAAGCCATTCTGCACATTGTTGGCCATCTTCTAGCTCCTTCTAGTGCGCCTTTGGGCCCAAGGACCTGTAGGGAATCCTGCTTGAGTTACTGCATGCAGGTCCGACCCTCAGCACTGTCTGGACCCCTTGATCCTATTCTGGGAGACAAGCTGGCGCAGGCTGCACGAGCGCCGACGCTGGCACCGATGCCACTGGTGCCCAAAAAAGACCTGCCACCGATTGTGGTGTCAGACTCAGAGCCAGCATTGTTTTAACCTTGATCGCTGCAGCGCCCGGATCTTGATGTATAGCAGCTCCTGATAAGTCCATCTGATTAAAGACACAATTTCCCTGCCTACAGATGTGCATAGTCATTACCATCCCACACACTTTTGGCGCTGACTCTAATCAGAGCCAACCTTATGGGGATGACAATGGTGGGTATGGGTAAGGATTTGCCCCATCCTATGATGATGATAACTGGTAAATGGAACTGCACGATGCCAGCATGTTGACACCTCACCCATTATATACTGGGTTGATTCCCCATCCCACCCCACAACCCCCCACCTGGCTTCCTGGGCTAAACCATGATCTGGGCCCCATAATCAATCGACTGGTTGCCCCCTCCGCCATAAACCTGCTCAAGGAGACGTGGATTTACCCACACAGCACCCAACACCTGAAAGTCTGGTGGTCCAGGTGTCCACCAGTAGAGTAAACCCTAATGCCTTTTTATACCACACCCCCAGACAGCGAATCAAAGTGAGTGAACATATTTGGAAAGCATATGTTCTCCTCGGCCAGCTTCACCATGACGGAGCTCAATGCAAGCTGTTTATTAGGATGCTATACTCACACAGGTAGGCTAGATCTTGCCTGCGGTCCCCAAAGACCTGCAGGCTTCCCTAGCCCAAATGTTTCAGGTTGAGCCAAATTTATGATCCCCTTGGGCCTTGAACACCATGGACTGCCTCAGTAGGGCTATGGGAACCAGCGTGGTGGTTCTACGCCTCACTACGATGAGGTCCACTGGTTTCTCTGGAGCCATCTAGCTGTTTTTGATGGACATGCTTTTTGACTGCTCCCTTCTGTTTAGGAACAAGACAGTCTTAGCTGTAGAGCTTTTTAAGGAGAGATGGACCTTGGTACGCTCCTTGGGTCTTTCCGCTTTAGTCAGGCCACCCCTCTAACAATTATTGCTTTTTGGGGATATGCCAGGGGCTTCGCGTATCGACAATGTGAGCCTCCTCTGCCTGCACAACAGTCTTTCTGGCTCTTACCTCCAAGAGGAGCAGTATTGGCTCAAATTTGGCTTCACAGGTGTTAGTATCATACGTGTGCTAAAGGAAGCACCCAACCCTCTAATGGCCCTACTGCTCAGAGACGAAGAACCAAAGAAAGAGAACTCATGCAATAAGGGAGTGCTTAGGGAGTCCAATAATCGTTCATTCAAAAATTCGATTTAGTGCAGTCTTTCCAAATTGTTTTCACACATAAGAGGTCTTCTCATAAAACCAATATGCAATAAGCAGTAGTGATGATATGATTTTCAAACAAAATTTGCTTTATTTTTTATAACATCCAACAGCAGCCCAGCCAATGCTTTTCATCTCAACATGAGACTTTATCAGGGTTATTGATATGTCTCTAGTAATGCTTCCTGGATAGAATATGCCGTAAAGGAGAAAACGTTGAATATCCTTATCACCTGTGGGACCTGCAAAAATCATGTAGAAGGACACGACATCCCATCCATACGAGGCCTTCACAGGCAACGACCTAACCACCAGGGGCAGTGTCCATCCCAATCTCCCCTCACCCCCTCTGGCCACAACCTGCAAGCCCCTTTAGTGCACACTTAGCAGTGCACACCTAGCCTTTAGGAGGCAGGATCAGCCCCTTTCTGCAAGGGTGGCAACAAATAGCATTCGATAAATGAGTCCTGCAGATTGTCCAACGGGACAATGACTTGTCATTCCTTTTCGACCTTCCGCACCTGCCACCTACCTCAGACCACTTCTCGGAGAACCATGTGTCCTTTTTATGTCATGAAGTGCAGGCTCTTTTGGCCAAATTTGCCATTATAAAAGTACAGGCCTCAGAAGTAGGGACTTGTACTGAAGAAGGCTGGAGGCCTACGTCTTATCCTAGATTCGTCCTCTCAATGCATTCCTGCACAAGCTCTAATTCAAAATGCTCACCCTGGCGAAGGCTCACTCTACCTCGGACACGGGAAGATGGCTTTGGACCTGCAGAATGCTTATTTTCACATCCCCACCCTGCAGGTCCACAGATGCTACTTGCGGTTTAAGGAGGGCCCTAAGCACTGTCAGTTTGCCATGCTTCCTTTCTCCCTTTTGGCCTCACCAGTGCCCATCAGGTGTTCACAAAAGTAATGATGGTGATCCTTGTCCATCTTTGGAAGTCGGGTATACGAGTCTTTCCTTACCATGATGAGGGGAATTTCACCACAGTTAGTCGTGGACCAGTTCCAGACAACGGCGAGCCTCCTTACATCTTTGGGATTCTCAATCAACCTGATACCTTTGCAGAAGCCCCTCTTCATCGGAGCCAACATGGATATGGTGCGATTTTGAGTGTTTCCTCCAGACTAATGAGTCCTGGACATTTGAGCTATGATCCTGATGTTTCAGCGTCTGTCCTGGAGCTCAGTGAGGATGGCTCTGACACTTTTGAACCTACTAGCCTCTTGTACCCTGCTCGCTGACCATATCAGGTGGCTCAAATGAGCTTTGCAATGAGATCTGAAGTCTGAGGGCCTAGTACCTATGAAACCTGGCAGAGTCTATCTAAGTGTCAGGGACAAATGCAAAAGACCTTCAATGATACCTTCTCAATCACCGTTGGACCAGCAGCAGACCTCTCTCCATGCCTTGCCCAGAGATTACGCGAGATGGATGCTTTGCTACTGAGTTGGGGCAGTTAATATGGGAGAGCACGCGCTCTCAGAGGCCAGGAACAATGCCTGCCCGGCGGAAGGTGATCACACCTCCTCCAGCAGGATGACTAGTGAATTTAGCATGTCAAGACCAGAAGCTTCAAAGCCTTTACCCACTTTGATATGCAACCACGGCTTCCCCCCAGACCTGGGGAATGCCATCCCCTGCCCTAAAGCTCAATTTGTACCAGAGCAGACGGGAAATTAGATATTCAGGAGCTGTCTTTCACTTACAGGGTAGTCACACCCCTACGATGGGCTACCTGAAGTGGACAGCCAGAGAAGGGTTTCACCATCTACTTTGTGGTGAAACTAGAGAATTCTGGATCAGGGTTATGCCCACTCCCCACAGGAAGTGGTCATATAGTGGGTGTAGTCACCATAGTGGCAGGTAGCCCCTTGGCTACTACCATAAACTCCCCTAAACATCCCTAAATTGAGTACATAATGGGGTCCCTCCTACACCAGAGAGACGGATTTGTCTACCCGGTAACAGAAGAAGGACAAAGAAGATCTGTCACCACGAGAGCTTTGGACCTACACTGAACTTGGTGCAAAACCCTGCCTGGCTGCTGGTACCACGACAATTGTGAGGGCCCGCTTGTCCAAACGCTCTGCATCCTTCCCAACACTTGTAGAGCTGTCCCACACTTTGCCAACCATCTAGCATCGCCCTTGAGGTGGAAGAGCCATCTTCCTGCATCCGCAGGCACCAACCTAATTTTTTCCCGTGCACCGTATTGTGGCCATTTGGCCCACTGTGGGAACCTCACGTGAGGAGGAAGTCTTCATGGCTCTAGGAGTGCGGCCTGGTCTCTGTGATGAGATTTGAGACGCTAGACCCTCCAGGAGCCCCCCTGCACAAATACCTAGAGTACTGAGGCACTTGCATCAACCAAGGCTTGTTTGTGTGCAGCCCTGACACCCCCGCTGTGGAAATAGACCTGCATGACAAGTGACTTCAAGACCGACGAGAGTGGCCCTGCTGCCTGTTTTTCCTCTCTGCAGGTGACCTGAGAACCATAAGAGACTCAAACACAAGTGGCCAGCCAGTCAAACACCTCTACATCTGAGCCCCACAGTCCAGGTTCTTGACTTTTCACTGTATCCCCTTGATCTCAGGGTCCTTATGACCTAAACCCTCCTTTGGGTTTTCCCAGACTTGTCTCCAAGTCCCCCCTGTCATCCTCTTCGTTTCAGGTACCCTTGACTTTGCCGGTGTAGCGACCGAGGCTACCATCCCAATCAACACCTCTGTACCCGGAATCCCCAGGGCAGGTAATCCCAAATTCTTGGTGGTTCTTTGGACCTTGGCTCCTAAGCACCTTAAATCCTAACGGGCACCTCCAAACAACGACTGCAGGTATATGTTTGCTGTGTATGTTTTCTCCCATATGATAACATTGCCTTGTTCGAGGCTCATACCTAAAAAAAACATTATTTGAGCATTTTCACTGTTTTCTTGAAAAATAGATAACTCCGAAAGTCCTTGCCTGATATTGAAAATCTTGGTGCCTAAATTCATATAAAAATCTGTTAATTTTGTAAATTGGTCTCAGATTTCTTAGATTTCTTCTTGAGTGTTTGCTCATTTATTTACTCTGTGTGTACAACAAATGCTTAACACTCCTCTTTGATAATCTTAAACTGCTTGACCACACTACCACAAATAGAGCACTTTGGATTCTTAAAGTAAAACCTGTAAAAAAAAAGTAAGGGTTGTTAGGGCTTTTTGAACAGTGTGCTTCTACACTGGCACTGCTACATAACAAGACAGCTTCCTACAGTATCAATTCACAAAGTGGACAATCTGCGGTTGTAAGTATCCATAAGAAGAACAAGTTGCATACCTTTGGTAACGCTGTTTCTGGTGGGTACTCTATCTTGATTCGTTGTATGGTCCCTTCTATCTAAAAAGATCCCAGCATAGGAATCTGCACACAGGCTTGTTCAGTTTGTCAATGGGCTCTGTGTCTGAAGGCATAGAAGAGTTCCTGAAAGACAATGACATCAGCATGCATGTG
Organism: Triturus cristatus; assembly: GCF_964204655.1. Classification (NCBI taxonomy): domain Eukaryota; kingdom Metazoa; phylum Chordata; class Amphibia; order Caudata; family Salamandridae; genus Triturus; species Triturus cristatus. The sequence continues at coordinate 1,147,200,227 of NC_140585.1, forward strand.
ATGCTCTTATATGCAGCTCCGTTTGTCAATTCTGGAGCTAAATGACGTCGACCAGATTCACACAGCGCTACATACCGGAGGGTAGGAGCACTGATGGGGCCTGGGGAAAATTCACAAGGTGAGGAATCTCTGGTTAGATAGAGTAACTACCAGAAAGAGCATTACCAAAGGTACGTAACTTGTTCTTCATAGACCTCAAGACTCACTCATTGCAAGTGAGAGACTCATTTGTACATCGAGCTGAGCTCTCCCAACGCGCTAAGTATCGCACTTGGTAAGAAGAGCTAGAACTTGAATAATAAATGTAACTTTTCAACGCTCTACTGTGTGCCCAGCAGCTCATGGGAGCTAAAAGGACTTGAGGATGTAATTCCATCACTGTGGAAAACATCCTGTTGTTTGCTTCAGTTAAGGTAAGAAGCCACACTGGACAGATCAAAGTGTTACTCTGCTACTTCTGATACCCACAGATCTTCTCTAATGAAGTATTGTGGTTGTTTTGTTAGTTTTCAGTTATTTGTATTAATGTATTGGTCACTTATAGTGTTTCCATTGATGTCTAAGTTTGTTTGATGTCACTTCATGTGATGTTACCAGATATGCTGAGTAGATTTCACTCTTGCAAATTCTTGAAACTTGAAAGCTCTGGCACTTTGTGTTAAATTCACAGCATCATAGCACCCTGGGGCAGCCATGGTAGAAGGTATCAACCTTCATGTTTGTGGCACAGTAACCCCTGCTTTCCCTGTGCCACCTAACAGTTTCTGCTTCCACATCAACCTTCTGAAACACAGAGCAGTTCACCCTGCTCTCTCATCTTTTTTTCCTTCCTACAGAACAGTTTCCTTCTGATTGAAATAAACGATACAACAATTACCTGTTCTAAAAAAGTCACAAGATGCAGATTACTTTCTATCATAACTCATGAAGACTAGAAGTGGCTCCTAGCCAGTGATCTTCAAATCACTGCAGCGCAGCTTTCAGGAGAACTGAATATAGAAACAGGTTCTAGCAATTGACTTTCTCAGGTGAACCACAATTGGGTCCTAAACATGGCAATGCTATGCATTTGGGGTTCCTTAGCTAGATCCTCTTTGTGGATCACAAAACAAAGTTTGCCCAGACTCCACCAATTACCAATCACAAATTAAAAGGAAAACCCCTTTGCTTAAGTGGTCAGGTAAGCTTGTGTGCCTTTCCTCTGATACCATTGGTCACCATCAAACTGACATACTCCAGAGCTAGGTTGATCGTCAAACCTCCAGAATGACCCCGACAATGGTGTCAGAACAGCCATAAAGGAAGCTGGTATACTTATCATACCTTGACAAATTCATGAACCATATTCTTTACCCAGCATACTATTGTTGAAGTTGCCGACTTGCTCAGTATGGAGATTTAACCTTTCTCTTGATTCTATGGAAATAAAAAAAAAAGCCATACATTCATTCACTAGAACTTCATACTCCTTTAATTGAAAACGATTCTGCATTAAATGTATTCTGATGAGCATCGACCCAACCAAAGGTTAAGAAGAAGCATTACTCCTTTATAGTCTTTACTTGTCCAAGTAGGAGTAGCTGTTCTCTTCCATTAAAAACATATTCCCAATCATGTTTTCAGAGTCTGTCAGAAATGACTTTCTAGGCGGATTAAGAATGTTTTCCACCTGTAATTAGTCGTCGTCCTTCTTGTCGTCCTTGCCCTCGTGTAGTCCTTTGCAAACTTGTGAGTCCCCCATTGAGCTGATCCACAAGACTTCCTTGCAGCATATCTTGTGGTAGGCTGCAATCACATTAGCATGCAGAGTTAGGGGCATTTGGGATCCATGCTTCCAGAAACCAAACAGTATACTCCCTTAGAGTAGAGTGGTCATTAGGACACATCCGGGTTTTCATTCTAAGTTGTTATCTGAATTCTATGTTAGACAGTTCTCTTCTTTTCCAACATTCTTTCAAAGTCCTTTCTCACAGTCAAAAAGGTCTTGGCATATGCTAGAAGTTAAGAGTGGGCTAAAAAATGTTCTCTTGACAAAACAGTGTCCTAATACTAAGCATTTGCTTGTGAATTATTAGGCTTTGTTTACAGGTTGATCATTTTCAAAACAATTTGCTTACAGAGGAATTGTCTCCTGTATCTTGCTTTCTTATAAAAAAGTGAGCAAATCCTTTAACATTAGACCCAAACCTCTCTCTTCAAGCGGGTAAGCAGCAAACACTGCTTTAGTAACAAACATTCCCTAGCAGATATATACAAAGAAGCTACTTGGCGGTAAGACTACACATTCTCAAGAGAGTATTGTCTTGGGTCACATTCTAATGCCTCTATGATAAATCGCTTTGACAAACCATGATATTTTTTCTTTCATTCCATTGCATTTTCAAGGATGGTCTTGATACTGTATTCAGTGCTTATGAATATGAATGAAGATCGCACGAAGGAGAAGGAAAGTTACTTAACTGTAATCCCAGCTATCACCATTGAAATCATACTCTAACCTCCTTACTCCCCAGGGGAGAACGACGAGATGGATTGTGAACTTGCCTGGATTCAAAGTGTCTGTACAAAATAGCTGGAGCAAGTACCACTGAAACATAATGGGATACTGGTGGCATGTGCTTCCTTAAATAAGTCCTGCAGTTTTCCAGTCTATAAAAGCTGGATTGTAATCTACCTACATTGCCACTGTTCTTGTTCAATGTCTTTTTTTATTTTATTTTTATGATTTGATTCTTTTAGACAATTATTTTGTGACTAAAGCCTTTACATTCTATCTATCTGCCTGTCTGTCTGTCTGTCTATCATATTCACTAAAAAGCCAAAGGTTACAGGTACATTCTAGTTAGGTTCATATTTTACACACACAAAAACATAGAAATTTAGCAGTTATCCAGTATTGGGGTATCTTTCATAGATTCACATGCCTGAATCATTCCCCGTCGCCGAGGCGGGAGTCTTGGTAGATAAAAAAGTAGTGCCAAAAAATAATTAGTAGTAGTAGTAGTAGGCCCAAAGAAAAAAGGCCCTAAGGCCTATATCTTAGAAGCCTATCTACTTCGTTATGTAAAATAACCCAAGAATTGGTAACAACCAATCAGACATCAGCACCCTTCTAGAACCCTCTCAGCAGAGCCAGCTCTCCTCAGATTTTCACCGCACGTCGTGTGGAAGGGAGTCTCCCTGAGTGCCTACTCAGTTTCTTCTTTTTCTTCAGTAATGTCTGACAAAAAAGCTTTGTTTAGACCCTGCAGGACCTGTGATAAGAAGAGGGTCCATGTAGACGACCAGCATGAGGAGTGTATTTACTGTCTGCATCCTAAGCATGTTGCTAAGGACTGTAGAATTTGCCGGACTTTCCCTCCCAAGACCTTAAGGGACAGAGAGGCAAGAGTATTATTATGGTTGAAATCTTCCTCGGCTGAGGAGGATGACAGGGCCTCGACATCTAGCAAGAGGGCTAGATCTATTGATAGTTCTTCCAGTGAAGGGAGAAAACATCATAAGGCCTCTCATGTAACTTCTGACCATTCACAGAAGTCACAAGACTCTGAGAGATCCAAGAAGTCTTCCGCTTCTAAAACCGTGAGTAAATCTCAGGTTAAGACTTTGTCAGTGGGATCGTCATATACTATCTCTGTGACTTCTGCTGCTCCTCTGTCGACGGCTACAGTCTCCACTACTTCGATATCTTCACCTATCATGTCTCCTAAAACATCTAAGACTCCGTCGACAACTGCGTCGACGTCGAGCATGAAGGAAGTTCTGTCAATGACGACATCATCGATGAGGACATCGTCGACGAAGACCCCGTCGACGACGAAGACCCCGTCGACGACGAAGACTCCGTCAACGACGATCCCGTCGACGATGACTATCCCGTCGACGGCGAAGACCTCGTCGACGACGACGATCCAGTCAATGATGACTAACCCGTCGACGGCGAAGACCTCGTCGACGACGACGATCCCGTCGACGACGACGATCCCGTCGACGATGCCGATCCCGTCGACGATGATGATCCCGTCGACGATGACGATCCCGTCGACGCCTCAGAAGGCAGCAATTCCGTCGACGAGGGGAAGCCCGTCGACGAGAGGTTTCCTTAAAGCGATTCCACCAACTACTCATGTTACGCCTATTGCGTACAAGCATATTCAGTTAAAAACTTTTCATAAACTGGATTACAGTAATATTTCTCCTTTGCTGCCGTCGCATATCTTAGACTCTTATGCAGAAGGGGATGATTTTGAAGAGGAGGATGATGAGGGCCCTTTCGGAATAGCTTGGCACCCCTCGGAGTTACATATAAAGTGTCAAGAGGTGGATGAGGAAGAAGACTATCATGAGCATGCTTACCAGGAAGGCCTTGCTACACCAGTTTACAGGCATACCTCAAGGGATTGGGATCGTAGAGAAACGAGTCATCTCCCGCCTACACTGATTCAAGATCTTCAGGCCATGCTGGCAGATTACCGCCAACGCTTTCCTCCACAACAACCTCTTCCTAATTTACAACCGACTGAAGAGTCACATACGGACATTCCAAATTCGCCGCTTCACCCTGCTGGTTCGGGGACGCAATCACACCATGATACCATTTCCTCTGATGAGGAAGATACCGAAGAAGGTGAGGTACCGGATAAAGACACCACTCTGGATCCTTGGGATGACTACATTATTCCCATGCCTTCTCCACCCATTCCTCCGCCATCGGATTCTCCTCCAGAGGATATAGGTGGCTTTCACAATTTAATGCAACGTACCGCAGTCAGGTTTCAACTACCAGTCACTGTGGAGCATACGGATTGTTTCCTCCATGATTTTAAAGAGGAGCAAAGGAAAATTACCAGAGCAATTCCCATCATCGATTTTATATGGAATGAGGGGTTAAAAATTATGAAGACACCTGCTTCCGTACCTGCGGTCCTCCCTCGTATTGACAAGAAATATCGTGCTCCTCCAGAAACGCCTTCTTGTCTAATCGGTCATCCCCGACCAGATTCCGTTATATCGCAGGCTGCTCAACAAAAGTCCAAAAATCCAGCTATGCCGATATCATCGCCGCCGGATAGGGAAGGACGAAGATTGGATCTTATCGGTAAGAAGTTTTCTACTATGGCGGCAACTTCTATCAAAGCTGCAAACTCATTGGCCATACTTGGTCGCTATGACCGCCAGATGTGGTCAGAATTCTCGGAATTTATAGACCTCATTCCTGAAGATCGTCAACAAGAGGCAAGGAAGATACTTCTAGAGGGAGAACGAGCCGCATCAGAGATCATAGACTGTGCTCTGGATATTGCAAATACCAACTTTAGGCAACTTGCAGGGGCTGCAGTTCTTAGGCGTCAAGGATGGCTTAAGGCAACATCTTTTAGGCCAGAGGTTCAAGCCAAAATCATTGATATGGCCTATGATGGAGAATCCTTATTTGGGAAACATATAGACGAGGCCCTCCTAGCGATCAAGACCGATACGGATACAGCTAAGTCACTAGCTGCTCTCCAATACAAACGGGGATCTTTCCGTGGTGCAAGAGGACGAGGTTTTGTATCAAGGGGAAATTATCAAAGTCAGCAAAACTCAATCTCAATATAGACAGCCTTATGGACGATCATCATACAGGCAATCTTCCACGAATAGTTTCTCTCGTCAGGGAGGAAGAAGGCGATCGAACAATCAGGGTCGCGACGCCAACAAGAAGCAATGATTTACGCTGGACGCCAGTCATCTCTCCTTCCCTTCCAGTGGGAGCAAAGATAACAACTTTTGCACACAATTGGGAAGAGATCACCTCGGATCGTTGGGTCGTCGACCTAGTCAGAAACGGTCACACCCTGGAGTTCTTAAAACAACCTCCTACTGCCCCGCCCAGGGGTCCCCCTCCCCCTCGTCTTCACTTATTGTTCAAAGAAGCTTTAATAATGCTCCGCAAGAACGCAATAGAGAAGGTTCCTTCGTCCCAGAAGGGAACCGGGTTCTATTCTCGATTTTTCCTCATAAAGAAAAAGTCAGGGGAGTGGCGCCCGATTCTGGATCTCCGCAAGCTCAACAAATTTCTAAAGAAACAGAGTTTTCGGATGGTTACGCTGGCCGAAGTTTTGAGCTGCCTGAACAAAGGGGATTTTATGGCTTCTCTGGACCTGGAGGACGCGTACTTCCACATTCCTATCCTTCCCAAGCATCGCAAGTACCTGCGATTTGTAGTGGCTGGCGTCCACTATCAGTTCAAAGTCCTTCCGTTTGGGCTGAAATCTGCTCCAAGAATTTTTACAAAGTGTCTCGCACCAGTAGCAGCGACTCTAAGATCACAGGGAATACAAGTATTCCCGTACTTGGACGACTGGCTGCTCAAAGGCCCTTCGAAGCAGTCTACCGTAGAGGCAGTTTCAGCATGCCTAAGTCTATTCTCAAACTTAGGCCTCACTCTCAACAAAAGCAAATCTCAACTGCTTCCTCTTCAAAGGATTCAGTTTCTGGGAGCAATGCTGGACACCAGACAATGCAAGGCATTCTTGTCAGAGGAACGTCAGCTTCGTTTACAAAAGCTAGCACTATCAATCGCAAGAAGAAAGTCAGTTTCTGTCCGGATGTTTGCGTCTCTTCTGGGGATGTGTTCATCAACAATAAATCTTGTACCTTTAGCACGGCTCCGAATGAGACCTCTGCAGGAGCAGTTACATCTACAATGGAAACAGGCCGTAGGGTCGTTCAACGACTCCATCATGATAACACCTCACATGATGGTCTCTCTGCATTGGTGGTCTCAGATGAAAAACCTGGCTCCGGGCCTTTCTTTTCTAACATCTCCTCCAGAATTCGTGGTAACAACAGACGCATCCATGGAGGGGTGGGGAGGACATCTCCAAGATTGACAGATTCAGGGACGATGGTCCCAGGAATACCGTCAACAGCATATCAACAGATTGGAGCTTCGCGCCATTTTTCTCACTCTGCAAGCATTCCTCCCAAGGATTGCAGGGGCCTCAGTGCTGATCCGGACGGACAACACGACCAGCATGTATTACATCAACAGGCAGGGAGGAACGAGGTCACTGTCCCTTTCGCAGGAAGCTCAGGAACTATGGGAGTGGCTTACAACACACAAGATAACCTTACGAGCGGAGCACGTCAGGGGCCTTCACAACACGTTGGCCGACAACCTAAGCAGATCTCTGGCAGGCTGTCACGAATGGGAGATAGAGCAGAAGCAACTAGACGAAATTTTTCAATTATGGGGCAAGCCAGCCCTGGATTTGTTTGTTACAAAAGAAAACAAGAAATGCCGCTATTACGCAAGCAGATTCCCTCAACAGGGATCAAGAGGAAATGCCCTGTCCATGAGATGGTCAGGGCTTTGTGCGTACGCTTTTCCCCCGATACCACTAATTGCGAAAGTGATCCGCAAAGTGAAGATGGAAGGTTGCCGCCTCATCCTGATTGCACCCCGTTGGCCAAGGCAATATTGGTTCCAGGAGCTTCTTCTTCTAGCTCACAGCTCCATCCGTCTAATACCAACAATCACGATGTTGACAAGGGAAAGGGGTCAAATACTCCATCCAGATCCACAGTCGCTGCACTTGCACGCATGGCACCTGATTTCTTAGAATACAAAGATCTAACCATTTCACAGGAATGCCGTGAGATTCTATCTAAATCACGCGCGCAAAGTACATTAAAAACTTATCGTTTAAAGTGGAAACGATTTTGTCATTGGTGCGAGGGGAAGGATGTCCATCCTTTACAAGCTCCAGTAGAACAAATCCTTCCTTATTTGTTATCCCTGGCCAAATCTGGGCTTGCATTCTCATCAATTAAAGTTCATCTTACGGCTCTATCAAGATTCAGGAAGAGTACTTCTAAACCTTCGCTCTGTTCCTCTTCATTAATAAAACAATTTATGAAGGGGCTATTCCGTGTTTTTCCACCAATTCGTGCACCTCCTCCAGAGTGGGATTTGAACACAGTACTAGCTCAATTAATGAAAAGACCGTTTGAACCTATCCACAAGGCTGAGCTAAAATTTTTAACATGGAAGGTGGCTATTCTTTTGGCTCTTACATCGGCTCGAAGAGTCAGTGAGATTCAAGCGTTCACCATCTCAGAGCCCTTTTTGAAGTTCTCTAAAGATTATGTTACTCTCAGGACAAATCCACGATTCATCCCTAAAGTTCCAACTCAGTTCCACTTAAATGAGCCAGTGAAACTGAACGTTTTCTTTCCAAATCCAGCCACTCCATCTGAGCGAGCGTTACATTCGCTGGATGTAAAACGTTGTCTGAAATTTTACTTGCAAAGGACTAAGGACATCAGGCGGTACAATCAATTGCTCATAGCTTATGGTCAAGCTACACTTGGGTCTGCTGTGACTAAAGCGACTATAGCCAGATGGTTGGCTTCTACAATTCATTTTTGTCATGATAAAGCCAATAAACATTTACAAAGAAAGGTCAAGGCGCATTCTACTAGAACTATGGCAGCATCTACTGCATTGTTCGCAGGAGTATTCTTGGAAAATATTTGTCGTGCTGCAACGTGGAGGAATGTTCACACATTCACGAAGCACTACTGTCTGCAATCTACTCTGCAGGAAGATACAGCTGTAGGACAAGCCGTACTTCAACATCTTTTAAACTAAGGTCAGATATATGTTTTACTTATTATGAGCGATTTCTTGAGTTGTGTATATTTATGCATTTTCAATTTGCTGTTTATAATTGCTATTTCTTAAGCTACATTGTCATTTCTTTGTGTAAGATACATGTTTGGATTTTAAGAGAGGACATCTTATACCTTCTAGTTATCAAATTGCGGGCGTAATTGGGAGTGTATCAGCAATAGTCTCCCACCATCCGCAAACGACTGTATGCTTGGCATACTGCTTGCTACTCTGATTCAGGCATGTGAATCTATGAAAGATACCCCAATACTGGATAAGAAAACAAGTTACTTACCTGTAACTACAGTTATCCAGTATTGGTATCTTTCATAGATTTACATGCACCCACCCTCCTCCCCGCAGAGTCAGTTCTCTATGTTTGGGATATGTGCTTCCCACTCGTGCTAGGAAAATCTGAGGAGAGCTGGCTCTGCTGAGAGGGTTCTAGAAGGGTGCTGATGTCTGATTGGTTGTTAACAATTCTTGGGTTATTTTACATAACGAAGTAGATAGGCTTCTAAGATATAGGCCTTAGGGCCTTTTTTCTTCGGGCCTACTACTACTACTACTAATTATTTTTTGGCACTACTTTTTTATCTACCGAGACTCCCGCCTCGGCGACGGGGAATGATTCAGGCATGTGAATCTATGAAAGATACCAATACTGGATAACTGTAGTTACAGGTAAGTAACTTGTTTTCTTATAGTTCTCTCAAGTCACTATGACTCGTGCCCTAAGGTAAATATAACATCCGCCCCACCATGCACAGGTATCTCATCAATAATTGTACAGCAAATGTTGCAGTGATATTATCAATGATGTCATAGAAGATGTAATGAGTGATGGTATATGTGGGTTAATTAGCAGTGCATGGCGGAGGCGCGAGTTACAGTTAACCTTAAGGCACACGTTAATGGTATTTAAGTTAATTATAACTATAATTGCTGAACTTCTACGGTTTTGTGTCTTTAAAATCTGTAACCTTTGTTTTTTTGTGAATTTCTAAGGTTTTTTTGAATTCTATTTCTAACTAGAATTCTTCTGTGACCGTTGTTTTTTCCAGTGAATTTCTAATTTTAAAAAAATGTAAAGTAATATGTAATACCATATGTTAAACCAGCCACTGCCGAAGGCTGTGTACCGCATGGGGGTTGGCCGCAGGCAGCCAAGCCCACGCCAGGCACAGCCTTAGTGCGATTGCTGTGGGGCGTTGGCCACAAGGCCTGGCCCGCAGTCAGGCCATGTGGCCAACCCACCAAAGGCAGCCAGCCTGGAAGGGTGGGCACGCAGCCCCCCTCGCTACGCCAATTTCGGCCACCAGGGCCCTGCACATTTTGTGGGGTAGGGGATCACGTGTCCTGCTCCCTGTTCCATTTGTGACCCAGAGGACCCCATTCCTCGGGCCCAAAACTGTAATTATGGGAGAGGGGTGCACACAGCCCCCCTCCCCTGCCTGATTTCAGACCCTATCCCCTGGGGCCTGGGCAATTAATAAAGGGTGAGGGGGGGCTGCACTGCTGACCTCTCTGGCCTATTTCAGCTCAGGAAAACCATCCCCTTTGGTCTGGTCAATGATTAAAAGGTTGAGCACGCGGTCCGACTCCCCAGGCCGATATCCACCCCAGGGACCCCATCTCTCAGGTCCAGCCAATAATTAATGGGGAGGGAGGCTGCACAGCCCCATTCCCCTGGTTGATTTTGGCCCCAGGGACCCCATCTCCTGGGGCCCGGCAAATAAAGGGTGGGGGCCCTGATGCCCTCATAGGGCACCTGCCGTACCCTTGTTGGTGGCTGCGAGGGGAGCCCGAGGCCCTTGCAGCACCAGCCGGCTCTCTGCATCCAGCGGCAGCAGCTAAAATTACTGCTCCCTGAGGGCGGGAGCAATATTAATTACTGTGGGCAGGTAAACCGATCTGAAGGACGCTCCCAGCTGGCTGGAACTTTGAAATTGCTCCCACCAAGTGAGAGCAAACACAGGCTTCCCAGCCAGTGCAGGCAGGGAAACCACTATGTCCCTTGGTTGGGAGCCCCGTCACATAGCTGGAGCAAGCCCTGGGGATGGGGTCCCTAGGGTTATTAAAGGCTCTGGGGGGGTGGGGTAGCGCATGGCCTCCATCCCCGTTGCATTTGCGGCTGGGGCAGAAATCGTCCTGGGTAGTGGGGCCGCACTGCACATCCTCTCCATTAGTAAGACGGCTGGGTCACAGGGATGGTGTCCCCAGGGTTGAAATCGGGCCGGGAGAGCGGCCATGTGCCCCCTCCTCCACTTTATATTAATACTGGGCTCTGGGGATGGGGTCTCTGAAGCCAAAATTTGGCCTGCAGGGGGGCTGTGTGCCCCTCCCACTTAGTTTGTTAGGCTGGGCCCCAGGAGAAGGGGTTCCTGGTGCCATAAACACCTGGGGAGAGAGAGGCCATGTGTACCCCTCCCCCAATTATATTTATAAATCCACCCCTAGAACCTGGCCCTCCCAGGGGACATAAAACAAGCACAGGAGTCTACGCCTGTTTAGCTTTTTTTTTTACCCTGGATTCGTCGATCCTCTGCAAATTTGCAGCAAAAGTTTGAAGAAAAACGTTTTTGGCCCAGGAGGGTTCCCTGTGGGACCTCCACACCTGGCCTATGGGGTCAGATTTAGTCCCCCTAGTCCCAAGGTGACTAAAACCACTTTCTTGTTGAAGTGTTGGCAGCCAGTCAAATCTCCTTATGAGATCTGTCGGATCCGCAGAGGCTCCGCGTCCAGATATATTCATAAATCTTTTTTCTTTAATTACTCCAAAACTACTGAATGGATTTAAACCAAATGATAGACAGCACTCTTTCTGGACCAAAATCTAGGTTTCTGCCAAATTTAGCGTAATTCCGTTCAGCGGTTGGGGCTGTAGTCATGTTCAAAATCCTAATCGGAAATTGCATGGGTAAAACAAGCTTTGCCCCCTCCCCCCATTTTTCTTGGCCCCCACTTGACGAATCACTCCAAAAGTTTCCAAACAACAGCTGAAGTGAGTGAAAGTTTGTGAAGAAATGGCGACAAGGTTATTAGCAACACAAAAAACCTTTTTCCCATGGAAAATAGGTTTTAACTAGAACTACTGTGTGTATGTATGTATATGTATATATATATTTTTTTCTGTATACACCAAAATAAGCGCACACTCAGGGGACGAAATCACAGGCAGTTGTTAGCAGGGTGGTTCGCATACTTCATACAAATTGTAAACATAAACAAAGGACCAAGAAACTAAAAATTGGTGATCTGAAACACAGTCCTGGCATCCGTTTTGAAATGGTAAGATACTGTTGGTTAGAATAGCAGTAAAAAGGCTTAAGGTTGCCAAAGATATACATTGCAAAAGTGCATTTTGAAGCAATACCGTGTAAATAGAAAAATCTGTCTGATATATATATCACAATTAGGTTCAATTCCAGGCGCGCTCTCTGCAGGTGCCAGCGAAGGGCTGAACCCTAGAGCCCAAGGTAATTTTCCACATACAAATGGCTCTGCACTCAGTGATTCCTGTGTTCCATTTTTTAATTTAGAACAGCACTACTCCACCAACGCGTTTTGACCTCGCAGGGTCTTTTTCACGGTGAGTTAGTCTTTTTTTAAATATTTTCTATTTATACACTCTCCATCCTCTGCCCATTATGATGCTTGATGTGAGCTATAGTTTACAAAAATAAAATTCATTTTAGATAAGCATTGCATTTTCATTTTTGATTTCTAGAACAAACATTGCCTTTTCTATAGTCGGGATATTTGTGCAAAGGATAGCATTTGATGCCCTTAAGTAAGAACAGGGACAACATATCGCCAGCTGCAAATATTCAAATACCAATTGGTACTATGGGTATACTTGCTTGATACATTAAAAGGTATAGTACCTTATTCAACATTACAAAGAGCACATTTTCAGTTAAGTTATTAAATCAACTGCGCATTTGTCCTTTTGTGTTGTACACATTATAAGCTAAAAATAGCTTATCATTATTTCTTGGTGTAGTATATATATATATATATATATATATATATATATATATATATATATATATATATTTCACTGAAAAAAACGAATGATTACAGGGACTTAATTAGTGATGTCATTTGAGATGTCATCAAGTCATGTCATGAGTCATATCACTGACCATGTAATGAGTGATGTAATATGTGCGGTCATAAGCAGTGCATTGCAGAGGCGTAAGTTATAGTTAGCTACGGTAACTATAACTGCTGAATTTACGAGTCAAATGTCAGCCTAACTATAACATCCCTGTTACCTTTATTTTTTTCAGTGAATTTTTAAGGTTTTTCAATTTCTATTTCCTAACTATGACATCCCTGTAACCTTTGTGTTCTTTCATAGAATTTCCATGGTTTTATAGCTAGCAGTTGTGTTTGTAGAGTGGTGGACAATCCCGCTATGTCACACTTACTAGAAAGTAACAGGAGGGCTTCTTGGTCCCTAAGACCCTCAGCTTCCAAGAAGACTTCATCTCTCTAACCAGTAGGTGCTTTTGCAGAGTGGTGTAGAAAGAGGGCATGGCCTTCAAAGACCTTTCAGCAATCCTGCTGTTTGGGACTTACTGGAGGTAGCAGGAGGGCTTGTTGGTCCCAAGGACCCTCCGCATTCAAGGGGACTTCATCCCGTAACTAGTAGTGAGCAAGAAGGCGTGTTTGCAGAGTGATAGAAAAAGGGGACGTGGTTCCCGACCACCTCTCAACAATCCTTCTGTGTGGGACATACTGGAGGTAACAGGAGGGGTTTCTGGCCCCCAACGACCCTCAAGAGGCAAGGGAACTTCATCCCGCAACAAGTAGTGCGCCTGGAGGGATGGCGTAGCCTGAGGCCTACGATGGTGGACATGTGAGCTCGGAGCTCCGCGCCAGCCCGTCATTTATTGGCCTAAAATACATGCGGCCTGGGCGATGGCGGAAATGTGCCCTGAAGCTCCTGTGTTGCAGAGTGTGGACCTTGGTGAATTCGCCGATCACCTCTTGTCTGGCGAAGGAGCGGAGCCTTAATTGGTGGCTGAGTCGGAGCACTCTCAAGATGGCACATTCAGTGCGGGCGGTTTGAAACAAGTGACTCCGTGGGGGTTGCTGCCTGCCCCTGAATCGGGTGCACTATAGCCGCTGAGCAGGTGACCGACCTGGGGGCACAGCTGCAGTGTGGCCCCCCATGCGGAACTCCGGCACGTGGCAAAGTCATTCCGGAGGTGAGGAGCAGGGTGTGGCCAGGGATCAGAGCCTGGATCGGAGCTCGCGTTGACCTGCGCTGGCTCTGGGGGTTGTGGGAGCTGAGCAGCTTCCTCATGCAGGCCTGGAGGCATACCAAAGTGCCTGGACTCTACCAATCTCCCCCCTGGGGGCTTGGGCCTCAAAGGGAGAACTGACACAGCCCTGTGGGAGTGCCAGGGAAGGCCGGATCCATAGTTGGCTGGCGAGAAGGTGTTGCAGACAAGCGCTGACTGGGAGGCCTGCACCTGGGTATATCGGGGGCCTGACTTGGATAGCCGCCGGAGGCTTGGACAGGACCTACTGCGGCAAACATCAAGGGGTGCAGCGTAGCGCCCCGGACTCGGGGGGTGTTTGTGAACGCGGGCAAGCCCCGGGGGATACTGAGTAAAAGTTGATACACACGTGGCTGTGGGTGAAGGCTATGAGGAAGCCCCAACATCTGGAGTGAGACCACAACAGGCAAGAACAGGGGCTGCAACAACCGGACCCTGCCCTGGGGGGAACGGACTAAAAGCCTGCGAGGAGCGTGACGGCCCCATACCTGGCTGACTTTCAGAGCCTGGGTGCAGGGATGGAGATTGAGACCCACAGTCCCGGAAGCATAGGGTGCTTCACTACGTGGTGTCAAGGGGTGGCACTACAGAAATTAGACCTTTTCCCCCGGGAGGCCTAACGAGCTTCCGAGCACAATGCGCAAGCCCAGGAGCTGCCAGGCGTGGGCCTCACACAACCCGGAAGACAGTGCCCAGGAGCAATTGCAATCACAATCTACCCCAGAGGACCTGGTGCAACAACAGTTGAGCAAAATACTGGAGGCCATAGCTGACACGAAGGCCACCCTCCACCAAGATATCAGCACGGTCGTAGTGGGGCTTGGCCTACTGTAGGCAGAGCACAGGAAGTTATCGGAGAAGGTGAAAGAGATTGAAACCAGTATTACGGAGCTAGTGCCGGCACAGACCGCACTAGAGCAACAGGTAGGGGCCCTTACCGACAGGGTGTGTGGGCTAGAGCGGATGGCCGAGGACGCTGAGGGGCCAACAGGAGAAATAACATCAGGGTTACCTGGGCCTGCCAGAAGGGGCAGAGGGCAGTGATATGGTGTCCTTCTTGGAGCCTTGGTTCAGAAGTGTGGTAGCACTTGAGGGACTGTCAACCTTTTATACACTGGAGAGGGCCCATAGAGTGCCGGCCAAATCGCTGGGCCCTGGGAGACCCCCGCGGCCTGTGGTGGTTCGATTGCTCCATTTTCCTAACAGAGACATCCTCCTGCAAAAGGCACACGCCGAGGGCCCATTCACCATGGACAACAGCAGAATCTCCCTCTTCCTGGACTATTCACTGGAAGTGCAGAGGACACAGGCCTCCTACCTGTAGGTCAAGAAAGCATTGAGAGAGGAAGGCCTCCAGTACTCTCTGATGTTTCCAGCCCGGCTGCGTATAATCCTGGATGGGAATACACACTACAGTGAAAGTCCAAAAGAAGCCTGGGGCTGCTTCAAGGCCTACAGGACTGGGACTCCACAACACACAGGCTCTGGGCCTTCTCTGAGGAAAGCCACGGAGCTTGGTAAACACTCCAGAAGACTACCTCACCGAGGATCCACTAAGAAACCGACCTCATCGCAGACACAGAGGGAGAGGGCTGAATCATTGCAGGATGTAGCAGCACTTATGCAGGGCAAGAGTCCCACCCCAGAGGTGGAGGCCCGCTCTTGGAGAGAGACTGAAGAAAATGAATCTGACATTTCCCGCAGTGACAGCATGAAGCTGCCGGTGGTGATGCTGAAAACAGCAGACAAAATTATCTGAGGCAGTTGGAACTTTGCAGTGACTCTGGCACCCTGAGGGGTACCGGACTGCTGATTCCCGTCCCAGGTCCCGAGCTGCCCCACTTTATATGGGGCCGGTGCGCTCCGGATGGTTTGTGGGCCCTGAACTATGTCTTCATTGGTTACCCCCCGCTGAGTGCCTTACTAGGTTAAGGCCTCATCTAAAAATGTTTCACAAGCTGTTTGGGCGGCCGACTGTTGTCGGACTGTCTTGGGGTTGGGGAGTTGACCAACATAGGGGTCCATTTGTTTGTCTCTTATGTGTTGGAGTTTGCAGAGGAGGGTGGTGATGCATGAACGAGGGGGGGTGGAGGAGGGCTCCCTTTTTGGGGCTGTTTTGTGAAACACAACATGAATGGCGGACGCTCGTAACGCCCTACGTTAACATTCGAGGTATGGGGTATATCGCAAAGCGCCACAATATTTATTCATACCTGAGGCGCAGGGACATACACATTGCATTTCTCCGGGAGACACACCTGAACAGAGAGGAAGCCGGGAAGTTGAAAAGACGGTGGAGGGGCCAGGTGTTCGCGACCACCTCCTTGGCTTTCGCCAGGGGAGAACTGATTTGGGTCAAGCCAGGGGTACCTTTTGCCCCTGAGCATACGTGGCTGGATACAGAAGGACGGTATGTCCTGATCACGGGGTGGCTTGCAGGTCAGGGAGTGACACTTGGCAATGTATACGCACCTAATCAAGAGCAGATCAGTTTCCTAGAGTCCTTCTCTGCCCCAATGGCTAATAACTTAAATGGTCACATAACACTGAGGGGAGACTTTAACTGTGTTGCGGATGTTGCTACTGACCGTTCGCACCTTCCCCTATTGGGGACTCAGCCACACCGGACGGCTATGGGATTCCGCGCTGGATATCTCACTGGGGCCTTGAAGACACTTGGAGACTGCAACATAACAGAGATAGGGAGTACTCCTTCTTTTCGCAGGTCTTTCAGGTACACACTAGGCTTGATAAGTTTTTCTGCTCTCCTACCTTTAATAGCTCCATTATACACACCGAATACTTAGGGCGCACAGTGTCGGACCATAGTCCACTGATAATGACGCACCAGGCCCCAGGAAGGCGACCTCCGATCCCTACCTGGAAACCGAATCATACAATGCTTGAGGTTGCTCCTTTCCGTACCTCACTACATGCACTCATAGACACATACTTCCCCATCAACGCCAACACAGCATCTTCTGCTCAAGTGGAGTGGGAGGCATTTAAAGTGGTTGTAAGGGGCCACTGTATGAGACAGGCAAGTGGTGCCCATAGGGAGCATTGTCAAGAAATTTTGGACCTAGAAGGGAGCATCCACAGTTAAGATCATATCCAGGGTATGGGCCATGCAGCCTGTGTGACACTACAGGCCACACGTGCAAGATATAATGACACAATAGGGCGGTTGAGATGTTACACCTATAAGGACTATATGGATAGAGTGCAGAGGGAGGAAGGGAAGGCGGGCCTACTGTTAGCAAGGCTAATTAGACCTGAACTAGTTTGGATACCGGGGACGTGGTGCACGACCCGGAGGCGATTAACGACTCCTTTTTAGCATGTTATGAGCAATTGTACACGGCAGCAGCTCCCCGGCTGAATATAAGTGAGTTCTTAGGCCCTCTACTGCTCTGTACGTTAGAGGCGGAGGATCTGGAGGAATTGGGAGATTCGATAAATTAGTGCATTAGCACCTGGCAAAATGCTGGTGCCGGACGGCCTCCCGGGAGAGTTTACCAACGCTTCGCTGATATGTTAGCACCGCATTTAGTCAAGCTGTATGCAGCCGCGTATGAAAGCGGTGAATTGCCCTGCTCCACCCAGACTGCCCTAGTGATCCCACTCCCAAAGACTAAGAAGACAGAGGCTGGAGTGAAAGATTACAGGCCTCTCTCCATGCTTAATCTGGACTTTAAGATCCTCAGTAAGGTGTTGGCTGGCAGGCTACTCCCACACAAGGTCCCTAGTTCACCCTGACCAGAATAGGTTTAATCCCTCTCGCAGCACCTCTTATAACCACCGCAGGCTCTACTCTATACTTTACCATGTCGAGGCCCCAACCAAACACCTTGTGGTGGTCCTATCTGTCGACTTGGAAAAAGCTTTCAACACGGTGGGTTGGGAGTACTCATTTGAGGTGATGCTGCGCATGGGCTTGGGGGAGAACTGTGTGCAGTGGGTGCGACTCCTTTATGCTTCACCCACAGCAAGGGTTAAAACAGGCAGAACAATTTCCAGACAGTATAAGATATCCCGCGGGACAAGGCAGGGGTGCCCCCTTTCTCCCCTCCTGTTTGCCCTGGCAATTGAGCCTCTCGCAGAGAGGATCCGCCAGGGAGGTGACCGGATAGGTTTGTCTATAGGAGGGCGGTTACATCATGTCTCTCTGTATGCGGATGACCTGTTGATATATTTGACAGAGGCAGCCACAAGCACCTCCACAGCCATACCAATCCTGGATGACTTTGCGCGGCTCTCGGGCCTTCGGGTCAACAAAACTCAGACATATCTGTTCCCAGTAGCAGGACCATTGCACAGACCTGAGGCATTGATGGCTGACATACTCTGGACGCTTAAATACCTAGGTATACACATTTTCCACTCCTTGGATGATTTGAAGGATGGGAACCTGGGAAGACCGTTGCGCTCGCTGCGTTCCCGTGTGCACTTTTGGCGCCCATTGCAACTACCCATTATGGCCCGGATCTCCCTATCTAAAATGGTTATGCTGCCCCGGCTATTGTATTGCTTTGTAAATCGCCCGGTCCTTATGCCAAGCAGCTGGTTCTGTCCCTTGAATGCCCTATTACAAGACTTGGTGTGATGCAGGGTTGGATAATGTTGGAGATTGATACCTGGACAAAGTTCAGATTCCGTTTGAAGAGTTGATTGAGGACTGTGGACTCCCCACAGGTCAGTTCCCACAATATGAGACATTGACACGCACGTTTGCTCAGTTATGGAACAGAGGGAGGGAAGAACCAGAGACGCACGCGGTACTACATGCCTTATTTACCTTTGGTTTAAATAAAAAAGAAAGTTCCCTTTTCCTCTTAATGTAGGGGGAGAGGATCACTACCCTCAAACCCAATTGTCTGTCCAGCTGCAAATGGATATTTAATAGGAGAAAGTTATGAAGTCAATTTTTTATTTGTATTTAAAACCTGCATTATACATAATAAAAAAGACTGTCAATAAAAAACAGTCTTTTTTATTGACAGTTTTTTAAATTATCTATAATGTATATTTTAAATAAAAAGGGATGATTGTTTTTTTAATACTTTTTTTTGTTAAAGCACTATGATTTGTATAAAACAATCTGTAGATAAATAAAATAGAACATTAGAACGTTCCTCTGTATTTGCATCATCCTTCAAACTGTGGGACATATTGTATTAACAAATATGTAAATTTGGCAACCTGGTAAAGTTATAACCTTGCAGAATTTGACTTCATAACTTTCTCTTATTAAATGTCCATTTCCAGCTGGACAGACAATTGAGTTTGAGGATAGTGATCATCTCCCCGTAGATTAAGAGGAAAAGGGAACTTTGTTTTTTATTTAAGCTTTTATACCCATCCCTTCTCCTAAATAAGGGTACCTCCCATAATACCTTTGATATTATTTACCTTTGGTACAGCAGGGTGTAGGAGAGTAGGATCTGCCTCTTATGTTGCCCCCACTTTTATTCTGATGTTTATACTGGCCCCAGCCTCTCTGTTCTCGCTAAACAACATGGAGTGCATATTAGGTGCACTAGTGATTGGATACTGCGGTGCCTTATGAGCCTCTAGTATATGGTACCTTAGGTACCAAGGGCAAAGGTACTTCACAGGCCTACCAGGGGCTGAAGCATGTATTATGCCACCCCTGAGAAGCAGACTAAATCTGACACCACAGGTCTGCTACTGCAGCCTGGGTGAGGTGGTGCTAGCACTCCTCACTGAGATATAGGTTCACTATATCTCTCCTGCACACATATTTAAACCTATCAGTCACCCCTAAGGCAGGCCCTATCAATCCTGAGGGCAGGGTGCTTGGTTTCCATGTGAGGGGGTGCCTCTGCCTGAGCAGGGCCTCTCTGCAGCTCTCAGAGTCCATTCTCTGGGGCTGTTTGTGAATGCGGTCAAACCATATACTCTTAAGTGCATTATAACCTCGCGGTAAATGCTAACTTTGGAATGGCTGCATCAGAACATGTTGTGTTTGGTGTCAAACGCTTTGGAATCATACCCCGCACACCAGTAACTGGTGTGGGAGTATGATTCCACCCTTCTAGAGGGATAGACATGTACCCACTGTGGAAACACAGTAGAATCCTGAAGAGCCCTGGCATCACAAAATGGATGAGATAATCACTAGAAGTCACTGTTCCGGGGTGGGTATAGTCATGAATCAACCAAGTCCAACCCAAAAATTAAGAGGGTGAACAAAGAAGAGATAGGGTCTAGGGTCAGGTACTAGAGATTGGGGGAGACAGCAAAGTGTCTCTTGTTGCCCTCACACACCCCGAAGGATGTCATGCATCATCATCGGGCGTGTGCTCCTCGTCGGGCCGGCGGTGCAATGCCCTACGGGTCCCCCGAAGGGTCTCTTTGGCGGAGATCTTTTAGAGAGCTGCCGATGGGTGCATGCGGGTATGTGGAGGGAGAGTACCGGGATAAGTGGTGGGGGTAGTGTGTGCAAAGATAAAAATACCTAAGGGTTACCTAAGGGAGTATTTTAATAAAGAGGTACCCTTGGTACAATAAAAAAACGTGAGTTAATAGTTACCTTTCAAGACGTAATGTGTCTATGGTAGCTGGCAAAAATGGTCGACATGTTTCGCGCCTTAAGTGGTCAAAGCGATCCCTGGCGTTTCATCAGGATCAGTAAAAGTGGGTGATGTGAAAGGGGTGCACAGACTAAGTGTAGTGGGAGGGGTAATAATCACCCTCCCACTGGGCAACAGGGGGGGATTTAGTGTCTCCTATCCAGGTAGTGTGTGATCAAGGAGTCTGTTATGCCCCCTTTGCAATAGACCTAAGAAGGGAGTTGGGATTACTCCTTGAGTTTAAGCGGCGTAGGAGGCCCACACCATCTAGGGGGGTTACTCAGGTGACGGCACTGGAAACCTGCCCGGTCCAGACGCCAGCTCGAAGGTGACCTTCGAGCTGGCGTCTGGACCGGATAGGAGACACTAAATCCCCCCCTGTTGCCCAGTGGGAGGGTGATTATTACCCCTCCCACTACACTTAGTCTGTGCACCCCTTTCACATCACCCACTTTTACTGGTCCTGATGAAACGCCAGGGATCGCTTTGACCACTTAAGGCGCGAAACATGTCGACCATTTTTGCCAGCTACCATAGACACATTACGTCTTGAAAGGTAACTATTAACTCACGTTTTTTTATTGTACCAAGGGTACCTCTTTATTAAAATACTCCCTTAGGTAACCCTTAGGTATTTTTATCTTTGCACACACTACCCCCACCACTTATCCCGGTACTCTCCCTCCACATACCCGCATGCACCCATCGGCAGCTCTCTAAAAGATCTCCGCCAAAGAGACCCTTCGGGGGACCCATAGGGCATTGCACCGCCGGCCCGACGAGGAGCACACGCCCGATGATGAAGCATGACATCCTTCGGGTTGTGTGAGGGCAACAAAAGACACTTTGCTGTCTCCCCCATCTCTACTACCTGACCCTAGACCCTATCTCTTCTTTGTTCACCCTCTTAATTTTTGGGTTGGACTTGGTTGATTCATGACCATACCCACCCCGGAACAGTGCCTTCTAGTGATTATCTCATTGACATTTCGGAGCATAGGCACTGGACCATTAACCAGCTCCTGGTCCCCCCCTCTTTCTTTTTTTTGATGCATCACAAAATGGATGCCACCAGTCACAGACACTGGGCTGCCCTCCTGCTGATGACCGAAACTCGCAGTGGAGGAAGCCCAACAATAGGTATCCTGTCACAGGGAGGTGTGACCACCTCCCAGACAGGGTTTAGTGTATTGGGGCTGGGTGGGTGCACTCCTAGAGTGCTTTGAAGTCCTGCACTGGGGGAGCAGTAGGCTCCTCTGTGCATACACCAGTTCAAACCGGCTCAGGGGCTACCTGCCCCTGCTCTGGCGCGAAACTGGACAAAGGGAAGTAGGTGTAGCCACCCACTCCCCTGACCCTCCCATAGGTGGGGTCATAGAGATAGTCCCTCCCTTCCTTCCAGTATAAGTTAGGGAACCCTTGCCATTGCAAACTAGATACCCCTGGACGACGCTCTGAAGACGAATCCCGGACCTTCAACGTTCCACTACCTCTGGAAGACGGAAGAATCTCCCATGGAGTCAAGGAGTGACTCCCCTGCTTGGCAGGCACCAAAAACTACAAACTGCGGTCGCAAACTCCATCGCTCCCGCAGGAGCCCGAAGTCCCTGCAGCCCAGGAAGAGGATTTCCTGACTTCTCCAAGGCCATCGTGAGTCCCCAGCGACGCTGAGGCAAGTGGACCCAACGAGTGACGAGGAACCGCAATCCCTAGGTACCGTGCACTATTTTCGAGTGCAACCCCTTCACGACGTTCTACGAACCTGTGCATTGGGCCACGTGTGGTCCAAGCCTCTAGCAGGGATCCCTCCAAAGATCAGAGGCCTACCCTGTCCCGAGTGACCGTGGGCCCCCGTTGAGTGGATCCTCCTGGGGCGTCTTCGCGATCCCTTGCCAGTTGGCTTGTGGGTCCCCTGAAGACTTTTCTACAGTTCCAAAGGGCTCCCCTGGTTGCTCCAGGCCTGCCATGACTTACCCTCGCTGGGTGAGTCCCTCAGACCTTGCTGGTCTGCACCGCTGACTTTTTGTCCTTTCCACGAGACTTGCTGTTACCAAGGCTTGTTGGCTCCAATTTGGTCACCGACACCGCAGTAAGCTGCAGACTTCGTGGGACACGCTGAATCCAGCTCCTGGTCGTCGTCGACGCCACCTGGACCTCATGGCTGAAGAGTCAAGTCACCCGTGAATCACCTGAAATCACCCAATGACTGTGGGCATCCATCTTCCTTGCCCGGGTCACTGCCAAGTGACTTTGAACACTGTCCCCTCTGCTTTCAGGTCTTCCTTCTTCTTAATCCAGCCTTGGATTCCACCAGACACTTCTTCTGTCTTCACAAGCAGCAAGTCTTCATTGGCTCCCATTGAAAACGACGCCGCGACCCGACACCAAAAGACACCTATGCACCCGGCTTCCCTGGGTGAGGTAACTCCAGCACTACGGTGCTCCTGTGGGTGTTGGCTCTAGAACTACTTTCGGTTTCGTGAGGCCACACGCTTCTGAAGGCCCTAGGCCTTGTCCCTCTTCAAGTCGTTATCTCTAAGTCTCTTTTTTAGTATATGGTCTGGTACTCCCCTAGGGCCCCAGCCATATTTGCGCTTAATTTATTTGTTGATTTGTGCATATGTTCCTGCATTCTAATCTCATAAAGAGATTGGTAGAGAGTTGTTTAGTAATAAATACATATATATTTGATATATATACATGTGTGGTGTCCTTTCATTTGGTAATTCAAGAGATTATATGGTAAAACAAGCTGCTTTACATTCCTCTAAAGACTTAGCCTGAAGGCTGCTCTCCACATCTACCACTAGGATAGCTTTCTTTAAAGGTTGTCTTAAAAACTACCATAAGAGTCGAATTGTACTGGTGCAATGTGTCCACTTTAACTAGTGAACAGCATATACCAGGCCAACTTCTCACACAGGGCATCTAGTGAAATAGCTATATGCTACTCTGCAAGCGGCGTACGTGGGTCCCTTGAGCGGGTTATGGGCAAAGTGGGACAGAGTTGGGGCAGAGAACTTACAGATGCAGAGTTGCGCAGGGTCTTGCACTATCCCAAAAAGATCTTCCATAATACACGTTTAAAATACATACAATTCAGTTATACACACATGTCTTACATGACACCACACCGCCTTAATGTGACTTATGGGGGGGGGGGAGCCCGACAATGTCCCAGATGCATGCACCCAGATGCAGACTTTGGCGGCATGGACTTGGGACTATCAAAGCTTATGTCTTTTCTGGGAGGCTGTGCTGGGAAAGTTCAGGGTTGTGTTGGGCAGGGTGCTGGCCCCCACAGTGCAGACTTGTTTATTAGGCCTTTTCCCTAGGCCGCCAAAACATAAAGTTGGAAATAGGCTGATAGATCTCGCACTGGGCCTCGCTAAGCGCAGAATAGCGATGGAATCGAAGTCTCCTAGGGGCCCTCAGTTCGAGATTTTAAATAGGGACATGATCACGTGGTCCGGGGCAGAATGTAGAGCGCTCAGCTGGGAAGAGTCCAAGGGTATGAGGAAACGCCCAAAGCTGAATAATGGAGAGAGGCGATGGCAGCATGGGAGAAGCCTGAGGGAACTGATCGTGAGGAGGCAGGGCCAGGACAAGGGCCCCACCCGAAGACACTAACCATGGCAGCCCAGCGCGGCCTCCAGAGAGCCCTGAGTGTTGATCCGAGTGGTAGACGTACATGGGATATTGCCTGTTAGAGATCTGTCGGTTGGGCGAGGGAGACATAGCGAGAATGGGGGGGGGGGGTCCCTCCCTCTCTCTCTCCCCCTTCAGACTTACCAGTGAACCATTTGCACTGCGACTTCCCCCTCAGGTCATACTGTCAAATATTATCTACTTCGCTCCTCTGCACAGGTTTTATGTACTTTTTCATTTTGTTTTCCATTTCGTTATAAGGTCTGTATTCAATAAATAGAGTAGCATTTAAATGATTACGAATAGTATGCATATACACAGGATCGATGCTGGAAAACACCCACTTCCAAATAGTAGTAAAAAGATATCCGTGAAGCAAGTACTAGGCAATATGGTCATTAACTGAAGATGTTGGTAGTCAGTTCAGTTCAAAGATACTTTATTCAGCAATTCAATGCCATAAAAGTAGACATGTTAAAAACAAAATGTCATCGACAAACCTTAAGACCTTTAAAAAGATTAAAATAGGAGCATTCTTAACATCAATCAGGGGACAGAGTTCGAATTACAAAGTGAGGTGGAAGGTATCATATAAAGTGCAAAGTGCTAAAGTCAAGTACAATAGACAGTATATCATGAAAATACCAATATTAATGTGAAATGGGCCCTGGAATTAAAACAGCAAAAAACTAATGGCAGCTAAAATGACAACTTTCTCCTGCACCTAAAGGCTCCTGTTAAAAAACTTGCAACCCCAAAACAGATCATAGGGGAGGATAGCATTTGGAGATACAACAAAGCAGGCCTGACTTGGGTAAAATGACAATCTCTGAGTAATGGAAATATAAACCTTTTATGCAATAAAACATAATGATCACAGAAGAAGATAAAATGTAAGGTATCTTGCTCAGAGAAATTGTCGCAAGAACAAAGTTTCAAGGTGCCGGGTTTTGTAAAACCTTGGGGAACAGCCAAAAGCCAGGGAACCAAATGCAACCGTAATCTGGTTAGCACAAAGCGATGAAAGGCGTTACCAACGGCGAGTAGATATGGTTGAACTTGATTGCACAGGGATAATGTAATAAATCTTCTCACCGTTGGTTTTGCTAACTCCTTTTCTTCTCTAAGTCCCTGGCGCTTGTCCAGGAAGTGTTGTTTAATGGTTCTGATTTTGGATTTAGCCAAAGATTTATGGCTATGATATAAGTCTGGGCAACCAAGCCATTTTGTCAAATCCATTATATACTTTTGCCATGGAATGTGCACGGCTCCATCCTGTGCTACACAATCAGTAATTATTAGTTGGTTTAAATTAATAATGGGACTGGCCCAAACTCTCAGCCAGCGCAACAAGGGGGCTACCGCTATCATATCCGAAATGTAACCCACCCCTACTTCTTCATGTAATATAAATGCCGGGGTGGTGGGTGGGACTGCCAAATGCTTGCGTGAAAACTTGTCTTCGGCTCCCTGAATGTCCTTTCCTTCCTTGTAGTCCCAAATATCGCAGCCGTAGATTGCCATAGGGATGCACTTTTCTTTATATATCTTCATCAGGGCAGGGAAAGGTTTTGACCCTAGTCCTTTAGCAAAATTTAGTGTAGCCTCCGTCTCTCCAATTAGAGTGTTCTTTTTATGCATAATTTGTGCACGCCAAGACCCGCGCTCATCAAAAAGTACCCCCAGATAGGGGAATGTTGGGACTTTGGTTAGTTCAACCCCTTTACAATAAAATTTGGTATTTCGAGGGCCAATAGACATTGTATGTGATTTTGTAAAATTTGAGGACAGGTCTAAAGAGTCCATAAAAACAATAAAACCATCTAAAAGTAATTGGAGGCCCACTGCGGTTCTGGCTAGCAGGCCCGTGTCATCTGCATATAAAAGATCAGGGATCATTTTGACGCCAACCCTGGGAATGTCTTTGCAGTGGCTATTAAAAAGTCCCCTAGCTTATTTATGTAGAGCGTAAATAGGAGGGGGGTCGGGAAACAGCGGTTACAATGCTATTGTTACCACGCAGGTAGGTAACAACACGGTCGTTACAACAACGCTGTTGTTACCACGCGTGGCTTTACATCGCAAGTCGTTTCTACGACTTGCGCTAGGTGGCGTGCAACACCAGGGAATGTGTCGGATTTTAAATCCAACACATTCCCTGCTGTTGCGCTAACTGGAGTAGAAATAGTAATTTATACTATTCCTAAGTCCAGCGCGCCATCTAACGCAAGTCGTAGAAACGACTTGCGATGTAAAGCCACGCGTGGTAACAACGCGGTTGTTGTAACAACCGCGTTGTTACCTACCGCGTGGTAACACCACACGTTGTATCGTCATACATTCAGGGGGGCCAGAATACAACCCTGACGTACCCCTCTCTTCACAGCCCAAGAATTTGTCAAATTGCCGTTTGTTGTATCTAACCGCAGCCGTGTTATTTTCATGAGTAGTATGTAAAAAGGCCACCAGCTCTGATTCAAGGCCCATGTCACTTAAAATTGACCATCATTTTGAACTATTTACACAGTAAAACGCTTGTGTCAGGTCCATAAAAGCCACATTTAATATTCCCTTTTTGGCGATGGTGTACTTTCCTACCACTAGATGTAAGTTTAGACATTGGTCCAAGGTCCCTTTGCCCGGCCTAAAGCAATATTGCAAATCGGAGATGACAGTTACGTGGTCTAACCATGCCGTTAGATGGTCTAGTATGACTTTGCTCATTATTTTGGCAGTGGAATCTAAAAGTGAGATCGGCCTGTAACATGCAGGGTCATCCCTTGCACCCTTTTTAAAAATGGGAACAATGACTGCCTTTCCCCAGGATGATGGAGAACCCTGTGAACATGCAGCATTAAAAACGCGTGCTAAAATCCTAGCCCAAACATTTGGATCAGCCTTGTATAAGTCTGCTGGGACCCCGTCAGGGCCCGGAGCCTTTCCTCCAGATGGGGATGTAATTGCGTTATAGACCTCGTCTATACTAAAATGGAGTGATATGCTAGTTTGCCCACCTTCCCTGTACTTCTCAGTTTCTCCTAAGTTAGTACCGCTGAATATATGGCCGAAATGCTGTACCCAATGGTCGGCCGGAATTAGACAGTCCGTGTTAGAGTTTCAGAGAAAAAGGGACTGTTGACTACCGACCAGAAGTTAGAGCTATCTGTCAGCACACTAGCTTGCCCCAGGGCCTCCCAAGCCTGCTCTCTTAGCTGCTTCTTTCTATTCTGGACTGCTAGTTTATAAGCCTTTCTTTTACCCCTAATTTTCGCTTCGTCTCTGGGGATGGATTTTAGGTCCTGCAAAAGCTCCCTATGGGTCGTAGATATACCATTGAACCATCTTTCGGCCTTCGGGCATCTGACCCTTCTCACAACAGTGAGGTCAGATGATATTTGTTTAGTTAATTTCCCAAAGGCCTCTAAGATAGTTCTACCATGTGTAGTGGGGTCGAGGCAAGATTGAATTTCAGGGGCACGAGCAGTATATAAATTGTCCAGGAAGCTATCTGGGACAATCCTATCCCACTTTAGCCTACGGACTTGGTCTTTAGCGCTAATATATTTGTTTGTAACGGAGGTGGTTGTCTCCTCCGTTTCAATGACAGAGAGTGGTATTACAAGTTTAAGAGGGTTGTGGTCGCTAATACATGACCAGGAGACAGTTAATTCCTCAATGGTCGAGGATAATGGTGCAGACAGTAAGATGTAATCAATAGTACTGGGCCTTCCATTCCCTGCATAAGTAGGTACTGAAGCCAGCCTATCTGTTTGTTGAAGACAGTATAGGTTATGAGCTGAGAGAATGTCTTCAAGAAAGATACCTGAGGGTGTATGCTCGAAGTGATTGGATGAAGAAAAAGACTCCCCCTGGTCCGGCTTTATGATGCAATTTGAGTAGCACTGGTGAATGTTAAAATCCCCTAGGATTATCAAATCATAATAGAATGATTAACCCTCCTCGTAGCGTTCCAAAAACTCCTCTAAATCTAACAGATCTTCTAACTCATACCCTCTGGAGAAGGAATTATAGAAAAGTACCAGTAGCAGAGTAGGACAATTCTTAAAAGACAGTTCTACTGCTGAAACGTGGTGTGATTTACATTCAATCATTCGAGTCTCACAAGAAAGTTTGAGTGAAAACATTAGGAGCAAACCCCCTCTGGCTCTTCCCATATTCGATGGAATGGCATGTTTACAAAATGAAATAAAAACATCTAAATAAAAACAGTCATCGGCCTCCCACGTTTCTTGAAGGGCAGTGACATGGTACGTAGAAAGAAAGTGTTCCCAATGTGAATTACCCCTTTTTGACCTTAGTCCCGCGATGTTTCACAAGAAGACCTATTCGTGAGGAGCCGAAAAAGAAGTTGCAATGGGCGGAGTTCCAAGGGGATTTGTCAAATATTTCAGCAGGTTCCTGGGCTAGAGAAATGGGATTGTTTTGAGCTGTGTTGACTACATTTATTCCCTGGTGTATTTTATCCTCTCGCCTTAGTCATTTTCATCCAAGCCCTGGAGACTAGCTAGGCGAATACTCATTGGTAGAATTGTGTCTGTGTTGGTATGTTGTCAGGCCTAACTGGGTTTGGAGGTATCTGCCATTGGGTAGGGCGTGTGCGCTGACTGGGAGGATAGATTTGTTTTAGCGGGACTGTTCTAATTGTGGAAGTCTAGCTACTCTTATAAGCACAGCCCATTAGCAACTTCGCTTTCGTAGGGTTCTTAAAGTTGACAACTATACACTCTCCCACACCAACCTATTTTTTGCGAAGGCCTATCCACCCCACTCTTCTTGCCATAATAATATCGGAGGATATGTTCAGGCCATTTACTAAATTTTTACTACACCAGTGAGTAACCTTATGTATTAGGTCCAGGGAGGTTTCTCTAGATTCTTGAGAAAAAGAAGGGACTCCTAATAAAACTGCTACTAGTGGGGCAGATGCGGGGGGGCAAATCGAGAATACATTGATTCTCATCTTTGGGCAGAGCAAGTTGGGGCGGGGTACATGTAAATAGCAGGCCTTTCTCAGAATTTGGAGGCCTACTCATCTGGCCTACTCATCTGGGCTACCTGGGCCCTCTGGGCTGCTATAATCAGTTCCTCAGTCGAGTTAGTCTGTCTAATACCACTAGGCACTTCCTCAGTCACAGGGACTTTTAGGCATAAACCAGGTAAGGTTTGATTAGAGTTCAAAGACATTAAACACGGAGCCTCCACCACCCCACCACCCGCTACTTTTGGCTCTGGCATCATAATATATTTATTACATG
The DNA here is from genome assembly GCF_964204655.1 of Triturus cristatus. Taxonomy (NCBI): domain Eukaryota; kingdom Metazoa; phylum Chordata; class Amphibia; order Caudata; family Salamandridae; genus Triturus; species Triturus cristatus. The sequence goes on from NC_140585.1 coordinate 1,147,229,700, forward strand.
TAACAATAGAGTCATGAATTAGTTTCTCAACCTCTTCTTCCTTTGATATTATTGGAGCTAAAAGGGCTTTCTTCATTGACTCCAGTCTGACAAAGAGAACTTCCAATAACTGTTCAAAATTCAAGCTGACCGGTGATGAGGTTTTTGTCTGTGGAGACTTCCTCGTGGTCTTACTACAGACTGTTCATTTTCTCTTGGGTGGAGGGTAGTCTTAGACCAATTCATCTCCCTCTGTTAGTGTAGCTGTCAGGGTATTGGGAGACATTGCAGGTTCGTCAGGGGGGCCCATCGGTGATATGAGCACAGGTTCGATGGTACTTAATAAACCATCTAAGGGTCCTACAATGTCCGCTGATTTTGCTTGCGCCTCACAATTCCTATATGTGGCACACTCCTGGGAACGCTTTCCTGCCTCCATTGATAGCCTTCTCTCTGTCAGGGCTATCTTCTGTGTAATCACGTGTGCTGCTTTAGTTAAAAAAAATAGTCAGTTGTTCCAGCCTTACAGCACCCCGTGGGGCCCCCCTGAGAAGCGGGCGCTTTCCTTTTGCCCATATTACAGACGTTGAGGTCAAGGCCCTTTTGTACCCTTGTGTAAGGCACAATAAATACTGGTTTAATCAAGGCTAATAAACATAAGGGCACTGGCACTTTTTTTGGGGTTATTTAAGAACAAAATAACAATAAAAAGTACCTTGGTGATAAAAGCAGGATTTTAAACTCTGTTCCATATACAATCAACAGGTACCAAATAGAGCTAACCAAGGCACCTGGCCCAGCCCAGGCTCCTCCGGCCGCTGATGGGCTCAGATGGACCCGCCCTTGGCCCGGACACGCCGTCGCTGCGGGATAATTTATTGGACTACTGCTCATAAGTCTACTAGGTGGTGTGAAGGCTACTAGACGAGTAGAGTATTTGTTCCAAGGGAGCACCTGCAATGGGGATTGTCATTATTGCCTGTAGATAAAAGTCTGTAACCATTTATGATACGATCTCAACATCATTAATGTAATGTTTATTACACACTTTTTTCCTTTTTGTATCATATGTGATGAAATATACAAAATACCAGTAAAAATTTGTCTTAAAAAAAAAAGTAGCGCGCCAGGAGGTGCGTTTGGAGAGTGGTGGAGAAAGGGTGTGTGGCCTCCGAAGACCTCTCAGCAATTAAGCTGTGTGGAACTTACTGGAGGTGACAGAAGGTCTTGTTGGCCCCTAAGGACCCTCTGGAGCCAAGGTGACTTCATTCCCCAACCAGTATTGCTAAGGGGCCCCCCTCCCGGGCCGATTTCGGCACCGGGCACCCCATCACCGGGGGCCCAGCCTCACTTGTGGGTTCCCTGATCCCACCCAGTGCATCTGCTCTGTTGGGGCCGTGGGGGTAGCTTCAAAGTCCCTATGGTCCCTCCCAGCTCTCCGCGGGAGCCGGCATTGCTTTGACACAGAGGGAGATGCTGAACATGCAGCTCTCTCTATGTCGAAGTAGAGCACAGTTTGCTATGGATTGGTAGGAGCGGTAAAGCTCTCGCCGAACCCTAGCAAACAGCTATCTATGTCCCAGGGTTGGGCACCCCAGGACATAGCAGAAGCTGGCTGGCTCCCTGAGAGGGCCATGCGGCCCGCCGCCTTTCTTCTTTTAGGTAGGGCCTGTCATGGTAAGGTGGCGGTTTGGGGGGGGGAGTCAGTGAGGCCCTCATGTAAAAATTAATCTGAAAGAAGCACGTTAGTTAGATTCCTCACCTTAGAATATCCCCAGGCGTCCGGCTGGAACCGGAAAGATTTTTGTAGCAATACCCCTTGCGCGTCGCTAGGCGTCGTCTGCGGCTCCGTGTCCGTCGTTGGCGTCGTGCGCCGGAATGACGTCGTCGGAGAACTTAGATGCCGCCCTCGCGCGCTGACGTCAGTTTTCTTTTTTCCGCGCCAGACAGCGCCGATCCGGGAAGAGCTTACCCCTTAGTCAATTTTTTACTAAACTTTTTTGACTCTTTTTGGTCTTCTGTCGACTCGACTCTGGTGCCGGTAGGATGGCTGGATTTAAGGCCTGTGACGCCTGTCATCGCCTGATGTCGGTGACGGACCACCATCACCGGTGCCTTTACTGCCTGGGGGCCGACCACGACGCGGAGTTGTGCCCCGATTGTCAGGCCTTGACCTCGAAGGCTAGGCGGGAGCTGTCCCGTAAGCTTCTCAGTCACCATCATCGCTCGTCGGGCTCGAAGTCTTCGGGTAAGTCGAAGCGATCAAAGAAGTCCAAGAGGCGACACCGCTCTTCGGACTCCCCTCGCAGGTCGCGCGACTCGGCCGAGGGTCAGGGTGGTCCCACCCCTACGGCTCCGCAGGAGCCGCGTCCGTCTCCATACCCGTCGGTCCCTGGGACTGACGCGACATCCGGCGGACGTGCCTTCCTCTCGGCCATGAGGGGCCTGGCTCCGGCGTCGACGCCTGCCGGCGCGCCTTCGTGCCCCGTGTACTCGACTGGGCGACCTCGCGTGCCGGCGGCTCCGGCCCCGGCGCCGTCGACGACTTCGGTCCCGACGCCGCAGGTCCCCGAGGGATCCAGGCCTGGATCTCTGTCGGTGCCGGTCGACCTCACGACGCCTCCTCCGCCGGCGCCGACACCGGTTCCACCTCCGGCGCCTTCTCCGGACGACACCGTTCCCCGGTTTAGCCCGTGTCCGGACCCGGCGCCGCCCGGCGCCGCACCCGACGCCGATGGAAGAGCGTTTCATCTACCATCCGGCTCTGATCGTTCCTCCTGTTTATCAGGAATCGGATGATGGGGGCGACTGGGAGGGGTCTGAGGACCCTATGGCCCTCCAGGGTCAACTTTCACAGGACTGGGCAGACGAACTGGGGGATGCCAGTGGTCTGGACACTTTAGCTCAGGTTCTGGCTGCCCTCGACCCTGGATGGTAGCGTTGGACTTGCAGGACGCCTATTTTCACATCCCCGTCCTGCCGGCCCACCGGCGTTACCTGCGGTTCACGGTGGGTCAGGAGCACTTTCAGTTCACCGTGCTCCCCTTTGGCCTCACCAGTGCCCCTCGGGTGTTCACGAAAGTGATTGCGGTGGTCGCAGCTCATCTGCGCAGATCGGAGGTTCCTGTCTTCCCCTATCTCAACGACTGGCTGTTGAAGGCTGGCTCGCCCCAGCAAGTCGTCTCCCACCTCCAGACTACGGCCGACCACCTCCATTTGCTGGGGTTCTCCAGCAACGTGCTGAAGTCACACCTGAGTCCCTCCCAGAAGCTCCTCTTCATCAGAGCGGTTCTCGATTCGGCGCAGTTCCGGGCTTATCCTCCGGAACAGCGGGTCCGGGATATTCAGGCTCTGATTCCCATCTTTCGGCCTCTATCCTGGGTTTCGGTCAGGTTGGTGCTGCGGCTTCTGGGGCTGATGGCCTCCTGCATCCTGTTGGTGCATTACGCCAGGTGGCGAATGCGGACTCTGCAGTGGGACCTGAAGTTTCAGTGGGCCCAGCATCGAGGCAACCTGTCCGACCATGTCTTGATCTCGGAGGGCACTGTAGGAGAGTAGGGTCTGCTTCCTATGGTCACCCCCACTTTTTGCTTTTGCTTCACTGGTTTTCGACTTAGATGTGGCTGTGGGCCTGCTAATCAGACCCACAGCCCAGCTGTTCTCTCTCTAAATTCATACTATGTACTTTAGGTACATAACCCAATTGGTATAGGTCCCTGTACATTGTACCTTAGGTACCCAGGGCATGGGTGTACTCTAGGCCTACCAGGGGCTGCAGCATGTATTATGCCACCCCTGGCTGGCCTCCCATCATGACACAACTGGCTGATCACTCAGCTGGGGCAAGGTCGTGTAATCACCCCTTGCTTAGGTGTAGTATTCCTATACCTACCTTATATATGTAGACACATGGGTAACCTTTCAGTCACCCCTATGGCTGGCCTTAACAATCCCGAAGGCAGAGTGCTTGGTAACATGTGAGATGGTGCTCTAGCATGAGCTGAGCCTGTCTGCAGCTTTCGGAACCATGTCCTTATAGCTGTTCTATGATATCGCCTACCATATACTCTTAAAGTGCCTTATAATCCTCGCGGTTATGGTAACTATGGTTTGGCTTTATCAAAACATGTTGTGTAAGGTGTCTAACACTTTGGAATACTACCCCCACACCATTTCTGGCGATGAGGATAGTATTCCCCCCTTCTAGAGGGAGAAGACCTACTACCCGGTTAAAGTTAACCAGAGCCCCAGCATCACAAAATGAATGCTGCTGCTACAGACACAAGTCTGACCTCCTGCTGCTGGGCGTCCTTCCAGCGAGGGAGGCTTGGACAATAGGTTTCCTGCCTTGGGAGGTGCTAGCACCACCCTAGACAGGGCTTAGTGTATTGGGGCAGGGAGGGATGAAAGAAACGAGACACTGCCTGGGGCACACAAGGTGTCCCATGCATAGTCCGGTTCAAACCGGTGCTGAGGTACTCCAGCCCCAGTCCTGGCGTGAAAATGGACAAAGGGAAGGGGGTGTAACCACCCCCCTCCCTGGTCCCACCCATAGGAGGGACCTAGCAGGTAACCCAGCCCCCCAGATTAGTATAAGAGTGGGAGCTGAGTCCTTAGGACTTTGGATTATCCTGAACTGAAACTAGACACGAAACTCTGGACCTTCGACATTCGAACAAGAAGACTGAAGAATCTCCCTTGTGGCCAAGGAGTGGCCACCCTGTGCAAACAGGCACCAACAAGCGACCTGCCGTTTGCTTTGCCCAAGTTCTACGAGGAACCGACTGCAGAGCCCGACCAGCGTCTTGACCTCCAGACTTCTCTGACCCTGATCCACATCCACAGCCAAGCTGAGATCCGTGGAGGCGACGAGAGACGTGGGACCGGCTACCTGGGAAAATTGGCGAGTAGCTTCCAGCGCAGCTTCTGAGGCATCCTCGAAGTTGTGCTCTGGGGATTGAGAAGCCCCAACCCCGAGCACCATCTGCACCGAAGATCAGCCCTCCACACTCCGCGAGTTCTGCGTGGGGCCCTTCTGCATTTTCCTGCTCGACGCGTCTGTCCGGTTGCTTGCCCGTTGGCTAGTAGCCCCAGTGACGACGAACCCTTAACTTTTCACCGCCGGTTTGGCTCCTCCAGACTGGCCCTTGCTTCCCTGTGAAAGAGAAGCACCTCAGACCTTCCTGGTCTGCACCTGAAGCGAATTTCCATTTCCGCGTGGGTTGCCTTTGCCAAGGCTTGTTGACTCCAATCGGGACGTCGACTCCGCTAGCAGCAAGATCCTTTGTGGGACAGCTCGTACCCTGGTTCTGGTCGTCCTCGACACCTCCTGGTCCACGCAGCTGCAGAGACAAGCTTCAAGACATCACCTGTGTTCTGCACGACATCGCCTGGTTCCTTCCTGGTTCCACACGGTCACTGGCTAGTGACCCAGACTTTGTCCCCTCTGCTTGCAGGTGTTCTTCCTTCAAGATCCATCCTTGGATCCACCGGACATCTTCCTCCTGGCCGCCTGCCAGCATCTGTTCTTCAGGCATCCATAGGATCAGCGACGACACCCGACACATCTTCACACCTATGCACCCGTCTCCTGTGGGTGAGGTAACGCGAGTACTCCGGTGCTCCAGTGGATATTGACTATCCAAGTGTCTAAGTCTTTAGTTGCTTCCTCCTAGTTACTTTGGAAGTGTCCTTATTCTTCCTATTTCTAATTGCTACATTCCCATTGACTTTAATGTAACCCGCGTGTTTCCACACTGCACACGCTTCCCGTGGGCCTCCCACTTCCTAACTATTGGTAGGGTAGTGTAGCCCCAGCGATTCTTTAGGCCTACTCCCTGTTCGTGACGTGGTACTTATACCACTTTCTTAGTATATGGTTTGCGTGGCCCCTGGGCCTAACTGTATTTTCCTGGGTAACTTAACGTATGCTACTGAAGAAATTCTTGTGCTTAGACCTCTGAACTCATAAAGAGTGCTGAGGGTATATGTTAGAATAAATACATTCTAATTTTATATATATCTGGTGTGGTGTCCTTTCATTTGGTATTCAAGGGATTATAATGGTATAACAGCTGGCTTCACATGCCATACAGAGTTTAGCCTAAGACTGCTCTTGTCCATGCTACCACTAGGATAGCTGGTCTATAAGGTTGACTTTACAACCAATCACCATAAGGGTTGTTTGGACTGATACAAGGTGTACACTAGAACTAGTGACATCATATATCAGGCCAACTTCTCACAGGCACTGCGAAACAGTTGCAGTGGTGGCTCACAGACCGCAATTGGGTCAGCGGCAGATGCCTCTCCCTACCCCAACTGGAGCACGTAGTAGTGACGGACGCGTCCCTCCTGGGATGGGGTGGCCACATGGGAGAGGCGGAGATCAGAGGACTCTAGTCTCCGGCGGAGGCTCAACTCCACATCAACCTTTTGGAGCTGTCCGGGGAAGTATCGTGCAGGTGTTCACGGACAACACCACCGCCATGTGGTATTGCAACAAACAGGGCGGGGTGGGGTCCTGGACCCTTTGTCAGGAGGCTCGGCGCCTCTGGACATGGCTGGAACACCAGGGCATCACCCTGGTATTCAACATCTGGCGGGCTCTCTGAACGCCAGAGCAGACGAACTCAGCCGCCGGTGCATGATGGATCACGAATTGCGTCTGAACTCGGACGTGGCGCAAGGTCTCTTTCTGCAGTGGGGAGAGCCTTGGTTAGATCTATTCGCCACCGAAGAGAACGCGCAATGTCAGCAGTTCTGCGCGTTGGAATTTCCAAGGCAGCACTCGCTCGGAGACGCTTTTCGTCGGGAGTGGAGTTGCGGTCTGTTGTACGCCTTTCCGCCTATATCACTTCTACCCAGAGTGCTGAAGAAGATCAGGCGCGACCGGGCCCAAGTTATCTTAGTGGCTCCGGATTGGGCACGAAGGTTCTGGTATCCCGAGCTACTCAGTATGTCAATCGATCCCCCGATAAGACTGCCTCTTCAGGAGGACCTTCTGTCGCAGCAGCAGGGGACGGTCCTCCACCCGAACCTGTCCAGCCTCCACCTCCATGCGTGGAGATTGAGAGGCGGCAGTTGATGCCATTTGACTTGCCTCCTGAAGTCTGTGATGTCATTATGGCAGCCAGGCGTCCCTCCACAAAGACGGTATATGCCTGCCGGTGGAACAAATTTGTGGCATGGTGCACAGGAAAGGCTGTGGATCCCCTTTCCGCCCCTCTTTCTGAGGTTCTACTCTTTCTTCTTTCTTTGGCCCAGCAGGGCTCTGCTTTGGGCAACTTGAAAGGTTATCTTGCTGCAATCTCTGCCTTCTTACGGCTTCCTGATCAGCCTTCTCTTTTCAAGTCCCCTGTTGTTTCCCGTTTTCTCAAAGGCATTACTCACATGTTCCCTCCTGTCCCCTTCGTAATGCCTCAGTGGGACTTGAATCTTGTTCTGACTTTTCTGATGTGCGCTCCTTTTGAGCCTCTTCACAATTGTCCCATTCGTCTTCTGACCCTGAAAACTGCTTTCCTGGTAGCTATCACCTCGGCTAGACAGGTGAGTGAGCTCCAGGCTCTGTCATCTAAGCCTCCCTTTCTTTCTGTTCATCCGGACAAGATTGTCCTCCGGCCTCGTCCTTCTTTTCTACCGAAAGTGGTGACCCCCTTTCACATCGGGCAATCTGTCACGTTGCCCACCTTCTTTCCGCCTCCGCATCCTTCGAAAGAGAAAGAGAGGCTCCACCGTCTGGACCCAAAACGGGCACTGTCCTTTTATTTGGACCGCACCAAACAGTTCCGGGTGGACGACCAACACAAACGGACCATCTCACGGTGGGTCGTGTTGTGTATTAAACTTTGTTACTCCTTGGCAAAAAAGGACCCTCCTGTTGGGTTGAGGGCCCATTCCACCCGGGCCACAGCGGCTACTTCTGCCCTGGGCCGGGGAGTTCCCTTGCGGGACATCTGTCAGGCGGCGACGTGGGCTTCACTGCACACGTTTGCCAAGCACTATTGCCTGGACAGCCAAGTCAGGAGAGATGGCTACTTTGGCCGTTCTGTTCTCCAGGACTTTCTGGTGTGATCTTGGTTCGCAGACCCACCAGCGGGGTTGGTATTGCTGGGGTATCTATTCTAAGGTGAGGAATCTAACTAACGTGTTTCTTTCAGATGTACAAGTTACTTACCTTCGGTAACGATGTACCTGTAAGAAACATTAGTTAGTTAGATTCCTCACCGACCCACCCATCCTCCCCGTTCTGTGAACTGACATCTAGGGTTAAGGTTATCCTTTTCAGGGCCCTAGATTTTTTGGCACCAGTGTCGGTCTCTTGCATGGGTCTGCGTTCCTGGCACGGAAAGCTATGTACAAGAACTGACGTCAGCGCGCAAGGGCGGCGTCTAAGTACTCCGACGTCATTCCGGCGCACGACGCCAACGACGGACGCGGAGCCGCAGACGACGCCTAGCGACGCGCGAAGGGGTATTGCTACAAAAATCTTTCCGGATCCAGCCTGACGCCTGGGGATATTCTAAGGTGAGGAATCTAACTAACTAATGTTTCTTACAGATACATCGTTACCGAAGGTAAGTAACTTGTTCAACAGCCCCAGGGAGGTGGTGGTGGTCCCTGTGGCAGGGCTGGGTCCGCAAGGCCCCCACCTTTCATTGCAATTAGCCCTCTGGTGGTAGCGGTCCTCGGGCTGCAGGGGAGGCCGTATGTGCCTCCCTCGCATTCATTTTAGAAATAGCCCCGGGAAGCCGGCGCTCCCGTGGGCTGTGGGGATCCTTGTGGGCCTCTGCATCATTTTAATATTGTTTCCCCCGGTGAGGTGGCAGTTCCAGTCGCCTCCATAATTAAAATACACTGCCCCCTGTTTTCACCCACCCGGGGGTCTCCAATAAAAGACATGCTGGAGCCTGCGCGTCTTTTTACTTGTCAATTTTGCTGCGGATCCGTGGGTCCATCCGTGAAAAAATGCTTTTAAGCCCTAGGTGGGTCCCTGTGGGACTCCCCCACCATATCTGGTAGGTCAGGTTATCCTACCCTGCCCCCTTTTCTTAAATGTGTCTTCAATTTTTACATTTTTTGAGGAACTTAGCTTCAAGTCGTGTCCCAAGATGGCTGCCAACACTTCCTGGTTGTAGTGTTGACAGCCAATCAAACTTCAGCACGGGGACTGTGGGTGCGCAAGTCCTCTGCAAGGATCCGTGTCCCAAGATATCTATATTTTTTAAACTTAAATATCTCTAAAACTACTGAACGGATTTACACAAAATCACAGACGCACGCTTTCTGCACCAACATCTAGCTGTCTGCAAAATGTGTTGTAATTCCGTTCAGCGGTTCGGGCTGTAGTCGTGTTCATAATCCCTATGGGAAAATGCATGGGGAAAGCGTGTTTTGGGACCCCCTTTTATCTCGGCCCCCACTTGACAGATCAACCCACAACTTAACACAGCAGCTGAACCAACTGTAGCAAAACTTTTTAAAATTTGGTAAAGATTCGTCAAGCGGCGCCGAAGTTATTGGCAAAACAAAAAACTGCTTTTCCTATACTGCCAGTAGGTAATATATATATAGAAATGAATATCATTGCATTAATTTCATATTTTGTAAAAAGCGCTCCAGGAAACCATATGTGGCCAAGTCTCATCAAAGTTTATGATTTCTGTGGCAAATCCTCTTAAGTAAAACTAATATTATCATTGAAGTAATATTTCCTTTGGATAGAAACTTCCAACTGCAGGTTCATCGCCGTAGAATATTCACCAGGCGTCGGACTAGATCCCTAAAATCTAGAGCAGTGGCTCTGCACGTCAGTAGGTTGCGTCAGGCGGCTCCGGGTCTACGTCGTCCATTTCAGAAGTGACATGTGCTGTGCCTATATTGGCGCCACCCTGGCACGCTGAAGCCTGTTCCTTTCTTTCTGCACCAACGACCCAGATCCGAAAAGCTAGCTCTGTCATCTTTTGCCCACTTTTTTCAGCTTTTTCTCGACCTTTATTTAAGCTTTGCTTCCAGTCTGCTAGGGACATGTCTGCCAACAAACCCACAAGGTTTAAACTGTGTGAAAAATGTCACAGATGTCTGTCTCTGACCCACACTTGGTTTAGCTATGGTGTCTGGGATCGGACCACAATCCCATGGCCTGCGCCGAGTACAAGTCCATATATCCAAAGGCAATTTGCGAGCGGGAGATGAAGCTCCTTGCAGCGTGGCAGAAGGTCCCATGCCGGTCCCAATCCGGAGGGAGATCTATGGCCAGTTCTTGAACCCAATCCCGCAGGCGATCGTCATTCAAGTCATCATTATCGAGGTTGGGTACGTCCAAAAAGAAGAAGCCAAAGCGTTCTTTGACTTCCCTGACCAAGCACAATGCTTCTATGCCCTGCCTCCGGACTCCCTGTGCGGAGCCAGAATCCGGGTTTGGTCCACACTTCCCCAAGTTCTCCAGAGCTTGAGTTACTCCTGCCTAACTCAAGGAGTTATTTAATGCCATGCACTCTATCTTCGGGCCAACAGCTCCCTCTAGCATGCCTACAGGCCCAAAGGAGTAAGGAGGTGCCCCTACTGGATTACAGTTGGTGGGAGCTGGGTGACGCCCTTGACCTGGGCTCCCTTCTGGGCGCCACGAAAGAGGACGTTGCATCTTTTGTGTTTGTGATGCACAGGGCAGCGAAGGTCTTTTACCTATAGTTACCGTCCATCAAGTCGTGACCAACAGGTAGTAAGCTCTACGAAGCCCCTGCTTCCCGTTAATAAGGTCCTCACAGATGTTCTCCTGGAGCCTGGGCCAAACCCTGCATGGAGTCTCCCGTGCACAGAATGGCTACATGCCAACTTCAACCTGCCCCCGGAGACCCCGCCTGTCTCTCTCAGTATCCCTCTACCAAGAGCATGGTGGTGTAGGCCTTGGCAGCCAGGGTCAACAAAAGCGTGTTCCCTACTACCCCACCGGATAGAGAATCTATCTTGGTACCTTTGGGAAGTGAACCTTCTCCTTCCCCAGCTTGGCACTGCAGTCAGTGAACACCACATCTTTGAACCAGGCATTGATTGATTGATGGCCAGGACGCAGCTAAGTTCACCATTTGGTGTGGACTGGACACTACTGACTAGGCATGTGCATGGTCTCCACGCTGGCACTCAGCTGCCATGCCTGGTTGAGGTCTACTGGGTTTTCAGGGGATGGATGTCCAATTGTCTCTGATAGACATGCTCTTTGACAGCTCCCGCCTATACGGTGACAAGGCTGACACAGAGAGCTATGTCATCACCAGATCCTGTGTCGTTTCCCTGGGTTTCTGGCAACATCCCTTTGCGCCTTCCATGGCCACGGCAGAGCTTCCAACCTCACACCCCCAGGCAGAGCTCGATAAATCCGCTCGCATTTAGGAGTCAGATTCAATAAGGTCGAGGTATTTTTAGGTCCTACTCGCCCTTTCTGGCAAGTAGGAAGACAAACTGAGACTTGACCTCTGCCTCTGAAAGCAGAGCAAATGTGTAAAAATAGCAAGATTTAAAGGCATCTTTATTGCTCACAAAGTGAATGAGCAATAAACATGCTTTTAAATCTTGTTAACTTGTCACATTTGCTCAGCTTTCAGAGTCAGAGGTCAAGTGCATTTAATGTAGGTCGAGTAGATGTTTCACGTTACAGGACTTGCAGGTCTAGTGCAATTTTTATGATATTTCGAGCCCTGCCCCCAGGCCAGCAAGCTTCCCAGCCCTTTCGTGGCCCCGGATGCAGATCCCACAAAGGACGTGGGACCTACACCCAGCGTACTGTCCAGTCCCCTGCACCTGCAGAAGCCTCCAAACCTCTTGGGCCCTCAATGCAGCTTACCCATCCTGTTGGTGGCAGGATCAGGCACCACCTGTCCAAACGGCAAGCAATAACCTCTTAGAAGTGGGTGCTTCAAATTGTGCAGTGGGGTTATGCTTTTCCATTTCTGGAATATTTGCCACCATCCACAGAATGGTTGATGGAGGGCTATCTCTTTTTGCTCCGTCAGGAAGTGCACGCTCTGCTGGCCAAAGTAGCCATAGAGAGAGTGCTAGCATGAGAGGTAGGACATGGTTGTTATTCCGACTACTTCCTGGTGCTTAAAAAGGATGGAGTCCTCCCCCTATACGAGATCTCCACCCTTTCGCAGCCTTTCTATGGAAAGAGAAATTCAAGATGGTCACAGTGGCTCAGGTTCTGTATGCCGTGGATCCTGGAGACTGGATGGTAGCATTGGACCTTCAGGACATGTATGTGAGAAGTTGGCCTGATATATGATGTCACTAGTTCTAGTGTACACCTTGTATCAGTCCAAACAACCCTTATGGTGATTGGTTGTAAAGTCAACCTTATAGACCAGCTATCCTAGTGGTAGCATGGACAAGAGCAGTCTTAGGCTAAACTCTGTATGGCATGTGAAGCCAGCTGTTATACCATTTGCAACACCTTGAATACCAAAAGGACACCACAACAGATATATTATAAAAATAGAATGTATTTATTCTAGTCAAAATACCCTCAGCACTCTTTATGAGATTCGAGGTAAGTACAACACAGTCTTATTTAAGCATACATAAGTCACACAGGTAAGTAATACAGTTAGGCCCTAGGGGCCACGCAAACCATATACTAAGTAAGTGGTATAAGAACCACTGTCACGAACACAGGATAGGCCTAGGGAATCGCTGGGGCTACACTATCCTATCAGTTGCTAGGCAGTGGGATGCCCACGGGATTCAGGTGCAGAGTGGAAACACTCACGCGTAATGCGTTAAAGTTGATAGAAATAGTAATATTTAGAAATTCGAGTTTTAGGACACTTCGGGAGGAGCTAGGAGTTAGAGACTTGGAAACTAGACACTTGGATAGTCAATACCCTTGTGAGCACTGGAGTACTCAAGTTACCTAGCCCACGGGCTGCGGGTGCATAGGTGTGAACTTGCGTCGGGTTTCGTCGTCGACTCCTATGGATGCCTGAAGAAAGTTGCTGACAGGCAGTCAGTGAAGAGTGTCCGGTGGATTCCAAGGATGGAATCAGGAAGCAGGATACCTGCAAGCAGAGGGGACAGAGTCTAGGTCACCAGCCAGGAGCCGGGAAGGAACCAGGAAGGAACCAGGCGATATCGTGAAGATGCAGGTGAAGAGGTGAAGCTTGTCGCAGCAGCCACGGGTACCAGGAGGCGTCGAGGACGACCAGAACCAGGAGGCGAGCTGTCCCACGAAGGCTCTTGCTGTCGGCGGCGTCGATGTCGAGTTAGGACCCAACAAGCCTTGGCAAGCGGAACCCACGCAGGATGGAGGACTTGCTTCTGATGGATACATCTGCCAGTGGATTCCTCACCTTGTGAATATCCCCTGCGCCAGCAACATTCGGAAACTTTTGTAGCAGTCCACGCCGACGAGGTCGAAGACGACGTCACAGAAGCACGGCTCCGCTCGCGACTCCGCTGACGTCACCGGCTCTATAAGAAGACCTCCTCGGCATGATGACGTCAGTTCCCTTTTTTCCGCGCCGACGACGCCAACGGATTTCGGGAATCGTTACTGGTAGCTTTACCTGTTACTTTGTGTTTATTCTGAAGATTCTCTGTCTTTCTTCGAGAATGTCGACAAGGAAGTCTGGTTTTAAGCCTTGTCGTGAATGTGGCAAGCACATGTCCATCACTGACCCGCATGACGATTGTGTTTGGTGTTTGTCCTCGGACCATGACGTTGGAGGTTGTTCGAGTTGCAGGAAAATGAGCTCGAAGGCTCTTAAGGAGAGAGAGGCAAAGCTCTTTATCGCCCGGATGAAGAAAAAGGAGAAAAGAGGTAGAAGAAGATCCAGGTCGAGGTCAAGGTCGAGGTCGGCTTCCAAGTCGACTTCGGGACATGCTTCAAAGAGCAAGAAGCATAAGAAGAAGAGGAGGCATTCGTCGCATCATAAGGCTTCGACGTCGAAGTCGAAATCGCCTGCTCGGCGTCGAAGGGAGTCAGTGTCTCCTTCTCCTGTCCCGGCTTCGCCTCCGGTTCCATCTTCTCCGGTGTCTTCGCCGGCTCCGGCTGAATCCCCAGTGCCGGCGTCCTCTCCGGCGCCAGTGCCATCTCCAGATCCTGCAAGTCCTCGGGCTCCATCTCCGACTCCGGCCCAGGATGAGGATTGTCAGGCTCCGGGTGAGTCTGTGACGCCGCAAGTTCCACCGTCGGCGCCGGCAGGCCCGAGTCCGGTGTTACCTGACCAGTATCCGGCTTTCCCTAATCAAGGTCAGGACCCCTCGCATTATCTCAATGCAATGTACGGGGTGTTCTCTCGGGCCATGTATACCTCTGGTGCACCGATGGGTCCGATGGCTTTCAATCTGGGTGTGCCGCAGGTTTACCCTCAAGCACCATTTATGCCGTTCTTCCGAGCGACGCTGTCTTGGCAGATGCCGGCGCCGAGAACATCGACGCCGCTTCCCTCTTCGCCGGCGCCGACTCGACCTCGTTCGACGCCGGCTGCTCCAGCTGATCCGCGTTCGACGCCTCTGCCGGCGCCGTCGGATTCGATCACGGCGCCGCCGACGCCGCAGGTGCGGATCCGTTCAAGAAGGGAGGCGCAGAGAGTGCTGGAGGAGAGACGCTTTCTGATGGATGAGGCTGAAGAGGGGGAATTGGTCGAATCTGATGAGGTGTTCGACGAATTGAAGGAGGCAAGTGGTCTGGATTTGTCTCCGGAGTGGGAGATCACTCCGCCATCGGATGAACCCTCTAAAGACGCGGCACCCTATCATGCTGTAATTAGAAAGGCTGCAGAGTTGTTGGACCTTCAATTGCCATCTACTGAATTCAAGTCCAATATTTTAACTGAGGTGTTACATTCTCCAACTGCGGTCTCAGAGCCTCTGTTGCCTTTCAACGAAGCAATTTTGGAACCTGTGCTGGATGTATGGCGCAAGCCTTTCTCAGCTCCTGCAGTCTCCAAGGTAGTCGCAAGAAGGTATAGGGTGGCTCCAGGGGATCCTGAATTTTTATCTTCACACCCTTCACCTGAAAGCCTAGTAGTTCAGGCGGCTTGTTCTGGACGGTCGAAAGGGGCATTTCCTCAAGTCCCAGGGGACAGGGAGGCAAAGAAGGTGGACCAATCGGCCAAGAAGGTCTTTTCATCAGCCAGTATGGCATTAAAATCTTCAAACGCGACTTGTCTGTTGGGACGCTATATCCATGCGCTTATGGACTCGGCTAAAAAGTTGGCGCCAAAACTGCCAGAGGAGGATAGAGGGGGCTTCAATGAAGTTCTATCGGATGCCCAGGCGGCTGCTCGCCAGGTTATACAGAGTGGCCTGGATACAGCAGACTCAGTTGCCAGGGTCATGGGGTCTTCAGTTGCCACCAGGAGGGGTGCCTGGCTTAAGTCCTCCGAGTTCTCTTCGGATGTCCAGTCAACTTTGTTGGACTTACCTTTTGATGGGTCTGGTCTGTTCGGGAAGAAGGCTGATGCTGCTCTCGAGCGCTTCAAAGAGAGTAAGGCTACGGCTAGGTCGTTGGGCCTTCAATCCCAGCCGAGGGGTACTTTTAAGAGGTACAGAGGCTTTGGAAGGGCGAGTTTTCGTTCCTACAGACCAACCCAGCAGCAGCAGCAGCAGCAGCAAGGCTCTCTGTCCAAGGGATATAGAGGAAGACTTAGAGGTCGCTCACGTGGCCGTCAACTCTCCTCTTCCTCTTCCTCAGCCCCTCCCACCACCGCAAAGCAGCCCTAGATTCGACATTCCGGATCATGCTGGTCCTGTGGGGGGCCGGCTTACCCATTTTCTACAAGATTGGGAATCTGTAACTACAGATCTCTGGGTTCTAGATCTTTTAGAAAATGGGTATGCCCTTCCCTTTCGGGAATTCCCTCCAAATTGTCCTCCTTGCCAAGGGGCTTGCTCGGAGGACCACCGTCTTCTCCTGCAGGAGGAAGTCCTGAAGTTGTTTCAGATAGGTGCGATAGAGGTGGTCCCAGAGCAGGAGAGGGGTCAGGGATGCTACTCCCGGTATTTTCTGATTCCGAAAAAGGACGGCAGATTGCGTCCGATATTGGACCTCAGGATCTTGAATCTTTATCTGAAGCAAGAGAAGTTCAAGATGCTCACCCTTGCGCAGGTTCTTCAGGCGCTGAATCAGGAGGACTGGATGGTGTCGCTCGACTTGCAGGATGCGTATTTTCACATCCCCATTCTGAAGTCGCACAGGAAGTATCTCCGGTTTACGGTAGGGTCGCAACATTATCAGTTTGCGGTCCTCCCGTTTGGTCTTACTTCGGCACCACGAGTCTTCACAAAGGTGATGGTGGTGGTGGCAGCCCATCTCAGAAGGTCGGGGATTTCGGTTTTCCCTTATTTAGACGACTGGCTGATCAAGGCGGAGTCGCCAGGGAAGGTGCTGCTCCATCTGCAGGATACAACTCGGCTGTTGTACAAATTGGGTTTTTCGATCAATGTGCCCAAATCCCACCTGGTACCCTCTCAGTGCAACCTGTTCATAGGTGCGGTACTGGACACTACTGTGTGTCGAGCATTCCCTCCTCCTCAAAGGATTCTCGACATACAGGAAATGATTCCTTTATTTTTCAACGGAGCGGTCGTTCCAGTTCTGAAGGTCCTTCGCCTGCTCGGTCTGTTCGCCTCCTGCATCCTGTTGGTCAACCATGCACGCTGGCACATGAGGGCACTCCAGTGGTGCCTCCGCAAGCAGTGGTATCAGCACAAGGGAGATCTCAGGGAGTCTGTGAGGATCTCCAGAGAAGCTGCAGCGGATCTGTCTTGGTGGAGCGTGGAGGGTAATCTGTCCCAAGGAAAGCCCTTTCATCTACCTCCATCGGTGACCACAGTGATAACGGATGCATCCACTCTAGGGTGGGGTGCTCATCTGGGGGATCTGGAGATCAAAGGTCTTTGGTCTCCGGAAGAAAGGTTGCTGCATATCAACCTTCTGGAATTACGGGCGATACGTTTGGCACTCAAGGCCTTCCTCCCTTTCCTTCGCGGTCAGTCTATTCAGGTCCTGACGGACAACACTACCGCGATGTGGTATATAAACAAACAGGGAGGAGTGGGGTCTCTTTGTCTCTGCAGAGAGGCCTTGCGTCTATGGTCCTGGGCTCAGGACCATCAGATTTGTCTGATGGCGAATCATCTGGCCGGTGTTCTGAACGTGCGTGCGGACAGTCTCAGTCGGCAGTTTTCCGCCGACCACGAGTGGAGGCTCCATCCGGAGGTGGTTCGTCACGTCTTTCGGACGTGGGGAACTCCTCGGGTGGATCTGTTTGCCACCCGCGAGAACGCGCACTGTCCGTTGTTCTGCAGTCTCCAGTATCCGATGCAGGGAGCGTTGGGGGACGCGTTTCAGTTGAGTTGGAGGTCTCGACTCCTTTACGCGTTTCCTCCCATACCCTTGATTCCTCGGGTTCTGAGGAAGATTCGCCAAGACCGGGCCCAAGTCATATTGATCGCCCCGGATTGGCCAAGAAGGGTGTGGTATACAGATCTTCTCCACCTCTCCTCGTGCCCCCCCGCTCCGTCTCCCTCTGAGGGCAGACCTCCTCTCGCAGTCGGAGGGGCAGGTTCTACACCCCCACCTCCAGAGCTTACACCTTCATGCCTGGAGATTGAACGGGGCAACCTGAATTCTTTCTCTCTCCCTCCAGATGTGGTGGATGTTATTTTATCGGCCAGGCGACACTCCACCAAATCCATATACTCCTATAGATGGTCTAAATTCTTTCTCTGGTGCGGAGAGAGGTCAATTGATCCCTTGAAGGCTCGTTTGTCTAACATTCTGCAGTTTGCCCTTTCTCTTGCTCAGCAAGGCTTTGCTGTGGCTACTGTAAAAGGATATTTATCGGCTTTGTCGGCTTTCCTATGCCTGCCGGATCAGCCGTCCTTATTTAAATCACCTATTGTGCTTAGGTTTCTTAAGGGCCTCACGAATAAATTTCCTCCTACTCCTTTTATTGTACCTCAATGGGACTTAAACCTTGTACTGACTTATCTTATGGGTTCTCCCTTTGAGCCCTTGCATAAATGTCCCTTGAGACTGTTGTCTTTTAAGACAGTATTCCTCATTGCAATCACCTCGGCAAGGAGGGTAAGTGAGCTTCAAGCTCTTAGTTCAAAGCCCCCATTCTTGACTGTGCATGCTGAACGAATGGTGCTCCGGACCAGGGCTGCATTTTTGCCTAAAGTGGTAACTCCCTTCCATCTGGGGCAATCCATTACCCTTCCTGCTTTTTATCCTCCCCCCTCATCCTTCCAAGGAGGAGGAGAGGCTTCACCGTTTGGACCCTAAGAGGGCGGTGAGCTTTTACCTGGAAAGGACTAAAGACTACAGGATTGATGACCAGCTCTTTGTGGGCTTTGCTGGTTGCAGAAAGGGTCGTGCGGTGCACAAGCGCACCCTTTCCAGATGGATTGTACTATGCATCAAGATCTTCTACTCCCTAGCTGGTAAGGAGCCTCCGGAGGGTTTGAGAGCTCATTCCACTAGAGCAAAGTCTTCCACGTCTGCTTTGTCTAGGGGTGTTCCTGTGGAGGACATTTGTAGGGCGGCAACTTGGGCCTCCCTCCACACCTTTGCAAAACATTATTGCTTGGACACCGAGGTGAGGAGGGACGGACATTTTGCGCGATCCGTCCTTCAGGACTTTCTGGTGTAGAAGGGTGGACACCCTCCTCCGGGAGTGGGGACTGCTGTGGAATCAATTCACAAGGTGAGGAATCCACTGGCAGATGTATCCATCAGAAGAACAAGTTACTTACCTTCGGTAACGCTTTTTCTGGTGGATACAGTATCTGCCTGTGGATTCCTCACTGACCCACCCGCCTCCCCGTTGTCCATCCTTCTATACCTGTGGTTCTATGCCTGTGATTCTATTGATGGTGTTTCAAATGTGTTTATCGCTGTCAAAGGCATTTTGTTATTTCTTGTGCTTTGTTACTTATTTTCCACACTGTGTGTGTTGATATGCATTTTGTATACTGTGTATACTGTGTATATATATTGCTGTCAGTCCGTCCGTGTGCTCGAAGGCACGGAAAAATGGGGCGGAACTGACGTCATCACGCCGAGGAGGTCTTCTTATGGAGCCGGTGACGTCAGCGGAGTCGCGAGCGGAGCCGTGCCTCTGTGACGTCGTCTTCGACCTCGTCGGCGTGGACTGCTACAAAAGTTTCCGAATGTTGCTGGCGCAGGGGATATTCACAAGGTGAGGAATCCACAGGCAGATACTGTATCCACCAGAAAAAGCGTTACCGAAGGTAAGTAACTTGTTCTTCTGTCGCAGACCAGGAAGGTCTGGGGTGCTTCCCTTTCACAGGGGAGCGGGTGCCAGTCTGGAGGAGCCGGACCAGCAAGGCAAAATTGAAGGTTCGTCATCACAGAGGTCACTAGCCAACGGGCCAGCAACCGGACAACACGTCGAGCAACTCAGGTGCAGAAGGGCCAAACGCAGAACACGTGAAGTGTGGGGAGCTGATCTTCTTTGCAGATGGTGCTCGGGATTGGGGCTTCTCAATTCCCCAAGCACAGCCTCCAGGAAGCCTCAGAAGTCGCGCTAGTCAGTTACTAGCCACTTTTCCCAAGTCGCCGGTCCCACGTCCCTTGTCGCCTCCACGGGTCTCAGCTTTGCTGTAGATGTGGATCTGGTTCAGAGGTGTCTGGAAGTCACGGCGCTGGTCAGTCTCTGCAGTCGTCCCTCATAGGATCAGTCGCAAAGCAAGCAGCGGTTGCTGGATGGTGCCTGGTTGCCCAGGGTGGTCACTCCTTGGCCACAAGGGAGATTCTTCAGTCTTCTTCCGTAGTAGAATGTCGAAGGTCCAGAGTTTCTGTTCAAGATGCAGGTTCAGGATAATCCAATTCTGCAGGGCTCAGCTACCTTCTAATATACTGAGCTAGTGGGCTGGGCTACCTGCAAGGTCTCTCCTATGGGTGGGACCAGGAAGGGGAGTGGCTACACCCCCTTTCCTTTGTCCAGTTTCGCGCCAGGGCTGGGGCTGGAGTGTCCCAGCGCCGGTTTTAACTGGACTATGGATGGAGCACCTTGTGTGCCCCAGGCATGTCTCATTCCTTTCAGCCCTCCCTGCCCCAATACACTAAAGTCTGTCTGGGGAGGTGCTAGCACCTCCCCAAGCAGGAAACCTATTGTCCAGGCCTCCCTGGCTGGGAGGGCTCCTAGCTGCAAGAGGTCAGACACGTCTCTGTGGCAGCAGCATCCATTTTGTGATGCTGAGGCTTTGGTCAGAGTTAATCAGTAAAGTAGGATTTTAACATGTCTCTCCCTCTAGAAGGGAGGAATAATATCCTAATCACCAGAAATGGTATGGGGGTATTATTCCAAAGTGTTAGACACCTTACACGACATGTTTTGATAAAGCCAAACCATAGTTACCATAACCGTTTAAGATTATAAGGCACTTTAAGAGTATATGGTAGGCGATATCATAGAACAGCTATAAGGACATGGTTCAGAAAGCTGCAGACAGGCTCAGCTCATGCTAGAGCACCATCTCACATGTTACCAAGCACTCTGCCTCCAGGATTGTTAAGGCCTGCCATAGGAGTGGCTCACAGGTACACATGTGTCTATTTTAAGGGTAGATATAGGTATACTATATCTAAGCAAGGGGTGATTACACGACCTTGCCCCAGCTGAGTGATCAGCCAGTTGTGTCTGATTGGAAGGCCAGGCCAGGGGTGGCATAATACATGCTGCAGCCCCTGGGAGGCCTAGGGTACACCAATGCCCTCGGTACCTAGGGTACACTGTACAGGGTCCAATAAGATGATCCTTACCAACTGGGTAGGTACCTAGGGTACATGGAGTCCATTTTAAAGAGAGAGCAGACAGCCTGAGACCCTGAATGGCAGGATCTCAGGCCAACTAAGTCGAAAAACCAGCTAGACACTAGGCAAAAAGTTGGGGGTAACCATAGTCAGATATTCACCTTCCTACAATGTATATCCACATTCCTGTCCTGCAGACCCACAGGTGTTACCTGTGTTCCCAGTAGGCCATGAGCACTTCCTGTTCTCTATGCTCCCCTCTTGTCTCACCAGTGCCCCGTAGGTTCTCATGAAAGTGATGGCTGAGTTTGCAGCACACTTGTGGAGGTCAGGGATCCCAGTCTTCCCCAACATTCTTCACCCACCTCCAGACTACAGTGAACCTTCTGTACTCACTGGGGTTTAATATCAACATTCCGAAGTCACACCTGACTTCTCAGAGGCTACCTTTCAATGGAACCTTTGTGGACACATTACAGTTCTACGCCAACCCTTCAGAGTGGAGAGTCCAGGACATTTGGGCTATAATTGCGATGTTTCAGCCTCTGTCCTAGATTAGGTGAGACCGGCTCTGGGACTGATGGCAACCCTCATCCTGCTGGTAAAGCAGGCTCAATGGAATTTGTAGGCTCTCCAGTGGGATCTGGAGACCCAGTGGGCGGCACCAGGGGAATCTCCCGGACCTGCTCCTGATTTTGGAGGAGACTGCAAAAGATCTGCGGTGGTAGATCAGCGGCAGACCCCTCTCTCTTCCCAACCCAAAAGTGATGACAATGCATCACTTCTGGTTTGGGGTAGAAACCTGGGAGAGGTGGATATCAGGGGACTCTGGTCTCGAGCAGAATAACAACTCCATTTCAATCTTCTGGAGCTGAGGGCTATCCACTTGGCAGTGAATGCCTTCCTTCCATCCGTCAAGGGTAGGCTGGTTCAGGTGTTCACAGATAACCCCCCCTCCCCCATGTGGTATTGCAACAAATAGGGCAGTGTGGGGTCGTGGACCCTGTGCCAGGAAGCCCTGTGCCTCTTGACATGGCTGGAGCGCCAGGACATCTATATGGTCATGTAGCACCTGGTGTGGGATCTCTGAACACCAGGGCGGGCAAACTGAGCCATCGATGCCTTGTGGATCATGAATGGTGTCTACATCCCAAGATGGCACACAGTCTCTTCTGAGAATCGAGAGAACCTTGGCTTGGTCTATTCGCCACTGAACTGCAGTCCAAGAAGTTGGGAATAATCTTTCATCCAAGCCTACTTTTGCTCATCTTCACTGTCTGCCTCCTGATGTCCTGCAGTATGGACACTTAAAGTTGCCTGATAATTCCAAGGATATTTTAAGGGAATCAATATGCCCTTTACAAGTTTTTCATGATGATTCAAATGGAGGAGGTTCTGCATATGATGTATTAACAGGCAAGTTGACCTGAGAACATGTAGGAAAGACCGAATTCTCTTTTCTATCTTCTTTATTTGGTAGAGTATGGGTTACACTTTTCTTATGTTAGAGTGCATTTGAATGCCATCATTGCTCATCACAAGTATCATTCTCGGATACCTTTCTTCATTATCCCAGTGATTAAACATTTCCTCCTGGACTTCTTCTCCCTGGAAATTGAATGTGCTGCTCTCTGATTTCATGTAATCCTCCCTTTGAGCCAATGCACAAGGCTGATTTAAAGCACCTTTCCTTAAAGATTGCTTTTTAGTGGGTTTCGTATCTGGCAGAAGGGTGAGGGAACTTTAAGCTTTCTGTACAAATGAACATTTGTAAGGCAGCCAATTGAAGATCTGTCCATACCTATGCACAGCATTATTGTCTGGACGCCATTATAGATACTTTGGTGAGTCAGTTTTCTCTTCATAACTTATTTGCCTAATAGTTCAATTCTATGGCTCAGGCAGTGCTTTTAAGTTTGGGTTGGCATGCTACTCTATTTTGCTGTTTGTGAATATCAGAGGAAATCCCATGGTGAAGACGTAAAAGTTACTTACTTGTAATCCTAGCCATGAGTATTTCCTCTAATTTTATAAAAATGTTCCACACACCTCCCCGCTTTTAGGGCCACAGGTTTTGAACATGTTGCTGTACATATGAATATTCCATACACTCCAAAAAAACAGAGTGCCCACCTGACATATTGCTGGGCATGATAGGATAGTGCAATCTTCCAAGGTTCTGAATGTAGCAGGATTGATCATTACTATATGGTTTGTCTTACATTGGGGCACCCTTTCCTTTTTTATTTTAATGTACTGTTAGTTTCGCGTTTTGGCTAATTGATTTATTAAAATCAGTAAATGTTGCCTTTCTGGGCATATTTTTATTTGATTGGAACTGGAAACATGACATTTCTTTAAAAAAAATGTGTTCTGGAATCTTAGATATGCATTGTCCCTTGCATGAGTTTGGAGGTAATTCCAGCAATGAAGAGCTAGAATTACCAGTAACTTTACTTCTTTTTTTTTTTTTTTTACTCCATGTAGTTTCCATTTCTCCCTTCATATTAAGTTTATAGCTTGGTGCTGCAATGTTGACGCTTTCATCTCTTTAAATTTGATATTTTATTATTTGTGAAATTAGAGCACGAATATTCTGTGTTTAAAACTTCAGCGAAATGTTTTATAACAGAGACCTAGGATTACATTTAAGTAAACTCTAATTTTTCATGATAAAACACTTGCCATCAGTCTAGATGATACATATTTACTTTCCAACCTCAATTGAGATTTAGTGTCCTTTACCCTTCCCACCCTGCTCATGATTTCTTGTAACTCTCCTAAGCTGAAACCATCACCTCTGTCAGATTTGCAGCTTGTCAGTGTGGGTTGGAATTTATGTACCATTATGACCCACACCCTTAACTTGTGAAAATGTCAGCTTCCTCTGCCACCTCGCTCAGTTATCACTGCTCCATTCTCATCATAGTTTTCCACGGTGCAGAAGAGAGGACTACGGTTAATGTTGCAGCAGCTTTTGCAAAAGCCATATATTTTTGTGGTTTCATTATTTTAATGTGAAGAATACGTTTTCAAAAATACCTTAAAACACAGAAAATTGATAAGTAGTGCTCATCAACATGCTTTGGCTGTACATTGTTATAAAAATGGCTTAATCACTGCAACTTATGAACTTTTTCTTATTTATTCTACTGCTTTGTAGAGCACTACATGTCCAATTTTACCCGCTTTTTAAGTCTTGTCAGGCACTGGAATGTTCTCGACTTTGTCAGGCCAGTCCCTCAGTGAACGGGAGGCACTACTGTGTTGGTCTGTATACATGAATTGTCTGCTTGGCTATTGTGTATCTCTGCTTGGCCACACACTATTGTAATTTGTTTAGGAACTTCTAACAGAACGCCTGTACATCACTTGGTGGATGTCAGCCGACTCACCGCTTGATTCATACAAATTTTATAGTCTTGCCACTTTTTAAAAGCCAGCTTAAGATCATGAGCTATAGTCACTGTGATCCTTTCTGGATGTGTCTACCTCATGTAATTTTTGCTTTCATACGGCTTTTTTCTACATTAATTATTAGACATTTGTTGGCTCAGTTAGCCTGATCCTCAGACTTCAATCGTAGGACATACCCTTCTACATATATTTCTTTGTACAGTACTATCACTGATGAGGAAAAGAAAGATGTGAGAAAAACACATACATTAAATAGCACAACAAAGTGTTTCAGTAGTACTCGAACTAGTGAATGTGTCCTCAGTGGTGAGACTTTTAGCAACAGTTTATCCATGAGTTGCTATTACATACATATTAATAAGAAAAAGTGAAGCATTTTACTATATTACAGTCAGCTTTTTATGTTGTTCGATCTAGGTCAATGTGAAGGATCTAGAAAGGATTTAATATTAATACGCAATTCAGTCTTTTTCATATTGCCTTGGTGTTGTTTCTTAACTGCTGCTCATTAGCTTGTCAAAACATAGTGCACATGCACTTTCCAGTGGCTCAACTGAAGTTCTGTAGACATTTCCAATACTTCAGCTTAATAATCTTGCCACTACATTAGGTAACCATAATACGTAAGACTTATTGTTGGTTGATTCAGTTCTGTCTGACTTACTCCAAAGAGAGTTATATTTTGAATCCCATATCACCTCGTCTTCTGTAATAGTTTGTCTGGGTATGGGTCAAACAAGTGTTGTTCAGTTCACTGTAATAAGTGCATGTTGCTCATAATAAAATAACGTTGTCACCTGAATCACACACATCCCTTAGTATTGCAGTTAACTGTTTACCATTGTCTAAAAAACCTTTATCATTCCAAGAGCCTATTTGTGCTTTTGGTTGCCATCACTGCTCATCCCCTTCTTAGGCACCTTTCTTCACTATTTTAGTGATACAAAATGGCCTCCTGTAGAAGGGCTTATCCCTGGAATTCAGTGTGGTGCACTCTAATTTCATTAGATCCTCCCTTTGAGCCAATGCTCTAGCCCTTTTGTGGAATATTGCTTTTTTAGTGACTATTACATCTGCAGAAGGGTAAGTGAGCTAAAAGATTGTTGTACCGATGAGTGTGGTTGTTTGAATTGGTTGTATGATAACTTCTAGTTTATCAATTTTACCTTTTCTGCACTATCCTGTGCCCATCCTCTTTCTGAAGCAAATTCTACCTGCTTGTTCCTGGGGATTCCCTTTATTTGCACACGCCATTGGCACCTGTGAGCCCCAAGTTGCTCAGTGCAGGAGGGATTTTGTCATAGGTTTAGCATCAGTTTGCATTACAGCTAAAAAAAGAGAAATATGACATAAATTCGTCATATCTTTATTTCTTATAAAATAAAAATATCTTTGAAGGCCTTTCAACTAAGCCTGAGGCATTTCCAAAATCCGAGCCGTATTTCTCACGTAAATGCATTGCCAGCAAATTCCCTCCATATGAACTGAAAACAAGAGATGCCATTAATAATTGCTTTAATGCCTTGATGGATATTGAAGGAATGCATCATATATTGGACTTTAACATTTGAATATATATTGACACAATTCAAAAGCATTGGTCATTTTTCTTTTATTTCTTTTTATAAATATCTGGTCCAATCGTTATATCCTGATATTCACAATGGATTGGTTTTGGAATTGCAGTGAAAATTTTCTTAATTCCTGTATGAGTTTAAAGATTATCCAAAATATTTTGGCCTAGAACTGACTTTCAGCGTTCAGATCTAAATTGGTGTCAGGACTCTTAATATTATTGCATATTAATGAATCACAATGGGCATTAATGCAGTGATTTAAGCTTGTCCTGGGATCCCAATTATCTGTATATTCATGCATGGTGAATGGTTTTCCAGGCATTCTTCCTAAAGTATAAAACCTCCCTTTTTCCCTCAAATACTTCAGTCTCGTGTATGTTGGTTTGTGTAAAAATGTTAGTCTTTCAGTTTGGAGCCATGCTTTTTCTCAGAATTCTTTTTTCTCTGCTCTCTGATCAGACTGCTGCTGAAATCTAGTGTGAATATCAGATAGCTGGAGATTAATCTCACAGTTTTGCCCCAGCTTTTCTCACCACCTTATCTATGGTATCCTGACTATGCTTTAAGAGTGCCATAGTTTCAGCTAAAGAAACTCTTATATGTTGAAAGTGATGTCTGTAAGCACCATTTCCTAATTTGTATGATATTTTGTGGGGAAGAATTAACATGCAGCACGATAGTGTTACGTCACTGTTTTAAAGGAAAACAGTGTCTTAAGCAATATTGAAAATTTTGTCCATCAAATGTTATGCCAGGATCTCACTCCTCGGCAGACATATTCTTTTGTTGGTTATTTCAAAGAAGATATTCAAGATGAATAACTAGAATTAAAAGCCCAGTGAATTTTTCATCTATCTCCTTTTATACCCACAAACTAGAGGCACCATGTTACCAAGATAACATTTTCCAGTCCTACTCATCAAGCCAATGCCCGTTTCTCTCTTGTTTCACAATGAAACAAATCGGACTACTGCAGCTGGTATGCATTGCATTTTAAATGGAAGGCTTATTGTTAGAAATTTGGTGTACAGGTACAATTGAATATCATGACCAGGTAATGATGAGTAGAGGGAATAGTAGTCTTGAGTTTTCCACGCAAATGGGCATGCCAATGCTGAGTATAGTGGAAAATGTTGGGAAACTGTTATTTTTCAGACTACAATAAACAGGACCACGTTAGTCAGAGAAGGTTATTAAACTAGATAGTGTAAGAAAGTTGTTGCCTTCAGTTTTCCTCTATTTGCAGGCTTTCACTGTACTGAGGTGGAAATCTGCAGCTGCCACCTCACTGATGACCTGCCACCCTGCTCTAAGTTCCCTTTTCTGTGAAGGACCTATCTGGGGCTATATGTACTCCATCACCCATAACTCACTTTAATGTTTGGTTGGCTCCATCTAGGGTAAGACTATATGTACAAAACACGTTACTGGCCCTACAGTGAGTAAAGACTGTGCCCCGCCCTATGAATATTCATCTCCCGGCCCTCAGTCTGACCAAGGGGACCTACCATCCTGTGCATGGCTCTAATGGGGTTTGAAGTGTGGTGTGTGGACTCTTTGTCCCATCTCTCATGTTTGTCTATAACACACCCCTAATTCCAGCTAGGAGGTGTGAGAAGTTGGCCTGATATATGATGTCACTAATTCTAGTGTACACCTTGTATCAGTCCAAACAACCCTTATGGTGATTGGTTGTAAAGTCAACCTTATAGACCAGCTATCCTAGTGGTAGCATGGACAAGAGCAGTCTTAGGCTAAACTCTGTATGGCATGTGAAGCCAGCTGTTATACCATTTGTAATCCCTTGAATACCAAATGAAAGGACACCACAACAGATATATATAGAAATAGAATGTATTTATTCTAGTCAAACCCTCAGCACTCTTTATGAGATTCGAGGTAAGTACAACAGTCTTATTTAAGCATACATTAAGTCACACAGGTAAGTAATACAGTTAGGCACTAGGGGCCTCGCAAACCATATACTAAGTAAGTGGTATAAGAACCACTGTCACAAACACAGGATAGGCCTAGGCCTAGGGAATCGCTGGGGCTACACTATACTACCAAAGGTTAGGAAGTGGGAGGCCCACGGGATTCAGGTGCAGAGTGGAAACACTCATGCGTAATGCGTAAAAGTCAAATGAAATAGTAGTTATTAGAAATTAACAGTTTTAGGACACTTCTGGGATAGCTAGGAGTTCGAGGCTTGGAAACTAGACCCTAGGATAGTCACTACCCTTGTGAGCACCGGAGTACTCAAGTTACCTAGCCCAGGGGCTGCGGGTGCATAGGTGTGAACTTGCGTCGGGTTTCGTCGTTGACTCCTATGGATGCCTGAAGGAAAGTTGCTGACAGGCAGTCAGTGAAGAGTGTCCGGTGGATCCCAAGGATGGAATCAAGAAGGAAGGATACCTGCAAGCAGAAGGGACAGAGTCTAGGTCACCAGCCAGGAGCCGGGAAGGAACCAGGTGATGTCGTGCAGATGCAGGTGAAGAGGTGAAGCTTGTCGCAGCAGCCACGGTTACCAGGAGGCGTCGAGGACGACCAGGACCAGGAGGCGAGCTGTCCCACGAAGGCTCTTGCTGTCGGCGGCGTCGATGTCGAGTTAGGACCCAACAAGCCTTGGCAAGCGGAACCCACGCAGAATGGAGGACTTGCTTCAGGTGCACACCAGGAAGGTCTGGGGTGCTTCTCTTTCACAGAGGAGCGGGTGCCAGTCTGGAGGAGCCGGACCAGCAAGGTGAAATCAAAGGTTCGTCGTCGCAGAGGTTACTAGCCAACGGGCCAGCAACCGGACAACACGTCGAGCAACTCGGGTGCAGAAGGGCCCCACGCAGAACACGTGAAGTGTGGGGAGCTAATCTTCTTTGCAGATGGTGCTCGGAGTGGGGGCTTCTCAATTCCCCAAGCACAGCCTCGAGGAAGCCTCAGAAGTCGCGCTAGTCAGTTACTAGCCACTTTTCCCAAGTCGCCGGTCCCACGTCCCTCGTCGCCTCCACGGTTCTCAGCTTCGCTGTTGAGGTGGATCTGGTTCAGAGGTGTCTGGAAGTCTCGGCGCTGGTCAGTCTCTGCAGTCGTCCCTCGTAGGATCAGTCGCAAAGCAAGCAGCGGTCGCTGGATGGTGCCTGGTTGCCCAGGTTGGTCACTCCTTGGCCACAAGGGAGATTCTTCAGTCTTCTTCCTGAGGTCGAATGTCGAAGGTCCAGAGTTTCTGTTCAAGTTGCAGATTCAGGATAATCTAATCTCTGCAGGGCTCAGCTACCTACTGATATACTGGGCTAGTGGGCTGGGCTACCTGCAAGGTCCTTCCTATGGGTGGGACCAGGAAGGGGAGTGGTTACACCCCCTTTCCTTTGACAAGTTTCGCGCCAGAGCTGGGGCTGGAGTGCCCCAGCGCCGGTTTGAACAGGACTATGCATGGGACACCTTGTGTGCCCCAGGCAGTGTCTAGTTTCTTTCATCCCTCCCTGCCCCAATACACTAAGTCCTGTCTGGGGTGGTGCTCGCACCTCCCAAGGCAGGAAACCTATTGTCCAAGCCTCCCTCGCTGGAAGGACTCCCAGCAGCAGGAGGTCAGACTTGTGTCTGTGGCAGCAGCATCCATTTTGTGATGCTGGGGCTCTGGTTAACTTTAACCGGGTAAGTAGGCTTCAACATGTCTTCTCCCTCTAGAAGGGATTAATAATATCCTCATCGTCAGAAATGGTATGGGGGTATTATTCCAAAGTGTTAGACACCTTACACGACATGTTTTGATAAAGCCAAACCATAGTTACCATAACCGTTTAAGATTATAAGGTACTTTAAGAGTATATGGTAGGCTATATCATAGAACAGCTATAAGGACATGGTTCCGAAAGCTGCAGACAGGCTCAGCTCATGCTAGAGCACCATCTCACATGTTACCAAGCACTCTGCCTCCAGGATTGTTAAGGCCTGCCATAGGAGTGGCTGATAGGTACACATGTGTCTATATATAAGGTAGGTATAGGAATACTACACCTAAGCAAGGGGTGATTACACGACCTTGCCCCAGCTGAGTGATCAGCCAGTTTTGTCATAATGGAAGGCCAGCCAGGGGTGGCATAATACATGCTGCAGCCCCTGGTAGGCCTAGGGTACACCTATGCCCTGGGTACCTAGGTACACTATACAGGGGCCAATAAGGTGATCCTTACCAATTGGGTTATGCACCTAAAGTACATAGTATGAATTTAGAGCGAGAACAGCTGGGTTGTGGGTCTGATTGGCAGTCCCACAGCCACATCTAAGTCGAAAACCAGTGAAGCAAAAGCAAAAAGTGGGGGTGAACATAGAACGCAGACCCTACTCTCCTACAGGAGGTAGGCAAGTAAACATAACATTTTGATGGATAATTCTTCCCTCAGATTCCCCACCTTTTCATTTCCCTCCAGGTGTCAGGGTCTACCTAGAAACGTTTTCCTCCAGGCACAGCTCTCCAGCTCCATCAGGTGCCGTCACTTTTCAACAGCAATAGGTCAGATGTCCCTTTCTAAGATTTCAGGGTTCAAACCCTGTTGCAAATTGTGTACAAAGATGTTCGTGTAGAACCCACAAGATATCTGCATGTGGTGCCTTGGATCAGAACCTTAACTCTCTGCTTGAGATATTTTTGTCCAAAGCCCACCTATGCAGTCCCCTCCAGCTAAATGCTCTGATGGAACGATCTGCTGGAAAAATGTAAAAAGCACCGTAAGAAGGAGCATGCCTCTTCTTTATTGAGGAAAAAATCCTAGACCATTTGTAGTCCTAATATTGTTGCCCGACGGCAAGCTTTTCCTTGTTGTTGAAGCAATTCCAGCATAACGAACTTATGGAACTTGAATTCCCTACTCCATTGGTCGACTCCATGCAAGTCGAGGCCTCGGCAAGCCATGATGTCTAGATTCAGGATGCCTCCCTTGCCCAGTAAACAACTTCCCTAGGGCTTGCCCTTTACCCAACACAGTTATTCTGGCAGCTTCAAATCTTATACCTCCCAATTCTGTGACTCAACAGGCTCCAGTCTTGGGGCTGCTTCTGATGGACCCTGTACTCTCCAAGGCACTCATTGCCACTTACGATACAAACACTAGTTTTGCCCTTCACTTACCATACAAACACTAGTCTTGCCCTTGGATCAGATTTCGCCACCTCCATCACCAAAAACCTCAAAGTTGCTAGTCATCCAAGTGGCCAAATAGAAGGGTTGGATATGTTTTGATGATTAACTTTTCGCAAAACTCCTCAATAGAGGAACTCTTCAGTCCGATTCCAGTGCCTTAGGTATGGCCAATAAACATTATTGCCTTACAGGGGAGGATGATTCAGAGGCAGATAACCTTTTCCTCTTACAACACAGACGATGGAAGGTGTTAGGCTTGAGGCTACTCCAGGGCCCAACAGTCGAGCAGCCGATCCAGTTCATCCAATAAATGTTCCGCTCATGAGGGATCTAGGTGATGCTATCAGCAACAACAGCAGCAGTTCCTGTCACTACCATGTTCTGCTCTCTCTGCTGCCTGTAACACTTTGACTTCCCTCCACGCGCCGCCAACTCCAGTGGTGGTAAGTATAGTCTCCCACTTCTCATCCAATTGGGAGACGATCAAGATGGATCACTGGGCCATACAACTAATCTGCAAAGGATACACCCTACTCTATCTGTGCTTTTCATTTGGCATTCCAAATCCAAGATGCTATTGCTGAGCCAGTCTTTGTGGCTCTAATTGTGGGGGCTTGGCTAGTGCACCTGGGTCTCCAGGATGACTATTTTCGTCTGATGACTTTACCTACTCGTAAGCGCTGCCTGCAGTTTACTCTGGTTCCAAACACTACTTATTTACCAAGATCATGGAAGTGCAGGTTACTTCACTGCAGAGATCAGGAGTCTATGTACTCTCCTCCTTAGAAGAGAGGGTGGCAAAGGCAGGATCTTTTTTGATCGTCACGGAACATCTTCACCACACAGTGACTCTTCTTTATGATATGGTCTTCACGACCAACACTGAAAACTTCCATCTTGTCCCCACACAGAGGCTGACATTAATAGAGACAGTTCTTGACATAACTCAAAAGAGGGCCCTTCCTCCTCATCAAAGAATTGCATGTATTCGGGCTATGATTCTGATATTTCAGGCTCAGACACTAGTCCCAGTTCCGAAAATGATGTGCCTGTTAAGCCTAATGCATCCTGTTGGTTCTACACAGCAGGTGATGGATAAAATCCCTTCAGTGCTGCTTAATGGAGTTGATGACTTCAGCATCAGGGTAGTCTCTCAAATTGGGTGCTGATCTTTAGTCCTTCCATTCATCGAGGGGTCATCCCTTCATTCTCCACATTTGGAGGCACATGTAGTCGTGGGCACCTTCTTATTCGGTTGGAGCCCTCATCTGGCTTATACCTGTTGAGACGCTGTTTTATTGTTGTAATATTTACCCGGTCTCAACTGGGATAACGGGTTTACTCCTGTTTTTGTTTTTCTTCTCATCTGGCCTACATCACACTGTAAACCTTTTGGTCTACATTGTAGCAACACCTACACATAAGTGTGTTGGAGGTCCATGCTTCCAACTCAGTGAATGCCATTCAGGTTCTGTCCAGACAACACAACCGCCTCAACTGTCCTTTACATCAACAGACGTGACAGTGAGGGGTCATGGGCTCTGTTTGGTGAGAATTTAGACTGCGGTGATGGGCCCAGCAATGGGCCTTTTATCAGTAGCAGCATACCTCGTAGGCACCGTGAGCAGGAGAGTGGATGTTCCTTGAAGTATCACAAACGGGAAACAAAGAGGAGGAGCGACTGCATAGAGTGGACCTCAGGGAGTGCCTTAGTACACCAGTCAGCACTCAACAGTACAGAGTGGATGATCAGCTTCCTGAAAGCTTGGTCGGAGCCAAGAAGGGCAAAACAGACATTTTGATATTGTGTTAAATAAGCTGAATAAAACCACTGAGGTCCCAGTGGATGTGGTTGTAAATCCAAGTTTTAGTTCTGCATAAATGGTTG
Organism: Triturus cristatus; assembly: GCF_964204655.1. Lineage (NCBI taxonomy): Eukaryota > Metazoa > Chordata > Amphibia > Caudata > Salamandridae > Triturus > Triturus cristatus. Next base: position 1,147,262,468 of record NC_140585.1, read on the forward strand.
GGGCCCACTGATTAATGTTTTCATTTGTAGTGAGTTGCATAATGTAGTTTCCTTGCTGGAGTCTATCAAAAAAGACATTGAGAAGTTAAATCTCATTAAGACATGCAAAATAATTAACATAAGGGCATGCCCATTAGCGAGGGATGGGCAGGATTTGGTGTGCAACAAAGTACACATTGATTAATTTAAACAGTCTTTTACTAGTTGAATTCAGGGGCTTGTGATAGTCTTCAGGGCATCATTAGTATTTTACAGTCATTTTTGCAAAGTAATGTAAGTCACTACACCTTTAGTTGACTAGACTCCTTCATTATCATTGGAAGAATTTTTAAAGTCTATTGTCAATGAGCAAAGTACTGATAATAAGTTTCCGGTGATTACCATGTATTCTTACCACTTTTAAGTGTGTCAAAGCCTAGCCTGGATGGTGGAGTTTTCAAGAAGAAATAACTACCGGAGCAATATTTTCCAACTTTGCATGGTCCTTTATTAAATATCTTTAAAAAAATACTTTATTATTGGATAGCCAAGAAGCCAGTACTATAAGATTTAAGGGAAGAAAAAAAGATTGTATGTGGGTGGCCTTAGTTATTGAGTTCTCAATGGCCCTTACCAGGATACTTTAATTGATTGTTTAGTATTCCTAGCAGGTATACCAATCCTTTGCAAATATGGGTACACTGACTTAGGTAAATACGAAGGTAGTACTCCTTTATCAGAAGTGAAATTGAGGCTATTGAGAGGTTAAAAAATAAATAATGGACTCCCTTCTATGATGCGAATCATCCTATACTAACTGATAAGATAGTGGTTTGGTAAATGACAGACATAGAGGTATGCCATCATTAACCCTGCAGATTAAAATCCAAAGCCCTCCTATTGTGGGAAATGTATTTACTGTTCGCTAACCACCATAAAGAAACTATGCATAGCCTGTAACAAGCTGTTTCGTAATTGCATATTTAACCATACTAACAGTCTTGTATGGATGCATTGTATCATAAAAGTATGTGGTCATGTAAATGTGGTAAGAACAGTATATCAGATAAATGATCCACCAAGCTGCAACTTTTAATTTGCTTGTTTAGACAAAATCAATTGAAAAACCAAACAAAAAAACACCATAAGAAACCAAATTGGGGGATCCAGGTTCATAGTACTTCTCCCATAAAAACAAAGGGGCTAATGTGCCTCGTAGTGGTTAGGGAAATATCAGTGCCTTCTTAAATTAGCTGCAGATAGTAATCTGTTGTTTTGGTAAGGCAACATCAGGCAGATACAGTGCTGTACTAGAAATGTAGACTGACTTGCAGTTGCTGTGGCCATGAGGTTTCGGCGTGAAGGGAGAAAAAGGCTATCCTGAGGTATAAAGTGGTTCTAAAATTTGTCCGGTCTGTTAAATCAGAATGTATATAACATAATTTGATATAATTTGTTTCCAGGATACTCCTAGCAGTAGAAATATTTAATTCTCCAGTATTGGGGTATCTTTCATAGATTCACATGCCTGAATCATTCCCCGTCGTCGGAGTGGGAGTTCCACGGTACATGAAAATAGCAATATACATGCATAAAGAAAACATATCATAGGTAACCTAGAACCAGGAAGTAAAGTAGCCAGAAATCAAAAGGAAAAAATCCTCCACTTTCATGACTCGTCCAAGTCATTATATGTAGTCCAAACTACAGCCAATGAGGCGACAGCACCCTCCAGAATGTTCTCCTCAGAGGCTCTGGCTCTCAGATTTTCTACCGCACGTCGTGTGAAGGGAGTCTCCCTGAGCTCTGCTCAGTATTTCTCTGGTTTCTTCAGGAATTCTTCCTTTTATGAAATCTCTCTTTCGACCTTGTGAATCTTGTGGGAAGCTCCGGCTGTTTTCAGAAGATCCCCACAAGAAGTGCATTTACTGCTTGTATCCTGACCACCAGGAGAGAGACTGCAAGATCTGCAGAACTTTCCCACAAAAGACTCTGAGGGACAGAGAAGGGTGTCTACTTCGGTGGCTACAGAAGATTAAAGATCTGGACAATCCCTTATCTGAAGTTGGGAGTATTGCCTCTGTCAAGACTTCTTCCTCTAGGAAGAGGACAACTGACACGGATTTATCTTCTCCTGGGGCTAAGGTGTTGAAAGAACAGCACACTTCTAAGAGTGCTGAGCTGCCTTCTACTTCAAAAAAGGCTCCTCCACCTTCTAAGAGTAAAACTCTTCCTTCTACGCCCCCGAGAAAGACTGTGAAGTCTCAGGCTTCAAAACAAGTTTCTGACAGAGATTTACCTCAGAAACGGGGTCCTTCGTCGAAGAGCTCGACGACGATGTCTTCGTCGACGAAGCCTACCGTCGGAGCGACAACGACGTCGACTGCTACTTTCTCGTCACCGGAGCCGCAGATGATAATGTCGTTGCATCATCGCCGTTGACACTGGTATCCGTCTCCGTGAAGTCGGTCCTGTCGACGAAGGAGGTGAGATCTACCGTCGACGTTCCTTCGATGATGAAAATTAAGAGTCTCGTCGTCGAGGGTTGTCTCGTCGACGATCACTTCATCATCGTCCGCCTCGTTGACGGCTACCTCGTCGATGATACAACTGTCTTCATGCATGGCTCTTCAGGTTTGGTCTTCGTCTACGCCCACAACATCGTCTACGGCACAGTCTATATAGTTGCCTCCGTCGACAGCAACGCCTTCTTTGCTACAAAGACGTGGAGCTTCCTTGGAGGTTCTCTCTCCAATTCACACCTCCCCTTCTAAGGTTCCTCTTGTGTTACCTGAGCAGGTGCTGGATTATGAAGAGGATGATGAAGAATCAGATGAGGGTGATAGGTTTCGTACTGCCAGGAGACCTTCCGAGCTCTTCATTAAATATCAAGATGTGGATCAAGAAGATGAAGTCTGCCAGGAGACTGTTCCTTCAGCTCCAGATCCAATTCCTACAGCCCAAATGCCTTTGGCTCTTCTAAATAATCTGCAATACATGTTGGACGATTATTATCGCCGTTTCCCTCCATCTGAATCGGCTTCTTCTATACCACCTGTTCCTCAAGCTTCATCAGCATTGAGGTCGCCTAGACCACATTCTCCGGTACCTTCGCATCACTCTCAGAACGCTCACACCACGGATGACGATAGGGAGGAAGGAGAACTGGATGACAGATCACAAGAAAAGAGAATCTGATAATCCCACTGTCAGAAATCTGGACATAAGGCCAACTGACCAAACACGCCACCTGAAATGGTGTCAGGTGGTACCAAAGGATTTTAATGAGAATTTGTGGGGAACGGTTGGGGATGAAATACATATGTGTCTGCAAGATGGGATCTTTGGTGAAGCAGTCCTGACGGCTTATGGTAAAATTTGCTCTCAGGTAGATAGTGATCTTAAAAAAGTATGTAAGGCCAAACCCACGAATGGGGAGAAATGGTTTGATCACAGCTGCTCATGAGCCCAACGGAAGCTAATGAGAGCTCTGAAAGCGGTCCCACCAGATAGAGCAGAAATCGCTATATGCAGGAAAGCCTATAAAACGGCTCAGAATAAGCGCAAAAATGAAATTAGGGAAGAAGCATGGAATGAACTCCTATCCATCGATGTTATCAAAAATAGTGCCAAATTTTGGTCTATCGTAAACAAGCCTTTTTTTAATGGCAAAAGTAATAATGAGCTTGACTGCGGTATCCAAGAAGATAAGTGGTTTAGTCATTTTAAACAGGTGTATGATGGAGATGGCCCGAGGGTGACGTCCTCACTTAACTTGGAGAGTTATACCCTGTCTTTCACAGAACTAGAGGTCACGAACGCCATCATGCAAATGACAAGCAACAAGGCGCCGGGACCTGATGGAGTCCCGGCAGATCTTTTTAAATCAGACATAAAAACCTGGTCCAAAATGTTATTTAATGTCTTTATTAACGCATGTCAACTGGGCCTACCGTCGACGTGGGCGAAATCTGTCATCATCCCCATTTTTAAAAAAGGTGATAGAGGTGATCCGAGCTGTTACCGTCCAATCTCCCTTATAGATTCTTCCGTGAAAGTACTGGGGAGGGTTGTCCTTGCCCAACTGAACGGTTGGCTAGAGGAAACAGGAACACTCTCTAAGGTCCAGTACGGATTCAGAAAAGGGATGGGTACCATAGATCAATGTCTAAATTTACAACTATTAATTGTCGCAGGCGAGGTCATTGCTTCATTTTTAAAACCGCTGTTCTTTTACTTTCATCGCCCACGGAGCTGCTGGCTGTGACGATTTGGAGGCGCTGAGGTGCATTTGGGGATTAGTGCGCTGCCGGGACTGCGAGGACCAGCGTGCCCTGCTTGACTTTGTGCCTCACGCACCTGGTTCCTCTTCTCGGCCCCTCCCCCTACTTCTCCATCTCCTACATTAAGCCTCGCGGCCCCCGCTTCGCGGGAGCCTCTCGCAGGCGAGGTCATTGCTTCATTTTTAAAACCGCTGTTCTTTTACTTTCATCGCCCACGGAGCTGCTGGCTGTGACGATTTGGAGGCGCTGAGGTGCATTTGGGGATTAGTGCGCTGCCGGGACTGCGAGTACCAGCGTGCCCTGCTTGACTTTGTGCCTCACGCACCTGGTTCCTCTTCTCGGCCCCTCCCCCTACTTCTCCATCTCCTACATTAAGCCTCGCGGCCCCCGCTTCGCGGGGGCCGCTCGCAGGCGAGGTCATTGCTTCATTTTTAAAACCGCTGTTCTTTTACTTTCATCGCCCACGGAGCTGCTGGCTGTGACGATTTGGAGGCGCTGAGGTGCATTTGGGGATTAGTGCGCTGCCGGGACTGCGAGGACCAGCGTGCCCTGCTTGACTTTGTGCCTCACGCACCTGGTTCCTCTTCTCGGCCCCTCCCCCTACTTCTCCATCTCCTACATTAAGCCTCGCGGCCCCCGCTTCGCGGGGGCCGCTCGCAGGCGAGGTCATTGCTTCATTTTTAAAACCGCTGTTCTTTTACTTTCATCGCCCACGGAGCTGCTGGCTGTGACGATTTGGAGGCGCTGAGGTGCATTTGGGGATTAGTGCGCTGCCGGGACTGCGAGGACCAGCGTGCCCTGCTTGACTTTGTGCCTCACGCACCTGGTTCCTCTTCTCGGCCCCTCCCCCTACTTCTCCATCTCCTACATTAAGCCTCGCGGCCCCCGCTTCGCGGGAGCCGCTCGCAGGCGAGGTCATTGCTTCATTTTTAAAACCGCTGTTCTTTTACTTTCATCGCCCACGGAGCTGCTGGCTGTGACGATTTGGAGGCGCTGAGGTGCATTTGGGGATTAGTGCGCTGCCGGGACTGCGAGGACCAGCGTGCCCTGCTTGACTTTGTGCCTCACGCACCTGGTTCCTCTTCTCGGCCCCTCCCCTCCACTACAATTAGGATTGGAACAGCTCACGCGTTAGCGGGACGCGAGCGGGGCTAAGGCTGGGGCTAAGCCTGGGCAAAGGGTGGGCCGTCTGAGGCCGTCCGAGGACGATCGTGGACGGGACGGGCCACACCTCTAACCTCCTCAGCTTGGTGAGAGAATTGTTTGTGTATTGCCTAAAGTTATAGTAAATTGTGGACATTGTTGATCTTAGAGCACAGTTGGACTGTATTTATACGCCTATTTTCCTCTATAGCTTATAAGATGCCTCTTGACGCTGACAATCCCCGTACCTTAACAGTTAACACCTCTAAAGGTCCAGTGTCAGGAACAATCGATCAGTTCTTCAAACGCGTAACCACCGTCTTGGAGAAAGAAATAGCGGACACTGAAAAGCGTTTATCTTTAGATCTCCTAACAGGCAAGCGTTCCTCATTGGGTATGATTGGTAATGCTCTCTCCCCAGATGTGCTAAATGAGGGCGCAGGTACCTCCAGATCCCACTATATGCATGGAAGGACAAAAAAAGTTCCACATATTGATTCTTCAGGCGTGGTTCCTTTATCTGATAACATAAGTAGCCTAACACTCTCAGGGCTATCAGCTTCTCCGAACCTAGTTATCACCCCCCCGCCGATTGTGGAACCAGAGGTCAATAGGCAACCAGCAAGAAAGAGACGATGTACCTCAATGAAGTCATCTGTGGCTAAAAAGAAGAAGGCTAAACCCTCAGCCCAAAACCCGAATCTACTAGGTTCTGTACCGCAAAAAAACTCCCATTCAACTATTAACGCTTTGGGAGTATCTTCTAGCCATGATATTATGACTGACCTACTTACAAAAATAGAGATTTTGTTTAAATCCCTTTTACTTCCACTTTTGGAAAGGTCTAGATTGATAAATGCACACCTGGAAGATTTAAGTAAACAAGTGGAAAGAAACAACTCAGTTACCTCTGAACTGCTTAATATTTACACCAAAAGCAGTTTTAATGATCAACACCCTTCTACATCTTTCGTGGCAACGCAACCCCCACCTACTGATAATTTGCCGATATTGACTATTGCTCGGGGGGAAAACTCTGTGGCAACATTATCTAATAAAACCACAGAGTCTGGCAAATCCCACCATGCAATAAAAGGCAAAAAATCGGACGGGGAGAAAGAGGTAGTTAATAGTTCTAAAACTGGCTTCCCAGAAGTAACTGATGAGACAAAAAGCAAAAATGCTAATATTTCCCCGGGAACAACTAATGTGAGGAAGAGGCCTATAAAAGATCAAGAGAATAGCGATTGGTTACCCCAGTCCCAATATATTCCGGCAAGTAGAAGAGTGGACTTACCCCCAGAATCGGCCCCATACGCAATTATCCTGACAGGGGTTCCTGAACTACCAGAAGGTGTAAGGGAGGACTTTTATGCGTTAAAAAACAAAACCATTTATTGGTTGACCCATAATAGACCCCTCCCTGCACATATAAATGGAGAAATTCTCATGGTGAGACGTACATGCTGGGTAGGAACAAGACCAAAGGAAAAAAAGGGGGACGTGATTATCATAAATTTTAGAGATCGTAGAGCGGTTAGATGCATAGGGGATTGGTATGAAGCTAGAGGGGAGGAAGCTATTTCCACACACCTTGTCAACTACTTCTACCCAAGAGAATTGATTTTCCATCCTAAACCTTACGCCAGAAAAGATCCCCCATCTAATCGGAGGGCAGTAGAGTGTTATTCCTCCTATCAAGCCCCTCGCAATCACTTTTCCAATCCCCAGTTAAGTGATGGGTTCCCGAATAATAACCATCAGTTCTGTCAGGATTTAAATCCATCTTCTTGGAATAACTATCCTTACACACATCAGAGGTTCAATATACCTACTGCTAATCCCTATGCAGTTTTGTATAGTTTGGAAGATGTAGACTGACTCAATGATGGAGATACCCAACCATGGAAACCCATAGAATTTTGTCACTCTCCTTCTAATGTTAAGGATCCTGTAACTGAAAACGTGGAAACTCAAATAACAGAAAACACTGGTCCTCAAATGGTACAAAATCCTCTACAAATTGGTGGCATAGTCACTACCCCAATGAGGAATATTTGTAGTGACTCTCATGGACAGTTGGGGCCCGTACAATTAAGAGCTTTAGAGAACCCCATTGTAGTGGAAACTATTAATATAAACAAAAGCTCTAGTATAAGAGAATCTGACATTATATTACAAATTATGTCATGGAACATCGCTGGCCTATGCCCCAAAATAACGGATGGGTCCTTAATGGACTTTGTTGAAGACCACCATGTAATCTGTTTACAAGAGACATGGTCCACCGATGAACAACATTTGATGGGCTATAAAACATATTTTTCACCGGCAGTCGCGGGCCCTCATGGTAGGGCAAAGGGGGGCTTGACGATATTTATAAAAAACACCATACCTGGTTTAAAAGTAACCCCCCTTAGACTCCATACTAATTATCAGGTCCTGAAACTCACATTTATAAGGAAGGGGGTAGTATTTCTAGTAAACTTCTATGATAACCTCCCTGAATGTGAGAGACTAGAACTGTTTGGGGCACTTCGTAATAAACTCCTTACATTGACAAGAAAAACACAAGGGTCAGAAGTCCCTAGCATCGTTTGGGGCGGTGACTTTAATCACCACCCCTGCAGCGTGAAAAATAGTAATATTTGTGGGGTGGGGGAAGAAACTGATAACCATGTGACTCATTTTAGTCACACAAAGTTAGGAGATTCTCTTAATGAAATGATGTCAGAATTAGGCCTAGTGATTTTAAATAAAATAAATACTTCTTCAGGACAGTTACAGCCTACCTATTTGGGTAGGGGCTGGGAGACAACAATTGATTATTTCTTGGTCTCAGCTACATTGGAAAATAAAGCTCAGGGCTTTAGATTAATAAATAATATATTAAGTGATCATGCAGCCCTGGTTTTTACCTTGACCATCGATGTGGGGAAATTTAACCCATATACGATGATGACTGTTCTTGCTCAGAATAACATCCACCTTACAAAATTAAATGGCTTCACCATAGGTTGGGGCAAGATAGAACCAGAAGCACTAACCAAGAAGGTGGTCCAGGCGGCATATCCCGCAATTGGGAAATGTTTAGACAGTGATACCAACCAATTAGAATTACTGCACAATTTTAGAACAATATTGGAAAAAGTAAAAGATCTTTTAACCCGCACTAATAAAGGGGAAAAGGGCGAGAAAAGAGGGTGGTTTAGTCATGAATGCACCCTAGCCCATAAACTTTTAAAAAAAGCCTTGACAAAACCCGTAAGAGATCAAGAGGAAATTAGTGATTTAAGGAGGTCCTACCGCCTAGCCTGTAAAAAAAGAAAACAGGAATTAAAAAAATCTTTATGGGATCAATTATATGAGAGTTCTCAGGCAAAAAATGGTGAGATGTTTTGGAAGGTGGTAAAGACCCCCTTCCTGACGGATAGTTGTGATCAGCCAAGAGTTGAGGCGGCGATTGATGGCGTAACATGGGTAAACCACTTCTCTAAAGTCTTTAGTAAAACACAAGTAGTGGATCCATTAGAAAAGACGAATGATAGTCCTCAAGAAGTCTTATTTCCGATCCCATTAACCTTTGAATTATACGAAGTCATAAATGCCGTTAAAGCAAGTAAATCTGGAAAAGCCCCCGGACCAGATGGTGTACCAGTCGATTTTTTTAAATTTAAACTTGACTTGTGGGCGCAATTCTGAAGGGGGTGTTCGATGCGGCAATGAATCACGGGTTAATTGAAACTTGGACTCAATCAATTATGATTCCGATTTTTAAGAAAGGAAATAGAGAGGAGGCCTCCTGCTATCGGCCAATATCATTACTAGATTCTCTTGGCAAAGTTTTGGGTAGGGTGGTATTACAGCGACTTCAGGAGTGGGCAGAAGACCATAACATATTATCTGTTTTTCAGTTTGGTTTCCGGGAGGGCTTTGGTACAATTGAACAGGCATTAAATTTAAGCCTATTGATGGGAAAATATGTCACAGCAAAGGAAGGAAGACTATATATGGTCTATGTCGACCTTACTGCGGCATTTGACTGCGTTTCCCATTCAAAGCTTTGGTCCGTTCTTACTGAAATGGGCATAGATCCAGCCCTGGTAAATCTCCTTCGCGCATTGTACTCTAACGCATCGTCCAGGGTCCGTTTTGGAACAAAGGGTGAAGTATCCGAGTCCTTTAGGGTGGAACGCGGCGTGAGGCAGGGCTGCGTCTTGGCCCCCTTTCTCTTCTCACTCTACACTAATGGTTTGGAAGTAGAGATGCTGAGAGGGGCCCTTGACCTCCCTCAAACAAAAGATCACCTCATTCCAGCGCTTCTGTATGCGGACGACGCTGTAATTTTAGCGCGTACTCCGCGAGAATTGCAGAAATCCCTAGATAGGTACTCGACGTTTATGGGCACCCTGGATCTGAAAATAAATATAAAAAAAACCTATGTGATGGTGGCAGGAAGGGATATGAAAAGAGGAAAGTCCATTTTCCTAGACAAAGAGAGGCTGGACTCTACAACCCAATACCCGTATCTTGGAGTCATGATTGATGAAAAACTTAATTGGAAAGCGGCTATTGAAGCTCGTAAACACCATCTTATGCGAGCAATAACGGCACTCATAAAATTTTCCCAGAAATTAGGAAAGAGACCACCCGTAGAATTGCTTCGCATCTATGTAGCGAAGTGCCATTCAATCGCACTCTACGGGGCAGGCTTGTGGGGTCATAAAAATACGACTGCGCTGCAAGTTGCAGAGAATACCTTCATGAGATTTCTCTTGATGACTTCCAAACGCGCATCCACTTTTTCCTGTCACGCTGAACTTGGTATGGCCCACATTGAGGATCTGGCCAAAATTCAACCCCTCCTCTTGTGGCGCCGTATCTGGACATCATCAAAAAATTTCCTTACTAAGGAGATTGCAGCAGACTGTATGTCTCTGGAGCATGCAGGGAAAATTGAGTGGCTGCTTTATGTAAAGAAGTTTTTTATTGATTTGGGTCTGTCTAAATATTATGTTAACCCTGAACTAATGTCCGAGATCTCTAAGAAAGAATTAAAAACAATAGCTCTCTCCTTTTTGGAAGAAATACGGTTAACCAAAGAGATAAGTAAGACATCTGTTCAACACTCCATAATAGTCGCAACCACAATGTACATTGAACCATACTTGACCTATGTTGATTCCCAATTTGAGCGCTTCTTGTTAACACGTTTTAGACTGAATGTTTTTCACAGGCTCGTAGCATTTCCTAAATGTAACTCATGGAAAGAGGTTCTAGGGGCGTGTCCCTGTGATGAAACTTCGGTTCAAACAACAATGCACACTGTCCTGTTCTGCAAGTTTTACGCTGAGCACCGTAATATATGGCTAATTCCACTATTAAGAACTCTTGGTTTCAGACGATGTCGCCCTGCTATGCTGCACCTACAATTTTTGAATACTGTACTTATCACAAAAACTGTTGTGACATTTTTAAAGTGTATCTATCATCACAGAACAAATCTTGGTTAAAATAATCGCTGTTATTTTAAATAATTCTATACACTGAGTTTAATGTGGATGATATGTTTTTTGTATGTACTTTTATGGTTATAACTGTTTCTATATAACCGAATAAAGATTTAATAATAATAATAATAACTATTAATTGGCAAATACACGGTGGCCAAGAGGGGAACCTTATTGGTAGCCTTCATGGATTTGTCATCGGCCTTTGACCGTGTAAATAGGTCAAAACTATGGTCCCTGCTCTTATCCCATGGAGTAGACAAAGACATCGTCTACTTCCTAGCGGATTTACATAGAGAGTTATCGGCAACAGTTCGCTATGACCAAAGGGGTAACTGTACAAAAGATATACCCATATTAAATGGGGTTAGACAAGGGTGCATTTTGGCACCTCTTCTTTTTACACTGTACATAAATGAATTAGACAATACCCTAATCGCCTCCTGTAATGATATCCCTCGTGCAGGGAAATGTCTAATCCCTGCACTTTTATATGCTGATGACGCCGCCCTAGTCGCAAGAACGGGAGTGGGCCTTCAGTTACTGCTTGATTCATTTGCTGGTTTTATGACGGCCTTGGATTTATCTGTCAATTTTGTTAAATCGCATGTCATGGTCATCGGCCCTAAATCCGCTAAATCTAAAACCTTTAAATGTGGGGGTCATCAATTATCCAGGGTATCATCATTTCCTTATTTGGGCGTTCTTTTTGACGACCAAGGTTCTTGGGTAACCCAAATAATAGCAAAAAAGATTGTTTTCTCAAGAGCAACTGTGGGTGTTCTGGGTTTTGCCAGAAAGCTAGGTGCCAGACCAATGAGGGCCCTTATTCAGGTTTATAAAGCCAAGTGTCTCTCCTTGGCATTGTATGGAGCTGAGATATGGGGCATTAAAAATGCCAAAAGCATTCAGATTGTTGAGGATAGATTCTTAAAAAACCTCCTTTCAGTCCCGATCTCAACTGCTAACTATAATGTCCATCAGGAACTTGGAATTGGTTTTCTAGAAGATAGTATTGCTCTGGCCCCATTATTGAAATGGATTAGCATTTGGCTTAACCCGGATCTACAGCTGAATCATATAATTTTGAAAGACTGTACATTGCTAGATTATGGGTCGCGTATACCCTGGCTGAAATATATTCAGAACCTGGCTATTAAGCTAGGTAGACCTGAATTATATCAGTCCCCAGAGACCCTGGTAAAAGGTGACATTAAATGGTGTAAAGAAACATTTATGCACATATCTACCATGGATAGGGAAGGGAATGAGCTGCTTAAGGGCACCGTTAGGGCCCACCAGCTCTGTAAAACAACACCATCCATGGAACCATATTTAGGATTTGTCACAAATGCAAATCACCGTTTCCTTCTGACTAGATTCAGATTAAATCAATTACATTTCCTGTTTGGAGATAAGAAAGGTTGGAAAAGGGCTGTGGACCTTGGCCCTTGCTCCTGTGATAATTTCTCCCTACAGGATATGACACATTTTTTCTTCTTTTGTGAGCACTTTATTGATATTAGGAAACGCTTTTTATTCCCTATATTAAGAAACAAAGGCTTTGTTCAGGTGAGACCTGCTCTTCTATACCTTCAGATGTTAAATGATGTCTGGGAAACTTTTAACATTGCGAATTTTTTATCTGTGGTAATTCGCTCCTTGAGGAAATGAACTGTACCCTTTTTTAATGTTTTAAATTGGACACGTTGCCCTGCTTAATCAATTTGTGTCAATGTGTTTTTTAGCTGTAGTAATTATTTAAAATGAAATTTGTATTTTTAAGTCTATTTATTGTAGTATGCTTTTATGGTTTGCACTTAAACCGAATAAAGACTTTTGACTGACTGACTGACAGATCACACCTTACAGAATGGGACGACTACCAGATACAAACTCCGTCTCCATCTACTCCTGCTCCGGTTGACTCCCCTTCATCTTCTCATGGAGAGGGCAACACAACGGTTCCTCCTTCCTATGGTTACAAAGAAGGATGATTGAAACAAATACGGTCGATTCCCATTATTGACTTTATCTGAAAGAAACACGTTAGTTAGATTCCTCACCTTAGAACATCCCCAGGCGTCAGGCTGGATTCGGAAAGATTTTTCGTCAGCAATACCCTTGCGCGTCGCTAGGCATCGTATGCGGCTCCGCGTCCATCGTCGGCGTCGTGCGCCGGGATGACGTCGTCAGAGTACTTAGACGCCGCCCTCGCGCACTGACGTCAGTTCTTCTTTTTTCCGCGCCAGACAGCGCCGATCCGGGAAGAGCATTCCCTTTTAGTCATTTTTTGACTAAACTTTTTGGACTCTTTTGGTCTATTCTCGTCGTCTCGACTCTGGTGCTGGTAGGATGCCTGGTTTTAAACCTTGTGACTCCTGTCACCGACTGATGTCGGTTACGGACCACCACCGCCGGTGCCTCTACTGCCTTGGGGCCGACCATGATGCCGAGTCGTGCCTCGACTGCCGGTCCTTGACTTCGAAGGCTAGACAGGAGTGGTCCCGCAAGCTACTTGAGCTCCGGCAGTCGGCTCCGCGCCGTTCACGGTCCCGTTCGAGGAGGAGGTCGAGGGACCGGTAGCGGAGCTGCAGCCATCACCACTCGTCTGGTTCCAAGTCTTCGGGTAAGTCAAAGCATAGTAAGAAGTCCAAGAGGCGACATCGCTCTTCGGGCTCCCCTCGCAGGTCGCGCGACTCGGCTGAGGGTTTGGGTGGTACCAACCACGCGGCTCCGTCGGAGCCGCAGGAGTCACTTCCGTCCCCATACCCACCGGTCCATGGGACTGTAGCGACTCCGGCGTAGATCAGTGCCTTCCTCTCAGCCATGAGAGGCCTGGCTCTGCCGTCGATGCCTGCCGGTGCGCCTTTGGGCACCGCGGGCTCAACTGGGAGGCCTAGCGAGCCGGCGCCGACTCCGGTGCCACCCCCGACGCCGCCTTCGGACGACGCCGTTCCCCGGTTCAGTCCCGGTCCAGGCCCGGCGTCGGAGCGGCACCGTCCGGCGCCGCACCCGACGCCGATGGGTGGCAATTTCATCTACCGCCCGGCTCCGATCATTCCACCTGTCTACCAGGAATCGGATGATGGTGATGACTGGGAGGGGTCTGATGACCCTCTGGCCCGGCAGGGCCAGTTATCACAGGACTGGGCAGACGAGCTGGGGGATGCCAGTGGTCTTGACACCTCCCCTGACACTGGCTTCATCTCTCCTCCGACCGTGGCTTCGGAGGAAGGTGCTGCATTTTCTGTGGTGCTGCGCAAGGCGGCCAAAGCCCTTGGGCTGGAGCTACCTGCTGTGACCGTGAGGACTAACCTCCACACAGAGGTGCTCCAACCGTCAGCAAGCTCCTCGGAGCCTCTGCTGCAGTTTATTGAAGCACTAGTGGACGTTCTGAAGGGCACCTGGTCCAAGCCCTCCACAGTACCTCCTGTGGACCGGAACGTGGCCCGGTGCCACCGCCCTGTTCCGGGCGACCCCAGTTTTCTATCCATGCACCCTACGCCCGAGAGCCTGGTTATCCAGGCCTCTACTTCCCAGACCTCCTTCCCGTCTGCTCCCCCGGATCGGGAATCCAAGAGACTAGAACAGTTTGGTAAGAAGCTGTTCTCCTCCCTTAGTTTGGGTTTGCGGTCTATTAACACCGCTTGTCTCTTGGACCGTTACTCCCACTCCCTGTGGGATACGGTGGAGGACATGCTGCCCCAGTGTCCGGAGGAGGCCCGGACACGGCTCACCCAGGCTCTTGCCGAGGGGCGGGATGCAACGCGGCATGCAATCCGATGTGGACTGGACACTACGGAAGGTAGGGCAATGTCTACCACGGTGGCGCTTCGTCGCCATGCCTGGCTGCGGTCCACGAGTTTTTCTGGGGATGTCCAGAGCACCCTCATGGACATGCCCTTCGATGGCAGTCGCCTTTTTGGCGACAAAGCGGATATTGAGCTGAAGCGCTTTAAGGACTCCAGGGCTACGGCCAAGTCCTTGGGCCTCTCGGCCCGCGTCCGCAAACATTCGCTTTTTGCCCCTTTCGTGGCCAAGGAAGGGGCGCCCCCTCACGTCCGCCTAGTCACAGGCCGCAGAACCAACCTCCACGCGGAAGTGGATTCCGCCGATGCGGTACAGGGGGACAACGTGCCAGTCCATCCACATCTACCCCGGCAGCATCTGCCTCGAAGCCCTCCTAGCCCGTGCTTTCAGGTCCATTCCACGCCAGTGGGAGGCAGAGTTCGCCATCACCTGCTCCACTGGCGCACCATCACATCGGACAGGTGGGTGCTGCAAATCGTCCGAAGGGGCTACTCCCTCCCCTTCGAGGCGACCCCTCCAGCCAAGCCACCGCAATACCACCGCATGCCGGGAGATCACTTGAATCTTCTACAGGAGGAAGTTACGACCCTCTTGGCCAAGGGGGCTATCGAGCGCGTTCCTGTTCCAGAAGTATGTCGTGGTTGTTATTCCCACTACTTTCTGGTTCCCAAGAAGGGCAAAGGGGGCCTACACGCTATCTTGGACCTCAGGAGTGTCAACGCCTTCCTCCGGAAGGAGAGGTTCAAGATGCTCACCTGAGCTCAGGTTCTGGCTGCCCTCGACCCTGGAGACTGGATGGTGGCGTTGGACTTGCAGGACGCTTATTTCCACATCTTCGTCCTGCCGGCCCACCGGCGTTACCTGTGGTTCACGGTGGGCCAGGAGCATTTTCAGTTTACCGTGCTCCCCTTCGGCCTCACCAGTGCCCCTCGGGTGTTCACGAAAGTGATGGCGTGGTCGCAGCCCTTCTGCGCAGATTGGGGGTTCCAGTCTTCCCCTATCTTGACGACTGGTTGTTGAAGGCAGGCTCGCCCCAGGCAGTCGTCTCCCACCTCCAGACTACGGACGACCTCCTGCATTTGCTGGGGTTCTCCATCAATGTGCCGAAGTCGCATCTGAGTCCCTCCCAGAAGCTCCTCTTCATCGGAGCGGTTCTGGACTTGGCGCAGTTCCGGGCCTATCTTCCAGAACAGCGGGTCCGGGATATTCAGGCTCTAATTCCCATCTTTCGGCCTCTGTCTAGGGTTTCGGTCAGGTTGGTGCTGCGGCTTCTGGGTCTGATGGCCTCCTGCATCCTGCTGGTTCCTCACGCCAGGTGGCGGATGCGGGCTCTGCAGTGAGATCTGAAGTTTCAGTGGGCCCAGCATCGGGGCAACCTGTTCGACCATGTTTTGATCTCGAAGGGCACTGCAAGACAGTTACAGTGGTGGCTCACAGACCGTGATTGGGTCAGTGGCAGATCCCTCTCCCTACCCCAACCGGAGCATGTAGTGGTGACGGATGCGTCCCTCCTGGGTTGGGGGGGCCACATGGGATAGGACTCTGGTCTCCGGCGGAGTCTCGGCTCCATATCAGCCTTTTGGAGCTGAGAGCGATCCGACTTGCACTGAAGGCATTCCTTACCTCTGTCCGGGGAAGTGTAGTGCAGGTGTTCATAGACAACACCAGCGCCATGTGGTATTGCAACAAACAGGGCGGGCTGGGGTCATGGACCCTTTGTCAGGAGGCTCTGCGCCTCTGGACATGGCTGGAGCATCAGGGGCATCACCCTGGTGGTTCAACATCTAGCGGGCTCTCTGAACGCCAGAGCAGACGAACTCAGCCGCTGGTGCATGATGGATCAAGAATGGCGTCTCAACTCGGACGTGGCACAAGGCCTCTTTCAGCAGTGGGGAGAGCCTTGGTTAGATCTATTCGCCACCGAAGAGAAAGCGCAATGTCCGCAGTTCTGCGCGTTGGAGTTTCCAAGGCGGCACTCGCTCGGGGACGCCTTTCGTCGCGAGTAGAGTTGCGGTCTGTTGTACGCCTTTCCACCTATACCACTTCTGCCCAGAGTGCTGAAGAAGATCAGGCGCGACCGGGCCCCAGTCACCTTGGTGGCTCCGGATTGGGCACGAAGATACTGGTATCCCGAGCTACTCAGTCTGTAGATTGATCCCCTGGTACGACTGCCTCTTCAGGAGGACCTTCTGTCGCAGCAGCAGGGGACGGTCCTCCACCCGAACCTGTCCAGTCTCCACCTCCATGCGTGGAGATTGAGCGGCGACAGTTGATGCCATTCGACTTGCCTCCTGAAGTCTGTGATGTTATTCTGGCAGCCAGGCGTCCCTCCACAAAATCGGTATACGCCTGCAGGTGGAACAAATTTGTGGCATGGTGCACAGCAAAGGCTGTGGATCCCCTTTCCGCCCCTCTTTCTGAGGTTCACCTCTTCCTTCTTTCCATGGCCCAGCGGGGCTCTGCTCTGGGCAATCTTAAAGGTTATCTTTCTGCTATCTCTGCTTTCCTACGGCTCCCTGATCAGCCTTCTCTTTTCAAATCCCCTGTAGTTTCTCGCTCTTTAAGGGCATTACTCACATGTTTCCTCCTGTCCCTTTCGTAATGCCTCAGTGGGATTTGAATCTTGTCTTGACATATCGATGTACGCTCCCTTTGAGCCACTTCATAATTGTCCCCTTCGTCTGTTAACACTTAAGACTGCTTTCCTGGTGGCCATCACTTCTGCTAGACGGGTGAGTGAGCTCCAGGCTCTCTCTTCTAAGCCTCCTTTCCTTTCTGTTCATCCAGACAAAGTTGTTCTCCGGACTCGTCCTTCCTTTCTTCCTAAGGTGGTGACTGCCTTTCACATCGGGCAGTCGGTTACCCTGCCCACCTTCTTTCCGCCTCCGCATCCCTCGAAAGAGGAAGAGAGGCTGCACCGTCTGGACCCAAAACGGGCGCTGTCCTTCTATTCGGATCGCACCAAGCAGTTCCGGGTGGATGTCCAACTCTTTGTCGGTTACGTGGGCGCTAAGAAGGGACGAGCGGTGCACAAACGAACCATCTCTCGGTGGGTCGTTTTGTTTATCAAGACCTGCTACTCCTTAGCTAAAAAGAAACCTCCTGTGGGGCTGAGGGCCCATTCTCTCGGGCCACAGCAGCGACCACTGCCCTGGGCCGGGTAGTCCCCTTGCAGGACATTTGTCAGGCAGCAACGTGGGCCTCGCTGCACACATTTGCCAAACATTATTGCCTGGACAGCAAAGTCTGGAGAGACGGCTTCTTTGGCCGTTCTGTTCTCCAGGACTTTCTGGTGTGATCTTGGTTCGCAGACCCACCACCGGGGTTGGTATTGCTGGGGTATCTATTCTAAGGTGAGGAATTTAACTAACGTGTTTCTTTCAGATAAACAAGTTACTTACCTTCGGTAACTATATATCTGTAAGAAACATTAGTTAGTTAGATTCCTCACCGACCCACCCATCCTCCCCGTTCTGCGAACCGATATCTAGGGTTGAGGTCATCCCTTTCAGGGCCCTAGACTTTTTTGGCACCAGTGTCGGTCTCTTGCATGGCTCTGTGTTCCTGGCGTGGAAAGCTATGTACAAGAACTGACGTCAGCGCGCGAGGGCGGCGTCTAAGTACTCCGACGTCATCCCGGCGCACAACGCCGATGACGGGCGCGGAGCCGCAGACGACGCCTAGCGACACGCAATGGTATTGCTGACGAAAACTCTTTCCGGATCCAGCCTGACGCCTGGGGATATTCTAAGGTGAGGAATCTAACTAACTAATGTTTCTTACAGATATATCGCTACCGAAGGTAAGTAACTTGTTCATTTGGCAGGAATGACTAAAGGTTATAAAAGCTCTTGCTTCTATTCCTGCGGTCTTGCCTCGCCTCGAGAAGAAATACAAGGCACCATACAATTCGCCAGCATGTCTGATAGGTCAGCCAAAGGCAGATTCCGTTATCGCCCAAGCAGCTCAACGATGAGCGCGGAATCCCTCCTCTCCGCTGTCAGCTCCTCCTGATCGGGATGGGAGAGGTCTGGACACTATTGGGAAGAAAGTTTCGACCATGGCAGCAATGACCGTCCATGCAGCTAATTCACTGGCTATCTTAGGTCGATATGATAGACGGATGTGGTCGGACATTTCTCCCTACATCGACATGTTGCCTGAGCCCTCTAAGTCTGAGGCGCTCAAAATTCTTCAGGAGGGGGAACGAATCTCGGCTGAGATTATTGATTGGGCTGTGGATGTTGCGTCTACGGGTTTTCGACAACTGGCAGGTGCCGCAGTCCTGCGGCGACAGAGCTGGCTAAAAGCTACATCATTTCGCCAGGAGGTTCAGGCTAAAATAATTGATATGCCTTTTGACAGCGAGTCTCTTTTTGGTCAGCATGTTGACGAAGCCCTTCAGGCCAGTAAAAAGGATACCGAGACAGCAAGATCTCTCGGTACTCTTCAATTTGGGAAACCGCCTTTTCGTGGCGCTAGAGGCCGTGGATCCTTCTCTGGTCGAGGAGGCTATAATCAGCAAAGACAATACAAGTCCTATCAGAGTAACCAACGTTTCTCTTCTCAGCGTCAACAATCTTTCAGGCAACAACCAACTACCTCTTATTCACAAAACAGAAGAAAGTCTTCCTACCGCGGACGTGATACGTCTAAGAAGCTGTGACAACTGCCATCTGCTCTACCGCTTACACCTTTAAAAGTTGGAGGAAGAATCTCCCGTTTTTACTCAAACTGGTCAGCTATAACAACAGACAAATGGGTCTTGGACATTGTGGCCAGAGGCCATGTTCTAGAATTTGTAAAACTTCCTCCAAAATGTCCTCCCAAAGGACCACCTCCAGCTCACCTCACAGAGCTTTTTTCCCAAGTAAATGTGATGTTACGAAAAGGAGCGATCGAAGTAGTTCCTCAGTTCCAAAGAGGAACCGGTTTCTATTCCAGATTTTTTCTAATAAAAAAGAAATCGGTAGAATGGCGCCCCATTTTAGATCTTCGCTCCCTCAACAAATATCTAAAAAAGTTATCCTTCCGGATGCTTACTCTTCAAGAAATTCTTCAACTCCTCACTGCGAGGGATTACATGACCACCCTCGACCTCCAAGACGCTTATTTTCATGTACCAATTCTCCCCAGACACAGAAAGTTCTGGAGGTTCAGAGTGGCTGTCAGGGACTTCCAGTTCAAAGTCCTTCCTTTCGGAGTACGTTCCGTGTCCTTACCAAGGTCTTAGCACCGGTGGCAGCACATCTTCGACTGGAGGAAATTCAAATCTTTCCTTGTTCAGACGATTGCCTTATCAATGCGAATTCTTTCACAATCGCAAACGCCCATACTCATAGATGTCTGTCTCTTTTCCAATCTCTGGGCCTCTCTGTCAATTTGACAAGTCTCACCTCGGCCCATCACAAAGGAGAACATGCTTGGGGGCCACCATAAACACTCTGCTGACACAAGCCTTTGTCTCAAATGAAAGGTAACTGAAACTTTGCAAACTTGCCCAACTGTTGCGATCAAGAAGATGCGTTTCAGTCCGGCAGTTCAAGTAACTTCTGGGGATGCTTTTATCCTGCATTCCCCTGGTCCCCAACTGCCGTCTCAAGATGAGACCTCTGCAAGATGAGCTCAACAAACAGTGGTTACAGGTTTCGGGATCCTTCGACGATCACATCCACATCAATTCTCTTGCAAAAAGAACGTGACAGCAGGCTGCTCATTCCTAGTGGAAACTCCAAGTTTCTTCATCACCACGGATGCCTCCCTCGAAGAATGTGGAGCGCCCCTGCAAGGACTCACCGTCAGCGGCATATGGGATGCTCAACAACCAACTTGGCATATCAGCCTCTTAGAGTTGCTAGCTATCTTCCTGGCCCTTAAGTCTTTTCGCACCATCATTCTTGGAGCATCGGTGTTGATAAGAACGGACAACACGACAAGTATGCACTACTTGAACAAACAAGGAGGGACAAGATCCGTTTTACTGTCTCAGCAAGCCCAGCAAATTTGGGATTGGGCGATTGGATAAGTCTGACAGCAATCCATGTACCGGGAGTTTCCAACGTCCTCGCAGATTCCCTCAGAAGGTCGACAGTTACCAATAACGAGTGGGAGCTCCATCAACCAACTTTGGATCGTATTTTTCAGAGGTGGGGTCGACCCGATCTGGACTTATTCGCGACCAGTCAGAACAAATGCCCATTCTTCGCAAGCTGGCTTCCCCACAAAGGATCGTGCGGGAATGCGTTTTTGATGAACTGGTCGCGGGTTTATGCATATGCTTTTCCACCGATACCGTTGGTTCCCAGGGTTCTCCGGAAAATGAAGGAGCCTTGTCGCCTAATACTCATAGCTCCCGGGCTGCCTCGCCAGTTCTGGTTCACCGAACTTCTCCTTCTCTGAGGAGAACATTCTGGAGGGTGCTGTCGCCCGATTGGCTGTAGTTTGGACTATATATAATGACTTGGACGAGTCATGAAAGTGGAAGATTTTTTCCTTTTGATTTCTGGCTACTTTTACTTCCTGGTTCTAGGTTACCTATGATATGGTTTCTATAGGCATGTATATTGCTATTTTTATGTACCGTGGAACTCCCACTCAGACGACGGGGAATGGTTCAGGCATGTGAATCTATGAAACATACCAATACTGGAGAACCAAGGATTAAAGGTAAGTAATGTTTGTTCTTCTTTCTCTGGGGATTGCCATTGATAATCATAAACACTGAATATTCCCGCGCATGTGCGGGGATCCCGGAGCACCTCTTTACAATACATCTTAAGTGTAGATGTTCTCCTTTCTTCAGTAAGGCCTGGATAAGCACTTAACTAATTACTTATTTTGCTACCTATAAAGAGGGCTGTATTGGCCAACTTTTTTAATTTGCTTTTAAGAAAGGGTTGCTATATAATTTTAAAAAGCCATCAAAAGTAATAATGGCATAAGAGGACAATGTGGCCTTATAAGATGCAACAGTGCAGATTCGAAAAGGGAGGCTGTGCCTTTAAGGGCTCACAGCCCACCAGTATCCCATCATGCCCAGTAGGTGCCAGTTACCTCAGTTCTGTTTTTTCAGCTCCTTGTGACAGTATCTTGGAGCACTGAGCTAGGCCTTTTTTGGCTTTTTTCTTCAAAGATTTCTCCCAGAAAGTTTTGGCAACACCTTTTCAGACAGATTTCAATATTTCTTGTGTTTTTCTGACAGTAAAAATATTTTTCTAGTTAAATAAAATGCTATCTTTATTTGACAAATGCCCTGCCTATGGCAGAAAGAAGGCCACATCAGATCTTCATGATGTATTTATCATCTGCCTCCCTGACAGCCACATCCCTGACAGATGTCAACACTGCAGGATGTTTTCCAGGCGTACCCTGAGGAACAGGGAGAAGATTTGCTTTCATGGAATAGAACAGCGACGCAGACAGCAGGATGTGCAGTCTGAAGATGGGATGTCGCATGAGTGAGGAGAGGATCTTCCACCTTCCTCTGTGGATTCATGGAGAGGGACATCCAAAATGAGTGATCTTCAAAAACAACATTGTTCCAGGTTGGCGTTGAACATATCACCATCGAGAGCTTGGTCAACGTCGAGATGGGCACGACATTCGACGTTGAGACATAGGTTGGTCGACATTGAAGGATGCCACAACATCGGAACACAGGAGACGTTCAAAGTCGAAAAGTCTGTTGACGATGGAACATAGAGGAAAATCAAAGTCTGTCAATGTAAACGCATTCCAGGCCTGTGGAAAGAGAAAGTCAAGACCAAGATTACCATCAAATCTATGACTCAGAATATTCCAGGGCATACTTGCCATTGTTGCTCAGCATTCATCCGGACTCTCGTCCACCTCCGCCAGCTTCTGCTGATTCTATTCCATGTATTTTGTTTCTTCCTCTCCCTTAGAGAGGCCTTCTGGCGAGGCCTTATCCTTCCCTTCGGAGATCAAGTTCTCCTCAGTCAATATCTCGACATAGAGTGAGAGTACAAACACCTTTGAGATATCATCATCGGCACTTCTCATCAAGACCCTCCTAATTGACACACTCATTATTATCATCCTAGGCCCAGATCCAGATCTAGGTCACGATCAAGATGCAGATCATTTTATTCCACATCTTCCTCTAGTAGTGGAAGATGTCCATCATCACTGACAGATTCTCCCCAGCCAAGGTTGTGTGTAGTTGATGACATGAACACCTTTCAAGAGGCACTTGTGTGAGAGGCTACAAAACTGAACGTTCCATTACCTGCCCCATCAACTACAACATTGGTGATTTTTTTAAATTCCTCACCAACGTGCGGTCACAAGACCACTCCTACCCCTAGTTTATTTTAACCAGCACTGGCACTGGTTCTTACTCCAGCTGCAGCCAAACCAGCACCGTCTAGGCTTCAGAAAAAATATAAGCCTCCGGCGCAGGACTCTGTATTCCTGTGATCAGATCCACCTTCTGATTCTGTTTTTATTTTGGCAGCAAAGAAAGTACATTCTACTACTCCTTCATCTACAGTTCCTCCAGACAAGGGGACTAAGAAACTGGATTCAGTGGAACGCACAGCATAGCTGCCACAACTATGAATGTGGCAAGGGCATCTAGCCTGCTAGGCAGGTCTGAAAGAGCCTTATGGGACACCTTGCAGAAGTTTGTTGAAGACCTCCGAAGAGACCGCAGAGAGAACTTCCTTGAAGTTGTGAATGAGGGCATGATGGTCAAACCAGGTGATTAGCGCTACTGCGATTCATCTCTATTAGCAGCCCACAGCTACTGTCACGGTTTTTGTCCTTTGCGTTCTTGGCTATTTCTTACAGCTCGCGAACAAGAATCTTGCCAGAGGTTACTTAATCTTCTTTTCTCAAACAAAACTTTGTTTGAGAGTCATATGGATGACAAAATGGCTTGAATGAAGACTGAGATGGAGACCTTGAAGGCGGTTGGTCTAGAGAATTGCAAGGAACAACTAAAACACCCTTACAAACCTTATGAAAGGCGTTTCTATCCACAGAGGGTTCAAACGCCTTAGTGGTTGCAAGGATACCACCAATAGCAACAGCTAAGGCCTTTACAGCAGCCCCGAAGGTGTCAACGTAAGAGAAGAGCTGACCACCAACCTGCCCGAGCAGGAAAGCCTCCTACAGTCTCCAAGCAATGAGTCTCAGTTTCCCCTTCTTCCATTACCCACTCCAGTAGGAGAAAGTATTTCATGATATCTAACAGAGTGGAAATCTTTCACAAAGATGCCTGGGTTCTGAATATAGTAAAGAATGGTTATTGTCTCAGATTCACCAGCCCTCCACCAAATAGTCAACCAAAGTCATCCAATCAGCATCTGCAAATGCTGAGATCAGAAGTAAACCTCTTTCTGCAGAAACATGTGATGGAGCTCATTCGTTTTTGGTGAAAAAGGAATGTCCCAAAAACGAATTCAGACCCATACTTAATCTGAAAGCTGCAAATAAATGGATATCGATAGAAACATTTAGAATGCGAACATTGCATCAAATGTATCCTCAAATTCATCACAGAGACTGGCTTTGTTCCATACATCTTCAGGATGTGTACCTTCACGTTCCAATAACCAAAAGACATCACAAATTTCTGAGATTTGTAGTCATGATCACTATCAGTACAAAGTTCTTGCTTTTGGCTTCAAACTAGCCACCAGAACTAGTACATGGCAGTGGTGCCCACACATCTTGGTAAACTTCATATTTAGAAGACTTGCTTATCAAGGTGTCAACGCAACAACAAGAACAGCTTTGTTATCGAATAACTGCCTCTACTCTCAACTGATAAGGTCTTCATGTCAATCAGCAGAAATCGACTTCCTCACCAATCCAGTATTTACATTATCTAAGAGCAATTATCGACACCTTAAAAGCAAAGGTGTATCCTTCGGAGGAGAGACTAATATCCATACATCTGAAATGTCAGTCTTTTTTTTCCCCAGAATTTTATATAGCACGAACTTGACCCAGCGGTATGAGAGTGCTTTACATGAGCACCAGTTACGTTACAGACAGACACATTCATTTTGTTAGGCACGGGGAGATTACATGATTTACCCAGACTCACAGGAAATTGAGCATCCCTGCCGAGACTCAAACCCGGTTCACCAGCTTCAAGGTCGACCGCTGTAGCCGTAAGGCCACATCCTCTCATGAAAGCCCCTCATCCAACAGTGAGAGAAGTGTCATCTCTCCTAGGCTCAATGGCATCTTGCATATTTCTGACGCCAAATGCCTGTCTCCACATGAGACCACTACTGATATGTCTGGAGGACCAGTGGAGTCAATACTAAGGCAACTGGGAATACAAGATGAGACTTTCCCTCAAATGGAGGCAATCCCTCAAATGGCAGTGCAAGTCGAAAAATTGCCTTCAAGGGATGCCTTTTCATCAGGATATTCCCTGTCAGACAATAATGACCGATGCCTCTCTATTGAGTTGGGGAGTGCCATGGATTACCTACAAATTCAGGGCACATAGTCCACAAAGGAAGTTACTTATTATATCAACCTCATGGAACTACGAGCTGTTTATTTTGCATTGAAGTCTTTTCTAGCATCCTTCAAGACGTAACTTCCTCTTTTTCAGACAAACAGCATGGCAGCAATGTACTATCTGAACAAGCAGGAGAGGACAAGGTCCCGAGCCTTGTCACCGGAAACCCAAACAATATGGAATTGGCTGCTAGGCAGAGACCTGAGAATCACTGCAACGCATCTTCCGGGGGTGCAGAATCTTCAAGCGGATTCCCTAAGCAGGATTCTTCAAGAAAATCAAAAGTGGACTCTAAACAACAACATTGTTCAAAACATCTTCTGCATGTGCAGTTTTTCTCACATAGATTTATTTGCCACCACACAAAACAAAAAATGCCTAAACTTCGCCTCGAGATATTACCCACCAGGAACATTGGGGAATGCCCTGTGATTTGACTGGCCCAGCAACATTTTCTACTCTTTCTCTCTAATTCCATCAGTTAACATCAAGCTGTCTCACTTGAAGGTCAAAATGATTTTGATAGCTCCGTAGTGGCCCCGTCAGTGATGGTACACAGACCTTTTACACATCATGAAGCTACCATACACTG
The DNA here is from genome assembly GCF_964204655.1 of Triturus cristatus. Classification (NCBI taxonomy): domain Eukaryota; kingdom Metazoa; phylum Chordata; class Amphibia; order Caudata; family Salamandridae; genus Triturus; species Triturus cristatus. Next base: position 1,147,288,292 of record NC_140585.1, read on the forward strand.
GACCTTATCATGAAGTTCGGAGGTCAGATGGTTCATCCCAATCTCTCCTCTTTGAGTGTGGCAGCATGGATCCTGAGCTCGTACAATATGGACATTTAAATCTACCACAAGAATGCATGATTATTCTCAAGGCGAGATAAACGCCCAGCAATGCGTTCAGCTTATTCTTTTAAATGGAAGAGATTCTGTATCTGGTGTTCTGACAAGAACTTTGATTCAACTATGTGCCAAGAAGAAGCTATACTTCCATACTTGATTTCTATGGCCAAATCCAGAATACAATTCTCTTCTATTGAAATCAATTTGCCGGTGATTACTGCCTATAGAAAATGTCCTTCACAAACCTCTGTTTTTCAAAGTCCCAGCTGTTAAAGACCTCTCTTAAAGAAAGTTTTCCCTACAATACGCCTTCCCTCCCCTCCTTGGGAATTGAACATAGTACTCTAACATCTCATACAATCGCCTTTTGAGCCTATCCATAAACCCTCATTACAACACCTTTCTTGGAAGGCTGCTTTCTTAGGGGCTGTCACTTCAGCACGTAGGGTTAGTGAGATTCAAGCTTTATGCTGTCATGAACCATATACAGTGTTTCATAACAGTAAGGTGCTTATTAAAACTCATCTGAAATTCTTACCCAAAGTTGTTTTGAATTTTCACATTAATAAGTCAATTTCTTTGCCTACTTTCTTTCAGCACCCTGAAACTCCAGCAGAAAGAACTCTTCACACTTTAGATGTAGGCGAGTCTTAAAATTTGATGTAGACAAAAGAAAAGACATATGCAAGTCTGATCAATTATTTGTAAACTGTGTCCATGTTTGCACACGTCTAGCACGTCTAAACAATCTACATCCAGGTGGATAGTGTACTGCATCTTGTTCTTCTACCAGAAAGCAAATTTCTTACTTGTAATCCTATTTCCTAGTTCCCTCTCAGGGAAATATCCATTTAAATCATAAGCAACTCGCCCTCCTCCACTGTGGAAGAAACAGAGACGATTAATAGACCATCAGTTTCCCTAACTAATAATACCGTTGGCTTTGTAAAAAAAGAACTTGGGTAACTGCCAGCTACTGGGTATGATAGGATACTGGTGGGCTGTGAGCCCTTAAAGGCACAGACTCTCTTTTCATATTGCAGTCTATAGGTCTACGTTGTCCTGTTCCTTCTTCATCATTTTCCTTTAAAAAGATTTGTGAATGTGATTTGTAAGGACAAATAACGCAATTCCAGCAATTGTCCAATATAGCCTCATTTAATAGGTTAAGTGCTTATCCAGGCTTTACTGAAGAAAGACGAACATCGACACTAATGAATTTTCACATTAATAAGTCAATTTCTTTGCCTACTTTCTTTCAGCACCCTGAAACTCCAGCAGAAAGAACTCTTCACACTTTAGATGTAGGCAAGTCTTAAAATTTGATGTAGACAAAAGAAAAGACATATGCAAGTCTGATCAATTATTTGTAAACTGTGGCCTTGTTTGTACACGTCTAGCACGTCTAAACAATCTACATCCAGGTGGATAGTGTATTGCATCTTGTTCTTCTACAAGAAAGCAAATTTCTTACTTGTAATCCTATTTCCTAGTTCCCTCTCAGGAAAATATCCATTTAAATCCTAAGCAACCCGCTCTCCTCCACTGTGGAAGAGACGATTAATAGACAATCAGTTTCCCTAACTAATCATACCGTTGGCTTTTTAAAAAAAGAACTTGGGTAACTGCCAGCTACTGGGCATGATAGGATACTGGTAGGCTGTGAGCCCTTAAAGGCACAGACTCTCTTTTCATATTGCAGTCTATAGGTCTACGTTGTCCTGTTCCTTCTTCATCATTTTCCTTTAAAAAGATTTGTGAATGTGATTTGTAAGGACAAATAATGCAATTCCAGCAAATTTTTCTTGTTTTTTCAAATTATAAATTAACCCCTTTTTAAAAGCAAATTAAAGCAAATGTCCAATATAGCCTCATTTGTAGGCGGCAAAACATTTAATAGGTTAAGTGCTTATCCAGGCTTTACTGAAGAAAGACGAACATCTACACTTATGCAGATATATTGTAAAAATGGGCTCCGGGAGCCCTGCACATGGGCGGGACTATTCAGTGCTTATGATTTCAATGGAGATTCCCCTCACAGAGAAGTAGGATATCTGATAGAGACATCTAGCCACAGATTCCTAACTGTAGAATCCTCCCCCAGACTCGAGATTGGATCTTGAAATTTTTCCCCACAGCAAGTCCGCTCGCTGGCAGAGGGCGTCCAGCGACTCCTTATCGACGTCTTTTACCGGATGTGACATCGACTAAGTCCATATAACTCCTTCGCCGACACACTGACATCAGTTCCTACTTTTCTGCTCTTGCAACGTGGATCCAGAGTGGTTAAGGGCCTCATTTTCAGGCCTATCTCGACATCTTGTCAAGAGATCAATGTGCTATGTTCAGATGAGGTCATCTGGGTTTAAACCCTGCGGAACTTGTGACAGACAGATGTCGATCAGGGATCCGCATAACGTATGTTTATGGTGCCTTGGACAACACCACGACTCCAAGGCGTTCGGTTCCTGCCAGCATCTTTATCCGAAGGCATTAAAAGAGCGCCGTATGACACTCCTGGCAGTGCGCTTTTCAGAGAAACCACATCGTCGTCACTCCTCACCAAAGTCCAGAGACCGGTCCAGGAGCCGTTCGGGTCAGGAGTTTCCTCCGTCGACGTCAGGGAAGGCTCCGAGAACCTAATGTAAAAAATGTAAGTTTGACGCCAACCCCCAACCATCGGTTGAGGAGCACTTGCAAGAGTCTTCCCCGCGTCTCCCTAAGTATCCTGGAGCCGGGGTGACTCTTTTTTCACATGCATGGATAATGATGGTGACGATGGGAGTACTCTCCTTTTCTGATATATAACCAATCTTTACTGTAAGACGTTTTGATTGGAGCAATAGTTCATTTGAGATACTTGCACACACACGATTGATAGTGTATGGGACCACACTCAGGTTTTACTTGAGGTGTGGTGGGATATTGTCCAATAATTGTTTCTTTGCCCTGAGGAAGTCGTTGGGCCACTCACCCTAGACGAAACACGTGTTGGCTACTGATTACATTTTGGCTATGATATCTATGCCAATGTATTACTGCGAGCTTATGCTAAATGATCACGTGGAGAAGATTTGAGAGACAAAGTGAAAAAGAAAATAAAGAAGAACATCGTTTGATTATTTACTGGACTGAAACTTTATTGGATTGGTTCTAATGACTGATGCTTGAACGCTTATTTGCCTTTTGCTCGGCAACATCCTTTTGTTTTGTGACTCTAGCCCAAATGTGGGAATATTATTTTCCCTGCAAAAGGTTTTTGGGCTTCAGTCTCCTTCTGTTGCGCACTCGGGCCCCAAGGAGGCAGGAGATACCCTGACTAGGTCTTGACAGGCAGTTTCGCCTTTGATGATAGTTGGGGTCTCTGAATCTGTTGTCGGAACCGAACCGATGCCGATGCACAAGCCTTTGGGCTTCACACCTTCGGCGTCCATTCAGCCGCTGAAGTTTGCGACGTCGGTCAACGTCGACCCGGGCACTTCGATGCCCTGTCGGCCTCGATTTCAGCGGTAGACATCGATCCTATTCCTATTTCTGACTTCGACACGGCGAGGCATCAGTGTCGGACACGGTGCTGACAGTGCCGGCTTCTTTTGCTTCTTTTGATTGTTGAGGGTGAAAACCCTTTGCATAATGTTGTCCAGCCTCACATGGTTGGGATTTGGCTGACTGAACTGTGAGAGGTTAGTGCATTAGAAGCTTCCCTGGTTTCAGATTTACTTTCCCCACCTGGTATGGCAACAGCGGAAAGTGCCTCGTTGGTTGAATTGTCAATTTCCCTTAATGGAGTTATCCACGGATCCCTTGGTGAAAATTCTTCATCTAGGCGAGATGGGATGGAATCTGTACTCCCTTTTGAGGAGTCTCTGTTTGATCTTCTTTTGGGAGCTTGGGCAAATCTCGTGTTAGGAGCTCCAGTTGATCGAGCTGTGGGCCATAGGCATCGTCCTGCCCAGGAGATCTTCATTGTCTCCTGCATCATCCTACTACAAAATAATTGGTGGTTCAAGCTGCTAGCTTCTTCGGACCCTAATGCCCTTCTTTTAGTTCCATCAGGCAAGGAATCCAGATGGTTAGAGAGTTGTGGGAGGAATATATTTTCTTCTGTAAGTTCGGGTTTGAGATCTCTAAACACTACTTGTGTTACAGGTAGGTTTTTGCATGCCTAATGGGATTCTGTGGTGCAGAGGTTGCCTTCTCTATCAGAGGAAGCAGGCATGAGTTATTGCAGGTGGTGCAAGATGGCCGGGAGGCATCAAGATTCACTATCAAATGTAGTTTGGACACCATAGATTCTGTGGGTGGAACCATTGCTCAGTCGGTTGCACTGCGCAGAAATGTGTGACTGCGTCAGTCTGGATTTTCAGAGTCTGTGCAGGAGAGCCTTAAAGATATGCCATTTCATGGTGTCAATTTATTTGGTGAACATTCTGATTCGGCATTAAGGCGATTCAGAGCTGGCCGATCTGACAAATCCACTTGAGTTTAATGTTGATCTTATGTAGATAGGTATCTAAACGACTGAGTTATGTTGTATTTCAACTGTTACATCCAGGGTAGTGTTTTGCAAAGGTAATTGATACCTAATGTTTTTTAACACTGGGTTGTTGTGATTACAGAAGTTATATTCCACGATAAGTGGTTTTCTAGGTTATTCTTCTAGCTGCAGAGGTGTTGGACTCTGTTGTTGACAGTTTTTCAGCATTTGATTTATGCGAGTAGTTTAGGCACCTGAGTGATACCCTTATGGTATTCTATACCCTATGTGAGGTATTGTTTGTATGCAGTTGTGAGCATTTTCAAGTGAGCATTTATTTATTTATCAATAACTTTTCTTCATGGTTTGAAGTGTTTGCAGTAGCTAGCCTTTTGATTTCACAGTGTGAGGTTGTGCTTATTTCTCCCTGTGAAAGCTACATTTGTTGGTAAGTATAGGTATTTAGTTTTGTCAAATATTACTAATTTGTGTTTAGAAATAGTCTTTGTGGTTTATTACTGAAATGTCCCATAATGAGTGAAAGAAAGTTCTGCAGAAATTGCTGGGTGATTTTCCGCTCTATTTTGACCTTTTATATTTTTCTTTACCTCCTTGCAGAAGAACAGCTCTCTTCCAGATGAAAACAACCTGGCACGGCTACAGGAGGAGCTTAAAGCCCTGAAGATGAGAGAATCAGCTGCTGTGACCTCCATGAAGGAGCAACAGCAGCAGGTGAAGGAGCTGAATGACAGCTGGCAGGTGAGCAACCGCCTCCCACGTTCTGGCAGCCCTGACTCACATACATGTACTCAGCCTTGTTTTTCTCTGAGGCATGAGTGTGTCTACAGTGGTCTAAGAGATTTAACAATGGACATTCTCCATCTAACTCCGTGCACCAGCAGCTGCCCTTTTGCAAATATCTGCCAAGAATGGACTCCTTCACCCAATTCCCGTTCATTTGTTTTTCGGTATCACTCACCACACAGCTTTTAAAATTGTATTGCCCCTATGAAAAACTTACAATGGGCTTAGAGCGCACCCATTGCTTATCAGTAGTTTGCTTTATTGTCACTTTAGTTTGTTTGCATCTTATTCGATGGCTTGACTTTCTCTTCTTGTGTTTGTCCCTCCCCTGACGCATAGTCTTTTTACAATCCTTTTGATTGGCTGATATATATCCTTGTATTGCTTACATTTAGGGAACTCTTTTTTTTCTTTTTTGTTAAGCACTCCATGAGAGTGCATGTGCTTTTTTTCCTTTCTCACGTTGGTTGCCCCAGATCATGTACCCTCCTTTTGCTTCCACTTAAACTGCCCCTCATACACTCCTGCGTTTCTCCCGCAACCCTCCAGATCCTTCACATACAATATAATATAATTTTTTTTCCTACAGCCTGACATTTGCCATTTGCTGTCAGGCACAGTTTGACGCTTTTGCGTGTCTCTCTTGCTCCCCCACCCTCTTTTTTGTCCACCTTCTTAGATTTGTAAATTTACAAAAAGAAAGTGGCTTCAGCCTTATTCTATAGCCACATGCATGCGTGGCAATCCATGCATTCGTATATGTCATAACACAAGCTGGGCTTATCAGCAGAATGAAGCATCTGGCAACAGCAGCCGAGCCATTGTGTCGTTTTTAGGTTGAGCATGCGGTGCTCTAGGAAAACGACCTCTTGCAATCAATCTGTACTTTTCACACGCTCGTGCGTGTGCTTTGTTTTTCGTTTGTTTTCTTTCTATAGGTCTTTGCATGCGAAGGCAGCAAGCAATTGGGCAAAGGTGGGTCCATGTCCCACCTTTGCCAGGAATTGTAGCCGCCCACGGCCTAAGGCTTGCGGTTACTCGCAGCGGCGCGCAGTGTGCCATCTGTTTTTCACGTTCATCGGGCACATACGCGCACGCACCACTCCCGGGCTTGTTCTATATAAGACACGTAGGGAGCAGGTAGCTGTCTGCAGAGACCTGGAGTAAGGAGTTGCTGATAGCGCTGTAGTTATCCTTCACTCTCTCGCTCTCTTATGTCCACCTGCCGTACCATCGGACTCCGCTCCCCGCATTGACGGACTGCTCTGGAGCTTACACTGTGCTGAATTGCTGCCAATTTCCAGCTCCCCCAACGATCCGGTTATCAAGCTTCCCCCCGCGGCAATTGCCATTCTTCCGGACCTTGTACCCCGCACTGTCGGATTACTCTGGATTTTATACTGTGCTGAATCTCCAGCCCTCCTGACGATCCGGCAATCAGGCTTCCCCTCGCGGCTTTTGCCGCTCTTCCGGATCTCGTACCCCGCACTGTCGGACCTCCACCATACTCGCTAACCTTGCGCACTCCTAGTCCTCCTGACATAATTGCGTCCTAATACCGTTACGTAATCATCTAACCCTCTGTAACGGCTATTCAGGTCTAATTGTACAGGCATAATCAATGTTGTCCTGATGATGATCCTAATATTCCCTTTATAGGATCGAAACGCCGTCGACACTTGTACACACCCTATATGTCCTTAGCAATATTAAGTTTGATACATAAGGGTGTCCCATGCAATGTTTGTTGGTTCATTTTTTCTATTCCTGCCAATTGTAACAAACGTTTTTTGCCTGAACCTTTGCTTTCTTTGTACTTTTTCTTGTTAGTTGTACGGGACACAGGCTTGTGTCCCACTTTGTGAATTTTTTGCTATTTTTTTGCTTCATTACTATATCAGTAAAATCCATGACCACTGTCCGGCTGGACAAGTCTTTACAAATAAGCACTGATTGGGTCCTTATTCATTGTTCTCTTCATTTATTCCTGTCTAGGGACTTCTGTTGTTTATAATTACATTATTCCCATGGTCCCTGGCCGACCTTATATGGGTACTCTTGTTGTTATTTAAATATACACCTGCTAGCTAAGGCGTACCCGTTTTTACATACGTCCGGCCAAGTCCAGCGCCAAGACGCCCTCGGGCATTCGTTGCACTATATAAATTAAAAAATCAAATCAATCTTCAGCTCCTACTTTTCCCTTCTTCCCAATTTTGTACCGAAACGTCGCAATGTAGCTTATCAGGATACTTTAATCATTTACCAATGTATTTGAAGTAAACAGTCGTTGCATTTTAAGCAGTAGAACACAAAAACGTCATTCACAACCAAAATAATAGTATAATAAAAAAAGATAAACAACTAAGCCGCCTTGAAACAAACGTGTGAAGCTAAGTGCTTCATTCATTGACTCATTCCACACCTTTTTGTAGCGCCTACCGAGTTGGTGTCGTTCGGGGGCTCCAGGGAGAGCAGAAAAAGACCATAGAGCAGGGTTACTCATAGTACGGCCCGCGGCCCGGCAAGGCTTCCTTGCGGCCCGCGGACCTTGCAGACATCCTACCTGTGTTTAAAAAAAAAAAAAAAAATAGCAAACACTGCCGGGTGCAGAAGCCCAAACTCTGCTCTGTGGGGGGCGGGGATTCCAGTGATTGTCAAAGTGGAGATGCAGGGGCCTAAGAGGTGAAATACAACAAAGCTTTATTAAGATGTAAATGGTCTTTTAAAGATCTGTGAAGTACTCGGGCGCGGCTGTGTGTGCGCGCTGGGAAGCTGTCTCAGTGCAGCTGTGTGTGCGCGCTGGGAAGCTGTCTGAGCCCGGCCTGAGGACTGACACACAGAGGGGGTGAGATGACAGAGGGTGATGGAGGGAGGGAGAGTGAGGCAGAGGGAGGGAGACAGAGGGTGACAGAGAGAAGGAGACAGAGACGTGCAGTCTGGGGGAGACGGAGGGAGGGAGAGGAAGGGAGACAGAGAGAGACAGAGAGGGAGGCAAGAGGGAGGCAGAGAGGGAGACAGAGGGCGGGAGAGGGAGGGAGACAGAGGGAGGGAGGGAGAGAGACAGGGAGAGATAGAGGGAGGGAGACGGAGGGAGGGAGACAGAGGGCAGGAGGGAGGGAGAGAGACGGAGGGAGACAGAGACAGGGAGGGAGACGGAGACAGGGAGGGAGACGAGACAGGGAGGGAGACGGAGGGAGATAGAGGGAGTGAGGGAGATAGAGGGAGTGAGGGAGATGGAGGACGGGAGACGGAGGGAGAGGGAGACGGAGGACGGGAGACGGAGGGAGAGGGAGACAGAGGGAGAGAGACGGAGGGAGAGGGAGAGGCAGGGAGACAGAGGGAGACAGAGGGAGAGGGAGGGAGACAGGGAGGGAGGGAGACAGGGAGGGAGGGAGACGGAGACAGGGAGGGAGACGGAGACAGGGAGGGAGACGGAGACAGGGAGGGAGACGGAGACAGGGAGGGAGACGGAGACAGGGAGGGAGACGGAGACAGGGAGGGAGACGGAGACAGGGAGGGAGACGGAGACAGGGAGGGAGACGGAGACAGGGAGGGAGACAGAGACAGGGAGGGAGACAGAGACAGGGAGGGAGACAGAGACAGGGAGGGAGACAGAGACAGGGAGGGAGACAGAGACAGGGAGGGAGACAGAGACAAGGAGGGAGACAGAGACAAGGAGGGAGACAGAGACAGGGAGGGAGACAGAGACAGGGAGGGAGACAGAGACAGGGAGGGAGACAGAGACAGGGAGGGAGACAGAGACAGGGAGGGAGAGGGAGGGAGACAGGAGGGAGACAGGGAGGGAGAGGGAGGGAGACAGGGAGGGAGACGGAGACAGGGAGGGAGACGGAGACAGGGAGGGAGAGGGAGGGAGACAGGAGGGAGACAGGGAGGGAGAGGGAGGGAGACAGGGAGGGAGAGGGAGGGAGACAGGGAGGGAGACGGAGACAGGTGGAGGGAGACGGAGACAGGTGGAGGGAGACAGGGAGGGAGACGGAGACAGGTGGAGGGAGACAGGGAGGGAGACGGAGACAGGTGGAGCGAGACAGAGGGAGAGGGAGGGAGAGAGACATGGAGGGAGAAAGAGGGAGGAGGCAACAGAGGGAGGGCGACAGAGGGGGACAGAGAGGGAGGAGGGAGACAGAGATGGAGGAGGGAGACAGAGGGAAGAGGGCGATGGAGGGAGGGCGAGGGAGGGAGACAGGGAGAGAGACAGGAGGAGAGAGACAGGGGGAGAGAGAGAGAGAGAGAGAGAGAGGGAGGGGGAGGGAGGGAGGGAAGGAGAGGGAGGTGGAGAGGGGGAGAGAGAGAGATGTGTGTATGCCGGGTCTGGTGGCTCAGTGGACGAAGGCGTCTGCTGCAGGGACCTGTGTTCAACCTCATGGTCACAATTGTTTTTTGCTTTAGCCCCTCTCCTACCCCTCTGACCCCGCCCCCACCGGTGCGGCCCTCAGCCACAAACCACACTGTAAATTTGGCCCCGAGAGAAAGTTTGTGAGTACCCATGCCATAGAGTGTACCCAGTCTCAGCTTTTACCCAACCATGACGGGCCTTTCTGTGGCAAAGCTGGTGGCACTTTTGCCCACATTTACAAACGCAGGAGAACTTCTTCCTGGTGATGCCCCCTGCGGGGCCCGTATGTACCCCAGCCTGGCTGGCACCCAGCACCCACCAAGGTGGAGCTAGAGATTGTTGTAGGCCCAGGGCCCTCTCTTAAAGACCGAGTAAACTCCGAGATGTTATCAGTATGGAGCGAAGCCTCTTGCATGGCCATATAACTACATGCTACACAAGCGCGTGCGTGTTATGACAGTACTGTGTTTGCATAGGCCTTGCGATTGGACAGACCTGGTCGTGTGCACGTGCGCCAGTGTTTAAGCAAAGAGTTAAAACCATTGCATGCAAAACACCTCCACCCTCGTGCAGGGAAATCGGTCATTGTTCCGGCGATGAAAACACAATGTTGGAGAGCCAGGCTCACAATTGTTTTGTTTCTCTAATCTTTCAGAGCCAGAGGCTTGAACATTTGTGCCTCGTAATTTCGTAATAACACTTAGTCATACACACACACAACGAGGTATGAGGCAGTTCTGTCTCCACTTATTATATTATAAATTCAAACAACATTGATCCATTCAGCAGGTCTTATTTCGAAATTCTTTATTCAATTTCTTCTTATAAATCTGCGTAGCCAACGCGTTTCGTCCTTACGGACTTCTTCAGAGCGAAAAAATATTTTATAGAATTCTTCTTTATATGTTCCCTCAAGACTGAAGTCAATACTTGTTTGCTCCTTTATAGACCAAATTTGTTTACGATCGTATTAAATTTCCTTGTGTAGTATTCTCAATGTAAATTATCCTGTGTAGGGGCTAAACTCAGTATTTGAGAGTTCAAGATTTCAGGAGCAGTCCTTCCAGCGCATGGTCCATATGGTCACGTACGCCAGCAATGCGGGCCCCTGAGCTGCAGATCTTTACTGGGGTAATGTATTAGGGGGCTGGATTGTCCAGTCATTTGTACCTGCCGTGGGGCAGGCAATGTATGATCCCCGAGGAATGCCGTGAGACTGGAGTGGCCAGGCAGAAGTGGTGAATACCCACAATTTTGCAGCTATGTGAACATTCACAAACACATGCAATGATTTCTTCACCTTAACTGCACCTGGAAAAGGTAGAATTGGGCATAGGGGCACAGAGAAAGGTTCTGTTCATGGGAACATGATTTCCATATGTTGTAGAGTTTCTTTTTTGTTTGTTTTATTTTTTTGAATTTTTAAACAGCGCGTACTAAACTGAAAGTATTGGAGCGCCTTTCATGAGCACCCGTTTTATTACACAAGACACATTCTTTTTTTGTAGACATGGGGGCGCAGAATCACAGGATCTTGGGCCCCAGTCGGCAGCTCTTGACGTTACGCCGCATCCTCTCTCTATAGCTATTGCTAGTATGGGTACACAGGACATTTTGCAAAAGGCGTACGAGTATGAGCGGTGGGACTGTGAGCTGGAAACAATCCAGAAGTGGTTGCCGACGTTTCTGCCCGCCAAGAGGTCTTCTTACTCGCGGGCCCCCAAATCCCAAAAATCTTTGGAAATCTGCACCTACCATTTACCTCCCTCGGATGGGTGCCATTTTAGGAATTAACAAATATTTCCGAGAATATTTCTGGTAAATCCTTTACGAATTCCGACTTCTAAATAAGGAAAAGACTTTTTGCAGGAACAAGTGTATATTGAGTAAAACTTTGCATACAAAAATACCTTCACATTAGCGCAGTGGTAGTATATTTCTCCTCTAAACCCGTTTTCTTGCAAGTGTCAATCATTTTTAAACTGTTCCATGCTCATTCCTACACTGGAAATTAAAAAGACTGATTCCTGCTTTAAACAGAAGTTCGTTTCCAAACGTTTCCAGGGCGGGAATAGGTCGTTGAGAAGTTTATGAATACCCACAAGTACCGCGTGTGTTTCCAAACCTTTCAGGACCTGCCCCATGCAGTGCCCGCTTGCACAAACCCCACAAGGACATTTACCGCATTCACAGCATAACACCTATAGCTGGGTAATTACACGCATAGGTAAACGGGTGCCTGTGTTACTGCAAATCCAACGTTGTTTAATACCTTGAACTCAAACCACCTACGCCTTTAGATTACAATTACATATGACACTGGCTTCGTGCGATTCGAGGTCTGGATATCACAGATGTCACGACAAAAGAGAATGTGCCCTATTAGCTGGAGCAGTCGACCTGGAAACTGGGGAAGCGGGTTTGAGCCACTGCAGAACGTTCAACATCTTGTGATTCTGGGCAAATCACTTAATCTCCCCGTGCCTAACAAAATGAATATGTCCATCTATAATACAACTAGTGCTCATATAAAGCACTGTGATACCTTCGGTCGTGTTCATGCTCTACTAAACTTCAAAAATATATTTAAAACAAGCATTGGCATAGCCAATAGGTCTCGCTTTTGGGACCTTATAAGTATTTAGTTATGCAGCACAATATCCTTGGTGCAACAATATCAACCGTTGCATGGCTAAACACTTATAAGGTCCCAAAGACGCGACCTATTGGCTATGCCAATGCTTGTTTCTTTTAATTAGAGTTGATATCGAAGTTGACAGAAATAACAGTTTATTAAGATTTTCAGATGAAATAGGCGCCTCTGACTGGAAGTAAGTGAAGTCAACGCCCCTCTGAAATTAAAGGGGCCCGAGCAGACGAATGAAATAAGCAACACCTCGGGAGGAGAAAGGACGGGGGGCAACAAGCAATGGGGCGGTGGGATGGAGAAAAAAAAAGTACCTCAAACCAATTGCGACCAGCAGAAGGACACATAAATAAATGTATCAATTCAGTACTTGGTCTAGGTTCTGTATCAAAGGGACAACACAAAGAAGAAAGGACCTTTTTAAAAGTTTTTTTAAGACACAACAGATCACCGGGAAGCAACTGTGCAGGCTCGATCTAAAAACGAGCAATGGGGGAAGGGAGTGCAAGCAGTAAGGCACACAAGGGAAAGCAATGATTAGAAGGGACTGACAAGGAGAGAAACAATAAAAAACAAGACTCCTCCCACGCCCCACAGAGCGAGAACTGCACGTTTTGCTTCAGCACCGCTCGAAAGAGGGTGATGCGTCGTCTGTGACATAACCCACTAAATACTTGAACCCGTCGGGAAAGCCATAATCTGAGCGATTCCAGATCTTGTGCACAAGCACATTAATTGTGGTGCTTAGGATACTTGAAAGCAGATCAAAAGCAGTAAATGACATGTAATTGTCAACATCCCATAAAGCACCAACAGGAAAGCGTAAACAACCACACAAAAAAACAGCTGTTGCCACATGGGCACATTGAGATTCTACCAACACACAACTAAAATAAAGGTTGATCCAAGAAACAAAAATGTACACTCAGTCCTCAACCTCAGTGATACATAGCTGGAGCACCTGTTGTACCAAGTGCCCATAACTGTGCTTATTTAGAGTTCTAGAAGTAGCAGAAATGTGTTGTATTTCTACAGGTGGACAGTGGGATGTAACCACTTCAATACAGTGGCTGTACAAGGGGATAGTCACTCCAAAGAAAGCTTACCTCCAAGTAAAGTTTATAATGTACCAAACTATCTTCATAGAGTCCATGGCAGTACTGAATATTAAACTGCACATCAACAATAATAGCCACATATGGATGAATGACAAAAGTAGAGTGCAGCTATGACCACAAACGTACAAGTGCTCTGCTTACTAATGTGCATACTTGCAATTTATTGGAGGCAACACTGCTCATTATACAATACCTTCATCTCACAGCCTCCAATGCCCATCTGTTAGTAAAAAATCCAATGGCAATTATATGGTTATGCAAGCTAATGACCTACTGGTTAAAACATACTTCCAACAAAGGTGGCTGTATCAGTCACAATCAAACTATGAATCCACACAAGAATTTATTTTTTGGGGAAGTTTTATATAGCGAGAACTTGACCCGAAAGTATCAGAGCACTTTACATGAGGATACATTCATTTTTGTTCGGCACGGAGAGATTAAGTAATTTGCCCAGAATCACAGGATGTTCAGGGTCGTTGCCGAGACTCGAACCCAGTTTTCAAGATTCGAGGTCGACCGCACTAGCAGTTAGGCCAACTCCTCTCACAAGATCACACTGCATATGAAAAATGGAAAGAAAATAGCTTGTCAGCGAAAGTGCATCTAGCTACAGAATGGCATGTTTAGTTGAAGTCTACAAGCATGCATCCAATAAGATGGATATACACGTCGTTTTTATTCACCTGCTGTTAACTGAAAGTATACACATCGATTAAAAGTCACAGAAAGGGGATCACTCCTCAGTGCTCGTGCGTATGGAGGCAGGCGGGGGACGGCAGCCGTTTCGCTGGCGCCTGGCAGTGTGGAATCTTCTGAAAGTGGAATACGCAGCGCACATGGGAGAGGCCATTGCACAGTATTTGCAAGCAAATGGGGGATCTGTGTCGAGTGCGGCCTCTCTGTGGGAGGCGCTGAAGCCTACGCTGAGAGGGGTGGATATTTCGTGGTGTGCAGCGGCTCGCAGGCAATATAGGGAGAAGTTGATCCGTGCTGAGGCGACCATAGAAATTCTAGAGCGACAAAGTCGAGAAGCAGGGGTCGCCCTGGCAGTGCGCCGGCTATTATGGGCGCAACAGGAGTGTGCAGCCTTGCAGATGGATGAGGTGCGGCAGGTATGGCTGGCGACGCGCAGCAGAGTGCATCAATGGGGGGATAAATCCAGTAGGATGTTGCATCGCTTGTGTCAGGGCACTTTTCATGCGCAACCATTACCGGGCGTACTGGATGCAGAGGGTAGCCCGGTTACGGATCTGGCTTTAATTGCCGAGAGCTTTGCCACGTACTTTGCGGACCTTTATGCCCCCAGGGAATGTCTGTCGGCAGCCACGGTGGAGAAATGTATTGCCGATCTGCCCCCTAGGGCGCTATCGGATGAGCAACGGGATGGGTTGGAGGCCCCTTTGACGGATGAGGAATTGGGGACGGCCCTGGGGGAGCTTAACCCTGGGAAGGCGCCCGGCCCTAACGGGTTCCCGAGCGAATTTTTCCGTCGATACCAGGTGCAGTTGGCCCAACATTACCAGGCGGTGGTGGAGGAGGCTCGGGACAGTGGCAGTCTCCCACCGGATTGGAGACATGCAGAGGTGGTGGTATTTCACAAGCCTGGCCGTCCCCCGGAGCATCACGCCTCCTACCGTCCCATATCTCTCTTAAATGTGGAAGCTAAGGTTCTGGCGAAGGCCTTGGCCAATCGATTACTGCCTCATATCACAGCACTAGTGCATCCAGATCAGGCGGGGTTCATGCCTCAGCGGGCCACCCGGCATAATATTGGAAGGGCGCAGGTGGCGATTGCGGCGATCCAGAAGTTGGGGGAACCGGCGGCGATACTATTGGCCGACATGGACACGGCATTTGATTCCCTGAGTTGGGTCTACCTATTTGCTTCGCTCCCTAGGCTTAATCTCGGGCCACGCTTCCTTTCCTATGTGAAACTTCTATATACGGGGTTGACGGCGTCGGTGCGGGTGGCCGGGGCTACCTCCTCTACCTTTGCTATACAGAGGGGAACGCGGCAGGGGTGCCCTCTTTCGCCTTATCTATTTGCCCTTGCCATGGAGCCTCTGGCTACCTGGGTGCGGGTAGACGCCCAGGTGAGAGGGTTTGAGTGGGCCGCGGGTCTATCAGATAGAATAGCGTTATACGCTGACGACGTCCTCTTTTTTTCTGACGGTGCTTGACAGGACGGGGCCACGGCTTCTGCAGATTATGCGTATCTTCGGAGAATCGGCAGGTCTCTATATGAATCCCCGCAAATCCACGCTGTGGGTGTTGGGAGGTCGGTCGAAGGTGGGCTCGTGGGCGACCGAGGTCCAGTCGGCGGCAGGAGGCTTGAAATACTTGGGGGTGGTGCTCTCAGACGTGCCGGCGGTGGCCTGGGAGCGCAACGTGATACCGGTATGGGATCGTGTTCGGGCAGACATTCAGATCTGGTCCCGCATGCCACTGACGCTGTTTGGTCGATCGGCCATCTTTAAGATGGTCGCACTCCCCCGACTCCTTTACCAGTTACAGAATCACCCCTATCCGATTCCGCCCAAATGGTTCCGGGTGGTAAATTCTGTGTTGGGACAGTTTCTGTGGGGAGGGGGGATAGTGCGAGTGGCCATGCGCACATGTTTCCTATCTACTTATAGCGGGGGTCTGGCGTCTCCAGATCTACTTTCAAATTACCAGGCCTCGCACCTGCTGGTTCTCAACAAGTGGTGGTATGGGGACAGGGGGGATCCGGCGTATGCCCTGGAACGCTATCATGGGGAACCATACGCTGCACACGATACTATACTCGGTGAGGCTGCGGAGACAGCTGCCACCAGTCACTCGAGTGGTGTTCGCGGTTTGGAGGCAGGCGCTGCGGCGCATGGGGTGGTGGAACGTCCTGACCCAGAAGACTCCCTTGTGGTATAATGGGCAGTTGCCCCAGGTGGCGGCACTTTAGGGGTTTCGGGGGTGGGACGCCATCGGCATTTCCACCCTGGGTGATGTCCAGAGGGGCATGACTCTGAAGTCCTTTAGAGATCTTCAGGAGGAGTTCCATATGCCACAGGCACAGTTCTATCGGTACCTACAGCTGCGTCATGCGCTGCTTCCTAGCCTGCAGGGCCTGGAGTCCGTACCTGAGTTCAGTCCGGTTGAGGCGAAAGTCTTTATGGGGGACCTACATGACAAAAAGATCTCGCGCATTTAAAGGTTGCTGGTTATACACTGTTCCCCTACTCTGCGGAAACTTTGGGGGGACTGGGAGGCAGATGTTGATGGTTTGGAGGAGGAAGATTGGACGGAGGCCCTGGCGGCCCCGCGGGGGGCGGCCATAGCAATTCGCCTGCGCCTTGTCCAGTTCAAATACCTACACAGGGTATATTTCACTAGGACACGTCTTCGCTGCGGAAGGGAGGAAGGCACATTTATACACACCATATGGCATTGTGCAGCTCTCGACCGAATCTGGGGGGGTGTCTTCGCCTGTCTTTCAGAGGTGCTGGGGTGGGAGCTGATCCGGGCACCAAAACTGGCGCTGCTGCATGTTATGGAGGGGGTGGGGGGAAATATATATAAACGTCATCTTCTTCTCCTGGGTCTAACGGTGGCAAAACGTGACATTGCCAGGGCATGGAAGGCGGTGAGGGCTCCCTCTGTGGTGGCCTGGAAAAATGGATTAGACTTCTGCATGGGACTGGAATAGCCCATCTTTGTGTCCAGGGGGTGCCCAAGCAAACACTATTGCATATGGAAGAGATGGGCGGAGTACAGGGGCCTCTGGCTGGACCCTCCGGGGGTGGAAGAACCTTTGCCGTAAGATTGAGACCGGAGATGGGCCTATGGGGGGGGGAGTGTGCAGAAGCAGGGGATGGTGGTGGGGGTGGGCCGAGACTGGAGGAGTGCTCTCTCGAAGCTGTAGTGGGGGGGTACGGAAGTGTGCGAACTTGGGGGGGGGTAGGGGGGCAAGGCAAGATCGTTAAATATTAGGGTGTTGTACTTCGGGGGGAAGGGGGGGAAAAGTCGGTTGCTGTAAGATATGCCTTATGTTTGATTTGGCAGGTGTCTCTGGAGCGCAGAGCGCTGCAACCTATGTGCAATTTGATCAATAAAATCTGTTTTAAAAAAAAAAAAAAAATCACAGAAAGGGATGAGAAAGCATTCCAACAAAAACCCACTAGAAGGAGCGCCTGTTTACAAATTGCAGTAATTTAGTTGGACGCAATATCTAAAGATTTGTTACACTCCCAGAGAATTCGGGCTGTGATCTCAAAAATCTGTCTCTGACCCAATCCATTTACCAACCGAATAATTTATTAACAAGGGTAGGATTTCTTTTTTTAAAAAGGGCTGAATACACCAAGCTCACAACTACGTCAACTAACCATGCAACCCAAACATTTGTAACATTAAATTGGGTCAACTCGGAGGGTTATTCCATTACTAATTTGAATATTTGAATAAAAAACATTACCAGTTTTAGAGACTGCGGGTTTAACAAACCCGAAGATGTCAAATCTATATTAAAATGAAAATCAACTGATTGGGATGTATACTGCTAAGCATTACAATAAACTTTAAACGAGAATATATACCAGCGCCATCTTTCATTAACGAGCAAAAAGAAAGAAACTTCGCATACAGTGGAGGAAAATAAAGACTAGAGAATATTAATCAAGTTTACACTCCAAAAAATATAGTAAAAGAACGAATAATAGATACGTGTTGTGATGTCGGCACACGCAATCCTCAAGCTTAAACTGGCGAGGCAACCAACCCATTTCGAACACTGTTCCATACTTTCAAATTCAACATAAAGAAGACGAGGTAGGAGACTTATGACAAGGTGCTGCTTTGGGGGAAAACCTCTGGTGCAGTTAGCAAATGAAAACAAAATGTCAAGAGAAACCTAGTGCCTTAAATGAGAGGCAGACCTCGTGCATGTAAACAATCCACCTCACTGTTCATGGCAGAAGGAAGCCAGTGTTTACCTTTTCATGAGGCTCAACCTTCTGTGTGTGTGTGTGTATGTTTTTTTCAGGCTATACGGCATCATGTAGCCCAACACTGACACCCACCACGCATCTTCACATCCCAATATTCTCTATTCACGTTAGTAAATAAACGCAATATACGCTCTTTTCATTTTACAAGGAAATAGTTTGAAGATCTGTCTGATGTGTTGACTCTCTAGTACGATGGAGCTGAATAAGCATTTACAAGGACTATACGATGATGTATGCCATTGCACATTACTGGGTGGGTGGCTTTTACACTACAGCCAGGCAACTTGTACATGAAACATTATTTATTCATCGGCTCAATTTTTAAAAATTGAACTTTTCTTCTTCCCATGGAGAGATGGGGATTAACTGGACTGTAAAACAATTAAATCGGATGTCACCGAGACTGGCCACTTAGGCGACTGCTGGTGCATATTTCCAAAGAAAGAAATGCTATGTTTAGGTCACTTCAATGTGTAACAATTTGCGTACATTGTATTTGGAAACTTAGAAGGAAAGATGGTCGACGTGTATACCTTTCCATGTACTGCAGTTTTAACAAAAGGATTACACTAATGCCAAAATTCTTAATGCCACAGAAGTAAAGGGTTTAAATAAGCATTACACAGTGATAAGCAGTAAATGTGTAATGATGAGAAGAGACTGACAAGGAGGAAAACAATAAAAAACAAGACTCCCCATGCCCCACAGAGCGAGAACTGCACGTTTTGCTGCCCCAAGGCTCCTACCTCGATTGCGGAGCCAAAGAAAACAAGTGCCGGGATGTGAAGCCATGTAATGAAACCCCCAGGGCTGTCAGGGCCGTTCACAGCCAGGTGGGAGATCCCTGGAGCTGTGACCAGTTTCAAGAGGACCTGTCATGCTCTTGTGAGTTAGCGCTTGTTCGCCTCTCCAGTATCTACCCCGGCGCTTGCCTGTAACAACAAAGACAAGCGTTGGCCGCGCGCGCTCGAGCGGCCACGAAATGCGATCTGTGGTGGGGGAGTGGGAGTTGTGTGCGCGCGTGCAAAAGGGAGGAACAAAGCCCGGGAGTTGTGTGTGTGTGTGTGTGTGTGTGTGTGTGTGTGTGTGTGTGTGTGTGTGTGCGCGCGCGCTAAAAGAACATTTTTAAAAAGCACGCGAGTGGCAAAGCTGGCGGCTGCGCGCGTGCCCGCGTGCGCAAGCGCTAGGCCAGCAACAGCGTGTGGCAGCACTTTTAAAATCCACTTACTAAATGTTTCGCAGTCAGCGCATGCGCTGGCTCAGGCAAGACCTAAAAAGATGGTTATTAAAGCATTTTAAATAGATGAGTAACCCCTGAGAATCTCGTGACCGGAAGCCAGTTAATGATGTCGCACTAAATTCGAAAATCGTTTTGTTAAACAGACAAAACAGCTACTCTTGCTGTGGACAGCGATGGGTAGCGTGCAGCTTCACACGTGATATTAGATCAGTGGGTGGCATCTGCGCTTGTGGCACTCATTCCGCTTCTTGGCATTGTTCTTACATTCGTGCCTTTTCTGCGATCTTGTGGCTACATGTGGCCTGTAATTGTAACAATTAAAGAAGTCTGCTGCATGGCTAAACTTATAAGGTCCCAAAGGCGAAACCTATTGGCTATGCCTATGCTTGTTTTAGGTCACAGCCTACCAGACAGCACAGCCGTCTGAGTTTGCTCAAGACTTCTTGAGGACTTTCAGACAGTTGACCTAGGAATGCATTCCTCCTGTTTCTTGCTATTGGCTGTGTAGTTTGTATCTAACGTTTTCTTGCTTTCCATTTGCTGGCTTTTTTTGCTTTAGGTCCTGGTTCAGTTCGTTCCTCCCCTTTCCTAAATCGTATTTAAGGTATTCTTCCACAAACTTATTTTCTGTAAACAGGCCTTTAAAACATGTTATCTCATCACATTTGCTGTGCATTCAAGGACCGAGGTCAAATGTCAGGTGCGGTCTTATCCTTCCAAGTGCTCCCTTCCTGTAAATAAGCCTGTAAATCATGTTCTTATCTCATAGCATTTGCTGTTCATTAAAAGACGTGGTGAAATGTCCGGCGCTGTCTTCCAAGAGCGGTTGTTATTTTTGCTGTCTTCTTATGGGTTCCCAGCTGCATCCATTACATGTAAAATGGAAGATGTTCATTCTTCATTCAACATGTGCCTTGTGGATCTCGCCTTCCTTTGTGTACAGGCGACCCTTTTAATAATGTGTAACTTACTAATTTGAAATAATCCTGTTCATTTTCGTCTGTTCCTCTTTCTTAAATGTTGAAGATTTGTATTCCAGTGTCTACTTTTTCCATTCTTGTACTATCACTTTATTTTATTTCCATGATGTTGATTTTGTTTTTCATACTCTTTCTGCAGGAATCATCCTAATCTTCAATACACTTTATCAAAGTATGTGTTGCAACACCCATGAGGCCTGGCTATGAACCATTCAAACATAAACATTGGCAGGATTATATGTTGTCATAATTTGAGGTTTTTTTTCCTTCCTCTTGTAAGGTGTCACATTTTCCTATTCTTTATTTTTGCTTTTTAGGTCGAGGACCGTCCGGTCTGCCGAAGGCAGAACCGGAAGTCGGAGATTTAATGTTTTGGAGAAGAGGGGCTTGCACCCGCCCCTCTTCTCCCCTCTTCTCCATTGGCTGGCCTCTTGAATGCTGGCCAGCCATTGGAGAAGAGCTTCGTCACTCTGAACAGGCCCCGTCCTTTTCGGATTCGGGGGTGTGTTTTTTTCAACTTTTCTGATTATCTCCTCCAGCCAATGGCAAGAGGAGAGAACAGAAAACAGCCCCCGAATCCGGAAACACCGATGCCTTTCTCCGAGGCATTTCTGCTTCGCCTCGGAGAAAGGCGGCGGCGCTGGGACTGATTTCTTTAGGTTTTAATTTTTTTTTCAAACAGGCATCCCCTCTCCTCGCTGCTTCCGTCCCTGGCCGGTCTCTGCCTCCTGACCGCCCTCTCCGCCTCGGAGACCGTCAGCCCGCAGAGGAGCCTGGTGTGGGGACCAGGGCTGCGGGCGGACATCGTCATGCCCGTCAGGTTCTTCTTCATCCAGGCCGTGAGCCCCGAGGGACGGAACCTGCCGGTCGGAGCGGGACGTGGGGTGATCTATAGGGTTTCCATGGGGTGATCGAGTCCGGGATGATCTGGTGGCCCTCGGGTAACTTGTATCGGTTTCTCTCAGAAGGGTTTCAAATTAGTGGCTTTTGTTGCAGGACAGCGGTCTGAAACCCTTCTATCGATTCCGGCCTTTAGCTCTCCGCTCAAGCATCCACAACACTGAGAGGATAGCTCAGTGGGTTTAGCAACTAATGATGGGGATCTCTGTGCAACCTGCAACCAGCCGGTTTGATTGGGGATGCTGAGCATTTCTTTTTATTTTATTTACAGCGTTTGGGAGCTGCAGCCTGTGGCACACAGTCATCGGCCAGCAGGAGCAGCGCAGGGGTCCTTACCAGGGCTGCCGATGTGCACGGGTGCGCCGTGGGCCGTCTGCATGGGATGCGTGGCTCCCACAGCCGCGTCCAGTTTATCCTCAGGCACCGGCCTCATGGTGACCACCAGCGGGCAGCGGAAGCTGGCAACGCTGAAGCAAGGCACCGTCGTCTGACAGGACAGGGAAGGAAAGAGCACAGAGTGAATGCACCGAGGAAGAATCTCAGACTTGTCATAATAATCGCATTATAGGTGGGCAAGCCGGAGAATTCACAGAAAGCCACACGGAGGCCTCCCCCCCCTCCCCCCCCTCCCCCTTGGGGTCTCGGAGAATGGTGCTACAGCGACGAGGGGGATGCAGAATAAACAGAAGCTACAAAGTCTCGGCTCGGCTCTCTTATGTCTCAAGATTCCCAGGTGACCTCGGGCTTAGCCAGAGCCGGTCACCAGGCTCGAGCGAATCCGAGCCTTCAGTGGCTTGCCCCCTACTGAATGGCACCCATACAAGTCGTTTGATTTCCATGACAAAAAGAACATGGAGCGACACACAGACATGTTTTCAATATACATATAATGGCACATCAGCACTATAACAAGTCATACAACGGGTTAAACATAAAAAGCATTGACAATACATTTTAAAACAGGCACTTCACAAAGCCAATCAAAGAAATTGATAAATGGCCACGCAAAAGAGAAGAATGTTACACAATAAATGCACAAACCTTTACGATTACAAGGGAAAATACTAGGTTGGGGTGGGGGGTGTTGTGGGGGTATGTTGGCTCAAGGCAACAAATGTCTGGCTAATGCGAAGAACAGAGTGACTGCTCATTATACTAGAAATATTAGTTCATAACACCCCAATGTTACTCATTTTATCACTCTCACAAAGATGAAAGGCTGAGCCTGCCCTGCTGGGATTCAAACCTGACACCCACAAGATACACACAGATCACAGCAGCAGGCTCGCAGCGCGTGGAGTGGAGCTGCCCAAGAGTGGTCTTCCCCAGCGAGTAAAGTGGTCTCTTCTGAAGGACAAGTCCCACCCGAAGCATTCTGGGGGATTGACTGGCCCACAACGTAGAATACCAGATTCATAAAGTCATTTTATTTTTATTTCAATAAAAACATCTCTCTCTCTCATTTTCTAATTTAGCAGATCAAAATTATCACTGCGCAGGCGCCATCTTTACCCCTCCTGGCAGCTCTCTGACACCATGAAGTCGAAAGATGGGTACAAGTTACTTTATGTGGATGCGTTGTCATGAGTACTCCACAAAAACTAACAAAGTAACACGTGTCCCTCTCTTCCACTTCATTTTTTTTATTTTTATTTTTTTACTTTTTTTTTTATTTGCAGTAAGTACATAATAACATCATATTAAGTCCTAAATCAGCACAAGAATTCAAACTTCAAGTTACAACATAGACTTCATAAATCCTTTGCCCCCTCGGGACCAACAAATGATTCAGTTCCTTCTTTCCATTCGCTTCTACCTCCTCTCCTCCTCTCTTATTCTGGCCTTCCTCCAGTTTGTAATGGGAGCCCAGATACTTTCCCCGAAATCCCCTACTTTTTCCCCTTTCTGAGCATACAGCAAGATCTCTATATTATGTAGACCAAGTAATCTGTTGAGCCACATTTGAAAAGAAGGAGCTACGGTGTCTTTCCATCCTGCAGAAATTAATATCCGAAGTGCTGCAACAGAAATGAACACCAGGGCCTCCTCCTTTTTCCCCAGTTTTAACCTATTATCAGTGCCTAATATCATGAGGGTGGGTGAAAATAAATTTTTTTGGCCTAACAGCCCCTCCCAGAATTTTTCTATTTCCCTCTGTGTTCCCACCAAGGACTCACAATCATAAAACATATGAAGCAGATCTGCCTGGCCTGCCTTACATCTGGGACAGCTATCATCTTCCCTTATCCCCCAAGCATAGAGTTTTGCAGGCGTATGGTATAAATTAAACAAAGTTTTTTAATGCTGCGCCTTCAGGTTAGAGGAGCGAAATATTTTCTTTTGTAAAAGAAGGGCATGATCTAGATCTACATCAGGGTTTCCCAATTTTGTGGCCAGAGAAGATTCTGTTTTTTCCAAATCATCTTGTATTCCACCACTAAATAGGGCATAGAAAGCCTTGATCTTCTCGCTCCCTTTAACCAGCTGGTCCATAATGGGGAATTCGTCTGCCAATAACGTCCTAGGTCTTACAGCCTTCAGCCAGCTTGTCAATTTTATATACAATAGCCAGTGTTTTCGAGAAATGCCAACGCTGCGCTGTAGTGCCTCAAAACCCAGGATCTCCTCTCCCCTCATTAAATCGCCAACCATCCTAATTCCTAGATTTTCCCATACCTGCAGATTTCTATCGACTACCATCTGAGGAAATATCCTAGAATTGTGGAGATGAAGATATCGATTTACCTTAGGAATTCCACAGAACTTTGAGACTGCCCTCCAAACCCCCCATGCCCCTTCCAATACCTTAAAGCGAGCCTTTCTATAATATCTACGATCTACTTCCCGCATAAGTAAACCTACTGCTTTTCTCCCAACTAGTAACTCAAAGATTGAGGGAGGCGTCTGAGTACCAAAATTCCCCTGGGTAGGTTTAGCCTCTGACCGAAAGAGAATAGAAATGTGTAGCAGCAAACATGACCAATGATATAGCCTCAGATTCGGTAATGCCAGACCACCCCTATCCCTGGAGAGAGACAGTAGATTAGTAGAACGCCTAACTCGCCCATATTGCCAAACAAATTTTATAAAGATGGATTCCAAGCTTTTAATTACTGTTTCATCTATTAAGAGGGGTATGGCTCGGAATAAATAAAGAACTTTAGGGAACATAGTCATTTTTTAGTACATTGACCCTTCCTATCAATGAAAGGTGTAAAACATCAATTCTTTTTAGATCTGTTTCAATGGATTTGCTCAATGGACCGAAATTCTCAACAACAGTTTTCGCTATTGCAGCATTAATTCTGACCCCCAGGTATATCGCTGAGTCAACAAATCTTTCATCTGTTTTAATGATGTTTGCAGTACAGATTATTTGTGTTTTGGATTCATTTAATAAATAACCTGAATATTCACCAAAATCCTTTGCCATTTGTACCAACTCAGGAAATGCCTGGTGCGGATCCATTGTGATCACAGCCAGGTCATCCGCATATGCCAAAACCTTAGTTTCGTATCCCTCGCATATCACTGGGCTAATTCCTGGACAGCCTAGGATCTTTTGAATAAACGGGTCAATATATAACGCGAACAGGATTGGAGAACAAGGGCAGCCTTGACGTGTACCGCGATTTATTGTTATCATATCGGATCTCTCGCCCATGACCACCACTCGGGCGACTGGGTTGATATACATTGCCCTTAGTGCTCTTATAAATTTCTCTCCGAATCCCCTTCCTGCTAAAATCCCCCAGAGAAAGTCCCAGACCACTCTGTCGAAGGCCTTCTCTGCGTCGAGCAGGATCATGGCCATCCCGTCTCCCACCGTGGACAGGGCGTCAAACAATGTTATGGCCCTCCTGATGTGATCCGTAGTGCCCCGTCCAGGAACAAACCCATGTTGCCATGGGGAGACTAGGCCGCCAATGACCCTGCCCAACCTTTTAGCCAAAATTTATGGGTAAAGTTTAGTGTCTGCATTGATTAGCAAAATGGGACGGTAAGATCCCGGTTTTTCCTTGGGTTTCCCTTTCTTATGGAACACCACTATGTTAGTTTCCCTCCATGAATCAGGGACCAACCCTGTATAGAGTATACCATTGAATAGATCCATCAGTAGCGGAGTGATCACTGACGCAAAGCATTTATATACCTCCAGCGGGATCCCATCAGGGCCCGCAGCCTTGCCCGTAGGTAACTCCTGCAAGGCTATTGCTATCTCGCTCTCGCTGATGTCAACCTCCAATTCCTCCCTGACTATATTATCAAGTCGAGGGCCATTATCTATATACTCACGGCCTCGTCGGCCTCTTACATTTTCCTCCGTATAGAGGCCTTGGTAAAAATTCTTAAATACCTGGAGGATGTCTTTAGCTTCCGTATACTCTTTCCCACTGTCTTCTATCTTAATAATATGATTTTTAACTCTCTCCTGTTTGATTTGTAGTGCCAGTATCCTACCAGCTTGCTCGCCGGTTTCATAACGTTGGACCCTTGTAGTTTGGAAGCGGGAAGCAAGATGGCGGCTGTGGAACGGCCGTTGCGGTGTAGCGGTGGAGGCAGAGGAGACGAGTCCGATGTAGAATCACAGTGTAGGGAGAGGAGCCCGCTTTGACTGCTGCGATGTCGGAATGATGTTGCTGTTGCTTATAGCATCCACTATTCGAGGTGTTCGTCGATCGGCTGTGGCAGAGGTGGTGTCCGTGCTCGTAGCTCCCCCGCCTAAGAGTCAAGCCCGCGGAAGTGACGGAAGGCGGAGCCCAGGTAGAGGAGTCCGGAGCTGGGTGAGCCGGAGCGGAATCGCGTACGGAGCTGGCTCCCATCAGGAGCTGAGTTGTGATAGCGGTCTGGGTACATTTTACTGGCCCGCTAACAGGCGAAGAAGTGAAATGGCTCCTAAAATAACGGCGGGGTCAAAAGCTGCGTCCCAAAGGAGGAAAGTGATTAGGGAGGACAATGGCGGCAACGGCAGCGTCGAGATAGAGGGAAAAGAAGCTCCTCTGGAGAGAGGAAGAAAATATCAACAGAACACGGTTAAGACCGGGCCACCACCTACCTCTATTGCAGACATCTTCCCAAAAGCCGGTAAGGAGAAGGGGAAGGAGAAAGAGGTGGTAGTGCAGGAGGAGGTGGCGGAGGGCAGCACCTTACAGGTGATCAGAGGCTTAACCGGGGATTCGGAAACTGGATTTAACATAGAGGTATCGCCCTCTATTATAAACCAGGGTGAGGATATAGTGACGATCACCAAACCAGTCTTGGAAATTAAAATCGGGGAAAAAGAGAGCTTCGCACAGAAAGAAACTGATAAATCTGGCCCAAAAGCTATTTTGGTAGGCGCTACGGTATCAGCAATGTTTCAAGCAGAAGATCTATCGGGTATGAGCCCTTGTAGAGCTGAGCTGGATCCTGACCGGGGAGGCGCATGCAGCGAGAAAGAGAAAGAGAAGGCTCCTAGCGAGTGTTTTTTCTCAACCTCCGAAGGGGCCGGCTGGTCCGAGCACGACGAATGTAGTTTTAATTCAGAATCAGAGGTCGATTCAGGAAGTAATTTGGAACCAGATGCTCCAGTAACAGCGGTCAGGCCTCCTTTGGCGACAAGGAATTTGACGCAGAGTCAGCATGACATCAGATGTGATCTATCCTCTGCTCTACCTCTCCAGGGGAGCCCAGGAAAAGAAAATTCCAACCGGATACTCCTGGAGACAATCCATCAAGAAATTATCGCACACAGAGAAGAGACCCGCCAGGACAATAAAAAAACCCAGGCAGCAATGAGGAAGATGCAGGGCGTTGTGAGGAAACTCTCTAAGGCTTGCGCTAATACTGGGGATAGAGTTTCAAATCTGGAAGAGAGGCTGGTAACAACAGAGGCGGAGGCAGCTGAAGCTATTCTCAAGGTTGATGCCCATTGCGCCCAGGTGGTTGATCTCCAGTGGAAGACCGAGGAGTTGGAAAACAAGCTCCGTCGAAATAATCTGAGGGTCCTAGGGATCCCTGAGGGGGCCGAGGGATCGGATATAAAGGCCTATATCATCAAGCTCTTCGAGCAAGCGTTCCCGGAACTTTCTAGTTGGAACTGGGTCACTGAGATTCAGCGGGTTCACCGTACTCCCTTTAAAAGCCGAAAGAGTGCGAGGGAAGGAGACAAACCCAGAGCGGTATTGGTGTTTTTTGGCAACTTTATTTTGAGGCAGGCTATTGCTGAAAAAGCGAGCCCAGATGCTAGGAGAGCAGGGGAAGGAATTACGTTTTTCGTCCGCCCAGACTATTGTCACTCGACTGTCGAGCGAAGGTGGAGATTAAGGGAGATGATTAAACCATTCCGGGACAAGAAAATGCAAGCCTTCTTGATAAATCCGGCACAGTTAAAAGTAATTAATGATGACAAGACTCTTTACTTTAGCTCAGAAATTAAAGCTAAGGAGTATTTGGACTCTGTTGGTAATTAGACTTTAAGCTACTCTCTGGGTCAGAGTGTTAAAATGTATCTATGGTTCTCTTTTCTTAGAGCGAGGTAGTTGGAACATAATTCATAAAAAGTTAAGAAGGGGTCTCCTTCTCCTTTTTTTTTTTTTTTTGGGCACATGTGGTTTATGTATATTCTTATGATTTAAGGGTTCTAGTAGGCTTTAGCTTTTTCCTGCTGCCTTCACCGCAGGCACCGCTGCCCATCATGTGCACAGACTAGGTATGAGCACTTCACAGACGGTGGTAGGTAGGGGTTGGATGGGGGGGGGGAAATGGTCAGGGGCTAGAAGGGGAGGATTGGGGAGGGGGTTGGGGATTAGGGAAAGGGGGAACAATTCGCAGTTTGGTACACTATGGGTTCAATAGTCAGTGTAAGGTTTCAGGAGTTAATCACCAGTTAAAGCTTCAGGTAGTCTTAGTCGTTCAAGCAGACCCTCAGGATGGCGAACATTAGGATATGTTCAGTTAATATTGGTGGGTTGAATGATCGGCGGAAACGTCAAAATCTAGCTCACTTCCTTAAGTATAATAGATTGGATGTGCTATGTCTGCAAGAAACACACCTCCCATGAGCCAAAAGGAATCTCATGTTTGTGAGTGGTTATCAGTTAGTGGCTTGTTCAACGCAATCATCTACTATTAGGGGGGTCGCAGTTTTGGTCAGAGTTTCTTTGGGAGGAGTTAGACGGATTAAAGCTGATGGAAATGGGAGGTGGGTCCTAGCCGAGTTGGAAAAGGGATTCACAATATGTGTAGTCTATGGATCTAACAACGATGACCCCGAGATTTATGATTTCTTGGAAATAGAGTTAGCTACTTGGCTAACCCCCATAATCTTTTGTGGGGACCTCAATATTTCAGCAGATTGGGGTCCGAATGTAGCTTATTCAGGGCGAAAGCCCAGAGTTTTTAGGGCAGTCTCATCTCTCATCAGGTCACACGGGTTACTAGATGTATGGGGGACAAAGGAGCCTAAAGATCCGGGATACACTTATTTTTCAAATCCCTATCAGAGATATATTAAGTTGGATTATTTTTTAGTATCAGACTCAGAAATAAGTAGGGTAGCAATATCCAAATTCCCAAAGATATTATCGAATCACAATCCTTTGGTTTTAACTTATAAATTGGACGGATTAGAAAGGGCACAAACTAGATGGACATTGGAAAGGAGATTACTCTTAGATAAAAGATTTGTAGAACATGTTAGGAAATGGGTCGGGGAATTCTTTTCTGCCAACAGATATAGCGCCTCACGAAACTGGGTATGGGAGGCGTTCAAGGCTGCCTTAAGAGGCGAACTAATAAGCTGTGCGGCAAGATTGAGAAGGGAAGATAGGAGCGAGATAGAAGGATTAATGAGGGAACTTTCAATGGCTGAGGTACAACATACTACTGATATAGTACAAGGCAGAGACAGCTTGGAGAGTCAAAGGAAATTAGTAGCAGCCAAAGCCGATATACAGAAGGTCGTCACACTTAAGGCAACAAGCGAATTCCAAACCCTCTCTTCCACTTCAAATATTAGAGAGGATATAGAGAGTTTGGATTCGTTTTTTTTCTTTTTAAACATCACAGGTATTCCGTCTCTAACGTCTGACACCTACCTTGCACCCATATGGATCTGGTGTAACTGGTGTAAAAGTGCTAGAACGTGCAAAGTATATGAAAACTATTTGAGGAGGAACAGCAGACAGTACAATAAATAAAATACTCCACAGTTTTGCTCTTATTCATACATTGTTTTCTATGAGTATTTGTGGATTACTCCTATGTTACCAGAGATTTACTCCTGAATGTTCATAGCTGATTCACGAGGAAAGTTTATGAATAATTGTTCTTTAATTACATCCCGCTTACGCCGGAGTAAGACAAGTCTTCCAGTATAAAAAGCTTTGAAGTTTGTGCCGCATAAGCCCTAATGCATGTGTAATTTACACGATACATTCATTGCACAATGGTTTGGTTTATTAGGAAAGCAGGTGTAAAGTACGAATGAACGTGAGGTCATCGACTGCATAAACGCAAATGCATATATAGTTTAAATATTAGGACGTTATACATATTTGAAAAAGTTTAAATACCACACATGGGATATTACACAGTCCAAAAGCCTTCTTACTCATTTAATGTGGGATTGTGTGCATTATACGAGTACCCTCTATGGTTGGCCAAGAAGGACTGAATCCCCAACGCATGACTCCATGCACAATACAGTGCCTGCGCCTCGGTGTAGGTGTAAAGTACACCAAGCATGCTTTACACACATGCAGCGTACGGCAACGAGCATGTGTAAATCACCAGGGTACTGCAATACTGCGCAAGGAGCAGCTGGAAGGGTCAGAAAGTGCGCCACAATGCACGTACAGGAAGGCGCTATATGGTCACTAAAACATGTAACTCACCGGTGCACCACAACAGCACACGTCGTGTGAGTCCTCACTGCAATGTAAATGATAGCGGGGGGGGGCGCGGAGAAACGTTCCTTAAATGAAGAAACATTTCACAGGAGGGGGTCCACACGTTTCCCTTAATTTGTTTTGAATATATTACCCGACTGTCAGTCTCCAGCTCCGTCCTCCCCACAGCTTGCTCGATAACGCGCAATGATTTTATGCGGCTTCGTTTAAATGATCATTTTGCCATTGGCGCGCTCCCTATTTTCTACTTATTCGTGTAACTTTCAGTCTCGACAGGGAGTTGCTGCCTCCTTTCACCATATAGAACCAGCAGCCCAGCGCTGTATACTCTGTGTGTGTGGGTGGTTTTGTGTGTGTGGGAGCAAATGCAATAGGTCTCGCATTTGAGAGTGTCATGAGCAATGCCAA
Source organism: Triturus cristatus (assembly GCF_964204655.1). Classification (NCBI taxonomy): domain Eukaryota; kingdom Metazoa; phylum Chordata; class Amphibia; order Caudata; family Salamandridae; genus Triturus; species Triturus cristatus. The sequence continues at coordinate 1,147,319,198 of NC_140585.1, forward strand.
TAGCTCTAACTTTAACAATGCCGAGAACATTGCATTGTAAATGCTTGTTTTGGGTTGTGGTGGGATATAAAGATGGGTTAGTTAAATCGGAGGCCTAGGACATTAACAGGGACGTCGTGTGCTGTCTTCTAATCTAATAAAGTACGTGAAAGGACTAGGCAGAGTCCTGCCTTTTTTCTCCATCAGTAATCCAGGCCTCCGATATAACTGAAAAGCCTGGAGTCCTCACAGATAAACAGTAAGCAACAGGGGGGTCATTCTAATTCCAGCCCACAACCTCTAGCACAATTGACTATTTCTCTCTCCTTGCTTTGCCACCTAGGCGTCTAATCTTTCACTGCTTTCTCGTGGTCTGGCGAGAGGTTTGCAAATGAGGGTGTTTGAAATTTAGCGGCATGGAGTAGCCACATATCGTGCAGTAGTAATTTCTGCCTTTCTGGCAGTTACTTGTGCTTACACAGATCTATCATATGTACACCGATGGTTCTCGCTGCGCTCCTGTGCAAAGTATGCTGTTCATGCAGGGACGCTGAGACAAAAGTCCCGAGAAGTGATAGTTGTTTTATACTTGCTTCCCAGACGTGTAGTATGCATTTGTATTTACTTGAATCTGCAGAGAACCCTCGTTCCTTTATTGTTCTACTTTTTTCCGGGGCAATGTATTGCCAAATAGGTCTGGTTTTTACTGAGGTTAACTTTAGACACCATGCAACTGACCAATGTGAGGCTTTAAGAAGGATAACTAATTTCTTTAAAAGTTTTGAGCTTTTTGTATTATATTTAATGTGGACATTCCGTACACACTCAACCTGTGACGTTTGCTTGTATGTTGTTTCCAGTTGTTGGCTGACACTTTAAAAATTGACTTTCCCTATTTATGGCCAATGCACATTTCCAGCTACTTCCTACCGGGTGTCTTTAGGTGTTGTCACACTGCATCATTCTGTTTTACATACCTCAGAATGAACGCCAACTGCCTGGTTTACTATTTTCAAGCTGGGCAAACTCAGTGTGGTTTTGGAACCACAGGTGAAACCTATGTGAACAAACTCATGGGGGCAGTCATTACCACAACTCTTGCAAACATGATTTGGGTTCAGATTTGTGTCCAATGATGGCGATAGGTGCGTACAAAGTGTTCAATTGCCCTAAAGCTAGTATGATCTTTGTAGTCGGATGTAAGATTACCATGGTAAAAAAAACCTTGCTATGCATGTCTCTAGAGAGTGTTGGGTAACCATTTTCTTACATAAGTTCCAATGTCACCTTCAGTGGCAAGTGTGCAGTGGCTGAGTACTATAATTGCATATGTTTTCATTTTTCAAAAAATAATTCTCCTAACTGACTACCCCATTAGTGTTAGTAGCATAAAACATTTCTAGCATTCCGTTGTTCATTCAACCAAAAAGCCCTTGTGTTTTCTTTTGGCTCACCATTTAAATTACAGAGTATCATATAATAACGTGTTATACATGCTCTGCATACTGCGTTCGGTCCGGATGTGTGCAGATTGTTTTTCTTCTAAGAAAGTCTTTCAAGTCAAAAGGTAGATTGACTCCTGCTTCTCTGTGATACTGGGCATTTGCATCAGCTCCATTGTTACATTGTTTTCTCTCCACCATCTGGTTCGGACTTGTGTGCTTACGCTTCAAGTCGAGACCATTGTTGGAGCTCTCTTTCGGTTGTATTTCTGTCTACCTTCGCTATTGTTATTGATTGCATTTCCCTTCTCTACGCGTCGCAGTAGTACCAGCTGTCGAAATCCCTAAGGGGCCTTTCCCTTCGTGGCCTTCAAACTTTGTCTCCAGTTTCGTTTCCAGACAATGCCCTCTTGGTAATGCAACAGATGCCATTTCAATTCTGTCCGCTTTGTCACGCAAAGTACCCACAGACCGACACACCTCAGGTCTGTAACGTGTGTCTCTCTCTGGATTACAGGGAAGTTGACTGTGAGGCCTGTTGAGCATTCCGCTCAAAGAAAACGTTCCCTGATCATAGAGCACGGTGGTTCGAAATACAGCGAAAAGCCACCAATGACATCATCAACCTCTTCGGACATCAAGACTTCGGGGAGGAACACCATCCACAGGCTTTGGTGGCTGAAGAGGAGACTTTCTCAGTTGAGGGCAGCTCGGAATCCCCCGCCCCTCAGTCTTAAAAAAAACCTAATGCCTACAGATCACGTGGACTCTGGACCACCACTGCCTCTAGACCATGGTCGGCACCGAGAATTCAGTTCAGACACCCCATCCTTCGGTTCAGCTCCGAAACTGAAAACCTCAGCGCCGACTACCTCTACGGTCTCCACACCCTCCGTGTTAAGCCACCCGTTGGCATCTACAGCTTCCGCGCCAAGATGCTTTTTTGTGCCAAAACAACAAAAAGTCGGCTTGAAGCCGAATTCATCGAAGTAAACACCAAAAAAGAGTATTAAGGCTACAGTGGAGCCGATTCTCCACAAGTTGCGAGAAAAGCTGGACTTTAGGTATCAGGAGATCCAACGGAAAACTGGACAGACTGTAACCAAGCCCACAGTTCCTCAGGCACCACTTTCTAAAAGACAGTTGTTTTTCCAAGAGGCTTTGGATGTCCCCATTCCATCCAAACGCAAAAAGATGGACAATGCCACCAGTCCTTTGCCTCCACCACCACCCTCACCGCCTCAGCAACCATGACCACTTTCACCTCCTCAACCACCGTTACCAGACATGCCTTCTTCGCAGCTGTCTGACATTGGAACCTTCAATGGCTCCCCGTAGGGATCCCCTGGTGATGGTACCGGTCCGCCTGATACTGAGAATGAGTCTTTTTTTTGTCACACCAGACTCTGGCCCCTGGGACTCTTATGATGTTGTCACACCAGGGGACACGGATGACTCCACCACATACCAAAAGCTCATAGCTAGGGCTGCAACATTTCATGGTGTACAGCATCATAGGAAACCTCTAGAAGTGGATTTCCTATTCGAAACCCTATCCTACACACACACTGGCACAAGGTACCTGCCTATGCTCATGGCGTTGCTTCCCCATATGGAGGACATATTCAAGGACCCAGTTAGGGCCCACATTATTGCTCCTAGGGTCAACAAAAAGTATAAACCCCCTCCCTCAGACCCTGCCTATATCAGAGGACAAGTTTTCCCGGATTCCTTAGTAGTCACTAGTGCTAGAAAAAGGGCAAACTCCCACGTGTTTGGCGATGCCCTGCCGCTTGACAAAGAAAGTAAAAGAATTGACGCAGCGGGGAAAATGGTTGCAGCTCAGTCTGCAAACCAATGGCGCATCATCAATTCTATGGGTCTCCTAGCAAGATATGACTGTGCTCACTGGGAAGAAATGGAGGAGCTCTTCCAGCATCTCCCAAATGAGCACAGGAAGAGTGTACACAAACTAGTTGCAGAGAGCAAACTGATTTATTATACATCGATTCAATGTGCCTTTGATTCTGCTGATACGTCAGCCAGGAGCATTAACACTAGTGTCCTCCTTAGAAGACATGCTTGGTTGCGTATTTCAGGCTCCAAGCCTGAAGTCCAGCAGAATATTCTCAATGTCCCATTTGATAAAGAACACCTGTTTGGCCCCGAGGTCAATGAGGCTCTATTAAAGATCAAATAAAAGACGGTGAAGTCCATGGGAGCCCTACAAATTCCTACCTCTAGGGGCTATTTTTGCTGTTCTAGCTATCACAGAGACTCAAAGACAGCTACTTTGGAAGTCTATACCTCATTTCAGAGTAGGCAGAGCCAGTATGCCCACACAAAATCCTACTATAGGGCAAAAGTGGCCCGTGCAGGTAAGAGCGGTGGGTCGGGAGGGTGTTGGGGGACTCGACAGATGACCATGAGGGAAAATTAAATAAATAACAAATGTTCCCTTGTCCTCGTCTGTCAAGTCCCCCGCCCCACTACTCTTACCTGCAAAGGTCGCTCCTGCTATAGGGGCTCCTATAGAGGAAACATCACTAAAGGTAGAGACAAAAGTGCTTCCCCATGTGGTGCCACCAGAAAACAGTGACTTGCTTCACTTTCCCCCCGATCACACTACACCTGCCAGGGGACGCATACACAATTTTCTCCCCACATGGCAACGGATAACAACAGACCACTGGTGTTGGATATCATCCAACATGGTTATTGTTCCGGAGCTCCTTACCATACCTCCCAACATTCCACCTCGCTCACATTGGCTCTCAATTGAGCATCAAACATTACTCAAACAGGAAGTCCATCTCTTTTTCTGTACCTCTTCAACATCAGGGATGAGGAGTATACTCTATCCTTCCCCATACCCAAAAAGGATGGTTCTTTGCGGCCAATCCTAGCTCTAAGGCCACTGAACAAATACATCCTGTCAGAGCATTTTTATATGGTTACTCTGCAAGACATGATTCCTCTACTTTAACAGGGAGAAATTATGACTGCGTTAGATCTTAAAGACGCATATTTTCACATACCAATACGCCCGCCCATCGCTAATACCTCAGGTTTATGGTGGACTACCAGTTCAAAGTCCTCTCCTAGGGGGCTCAACAGCACCACAGGTTTTCACCGGATGTCTGTCAGTAGTAGCAGCCCATCTCTGCAGGCAGCTAATACATGTGTTTCCCTACCTGTACAATTGCCTTATCAAAACCCCAACCCATCAACACTGTCAACAATATACTCAGGTAACCATAGACCTACTTCACAGCCTGGGATTCACAATGTTTCCAAATCCCACTTACAACCTCTACAGATACAACCATATCTAGGAGCAATTCTGAACACACAAATCGGGCTAGCCTATCCCAATTGTGCAAGAATTCATAATTTTCAGGCCCTATTACCTCAATTTCAACCATATCAGCAGGTAACGGTGAAGACAGTCATGCGTCTTCTGGGGATGATGGCCTCCTGTATCGCTATAGTACTCCATCTATGCCTACACATGCGTCCGTTGCAGGAATTTCTAGCTCGTCAGTGACCTCAGTCATAAGATTTAGTGTTGGTAGACCACCAAACCTATCACTCTCTGCAATGGTGGAATCCCAAAAACATGCTGCAGGGGTGGCCTCATCTGGACCCTGTTCCCCACATAACTCTTGCAACGGGCGCCTCACTCACAGGATGGGGTGCACATCCGAACGATCTCATGATACAGAGTATATGGGACAACAAGCACCAGGGTCACCATATCAACTTCCTCCAGCTTCAATCTGTTCACCTAGCCTTGAAAGCTTTCCTTCTGCACCTGATTTACAAGGTTGTCCTAGTCTGGAAGGACATTATGACAGCCATGTAATATCTACAAAAACAGGGGGAACACAGTCTCTGCAATTTTCACAACTGTCACAGACCATATGGAAATGAGCTCTGTGTCACAACATTCACATGATAATAGAGTATCTCCCAAGCACGGACAACTACTTTGCAGACCTGCTAAGCAGGATGCAGTAACAAGTCTACGAATGGGAACTCCACCCTCAAGTCCTACTTCCATATCGTCTGACCGCAGAGACTGTTACTTATCCTAATCCGCACCTAGGATGACTTGCTTCAGTATGGACGCAGCCATTTCGAATAGCACCCTTTATTTCAAGACTCAATTGTATTAACATTTAAAGAATATTGGCCTTGTGAAAGGCTTTGACCTGCCGGCCATACGGGCGAAACACGTGTCGGCTGTTCTTTTGCTCATTTGTATTTATGATAACTAATAAATACAAAAAGAAGATATTTAAAATGCAACATTAGACTTTAAATTTCATTTTTTCTCAGGAACCTGCATTTATATTTAAAGCACACACCCATCACAGTTTCAAAACATTACCTTGAATGTGGTGGTCCTTGGGTGAAACGACCTGATAGGTTTGTGCCACACCAAGAATTGGGTCCTGTCTCATTGTGCGTTAACCCTGGCAGCATTCACCCACCCCACTAAACTAAACTACTTCAATACTTCCACAGATGGGAGTTCCCTCAAATAGACCTTTTGGCAACCACAAAATGCCCAAACTTCACATCCATGTTCCCGCACCCACTATCAAAGCGCTACGCACTATGAATGAGTTGGTCAGGGATACCTACATGTTTCCTCCTCTCCCACTTCTTCCATTTCTGGTTCGGAAGCTCAGCCAAACGTCTCTCACAATGATCCTAGTAGCTTCCACATGGGCTCGTTAACCCTAGTTCACAACACTACTGGACCTTTCCGAAGCTCCCCACGAGAAGCTCCCCAACAGGCCGGACCTTCTCACTCAGAACCATTGAGAAATTGTGCACCCTGATCCCAAGACTCTCAACCTAGCAATTTGGCTCCTGAGGTCATAGAGTTTTGTTACCTTAATTTGCCATCAAAATATTTGGACATTCTTAAATAATCCCGTAGACCTACCACAAAAAATCAACCCTTTCACAGCCACTGTACAAGATATTGTCTGCTACCTGCTTCAATTACGATAGTCTTGGTTACCATTCACATCTATAAGATTATATCTAGCTGCAATGGCTGCCTATCTTCAAAATAGGCAATGCCTTTATTTGTTCAAGGCCCCAGTGATTAAAACATTCATGAAGGAGCTCAAAAACGTTTTTCCCGACTGGTTCCACCTGCAACTTTATAGAACCTTAATGCTGTTATCACAATACTCGGAGACCCTGCATTCAAATCTCTAAACTCATTCCCCCTTCTATTCCTTTCTTGCAAGGTGCCATTTTTATCTTCCATTACTTCACTTAGACGTGTTAGTGAGCTCTAGGCTTTAAACTTAGAAGAACCTTTCTTCCAACTACATAGGGATAGAGTGGTTTTCCACAGCAACCATAAATTTCTCCCTAAGGTGGTTTCTCAATTTCACCTCAGCCAATGGATTGAGTTACCAGTTTTTTCCCCATGACCAGATTCCATTGCGGACAGAGCTCTACATACATTAGATGCTAAAAATAGCCCTTATGTTCTATATTGATAGAACTAAAACTTTCAGAAAAACTAAACAACCTTTTGTTGCTTTTTCTCCTCCCCTTAAAGGCAACCCTATACCCAAATCAGGCATAGTCAGCTGGATAGTAAAATGCATTCAAACTTGTTATGCTAAAGCCAAAAGACCATTACCTACTCCTAGAGCAAACTCAACTAGGCAAAAGGGAGTATCCGTGACTTTTCTAGGAAACAGTCCCATAGCTGACATATGTAAAGCAGATACATGGTCCACACCACTCACCTTAACCAGACATTGTGTGGATGTCTTAGCACGCCAACAAGCCAATGTAGGTCAGGCAGTGCTATGCACTCTTTTTCAAACAACTGCAACACCCACAGGTTAGCCACCGCTTCTGAGGGGGCTGCTTTACAGTCTATGCAGCCACATATGTTTCAAACTGAACATATCTGATAGAGACGTCTAGCCACAGATTCCTTACCTTTGAATTTCCCAGGCCTCAGACTGGATCCGAAAGATTTTTCTTCGAGGAATACCCCAGCTCACTTGTATGTGACGTCGATCGGCTCAGCTTAACGTCGTCAGCTGCACCTTAGTGACGTCTTTGTCACCTATATAGGCACCACTTTGGTGCGCTGACTCAATTCTTTTCTTTCTGCGCCAGTCAAGTGCTGATCCGTGAAGAGAGCAACTCTCTGTCACTTTTCGACAGGCTTTTTTCACTGTTTTCTGACCCCTTTTTTGGTGTGTAGATTTTTTCCATCATGTCTAGGAAGACTTCTGGATTCAAAACCGTGCGGTGCCTGTCACTGCGCCAAGTTGATGATGGATCCACACCTGGTTTGCCTCTGATGCCTGTAGCACGACCATGACTCAAAGTCGTGCTCTGACTACCAGGCCATGGCTCCGAAAGCTTCGAGGGAGTGGTCCCTAAAGCTACTTGCAGCCTGGCACTCTGCACTGTATCACACGACTCCTAAAAGGTCTTGTTAATGGTCTCAGTTGAGAGGAAGGTCCGACGACCGCTCCGAGAGTCCCAAGTCCTCATCCTCCCACTCAAAGTTGTCAGGTCGGTCAGGTAAGAGGCATAGGAAACACGTGAGGTTGAAGCGTGCTTCGACTTCTCCCCGTCCGTCTGCCGATGCAATGGAGGAGCCTCTGCTTTCCAGACCTCTTTCTTCTGAACCTGAACTTGGATTGACTCCGTGCTTTTCTGCCTTTGCGGGTGCAAGAGCCACCCCCGCCCAACTTAAAGAATTTTATGATGCCATGTGCCTCATCTTTGGGCGGCCTGAACCTACTTGCTCACCTTCGGGCCTCTCGGGTCTGAGGAGGCTCCATTGGGTTCTGCGCCAGCGGCTTCGGTGCCGATGGCCCCACATGGAACCAGCAGGGGATCAGGACCGACGCTGGTCATGCCATTGCAACCTTCCCCGTGGCAGCACCGAGGCGCCCGGCAGCTCCAGCCCCATTCTAATTTCTGACAACCCGGTGCCAGATTGGCACCAACAGAACCTACAAGTTCTAGGTCGTTTCCTCAGCCTTACTCTGAAGGACTAGGAATGGAAGAAGATTGGAAGGTTTCGCTGGACCCTTTAGATGACCAACCTTATCAAGACTTGGACTGGTATGAGGAAATGGGTGAGGCCAGGGGACTGTATACCTCTCCATTTTCTGATTTCTCCCCCTATCGTGGCTACGGAGGATGGAGCTTCCTATGCTATGGTGGTGCGAAGGGTGGCTGAGGTCCTAGACCTCCAACTTCCTTCAGTGGCAGTCAAGACTCATATCTTGAGAGAGGTCCTACAGCCAGGTGTCTTCTCTTCTGCATCCTTGCTGCTCTTTAACGAGGGCCTTACAGATGCCTACTGGGAACTTGATCCAAGCCCAGCACAGGTGCTCCTGTGAAAAGGACAATTTGCCGCCACCATTGCCCTGCTCTGGGCAACCCAAACTTCCTCACTACCCACCCTACCCAGAGAGCTTCGTAGTCCAAGCCTCGACCTCCCATGGTGCTTTTCCTTCTGCTCCCCTGGACAGGGCATCCAAGAGAATCCAAGAGGCTGGACCGTTGGGGTAAGGTAATGTTTTCTTCCACCAGCCTTGGATTGCGGTAGGTGAACACTGTGTGCTTATTGAGTCGTTATTCCCACACCCTGTGGTTAACGGTTGCGCAAGTGCTGCCACAGGTCCCAGAGGAGACCCAGGCTATCCTCTCCCAAGCAGTATCAGACGGGAGAGATGCAGCAAAGTTTGCCGTCCATTGTAGTCACAACATGTCTGACTTGCTGGGAGGAGCGATTTAATCTAAGGTGGCTGTTTGACGCCACACCTGAATGAGTACTTCTGGCTTTTCCGGGGATGTACAGGCCTCTCTCATGGACATGCCCTTTGATGGCACCTGTGTCTTCGGAGATAAGGCAGACATGGCGCTGGAGCACTTTCAGGACTCGCGGGCTAAGGCCAAGTCCATGGGCTTCGGAGTGTCCACTCGTCCCTAGTCCGCTTTTTGCCTTTTTGTGGCTACTGAAGGGGCTTTCAGCAGTGCCAGCCCTATCCCAGCCACAAGACAGCGCAGGTTCGGCAACCTCAGTGTGGCTGAGGGCATGGCTTGTTATGACCCTGTGGGTCGGGCAGCCACATGTTAGGTCACTCCACCCTCCTCTCTCCCCCGCAGCCTCAGCCTCCAAGCACTCTTAGTCTTGCCCTTCAGGATCAATGGGCGGCCAGTTGGTGGCAGGGTCCACCATCACCTCCACCGCTGGCTCGATATCACATCGGACAGGTGGGGCCTCCAGATAGACTGAAGGGGCTACTTCCTCCCCTTCGAGACTACCCCTCCCTCCATTCCTCCATCTTACATCCAGCTGACAGAGGATCATCTTATTTTGCTTCAAGAGGAAGTCATGACTCTATTTGCCAAGGGAGTCATAGAGAGAATTCCGGCACCAGGAGTAGGCTGTGGTTGTTATTCCTGCTACTTTATGGCCCTGAAAAAGGACAAGGGCCTTCGTCTTATCCTAGATCTATGAACCCTCAACTACTTACTCAAAAAGGAAAAGTTCAAGATGCTCACATTGGCTTAGGTCCTGTCTGCCCTGGACCTGGAAGACTGGATGGTAGCGTTGGGCTTGCAGGATGCCTATTTCCATATTCCCGTACTGCCTGCTCATTGCGCTACCTGTGGTTTATGGTAGGCCACGAGCATTTTCAGCTCACTGTGCTCCCCTTTGACCTTTCCAGTGCCCCTCAGGTGTTAACCAAGGTGATGGGGCTGGTCGCAGCTCATCTGTGCCGATCAGGGGTGTCCGTCTTCCTCTATCTCGACGACTGGCTGTTGAAGGCAGGCCCACAACAGACTGTTGTCTCCCACCTCCAAACTACAGCGCACCTTCTGCATTTACTGGGCTTCACTATCAACGTGCCAAAGTCACACCTGACTCCCTCTCAGATGCTCTCTTTCATCTGAGCTGTTCTGCACACAGTGCAGTTTTGGGCCTATCCTCCCGAGCGACGAGTCAGGATATTCAGGCTATGATGCTGATGTTTCAGCCTCTATCTTGGATTTTAGTGATAATGACTCTGAGGCTGTTGGACGTCATCGCCTCCTACATCCTGCAAGTGACACATGCCAGATGGCATATGCGGGCTCTGCAGTGGGACCTGAAGTTCTAGTGGGCACTGCATCAGGGGAACCTCTCCGATATGATCCAGATCTTGGAGGGAACTACACAGGATTTAGAGTGGTGGCTGACAAACCATGATTGAGTCACAGGCAGACCCCTCTCCCTCACCAAACAGATTTCACAGTAGCGACAGATGCGTCACTCCTGGGATAGGGCAGCCACTTGGGAAAGGTGGGGATCAGAGGACTTTGGTCTCTGGCAGAATCCGAACTCCACATCAACCTGCTGGAGCTTCGAGTGATTTGTTTGGCTTTGAATGCCTTTCTTCCTTCCTTCCATAAAGGGGAGGTTAGAGCAAGTGTTCACAGAAAACACCATTGCCATGTGGTACTGCAACAAACAAGGCTGGGTTGGTTCATGGACCCATTGTCAAGAGGCTCTGCGTCTCTGGACTAGGCTGGAACACCAAGGCCTATCCCTGGTGGTTCAACACCTAGCAGGTTCACTAAACGTCAGAGCAGACGAACTCAGCTGTCGATGCGTAGTAGATCACAAATAGTGTCTCCATCCAGAGGTGTCGCAAGGTCTCTTTCAACAGTGGGGAAAGCCTCGGTTAGAGATGTTTGTCTCTGCCAAAAACGCGCAATGCCAGCAGTTTTGTGCGCAGGAGTTTCTACGGCGGATCTTGCACAGAGAAGCTTTTCGTCTCAAATGGAGCTCAGGCCTTCTGTATGTCTTTCTACCCATACCACTCCTGCCCAAAATTCTCAAGAAGATCAGGACCGATAGGGTCCAAGTTATCCTTGTGGCCCCGGACTGGGCACGGAGAGTCTGGTATCCCAAGCTTCTCCAGCTGTGCATTGATCCTGCGATCAGGCTGCCCCTTCAGGAGGATCTTCTGTTGCAGGGGAGGGTTCACACCCAAACCTGTCAACTGTACGCCTTCTTGTGTTGAGATTGAGCGGTGGAATTTGACAGCATTTGACCTTCATCCTGAAGTCTAAAATATTATTTTGGCTAACAGGCTTCCCCCTACCAAGTCTGTGTACGACTGCCGTTGGAACAAGTTCGGAATATACTGTACAGAAAAGTCTACAGACCCTGTTTCTGCTCCATTATCTGACATTTTACTTTTTATTTTGACGCCTGCCCAGCAGGGCTATGCTCTGGGCCCTCTAAAAGAGTATCTTTCAGCCTGTCTGCCTTTCTGCAGCTGCCAGACAAACCCTCTTATTTAAATCTCCCATTGTAAATAGATTTCTCAAAGGCCTTGCACATATGTTCCAACCTTCCCCTTTCATCATGCCTCAATGGGACCTTAATTTGGTTCTCACCTTCCTAATGTGAGCGCCATTTGAACCTCTGCACAACTGCCCCCACCGGCTGCTTACCATCAAGACAGCCTTTGTAATGGCAATCACTTCTGCCAGGAGGGTGAGTGCAGGCTTTGTCATCCAAGCCTCCTTATATGACAGTATTCCCTGACATGTTGGTATTTCGCACTAGGGCCTCTTTCCTACCAAAAGTGGTAAAACCCTTCGATGTGGGGCAGTCTTTCAGCTTGCTCACTTTCTACGCTCTTCTGCATCCCTCTAAGGAAGAGGAGCAACTCTACCTTCTAGATCCCAAAAGAGCGTTGTCATTCTATCTTGATTGCACTAAAGAATTCCAGGTGGACGACCAACTCTTCGTGGGGTTATGGGAGCTAAGAAAGGTTGTGCGGTGAGCAAGAGAACTCTCTCATGATGTGTCATCCCGGGCATCAAGATTTGCTACCCTCTGGTGAAAAACCAGCCTCCTGAAGGCTTAAGAGCTCAGTCCCCCAGAACTAAGGCTGCTACCACGGTGTTGCAACGTGGATTTCCAATCCACTAAATTTGTCAGGCAGCAACATGGACATCCCTGCACATGTTTAGCAATCACTACTGCCTTGACAGTCAAGTCCGCAGAGACGACCTTTTTAGCTGCTGTCTCCTGCAGGACTTCCTGGTCTAAACTTGTCCGCAGTCCCTCTTCCAGGGATGGTATTGCTTGGGTATCTATTCAAAGGTAAGGAATCTGCGGCTAGATGTCTCTATCAGATGGACAAGTTACTTACCTTCGGTAACTCCTTATCTGGTAAAGGCTTGAATAGCTGCAGATTCCTTACCAACCCAACCATCCTCCCCGCACTGCCAAAGTCAGTGCGCTTCATGGCTCTGCACTTCTGGTGTGGAAAGTCGTGAAAAGTAACTAACGTCAGCGTGCCAAGGTGGTGCTTATATAGGTGATGCGGACTTCACTACAGTGTAGACGCTGCCGACAATGTCACACGGAGCCAATTGACACCACCTACTGGCACACAAGAATATTGTTTGAAGAAAAATCTTCCGGACTCAGTCAGACGCCTGGGAAATTCAAAGGTAAGGAATCTGTGGTTAGATCATGTCTCTACCAGATATGGCTTTACCGAAGGTAAGCAATTTGTCCATAACTTGTAAGCATCTGTTCGCGGCATTGAGTACTGTAGATTCACATGCGCACACCCTCCTCCCCGGGCAACTGCGACCGTTACAGTTTATTCTACTTTTTCTCACAAGAACATCTCATAACTTACAGTTACTCTACACTCCATTCTCACCCTCCTGCGGTAAAACAATCTAATAATGGAGTCAATGCCCATGCGTGGTATCACCAAGATAGAGGAGTCACTGTATTTCGTGACTCTGAAGACTTTCTTCAAAGAAAAGCAACCTGCACACATCCTAACCCAGAGGGCAGGAGTATGCAGAGCATGTGAATCTACAGCAATACATGCCACAAACAGATGCTTACAGGGTAACATATTCCTTTCTCTGTCTACATTGCTTATAGAAATCTAATAGCTATCTTTTACTTTCTAACATTTATATAGTTAATTCCACAGCAAAATCGAAACACAAACCTCAAATGTTTTGTCACGTTTGAGCCCTAAACTACAGGCTTTCCGTCACACCATTAGTAGATACTAAAATGTTACAAATATTAATCTTTGAATATCAGTCATTATTGGTCTATAGGACTGGAAATATGGTCTATTTTAGTGGATTCTTTAATTTATCACTTATTTTACTCTTACGATTTAGGTGCCCTCAGTTTATTGTTAGGTGAACCTTTACTTGCTTAAATGTTGTAGAAAATATTAGCATTTCAGTTTGCTAAACACCTACACTTTTGAACATTAGACAGTTGGACATCCCCAGAGATAGAGGTACTAAAACTATTCTGCTGGATGTAAGCAAGTTAGAACTGGCCTAAAGACAATCTGGCAGTGACAGAAAGGCTGGTTGGACAGTAATTCTGTCTTCCATTTATGAAGACATCCCTCTATTTGAAGGAGCTTATTGGAATGCCATTTTACTGAACAAGATAATGAATGGAGTCCAGGGTGTATTATGATCTTGCATTACATGCCTCCAAATCTGATTTGATGTTGGTCGATTCAAAGAATACTTTTCAGAAGTGCGGTACCTCAGATTATACTTTTTCTGCCTTGTTTACCAGACAGCGCCAGCTTTGTTTGCGAAAATACCTGTTGTCCACTTACAGTGGGTTCTAGAGCCTGCCTATTGCTAACCATTGGTTGGCTTTAATGTCACCCATTTACTCGCTTTTTGTTAGCTTGTGTGGGCTTTCCTTCCACTGCTTACTTTTCAAGCACTACTTTTCTTTTTAGGTCTCAACTGGCGTTAGCAACGTGCATGCGATGCTCTCGCCATGCGAGGGCTTCTTGGAATCGATAAGATTCCAGAAGTCGTGTCGCTGCTCCGCCTACTATTTTGATTGGTGCGCGTCGTTTTGCGTCTTGGATGTTGTAAAACACAGTGTAATGATTGCACCGGAGGCAATCATTACACTGAGGGTTGCCACCTAGTCCGCTTTTGGCCCCGCCCACCGGGATTCGATCTTTTACTTGCGGCGGGAGACAGTGTCTCTTAATTAGCCGCTAAGCACTTCTTTTTCGTATTACTGCGTTTGCCTTCAACAATGGCTGACGCGCTTTTCATTTCTCTGTGCTTGGCTTGTGTTTTTTTGCTGGCATTGTGCATCCATTTTTTTTAAAGCAGTACGGCACACACTTCAGCAATGACGGTCTGGCACGGTGTGTTGCGTGTGGAATGCATTTTGTTGATTATACGCTATATTTTTAGTAGATGTTTGAGGCTACAGCTCATTTTACTTTGCTTTACAGTGGCCGCGGCACCCCGCTTTAGCCTTAAACATGTAAAGCTAAAGCGCGGATGCTGCGATAGCTTCAAAAGTAAAGCAATCGAAAAATGCACACTTTTTTCCGATTGCTTTACTTCTGCAGCTATCGCGGCACCCGCTCTTTGATGTTTAAATGTAAATCGCGAGTGCCGTCATTACTACATCGTGGAGCGGCGCATAAGGATCTTCGAGTGCAGAGGAAACTTACTGGCAACCAACTGTGCCATGTTGGTGGAACTCTACCAGCTCCGTATGCAGTGCTGAGAGGGAAGCGTCCGCGTTACCTTGGAAGCTGAAGACCGGGTTTTTTTGTGTCACGGACACGAAATACGCTGCTTCCTGATCCCAGTAAAACGGCCACCCCTGCGGCCTCGCGCTCCGGACGAGCAGCAATTTGTGTGCGACTGAAAGGCGGCGCGGTGCCCCGAGGGTCGAGCATCACCGGGGCAGTAAGGAGGAATTTGCCGCAACAACAAGGGAACACAGGAGCAGTGGAGCATCTGCTGCAGCGACTCCATGCTCATGGGTCGAGAACCTCCTTCTCCGGCTGCACTCAACCACTCCATGTCCCGAATCCCGCGCTTCTGATGGATACATCTGCCAGTGGATTCCTCACCTTGTGAATATCCCCTGCGCCAGCAACATTCGGAAACTTTTGCAGCAGTCCACGCAGATGAGGTCGAAGACGACGTCACAGAGGCACGGCTCAGCTCGCGACTCCGCTGAAGACCTCGTCGGCGTGATGACGTCAGTTCCCTTTTTTCCGCGCCGTCGACGCCAACGGATTTCGGGAATCGCTGTTGGTAGCTTCATTGTTACTTGTGTTATCTCTGGATTTTCTATGATTCTCTTTCAAGGATGTCGACAAGGAAGTCGGGTTTCAAGCCTTGTCGTGAGTGCGGCAAACACATGTCGATCACTGATCCACATGAGGACTGTGTGTGGTGCTTGTCTTCTGACCACGATGTGGATGGTTGTTCCAGTTGCCGCAAGATGAGCTCGAAGGCTCTCAAGGAAAGGGAAGCGAAGCTCTTCATCGCAAGGATGAAAAAGGAGAAGAGAGGACGAAGGAAGTCGAGATCGAGGTCGGGGTCGAAGTCGACTTCGTGGCATGCTTCGCGAGCCAAGAAGCATAAGAAGAAGAGGAGGCACTCTTCTCGACGCCACTCGGACAAGAGTTCGGCTCCGAAGTCGCCATCTCGATATCGGAGGGACTCTGTGTCTCCTTCTCCTTTGCCGGATTCGCCTTCTGGTCCTTCTTCTCCAGTGGCTTCCCTGGCACCGGCTTCTCCGGCGCCGGTTCAGACTCCGACGCCGGTTCCATCTCCGGCTCCAGTTCCATCTCCGGTTCCATCTCCGACCCCGGTTGAAGAGCCTGCGACGCCGTTGATTCCACCGTCGGCGCCGGTTGGCCCGAGTCCGGTGATGACTGACCAGTACCCTGCTTTCCCTGGTCCAGGTCAGGACCCCTCGCATTATTTAAATGCCATGTACGGGGTATTCGCTAGAGGCATGTACACCACTGGTGCACCTGCGGGTCCGATGGGTCCTATGGCGTTTAATTTGGGGGTGCCGCAAGTCTATCCACAGGCCCCCTTTATGCCGTTCTTTTCAGCGACGCCGTCTTGGCATCTACCGGCGCCGAGGACGTCGACGCCGCTTCCATCTTCATCGGCGCCGGCTCGACCTCGTTCGACGCTGGCTGCTACTGCGGATCCACGTTCGACGCCGGCACCGGCGCCGTCGGATTCGAACACGGCGCTGCCGACGCCGCTGGTACGGATTCGGTCCAGAAGGGAGGCTCAGAGGGTGATTGATGAGCGGAGGTACCTTCTGGAGGAAGCAGAGGAAGGAGAGCTGGTGGAGTTGGATGAAGTGTTAGAGGAGCTTAAGGAAGCTAGTGGGCTGGATTTGTCTCCTGAGTGGGAGATTACTCCTCCGTCTGATGAACCCTCCAAAGATGTGGCTCTGTATCATGCGGTAATCAGAAAAGCTGCGGAACTGCTTGATCTCCAGTTGCCGACAACGGAGTTTAAATCAAACATTTTGACTGAGGTGTTACATTCTCCTACGGCAGTTTCTGAACCTTTGTTACCTTTTAATGAGGCCATTATTGACCCTGTGTTGGAGGTGTGGCGTAAGCCTTTTTCTGCTCCTGCAGTCTCCAAGACGGTTGCTAGGAGGTATAGGGCAGCTCCAGGGGACCCTGAATTCTTGACATCGCATCCATCACCTGAGAGCCTGGTGATTCAGGCGGCTTGTTCAGGGAAATCCAAGGGTGCTTTTCCTCAGGTTCCGGGGGACAGAGAGGCTAAAAGGTTGGATCAATCGGCCAAAAAGGTCTTTTCATCGGCCAGCATGGCTCTGAAGTCAACAAATGCCACATGCCTTTTAGGACGTTATGTACATGCACTTATGGATTCGGCTAAAACGCTGGCACCAAAACTATCTGAGGAGGATAGGATTGGTTTTCGGGAGATCTTGACTGATACCCAGGCAGCAGCATGCCAGGTGATCCAAAGTGGGC
Organism: Triturus cristatus; assembly: GCF_964204655.1. Taxonomy (NCBI): domain Eukaryota; kingdom Metazoa; phylum Chordata; class Amphibia; order Caudata; family Salamandridae; genus Triturus; species Triturus cristatus. Next base: position 1,147,336,500 of record NC_140585.1, read on the forward strand.
TGGACACGGTGGATTCAGTGGCAAGGGTCATGGGATCTTCTGTCGCCACTAGGAGGAGTGCGTGGCTGAAGTCTTCGGAGTTTTCCCAGGATGTGCAGTCGACTCTGTTGGACTTGCCATTTGATGGATCTGGCTTTTTTGGTAAAAAGGCAGATGCTGCACTTGAACGTTTCAAGGAGAGCAAGGCAACGGCTAAGTCTCTGGGCCTTCAGTCCCAGTCGAGGGGGTCTTTTAAAAAGTACAGAAGGTTCGGAAGGGCATCCTTTCGATCCTACAGACAGACCCAGCAGCAGCAACAGCAGCAGCAAGGTTCCTCGTCTAGAGGATTCAGAGGTAGAATTAGGGGTCGCACACGTGGCCGTCAACTCTCCTCCTCCTCTTCCTCCTCCTCAGCCCCTCCCACCACCGCAAAGCAGCCCTAGATCTGCCATTCCGGATCATGTTGGTCCTGTGGGGGGCCGGCTTACCCATTTTCTACAAGATTGGGAATCTGTAACCACAGATCTCTGGGTTCTGGATCTTGTAGAAAATGGGCACACCCTTCCCTTTCGGGAATTCCCGCCAAATTACCCTCCTTGTCAAGGGGCTTGCTCGGAGGGCCACCGTCTTCACCTGCAGGAGGAAGTCCTGAAGTTGTTCCAAAAAGGTGCGATAGAGGTGGTTCCAGAGCAGGAAAGGGGTCAGGGATGCTACTCCCGGTATTTCCTGATTCCGAAAAAGGACGGCAGATTGCGTCAGATATTGGACCTCAGAATCTTGGATCTTTTTCTAAAGCAAGAGAAGTTCAAGATGCTCACCCTGGCTCAGGTTCTTCAAGCGCTGAATCAGGAGGACAGGATGGTGTCGATCGACTTGCAGGATGCGTATTTCCACATCCCCATCCTGAAGTCACACAGGAAGTATCTCCGGTTTACGGTAGGGTCGCAACATTATCAGTTTGCGGTCCTTCCGTTTGGTCTTACTACTGCACCCAGAGTCTTCACGAAGGTGATGGCAGTGGTGGCAGCCCATCTCAGAAGGTCGGGGATCTCGGTTTTTCCCTATCTGGACGACTGGCTGATCAAAGCGGAGTCGCCAGAGAAGGTGCTACATCATCTGCAAGATACGGCTCAGCTGTTGTTCAAAGTGGGTTTCTCGATAAATGTGCCCAAATCTCACCTGGTGCCCTCTCAGCGCAACCTGTTCATAGGTGCGGTACTGGACACTACTGTGTGTCGAGCATTCCCTCATCCTCAAAGGATTCTCGACATACAGGAAATGATTCCTTTGTTTTACAATGGAGTGGTCGTTCCAGTTCTGAAGGTCCTTCGCCTGCTCGGTCTGTTCGCTTCCTGCATTCTGTTGGTCAACCATGCACGCTGGCACATGAGGGCACTCCAGTGATGCCTCCGCAGGCAGTGGTATCAGCACAAGGGAGATCTCAGGGAGTCTGTGAGGATCTCCAGAGAAGCTGCGGCGGATCTGTCTTGGTGGAGGGGGGAGGGCAATCTGTCGCAAGGAAAGCCCTTCCATCTACCTCCATCGGTGGCCACAGTGATTACGGATGCATCCACTTTAGGGTGGGGTGCGCATCTGGGGGATCTGGAGATCAAGGGTCTTTGGTCTTCAGAGGAAAAGTTGCTTCACATCAACCTTCTGGAATTGCGGGCGATTCGTTTGGCGCTCAAGGCCTTCCTCCCTTCCCTTCGCGGTCAGTCGGTTCAAGTCCTGACGGACAACACTACCGCGATGTGGTATATCAACAGGGAGGAGTGGGGTCGCATTGTCTCTGCTGAGAGGCTCAGCGTCTATGGTCCTGGGCTCAGGACCATCAGATTTGTCTGATGGCAAATCATCTGGCCGGGGTTCTAAACGTACGTGCGGACAGTCTGTCGGCAGTTCTCCACCGACCACGAGTGGAGGCTCCATCCGGAGGTGGTTCGTCACGTCTTTCGGATGTGGGGAACTCCTCGGGTGGACCTGTTCGCCACTCACGAGAATGCTCACTGCCCGTCATTCTGCAGTCTCCAGTATCCGATGCAGGGAGCGTTGAGGGACGCGTTTCAGTTGAGTTGGGGCTTTCGACTCCTTTACGCGTTTCCTCCCATACCCTTGATTCCTCGGGTTCTGAGGAAGATTCGCCAAGACCGGGCCCAAGTCATATTGGTCGCCCCGGATTGGCCAAGAAGGGTGTGGTACACAGATCTTCTCCACCTCTCCTCGTGCCCTCCGCTCCGTCTCCCTCTGAGGGCAGACCTCCTCTCGCAATCGGAGGGGCAGGTTCTACACCCCCACCTCCAGAGCTTACACCTTCATGCCTGGAGATTGAACGGGGCAACCTGAATTCTTTTTCACTCCCACCTGATGTGGTAGATGTAATTTTGTCTGCCAGACGTCATTCCACCAAATCTATATATTCTTATAGGTGGTCTAAATTTGTTTGGTGTGGTGAGAAGTCAATTGATCCTTTGAAGGCTCGTCTGTCTAACATTCTACAGTTTGCCCTTTCTCTTGCCCAGCAAAACTTTGCTGTGGCCACTGTAAAGGGATACTTATCGGCTTTGTCGGCCTTCCTTTGCTTGCCGGACCAGCCTTCATTATTCAAATCACCTATTGTGCTTAGATTTCTCACGGGCCACACAAACAGATTTCCTCCTACTCCCTTTATTGTGCCTCAATGGGACTTAAACCTTGTCTTGACTTATCTTATGGGTTCTCCCTTCGAGCCCTTACATAAGTCTCTCTAGAGACTGTTGTCTTTTAAGACGGTTTTCATTATTGCAATCACCTCGGCAAGGAGGGTAAGTGAGCTTCAAGCTCTTAGTTCCAAACCCCCGTTTTTGACCATTCATGCTGAAAGAATGGTACTCAGGACAAGGGCTGCATTTTTGCCTAAGGTGTTAACTCCCTTCCATCTGGGGCAACCCACTACCCTTCCTTCCTTCCTTCTATCCTCCCCCTCGGTGGAGGGCGGTGAGCTTCTACCTGGACAGGACAAAGGACTTCAGAGTTGATAACCAGCTCTTCGTGGGCTTTGTTGGCTGCAGGAAAGGTCGAGCGGTGCACAAGCGTACCCTTTCCAGGTGGATTGTCTTGTGCATCAAGATATGCTACTCTTTGGCTGGTAAGGAACCTCCAGATGGTTTAAGGGCTCATTCCACTAGAGCAAAGTCTTCCACTTCTGCTTTGTCTAGGGGTGTTCCTGTGGAGGACATTTGAAGGGCGGCAACTTGGGCCTCCCTCCACACCTTCGCGAAACATTATTGCTTGGACACCGAGGTGAGGAGGAACGGACACTTTGCTCGTTCCGTCCTTCAGGACTTTCTGGTATAGAAGGGTGGACACCCTCCTCCGGGAGTGGGGACTGCTGTGGAATCTATTCACAAGGTGAGGAATCCACTGGCAGATGTATCCATCAGAAGAACAAGTTACTTACCTTCGGTAACGCTTTTTATGGTGGATACAGTATCTGCCTGTGAATTCCTCACTGACCCACCCGCCTCCCCGTTGTCCACCCTTGTATACCTTTAGTACATGATGGTGTTTCATGTACATTTATTACTGTCAAAGGCATTGTGTGGTTTCTTTTGCCTTTCTGCTTAGTCTCCACACTGTGTGTGTTGCTTTGTATATTGTGTACTGTGTATGCTATGTATAAAATGCTGTCAGTCCGTCCGTGTGCCTCGAAGGCACGGAAAAAAGGGTGGAACTGACGTCATCACGCCAACGAGGTCTTCTTATGGAGCCGGTGACGTCAGCGGAGTCGCGAGCGGAGCCGTGCCTCTGTGAAATAGTCTTCGACCTCATCGGCGCAGACTGCTGCAAAAGTTTCCGAATGTTGCTGGCGCAGGGGATATTCACAAGGTGAGGAATCCACAGGCAGATTCTGTATCCACCAGAAAAAGCGTTACCGAAGGTAAGTAACTTGTTCTTCACAGAACACGGCTGAGATCCTCCCAATGGGTAGCCACCAGCAGAAGACCGCCACAGCTGGCGTCATGACTCTGGCCGGCGAAGTGGGACCTGCAAAAGCGATTGCCAGAACAGCACGAGATATAAAGCACCCCCACAGGCAGCGGGAACCAGCACAGCGGCGACCTTCGGGCCACCCAAGGCGGAGGCAACTCGTCGGGCAACCAGGGATCGAACCTCGGGCGGCTGACTCGCATGTAGAGGGTAAGATCCATCAAGTATCACGCGGCAACAAATACAGAAGAAGCGTTGTTAAGGTAAGCGCGGGAAGGCTTCACTAATGCTTATAGCGTTAAGGGCCCTGGCATATTGATGCGGCAACTGTGAAGAATTTACTTGTATGGCCCAAATGCCTTGCCTATTCCTAGATAGATGCAGAAACACTGATTATAAAGTACCCGTGAATCGGTGCACATGGTGTCCGGGGCCAGCTCTTCTCGAACTATCGGCTCCTTGAAGGCGAGGGCAAAAACCTCCACTGATAGAGTGGGGGGGACATATCTGCGTGGTTTATTGCCGCCGCCCCCATGCATGTAGAGCTGCCTGCAGCCCACAATGGAACGTGAAGCTGGATTAGCAGGCGGGGCTGTGGTGCCAGGCTACACCTGGCTGCAATAAAAAAAAAAAGCTCTGTAGCTCAGCTAGCGCTGTTTGGAACAAGCGAGGGCATACAAGTAAAGGTGCTGTCTTTTCCAGCCCGCAGCGGCTGTGGGGTTGATGCAGTGGGCGCTTAATAGCAAACACCCCCCTGCTAAAGTTCAGTTCAATTTACCACATTATTAATGAAATTGTGTGGTTCCCATCAAAACGCTGGCCGAAATAATAACAGCAGCCTGGCTACATCAGCCTCCACTTTCAACGGGTAAACACTTCCAGGGTGTAGCAACAGAGGAAGGACTAGGAACAGTGGCTATCAAAACTGAGATGTTCCTATTATATTTCATCATTTAGATTCAATTACACCCTAGCAACATAGTAGCTTGTTCCCAACTGTACCACAGCCCTTGGATTTAGCATGTGACAACCCCTTTAATATGAATGTGAGCTGTTGGCCATGCAGCAGCGGGAGCCTAGTGAGTTGGAGGCTGTTCAGAATGTAACTTTCTCAAAACATAGCAGCGCAATCCATGGTTTAGTAAAAAATAAATGCAGCCTGGAGCATCTTTTGAAAAATGGGATTACGGCAGCATAATCCCTGTCAGTCACTTACCACACGTAACAAATTATCCAGTAGCCATCGGGTGCCACATGTTTTCTTCTGTTTTTTAAATTACAAAGAAGAAATGTATTAAAGGTATTCAAATTGAAGGTGTTCCCGCTCTTCTTTGCTTCATTACACCCCGCCCGTCGAACAGCAAAAAAAAAAAAACAAGCATTAAAAATGCAATAGGTCTCGCCTTTTATTAAGTTAAAGCCATTTGCTTTGCTGTACAATACCATTAGCAAAGCAAATGGCTTTAACTTAATCAAATGCGAGACCTATTGCATTTTCAATGCTTGTCTTCGTTAAGCACTCGATGAGTTTGTTTTCTAGCGGACTCCCTCATGTGCTTCCCTGCCGCCCCGCTCAGTGTTACTCTCGTACATGTGCTTCTGCCCCTCTACCCTCTCTGATTTGCTCGCCACCGCTTTGCTTTCTTGCTTCACACTGCTCTTACGTGTGCTTCTCTTTCCCGCCTCCCACTCTCCACATTGCTGTCTGTGTTAAGTACGTTTCCGCTCTATGTGTGTTGCTACACCTTCCCCACTTAATTTTTTTTATTGCGCTACTGTTTTCTTTTTATTTATACATTCAACTCCGTAAAAAATATCACATCAGATGCACCTGTGAAATGACGCAGACGGCCATGTCATAGTCTTTTTTTCTCTCTTCTTTACTACATTGGTCTTTGTAACATCCAATACATTTCTAGCATTTTTAATTCAACCAAAAAGGTTTTTATTCCTCAAAATTAGCCAGACAGTTGGAGATGTGGTCTAGCATCTCGAAGTGCCGCTTTTGGAACTTGGGTACCCAGGCTAGAATCCTGGCATCGGTGCTATACCCAACGTCGTGTGATTCTGGGCAAATCACTTAATCTCCCTGTGGTCAAATGTGTGCAAAAATGCATTTTTGTAATCCTTACTTGATGAACATGATCGAAGATCGTCTACTGACCGCTCTTGTAATGTACAGCGCTCTGTTGCTTCACAACTTGGTTCACACTATATAAATACCAATACAATGTGCACTACAAATAAGTATTGTACTGCATCTGTAAAAACCATTGGCAAAGCCAATGGGTCTCAACGGCCAGACCTATTGGCTTGGCCAATTCTTGTTTCTTTTTTCCTTCATGGCAAAGGCATTTTGCTTTTGCCAATGCTGCATAGCATCGACCAAAAGCACTGAGACAGCCAGTAGATCTACTAACATGGATCTACTTGAGATCTACTAACATGGCTGATGCCCGGTGGAGTTGCTAGACAGCTAATGAGGAGATTGGCCATGGTTTCCCCCTCGACCGTTACCTACCCAGCCGGACATTGGACACAGTTCTTCCTCGTCTCCCTGCTATGGCTCCTTCCTCCCCTCCTTTCCTACAAATTCTCTCAACCTCGTTGTTTGTTTACTGTACCTTACTACGCTATTGTAACTGATGTAATTTGTAACGCAATGTTCCTCTGGTATAGTGCTCTGATACCTCCGGGTGTAGCCAGCACTATATAACCTTCTGAAATCAAATAAACTAAAAACTGTTTTTCCTGAATGCTGAGACCTGAGCAACATGGCTGATGCCCGGTGGAGCTGCTAGACAGCTGAGGAGGAGATTGGCACTGGTTTACCCCTTGACTGTCACCTACCCAGCCGGACATTGGGCACAGTTCCTCCTCGTCTCCCCGCTATTGCCCCTTCCTCACCTCCCTCCTTTGAATTCTTGAAACATTGTCTATGTGTACTGTACCTTACTATGCTCTTGTATCTGATGTAACTTTTAACGGAACGATCCTAAATGTGAAGCACTCCGATACCCTCTTGGGTCAAGTTTGTGCTATATAAAACTTTATAAATAAATAAAAAAATAAATACTAAGTGAGATCTATTTGTTTTGCCAGTGCTGCTTGTTGTTCTTCCGACTCACCAAACGCATCTTTTTCGGCTCATTGTTACTTTCCCTTATTCTGTTTGGTGAGTAGGAAGAGCGGCACCGCATATTATCATATCATATATAGGTATGTCGCATTTCGTTTAACCTTGGTGATTCGAGCACGATTAAAATAGCATTGTTTTCAGTAGGAGAAAGAAGTCTGTCATTGTCTTCAAATAAGTTTGTATTCGTAAAAGGGTCAGGGAAGTCAGTTCAGTTCAAAAGCTTTATTTGGTTTGTAATAACAACCATATAAGCGACAAAAAGAAAAAACATTATACATTATAACAACCTCTGCAACATTCACAAAGTAAAATACATAGTAAAATATCTACAGATTTTACAGAAAGTGACATGTGCTAACAATGAACATTATGTGCAAATTACGCTATAAAGTGTCATATGCCAACTATATTCCTATTTTGGTTAATGTGCTAACAATGAACATTATGTGCAAATTACGCTATAAAGTGTCATATGCCAACTATATTCCTAATTTGGTTACTATAAAATGGCGCTTATCAACTGTATTCAGTTCTGTGCAAATTACTTAACCGCTATATGCCATGTACTAATTCATTTTATATACAAACTTAAAAAATGATGGATTTCCTTGCAGCAATACTTTTTAAGATGTACAACGCTACGTGATAACAAACATCCGGGCTTTCCAGGGTAGAAACTAGCATCATAGCATTTTTAGTGGTCCGGACTTTATATTTTAAAAACAGGGGTTTTAAATAAAATTTCCTTTGTGAGAGATAAAATTTACAAAACATTAAAAAGTGACAACAACTTTGCTTAGACATATTATCGCAAGGACACACAGAGCTAGTGCTTTTTTTCATAATCGGGAAAGCCACAAGATGGTGGACGATCCCTAACCTTAAGCGTGTCAGAACAAAGCGATGAGTGGATTTCGTTACATCAGTCAAATATGCCTGGCAACCAGTTTTAAGATTTAATTGTTGGTAGTATATCAAAGTGGGTTGTTTCCCAATTAGTCTTTCTCGAACCACCTTTTTATAATCTAAGAAGGTTTCTTTAATCTCCCGTTTTGCAATTAAAGTCACATTCTCTAGTTCTGAGTAGATATTGCAATTAAACAAAAGTCTATACCAATAATTAATAAAGCTCAACCAGGGGATACGGGAACACGTTGAGTAAATAGCGTTTCCTCTTTCGACCAAATAGAGCGCCATAATAGAAGAGGACGTAAGGCGGCTAAGTCTAAAATATAATTTAGTCCCACTTCCTGATGTATCAGATCTATAGAGGCCGAAGGGTGAACACTCAGCAAGCGTTTGAAAAAAGTGTTTTCGTCTTGCTGTAATGACTTCTCAGAGTGGTGCCCCCAGATGCCTGCTCCATAAAGAGCAGAAGATACACACCTGGCATTATAAATAGCAACCATATCTTTAATTCTTCTGGCTCCCACTTTGGTTGAAAATCTGAAAATACTATTGGTATTTCTACTCATTTTGTGTTGTATGTTATCATATTCGCGTAACCACTTCCCATCTCCTGTAAAGGTTACGCCGAGGTAACAGAAAGATTTAACCGAATACATTTTAGTGCCCTCCAGAAAGAAAGCCTTACTTGACTTTTTTCCCACATGTCATTACAACTGTCTTAGATTTGTTGATTAAAAGTTTTCTGTCCTTAATAAACAATATAACATTATTAATAAGGCACTGGAGGCCCATTGGGGTACGTGACAATAAAACCGCATCATCTGCATATAGTAAAATTGGGACAGCCTGGCCTTCAATCAGGGGGGCATCTGCGGGTAACTGTTTTAAGGTTGCATCCACTTGGTTAATAAGCAATGAGAACAAAAGTGGGGCCAGAACGCAACCCTGACGGATGCCCCTTTTAATGTTAAAAAACGAGGTACATTCACCTGCGGTGCCATAGCGCACTCTACTGGATAGACGTTCGTAAAGTCTTGCCAAGAAATAAACTATTTCTTTAGGGGCGCCAGTATCCAGTAGTATGCGCCACAGTATAGAATGATCCACAAGATCAAACGCGCTACTTAAATCGGCAAAATATAAGAACAGATTACCCCCTTTCACTAAAGTGTACTTGCTAATAAGCAAATCAAGGTTGACACACTGTTCAAGTGTACCTAAACCCTTCCTAAACCCATATTGGGCTTGTAAAAGGATTTTGTTGTCTAAGGCCCAGGATTCGAGCCTTTTCAACAGAATCCTACTCATTACCTTAATGGAAGAGTCTAATAGCGATATTGGCCGGTAATTGCAGGCTTCTGATTTAGAACCTTTTTTAAAAAGGGGGATAATTAATTAATGTCCCCAAGACGGCGGGAAATGATCTTCTACAGCGGCATTAAAAATCCTAGTTAAAATCAGGGCCCATAGATTAATTTCATTCTTATAGAAATCAATAGGAACCCCATCCGGCCCTGGGGCTTTGCCTCCTTTGCTATCCGCTAGTCCTTCATATACTTCATCAATATTTATCAGTAGGGGTAAAACGGGCCAGGTAGAGTCAATGGAAAAGCTATTGTCGATCCTATCTGGGTTAAAAATGTTAGTAAAATGTTCAATCCAGGCATTACAACTTGCATTCGAGGTTAATTCTGGTTGGCAATCATCTTTTAAAAAAGGGCTATTTACTGTCTCCCAGAATAGTTTGCTATTATTAGTTGCTGCAGCTAAACTAAGTTTATCCCATGCTTCACCTTGCATTTCTTTTTTACGGGCTTCAATAGTCCGTTTATATTTATAACGTAATTCTTGTATATTTATTTTATTACGTGGCCTATTTCCTAGTGCTAACTTCAGGCTATGTAAGGCCTGGGTGCAATTCCTATTGAACCATCCTACATGTATTTTTTTTGTTGCACTGTAATTCTTGGTGAAAAGATCCTCTATAGTCTTGGTTATTTTAAGGAAGCTAGGAATCAGGAGTGTTGAATTTAACTCTTCACTAAGACAGTGATCTATTTCCCGTCTACATTTAACAATCACTTCTTTTTGTATTTTCTGGGGGTCAACGCCTGTCCATTTGATCCTCGTACCATTTGCTCTTGTGGGGGTAATATCAATAATACTCTTAGTGTTATTTAGTTGTCTCTGCCCCCAGCATAATAATGTTAACGAAATGCTGTTGTGATCGCTAACAGCCTGTTCTGTAATCCATAAATTGGCATAATCAGTATTACACTAAATCAGAACAAGGTCAATGCTAGTAGCGGCATTCCTGCCTGTAAATGTTGGCCATTTAATGTTATCCCTGGTCACGGTACAACTCAGAAGTTCGAGATCGAACTTAGCTATTAAAGAATTTAGCGCTGTACCATATTCACCGTGTGGGAAATCCACATGGTCAGCACTATCCTCCACGTTACGGCCTTTCGAGAATCCACAAATTTTAGTTTGGGCCAGCGGACAGACTTGGATATTAAAATCACCGACCCAAAGGATAATAGCTTGTGTATTTGGTTCTGACAATGCCCTTTCAATTTCTATTTCCAGTTTGTAAATTACACTCCCCCTATCACCATTAAAAATGTTATTATAGTAATTAACTAAGAGCAAGTCTATGCCCTTATGGAATTGAAGCCTCATAAGCTGGCAGTGGTAATCTATTGTTATACAGCTTTCAATTTTGCATTCCACAAGTTTATTGGAAACGAGAATCAACAGGCCACCCTTAGCCCTTCCTGACCTGGAATCAATAGCATTAATCCAATTTGAGGTGTATCCCTCTACAAAAATTGGATCTCTATGCCAGGTCTCTTGTAAACAGATTATATCATAATTAGAAGTAATAAAATCTTTCCAAAACGGCGTATCTAGTTTCCTTTTAAGAACTGCTACGTTCGATGTCACAATTGTGTATCTTTCATTTACGCCTGCCGTAACAGGCTTACTCCTCAAGTGTAAATTATTTGAGCTGTCCTCAAGTAAAGGCTCTAATATTGCAGCACTTGCTGTCATCTCAATTTCAGACTGCCCCTCCCAAGTTATTTCTTGCAGTTCACTGCCTATATTTATAACCATATTACAATAGGACTTATTATAAACTTCTTGTACTATAGACAGAGAGAATGACAGCCCAGCCTCTAATGCTGCTCCTTGTGCTATGGCATCGTCGGTCTCTATTAAATTGGATACCTGCCCTATTCCATCAACTAACACAAGTCAGTCGTTATCTTCCAAAGAATTTAGTGCCTGATATCTGTTATATAAAGGAACATTTATACAGAATGATGATTGCGCTAATGATAATGCTTGGTTAGGAAAAGAGAGGTTGTGAGTTAAATTACCCTGATTCCTACTCAGCATTAGGTGCCTAGAAAAATAACCCAATGGCAAGAGAGTCATATTGTACTCTCGAGGGGACGGTGGTGGAGCATTCCCTAAGGTATTCTTCGCCCAAATGGGGGACTTAAAATTAATAATGATACAATCTCCTTGAAATGTTGTATTCAGAGGGCCTATCCATCCTACCCGTTGCGTTAACAATATCTGGTTAGCCCCTGACAACGGGAAACCGCAGTTGTTAGACAACCAATGCTAAGTTTTATTTTTAAGTGCATCATGATTTTCCTGCTGGTCCTTCCTTAACTTAGGTACATTCACTAGGACTGCCACATATGCCCCACATTCAGGGGGTAAATCAATAGATGAAGGTGCTTTATTTGTTTCAGAAAGTAAAAAATCCATGGGTCAGGGAAGTCAATTCGGTGCTTTTATGTTATCCTGATGATGTCATTGCCCAACAACCAAGCTGTGTACAATTTAGAACCCTAAGCTATTTCGGGGTGGACACTTCAGAGTTAAGGTGGAGAAGCACCATCTAGTCCATTAGTGCTGGGCACCCTTGAACTCTGACCCTGAGTAACGCCACGTTTGGTGTTTCTGATTTGGCACAGCAAGCAGCGGCATACAGTTTCTCATTGATGAATTTGCCTTGTATTCTTTTCCCTCGGGTGTCCGTGCCTCCAGACTCACACGTCGCGAAGTGGAGGGCGCTGGAAGGACTCTCCACGGAAGAATGCTGTGTCCGACCTCCAGGACGAGCTGATGACAATACGTCTACGGGAGGCACAGTTCCAAGCAGAGAGCCGGGAGCTTCGGCAGCGAGTGGTCGAGCTAGAAAGCCAAGTAAGCGCCTGCCTCCGCCTGGATCAGGCCTGATATGTGGGGTGTGCAAGGGAAAATATATATATTTTTAGAAACTATTTGCCAACATACACATGGGCGCAAAAATCATTGGTTTAAGTTTCTGTTGGCATTGGCAGTGTGTTTTTTGGAGAAAGAAAGGCGCAGCGTCAAATAAGATCTCTAACCTATTGCATACATGCAAGGATAAAAGGGGGAGCATAATGATGTGCCACTGAACGTGTGCATCTGTGACAAGTTTTAAGTGGAGAAGGCGAGGCACAGGAAAGATAGCTGGTGAGCGATGGAGCGAAGGAATGGGGGAATGTTCCAGTCCAGCCAGAAAGGTAGGGTGGTTAACAGAAGGTCCCACCATACCCCAAAATGTGAAGAAAAATTATTTAAACCACAAATGTAAACTTTTGGGGAGCATCATCAAGTTTTTAAAAATTATTTCTTTGTTTTTCGGTTAGTTGTTTTGACATCCAAAAGTAACCAAATGTATACATCATTGTTCTGCTATACATTTTGTGGCAATGTTTACAACAGGAAAAATCAAGGTTTCTAGGTTTGAGAAGTATGGTTTTGTTTGAAGGAAGGCACAGTTAGTTGTTCTCTTAGATACTTTCTAGATAATTCTCGCATTTCTTGCTTTCGGTTATATTTTGTCAGAACTCATGGATCTGTATTTTCACTTTATTTCAGAATCAGATAAACGGCAATCTCTTGAATCGTAAGGAGCTGGAATGCAGGGAGCTACAAGAAAAGTTGCAGTCTGCCACAGCTCAGAACAAGGGGCTGCAGACTCAACTGAGCGAAGCAAAGCGGCAGCACGCTGTATCCGAGTGTAAGGTGAGTATGGGACGGGGATGAAAGCGACTTGAGAGTAGAAAACAATAAAACGGATGCAGAGTAAGTGCAGCAAATCAAGTAACAAGCCTGTATAGTGAATACCAGAAACAGAAAGCCCAGTGTGCTAAGTTGTTACAGAAAACCGACAGCCAAATGCGCAGAGACTAAAAGAAAGAAAGCAGGGTGACTATAGGGAATGGGGGCCCAAATGTGCAGGATAACTGCACGAAAATTAACACCAAAATTCGCAGTGACTACAGAAAGCGAAGAACAGAGTTACTATTGGAAATCAAGAGCCAATTGTGCAGAGTATCCTCACTAAAATAATTACCAAATGAGTAGGGTAACTTAAAGAGAGCAAATATCAAATGTGCGCGTGACTACACGAAACTAGTTCTCAAAGAAATTTTACAAGTCTCAGAAATTCTGAATCTTAGGGCCACTTCAGAAATCCAAGGTCAAAATTTGTAAGATGATTACAATGAACCCTGAGCACCATGACTACAGGAGACCTATATCTCAGTACATAGTTACTATTGGAAATCAAGGGCCAAATATCGTATTGATTACAGGAAACAGCCCAATGCAGATGGACTACAGGAATTATTGGCAAGTCCAGAAATAGTAGAGGAAATGAAGTGCTTAATACTGCCGGCTGTGGTGACCATGGGCAAATGCGTGATGTGTAGTGGAAACCTAGAGCTGAATTCAGGAAGGCTACCAGAACCATTGGCAAATGCATGATGAGTAGAAAAAAATAAAAGGCAAATGCCAAGGTGGGGGCTGCAAGAACCAGTGGCAAATGCAGCATCAGTATAGGAAACCAAGCACCGTTTTGGGATCAGTGCAGGGAACTAATCATCAAATGCTGCATGCAAACAGGAAGCCAGGTGCTGAATGCCGGGGGCTATAGGTGATACGGTCAACTGCCAAATGTACAATAATAGGAAACCGAATGCAGAGGGCTATGGAGACCATGAGCAGATAGAGGATCTGTTCATGGAACACAAAAAACAAAGCTGATTGGGTTAAACATAAAAAAGCAAAGGTCAAATATATGCTATCAGAAGCCATTTCAGATGGCCACAAGGCAAGTAGGAGCTACTGGGCCCAACCGTGGGGTTTGAGGCCTTTTACTCCAGATGTCCCAGGGCCCGACCTACTATGGATCCTGGGCAACTGGGCCATTCAGCACCTGACTCTTAGTGGTAATACGCAGTCTAATGCTCCTCGTGAGGAGGTAGACACAAGGGGGTTGAACGCAAGCTCACATCTCCAAATACTCTCAGAAACAGCAATAAATAATAGTTCAGTCATATACTTGCTTTCATGAAAAAACGAGTACTTTTATATCAACACAAAGTAAAATATGACATTCACAAACAACACACACACAGTCCCCTGAGGTCATTGCTCTGTTGTTTCATTGCTGGGCCCCAGAGTCCCACTCCCCTCTCCCTAGCTGTACTGGTTATTCCACATTCACTATCGGCAACAATCAGGTTAAGCCCCGAGTCTCAGGAGTTCAACTCCGACTCTTTAATAAAGACAAAAGTGTTTCAGTGCCGAAGTGGTATCTTAAGGCAAATTCTTCCCTGGTCATCTGGCTCGTAAATCAGTTTTGTCCGATCCTTGTGATCGAAGTCTATGAGCACGGGCACCGAAGCTGCAGCAGCTGCCTCCGGTAAGTCTTTCACACTTGTCAAGAAGGGACAGTGGTGGGGTGTCCTCGAGTTCCTCACATGCAGTCCTGAAAAGGCAGTTGCTGGAGGGTTCTCGATGCTCTTCCGCTGCTGGTAAGTTTCTTGAGATCCTCCACACAGGTTGGGGGAGGGGGGTGGATGCAGTCACAGCTTTGGCCTGCTCGGCACAGCAGCAATCTTCTCTGCAGCCCTGCATGGTGTACAGGGTCGCAGACTTAGCTCTTTACACTGGCTAGGGCCTATCAGCACAGCAGCAATTTTCACAGCGGCCCCACCGTGCATACGGAGTCGCCGACTTACAGCCTGCACACAGGCGACAATCTGATTGACTCATTTGGTGCAGCAATGTTTGCAGCTCACTTCACTGCGGCCCTCCCCTGGCATGCACACAGGGAATGACCAGATCGGTGCAGCAGCCATCTCCTCAAAGCTCGCTACAGGGAACCAGTTGCCAAGATCTCTCACTGGACCTTGCTTTCGCTATGTTCCCAACACTCTCCTCTCTCTCACAGGTCACACTGGTTTTGGCAAGCAGGCAGGCGATGGTGCTCCATTATCCAGGGTAAGGTGGTCTTGGATTCCCTCAATAATGTCCCCTCACCTAGCTGGGATACTAGCAGGCCTTGATTTCTCAGTCCCGGTCATAGGCAGAGCTTTGCGGAGATTCTTCTCCTCGCACAGCTCCCCTTCTTATAGTCCATTTCGGACACCAAATGTGATTTAGAGTCCTGAATCTTTGAAGTTTTTTGTTGGGGTCTGCTTCTTTTTGAAGTGCTCTCTACTCTGTCCTGCCATTCCCCCTAAAAGCTGTCTGTCCCAGCAGGGGTGACTCAGAATCTGGTAGCCCCACAGCAACAGCCATGGGAGTGACTAGAGGTTCACACCTGGATGTCAGCCGCAACTATATATGTATTTAAAGGCTAATTCAGGGCATCAGCCCTACTCTTTATGATTCTCTTTATCAGCCCCATCGCTTTCCAGAGTTGTCCCTAGGCCCCTTCCCAATGACCTCTATCCCAATCAAAGAGCAAGTGTAATGAAGAGACTGTCTCTCCCTTCCTCCAGTGTGTTCCACCCAGCTTAAAGGAATGCAGCAATCCACAAATCAGTTTGACGGGATTCCTCTCCCTCCTCTCCTCATGTTCCTCCAGTCAGCCCTGGGTCTCCCACAATGGAACCCAGAGTATTCCATGTATTCACAGGCACACATACACCCAGCACTTGCATATAATATACATACACTGCACAACACTGCATTATCTATGTATTGTACCACTCACAGGCAACCAAGCACCCAGCACCTGTATACCACACATGCACTGCGCAGCACTATACACTACCCCTCCTGGTCCAAACAGACCGTAGTCCGTGATACAGGCCTATATCGTGGTGCACAGACATGATTCATGTTTCCCATTACAACAAAAATCAGAAGTCAGGATCCAGACATTCTTACAGTTGGGGAACTTAAGGCAGGGATTCAAGAGCTTGACATATCTGCAAAGTGACAACATGGAAGCCAGGGAATTAGTGCAATGATAGATAGTACAAGAAGAAATGTCAAACACAACAAAAGCACTCAAACTAGGGTAAAGTGCAGTTGTGTGAGAGACAACAAAGTGGCAAGTGCAGGATGATTTCAGAAAACCCAGTGCAAGGTGAATATGGGAAACTAGTACCCAATCAGACTGTATTACTGTAAATTAGAGTCGAATGCAAGGTAACAGTGATAAATAGGGTATGTGAGTTCCAATCAGGATTTATCCCACCTCCATGTACTTCCCACTAATTCCCTTTTTCCTTATTAGAGTAAAGAGGAGGTGATGGCTGTGCGCTTGCGAGAAGCCGACAGCATGGCTGCAGTGGCTGAAATGCGACAGAGGATAGCAGAGCTGGAAATTCAGGTAAGGGTGACACCCCAGTATAACACAAACTTTAGATTGAAGTGAGAATAACAGCTATGCTTGCTGAGAAATAGATCCAGTTCATTGAGCAGGAAAGTGAGTGAGATGATGTTGACACCACCGTTATACCTGAGCTGCAGACTAAGTTTAAGGTGATAGAAGATTTTTCTGCATTGTAGGGCCTTATTAATTGTCACAAACGTTAGAATAATTCCCTGCTACGATGGGTACCCCGGAACTCTTCATTCACAAATTGTATCCACAGAAGGTGCACAAAATTAACATGTCCTTTTAAAGCAGAATCTTCTAAATAGCCTATTTAGGATAAAAATAATATTGCAAAGCTACGCTGCAGCACCCTAATCGTAAACTGCAGCTTAAAAGTGTGTTGTATGAGGGTAAAAAGAGGCCTGTAAGGCATTGCATTAGCAAAAATTAAAATAAAGCCCTTCTGTGCCTTTAAAAAGTCTAGTTTCTTCCAAATCCAGCAGTTGACCCTCAAGGCCATTTCTTTTCTGGAGTCATGAAAACCCTGCCTAAGAATGCTTTGGGTGTTGTTTTTTTTTCTCCAATTTCCATAACTTTTACAGTCGGGACTTACATTTTTCAACATTAATCAACATTGCACCTCACTGGAAAACATTTACCAACTTCATTTGGGTTTTCCAATTATTTTTTCTAGTCATGGTGCCTTCACAAAGAAGCTTAAGATCCCCATCAAGTCTTTATGGTCTGCATCCCAAGTTGACAATCCACTACTGAATGTGGACATTTTGTTAAAATGTCCTTAACGACATTTAAAGATTGCAAAGGCATCAGACTGAGGGACAAGCTTGAAGGCCTGAATGCCAAGGAGAAGGGAAAATAAAAAAGAGGCTCAAGAGAGAGATGTTTGGTTACTGTGACTAATCCAGCAGTTCCAAATGACCCAGAAAGAGGGCAATCCAGTGAGATGAGATACAAATGGGTAAAAAGGAGACATCAACATTCCTCTCACTCCTGTCATTGTTGAAGTCGCTCAACGTGATAGACGTTGAAATCAGCTAAAGGTGCAGCACCAACATGTTGGCTGTCAGGAATTGGATCTTTTTGCAGCCAAATTGCCACCATTATTTGATGTCTGGAGTAACTTCCAAGTAGCAGCGTTCCATTGCCACCATCACCTTCTCGATCTGTGTCAGACCACTCGATGTCTGGGTATGCTTTGCTGCTGAGACATGTAGGTCCGTCATGGCACTCAACATTGGAGCATTATGCAGGTCTGTTCTGATGGATACATCTGCCAGTGGATTCCTCACCTTGTGAATATCCCCTGCGCCAGCAACATTCGGAAACTTTTGTAGCAGTCCACGCCGATGAGGTCGAAGATGACGTCACAGAGACACGGCTCCGCTCGCGACTCCGCTGACGTCACCGGCTCCATAAGAAGACCTCGTCGGCGTGATGACATCAGTTCCCTTTTTTCTGCGCCGTCGACGCCAATGGATTTCGGGACTCTCTCTGTAGCTATACTGGTTACTTTGTTTTCTGCTGGTATTCTTTGTCTTCTTCTGCAGAAATGTCTACAAAGAAGTCAGGATTTAAGCCATGTCATGAATGTGGGAAACACATGTCCATAACGGATCCGCATGACGACTGCGTGTGGTGCCTGTCATCAGACCATGATGTCGAGGGATGTTCTTGCTGCCGCAAGATGAGTTCCAAGGCTCTCAAGGAGAGGGAAGCAAAGCTTTTCATCGCGAGGATGAAGAAAGAAAAGAGAGGCCGGAGAAAATCGAGGTCAAGGTCGAGATCGGCGTCGAAGTCGACTTCGGGGCATGCTTCCAAATCCAGGAAGCACAAGAAGAAGAGGAGGCATTCGTCTCGGCGTCACTCGGATAAGGATGCGGCTCCGAGATCGACATCGCCCTCCCGACGCCGTAAGGACTTTGTGTCTCCCTCGCCCGTTCCGGATTCACCTGTTGGCCTGTCGTCACCTGTGGCTTCACCGGAACATTCTCCGGCTCCGGCCCTGGCTCCATCTCCGACGCCGGCTCCATCTCCGGCTTCGTCCCCGGTTCTGTGTGAGGAGCCTCCAGCCCCCGGTGATCCTTCGGCTCCACTGACTCCACCGTCGGCGCCGGTAGACCCGAGTCCGGTGATGCCTGAGCAGTATCCTATGTTCCCTGGACCAGGTCAGGACCCCACGCATTATCTTAATGCGATGTATGGAGTATTCTCCAGAGCCATGTACCCCTCTGGTGCACCTTCGGGTCCTATGGGTCCTATGGCCTTCAGTTTGGGAGTTCCTCAAGCCTATCCTCAGGCTCCCTTCATACCATTTTTTCCGGCGACGCCGTCTTGGCATCTACCGGCGCCGAGGACATAGACGCCGCTCCCTTCTTCACCGGCGCCGACTCGACCCCGTTCGAAGCCGGCTGTCCCTGTGGATCCACGTTCAACGCCAGCTCCGGTGCCGTCGGATTCGATCACAGCGCCGCCGACGCCGGTTATCAGAATCCGGTCTAGGAGGGAGGCTCAGAGGGTGCTGGATGAGCAAAGATACCCTATGGAGGAGGTAGAAGAAGGGGAACTCACGGAGTCGGACGATGTTTTTGAGGAGTTGAAGGAGGCTAGTGGCCTGGACTTGTCACCCAAATGGGAGATGACTCCTCCTTCTGATGCCCCTTCGAAGGATGTGGCGCCCTACCATGCCGTTATAAGAAAGGCAGCTGAACTTTTAGATCTGCAGTTACCTTCTGCCGAGTTCAAACCGAACATCTTAACGGAAGTTCTGCACTCTCCTTCTGCTGTTTCTGAGCCTCTGCTCCCTTTTAACGACGCCATCATAGAGCCAGTGATGGCGGCGTGGCGTAAGCCCTTTTCTGCTCCGGCAGTTTCCAAAGTCATAGCCAGGAGGTATAGGGCGGCTCCGGGAGACCCAGAATTTTTAACATCTCATCCGTCTCCTGAGAGTCTGGTTGTTCAGGCTGCATGTGCAAGAAAATCCTCGGGCTCATTTCCTCAGGTCCCGAGTGACAGGGAAGCAAAAAAGCTAGATCAGTCGGCCAAGAAGGTCTTTTCTTCGGCCAGCATGGCTCTCAAATCAACGAATGCCACCTGTCTCTTGGGACGTTATATACATGCTCTCATGGACTCGGCTAAACAGCTAGCCCCAAAACTATCTGAGGAGGATAGGGTTGGTTATAATGAGATCCTTTCGGATGTCCAGGCGGCGGCGCGTCAGGTGATCCAGAGTGGATTGGACACAGCCGACTCGGTGGCAAGAGTCATGGGATCTTTTCTTGCCACCAGGAGGAGTGCATGGCTTAAATCATCGGAATTCTCCCCTGATGTCCAGTCAACACTCATGGACTTGCCTTTTGATGGCTCTGGTCTTTTTGGCAAGAAAGCAGATGCTGCGCTGGAAAGATTTAAGGCGAGTAAGGCCACGGCTAAATCTTTGGGCCTTCAGACTCAACCAAGAGGCTCATTCAAGAGGTACAGGGGCTTCGGAAGGTCTACCTTTCGTACATACAGACAGCCACAGCAGCAGCAGCAAATCACTCTGTATAAGGGTTACAGAGGTAGAATCAGGGGTCGCACTCGTGGCCGACAGCTCTCCTCCTCCTCCTTAGCCCCTCCCACCACTGCAAAGCAGCCCTAGATCCACCATTCTGGATCATGTTGGTCCTGTGGGGGGCCGGCTTACCCATTTTCTACAAGATTGGGAATCGGGTACTCCAGACCTTTGGGTTCTAGATCTTATAGAAAATGGGTGCGCCCTTCACTTTCAGGAATTCCCTCCAAATTACCCTCCTTGTCAAGGGGCTTGCCTAGAGGACCACCGTCTCCTCCTACAGGAGGAAGTTCTGACGTTAGTAAAAAAAGGTGCGATAGATGTGGTTCCAGAGGAGAAGAGGGGTCAGGGATTCTACTCCCGGTATTTCCTGATTCCGAAAAAGGAGGGCAGATTGCGTCCAATATTGGACCTCAGGATCTTGAATCTTTATCTGAAGCAAGAGAAGTTCAAGATGCTCACCCTTGCGTAGGTTCTTCAAGCGCTGAATCAGGAGGACTGGATGGTGTTGATCGACTTGCAGGATGCGTATTTCCACATCCCCATCCTGAAGTCGCACAGGAAGTATCTCCGGTTTACGGTAGGGTCGCAACATTATCAGTTTGCGGTCCTTCCGTTTGGTCTTACTACTGCAACTCGAGTTTTCACGAAGGTGATGGCAGTGGTGGCAGCCCATCACAGAAGGTCGGGAATTTCGGTTTTCCCCTATCTGGACGACTGACTGATCAAAGCAGAGTCTCCAGAGAAGGTGCTTCATCATCTGCAGGTTACGACTCCGCTGTTGTGCAAATTGGGTTTTTCGATAAACGTGCCCAAATCTCACCTGGTGCCCTCTCAGCGCAACCTGTTCATAGGGGCGGTACTGGACACTACTGTGTGTCGAGCATTCCCACCTCCTCAAAGGATTCTCGACATACAGGAAATTATTCCTTTGTTTTACGATGGAGCGGTCGTTCCAGTCCTGAAGGTCCTTCGTCTGCTCGGTCTGTTTGCTTCCTGCATTCTGTTGGTCAACCATGCACGCTGGCACATGAGGGCGCTCCAGTGGTGTCTCCGCAGGCAGTGGTATCAACACAAAGGAGATCTCAGGGAGTCTGTGAGGATCTCCAGAGAAGCTGCGGCGGATCTATCTTGGTGGAGTGTAGAGGGCAATCTGTCTCAAGGAAAGCCCTTCCATCTACCCCCATCTGTGGCCACGGTGATTACGGATGCCACCACTTTAGGGTGGGGTGCGCATCTGGGGGATCTGGAGATCAAGGGTCTTTGGTCTCCAGAGGAAAGGTTGCTTCACATCAACCTTCTGGAATTGCGGCCGATACGTTTGGCACTCAAGGCCTTCCTCCCTTCCCTTCACGGTCAGTCAGTTCAAGTCCTGACGGACAACACTGCCGCGATGTGGTATGTCAACAATCAGGGAGGAGTGGGGTCTCTTTGTCTCTGCAGAGAGGCTCTGCGTCTCTGGTCCTGGGCTCTGGATCAGCAGATTTGTCTGTTGGCAAATCATCTGGCCGGAGTTCTGAACGTGCGTGCAGACAGTCTCAGTCGGCAGTTCTCCGCCGACCACGAGTGGAGGCTTCATCCAGAGGTGGTTCAACATGTTTTCCGGATGTGGGGAACCCCTCGGGTGGACCTGTTTGCCACTCACGAGAACGCTCACTGCCCGTCTTTCTGCAGTCTCCAGTATCCGATGCAGGGAGCATTGGGGGACGCGTTTCAGTTGAGATGGGACTCACATCACCTTTACGCGTTTCCTCCCATACCCTTGATTCCTCAGGTTCTGAGGAAGGTTCGCCAAGACGGGGTCCAAGTCATATTGATCGCCCCGGATTGGCCAAGAAGGGTGTGGTATACAGATCTTCTCCACCTCTCCTCATGCCCTCCGCTCTGTCTCCCTCTCAGGGCAGACCTCCTCTCGCAGTCGGAGGGGCAGGTTCTACACCCCCACCTCCAGAGCTTACACCTTCATGCCTGGAGATTGAACGGGGCATCCTGAATTCTTTTTCTCTCCCACCAGATGTTGTAGATGTAATTTTGTCTGCCAGACGTCATTCCACCAAATCTATCTATTCCTATAGGTGGTCTAAGTTTGTGCTCTGGTGTGGGGAGAAGTCAATTGATCCTATGAGGGCTTGTTTATCTGACATTCTGCAGTTTGCACTTTCTCTTGCTCAGCAAGGTTTTGCTGTAGCCACTGTAAAGGGTTACTTATCAGCTTTGTCGGCATTCCTTTGCTTGCCGGATCAGCCATCCTTGTTTAAATCGCCTATTGTTTTACGATTTCTAAAGGGCCTTACAAACAAGTTTCCTCCTACTCCTTTTATTGTGCCTCAATGGGACTTAAATCTTGTCTTAACTTATCTGATGGGTTCTCCCTTCGAGCCCTTACACAAGTGTCCCTTGAGACTGTTGTCTTTCAAGACGGTTTTTCTCATTGCGATAACCTCGGCAAGGAGAGTAAGTGAGCTTCAAGCTCTGAGTTCAAAACCTCCGTTTTTGACCAGGGCTGCTTTTCTGCCTAAGGTGGTAACTCCTTTCCATCTGGGGCAATCCATTACCCTCCCTACCTTCTACCCTCCCCCTCACCCTTCCAAGGAGAAGGAGCGGCTTCAACGCTTGGACCCTAAGAGGGCGGTGAGCTTCTACCTTGACAGGACAAAAGTCTTTCGAGTTGATGACCAGCTCTTCGTGGGCTTTGTTGGCTGCAGGAAAGGCAGAGCGGTGCACAAGCGCACCCTTTCCAGATGGATTGTCTTGTGCATCAAGATATGCTACTCTTTGGCTGGTAAGGAACCTCCAGAGGGTTTAAGGGCTCATTCCACTAGAGCTAAGTCTTCCACTTCTGCTTTGTCTAGAGGTGTTCCTGTGGAGGACATTTGTAGGGCGGCAACTTGGGCCTCCCTTCACACTTTCGCAAAGCATTACTGTTTGGATTCTGAGGTGAGGAGGGACGGACATTTTGCTTGTTCCGTCCTTCAGGACTTTCTGGTATAGAAGGGTGGACACCCTCCTGTGGGAGTGGGACTGCTGTGGGAATCTTTTCACAAGGTGAGGAATCCACTGGCAGATGTATCCATCAGAAGAACAAGTTACTTACCTTCGGTAACGCTCTTTCTGGTGGATACAGTATCTGCCTGTGGATTCCTCACTGACCCACCAGCCTCACCGTTGTCCACCCTTGTATACCTACAATTCTGATGATAGTGTTTCAAAATGTATTTGTTACTGTCAAAGGCAGTGTGTTATCTCTTTTGCCTTCCTATTTATTCTCCACACTGTGTGTGTTGCTTTGTATATTATGTACTGTGTATATATTGCTGTCAGTTCGTCCGTGTGCCTCGAAGGCACGGAAAAAAGGGCGGAACTGACGTCATCACGCTGACGAGGTCTTCTTATGGAGCCGGTGACGTCAGCGGAGTCGCGAGTGGAGCCATGTCTCTGTGACGTCGTCTTCGACCTCATCGGCGTGGACTGCTACAAAAGTTTCCGAATGTTGCTGGCACAGGGAATATTCACAACGTGAGGAATCCACAGGCAGATACTGTATCCACCAGAAAAAGCGTTACCGAAGGTAAGTAACATGTTCTACAGGTTGATGAGGATTTTATTATCATCTACCTCATCAATTGCAGAGGGTTCTTCACTAGTGAAGTGACTCGGGTTGTTCTTACACCAGATGCAGAACTAGCATCACTTGAACCTTTATCTTTTAGAGTTCCTGTGGAGGATCCAGCGCAGATGTCTTTGAGACCATTAAACTTGCAGCCACCAAACTCCATGTTACCTAACAGCAAAAGGCCTCCTATTAAGTAACCTTAGAATGATCCACCTCAAGGGCCAAATTCACCTCCGCTGCCGCAGAACAGTCCTCTTAGGAAATTCATCAGCCACAGAAGCATAGATGTGAAAGGTCACCTTCCCGGTCCCCTTTAAGTTCAACTGGATGGGAAATGGACACTTCTTTTTGAATTCCCACATCCTTTACTGGCTTGCCAGCTATGGTGCCTCCAGTGAATGACTTCACCACATTGCATAATGTCTTAGCCAATGGCACCACAAAACTGAAAAATCTTGTAGTATCTCCACACGAGGTATTGGTGTAATTGTGGAGACTCTACCATCTCATTGTATGGCCAGATCGTTACTTCCAAACCTTGCTGGTCTCTTGAAGGCAGAAGAGAAAAACTATTTAACCCTAGCTTCTACTAAGGCTGCAACTCATTGGCTATGAAGAAAAACAGGCCTCCAGGACCTGGCATTCCTTCAGATTGACCAAAACCCTGCTGACACTATGACACACGTTTAAAGCATCAGCAATAGGAAAACCCCATTCTTGAGCTCCTGAAACATTTGCTCCCCCAAAAAGGAAAGCAAATGAATGGACACTGCAGGGAAACGGATCTGTTGTATTGCTGCTACTGCCTTTACAGCGGACAGTGCTACGGCACTCTTAGGGAGACATGGTTGGAACTTTGCAAAAGTTTACAGAATTCTGCAGAAGAGTTGCCTAGCAAAAAATGACAGGATTTCACTGAGGTAATATAGGAAGGCCTACTGATTTTGAATCTGATTATAATTGCATGAATAGACTCTGCTGATATGGCAGTGTAGGAGTACGACCATGGCATTACTATAAGAAAGTCATCATTGCTAGAACTGACATCTCTGAAACTAGATGCACAATTAAAAATCCTTAATACGTGTCAAAATCTGAGGAGGTTGGCTGGAATACTGGGGAAGTGAAACAGAGCTGGGTGGAGACGAAGATGATTCACCATCTATTATATACAAAGCCTCTCGCTTGTTTAGAAGCAGGACTGTGAAATAAACAATTTGGTGCAAGAGGAGTTGTTATGCTATGTTAGAAGGTGTTAGACCTACCGATTTTTAGGTCTCGCCTGACCCAGCGCATGCGCTGGTCTGGCGAGACTTATTGAGAGGGCTATAAAAAGTGCTACCAGGCCATCCTAGAGCTACAGTGCATGTGTGCGGGCGCGCGCTGCGCTTGACCGCGATTACTTTCACTTTCGCGGCCGCTTGGCAGAGCCAATAGGTCTCGCTTTTGGGACCTTATAAGTATTTAGTTATGCAAATGTTGCATGGCTAAACACTTATAAGGTCCCAAAGGCGAGACCTATTGGCTATGCCAATGCTTGTTTACTTTTCCATTCTGTGGGTCTTTGCTATTTGGACGACTTATGGAAAAGATGGTCTGCACGGAAAATGGAGGGGATACATTAGAAGCAGTGGTCTAGGAGGCTCGCTTGGTTTATGGTGCACACTTATTTAAGTGATGCACCCAGCACTATTCCAGAAAACCCTCATGGTGAGTTTAGTGGTATTTGATAACCATAGAAAAATCTCTAAAGTGGTAGCTGTGACGAGCAGCCTTCAGGCTTATCTTGAAGGAGTGTTAATCAGCTTGTTTCACCAGTTTAATCATGTAGTGAAGGCTAAATAACCACACAGTGCATATATAAAATATTTCCATTTATTACACAACACTCACTAGCACATTGGTATATCTCCTACCCAGAGATATCAACACAAATACACAATTACAATAAGGTAAGTGGGAGAGGAGTTGGCCTAACGGCTAGGGCAGTCGACCTCGAATCTGGGGAACCGGGTTCGAGTCTCAGCAATGACGCTGAACATCCTGTGATTCTGGGCAAATCACCTAATCTCCCCATGCCTAACGAAAATAAATGTGTCCTCATGTAACGCAACTGGTGCTATGAAAGGCGCTCTGATACCCGATACCTTCTGGTCAAGTTTGCGCTATATAAAAACTCCGTAAAAAACAGCACAAAATGTTGTGGTCTCCAGGGTGAGACCAAACCATATCTTAAGAAAGTGGAATGCGACTGCGACCGAAGTCGGGACTTGGACCAGGAGACTCCGAGAAGCTT
The DNA here is from genome assembly GCF_964204655.1 of Triturus cristatus. Classification (NCBI taxonomy): domain Eukaryota; kingdom Metazoa; phylum Chordata; class Amphibia; order Caudata; family Salamandridae; genus Triturus; species Triturus cristatus. Next base: position 1,147,362,641 of record NC_140585.1, read on the forward strand.
GGGACACAAGGAACCACCAAAGGTAAGTATTAAGAACCCAACGGAGGCTGTGTGCAGAGTGGAAACATAGCCGTGTGTCCAATAGAAGTCAACGGGGAAGTCGCATTTGCAGTTTTTAAGAAGAATGACCCTTCCGAGTGGACCCTGAAAAAACCCTGTAGAAGACAGAAAGTTGGAGAGTCATCCCACCCGTGGATATCCCAAAAACTGGGATAGCTACACCAGGGAAGCCGGGTGCAAAGTGACATCGGAAACCGCCGTAGACCACAATGGAGGATTTTAAAGACAATGCCTCTGGAGAAGACTGAAAGAGTCCTGTGGAATCCAAGGCTGGATTCTTTAAGAAGAGAACCTGTAAGCAGAGGGGACAGAGTTTATGCCACTCTGAGGTGACCAGGAGGCACAGAAGAGCAATGCCCACCGATGACGGACGGTTCAGAAGTGCTGACAATGACATTGTTGCTGCAGCTGTGAGGACCAGGAGATGCTGAGGAAGACAATGAGGCGTGCATAAGCTGTCCCACGTCAGAAGTCGAGCACCAGGGACCTGGTGTCCGGCGGGAGCACCAACAAGCCTTGGTTGCTGCAACTGGCGTGGAGAACAAAGAAGCAACATTGGGACCAGCAAGATTTAAGGAACTCACCACAACCAGGAGAGTCAAAGCAGGTACCGAGCAAGCAGGGGAGCCCACTGAAGTAGAAGACGACCCTTAGGAGGTTCCACAGGCCAAAGGCACAGGAGTTACAAGAGGACCGCAAGCAGCTCACCAAGAAGGATTGCCCATGGTGCAGAGGATGCGGTGAGGATGCTGTACTTGGCAGGAAGAGATGATGGAGCTTCTTGTAGCCCGAAGATCTCTAGAGTGCAGAGCGAACAAGCCCTGGCAATGGCAAGTCGCAGCAGTGCACAGGGGTTCTTTCCCAGCAGTTCCGACAAGGGATACTGGCCTAAAAATTGCAGAGAGGACAGATCAGGTCTTGAGGGAGTTGCAGAACCACCACCTGTGTTGCTAAGCCTTTTGAAGTCTGTGGAACGTCATGAGCAGCAGACTAATCAGGTTATTTGCGGTGCCTGCAGATGCAGTGAAGCGACTCATTCACTCAAAGGGAGGTTACTCAGGTGTCCTTGATGCCCACAGGTCTGGGGAAGATCCTGAAAATAGCACAGAGACAGAGGACAAAGAAGAATTGCAGAACAGCGAGACCAGGAGCAGCAGGAGTCTTCCTTGATGCAGACTCAGCTCCAGGCGATGTCCAAGTGTCCAGATGGATGAAGAGCGACGTGGTTTCAGGCTTAAGTCTTGTCCCATGATGAATCTGAAGAGCCACCCACAGGTAAGCCCTTAAGTACCCTAGGGAAAGTGTTGGAACGACTCAACCTCCCAGAGAAGGGGCTGGACAAAGGGAATGATACTCCCATGTCTTTTGTCCAGTTTTGCACCAGAGCGGGAGCCAGGGGCTCCCTGCAGTGTCTCAAACTGGAGTATGCAAGGAGGGCACCAAATGTGCCCTTCAAAGTAGTCTGGTGGCGTCCCCACCACAGCCTAATACACGAAGTCCTATCTGGGAGGTGGTCAGGAAACTTATTGTTCTACCTTCCTATACTTGAGCTTGGCTCACAGCAGGAGGGCAGAATTATGTCTGTGGTTGGCAGCAGCACTAGCTTGTTGTCAGACCCTGAAAGGCTGTTACCGGTAGTACAGGGGAGTACCCCAAGGTAGCCCCCAGTACACGGGATCATACTTCCAATACTGGAATCGGTGTTAGGATATGATTCCAAAATGCTAGATACCAACATGACCAATTCGGTACAGCCACTATATAGTTAGATATCTCGTAATGACTGATGTCCACAATATGTACCAAAATGGCTGACCCCACTTACAAAGCCTGGAGAATCGACTCTGGGGTTTGTAGGGATGTCCTTCTCATGCAGGGCACCCTCAAACTTACTAACAGGCACCCTGCCCTGAGGACTGAAGAGCCTGCCATAGGTGTGACTTATAGGTTCTAAGTGTAGTGACCTCATATATAAGGAAACTTATATCTGTTGTGAGAGCTACAAGCACCAATTCACACAGGCTGCAATGGCAGGCCTGTAGTCTCAGTTTGAGTGGGCTCACATGGTTAGCACAATACAGGCTGCAGCCCATGGGAGACCTCTGAGGTACCTATGCCCTTGGTTCCTTAGTGCCATATATTAGGGACTTACAAGGGTACACCAGTAGCCAATTGTGGATGTACAACAGTATTGACCATGGTCAATTTAGGGAAAAGGCACAGCAATTGAAGTCTAGATTAGCAGGGTCCCAGTCAGACTATTCAAAAAAACATAGTGACAGCAGCAAAAAGTGGGGGTAACTATGAAAGCAGATCCTACTTTCCTACAAGTAGGTTAGAGGAAAAGAGAAAGAACTATAGGTCTCCGTAGGACCATAAAGACTGCAGATACTATACGGTGTAGATGGTTCAATCCCCTTGATGACCCTCCTAGCCCCATCAGCAGGAGCATTAGAAGAGGTGCTCCATCCATCATAAGCAAAGTGCCAATGAAAGATCATTCAACCAGCTGCAGTCGGTCAATGCTTTTTGACAGCCACCATCCAACACCAGAAAATGATTTGTCCATTTTCCCCTTTGTGATCCACACCAAAGGAGGGGTTGTATCTCATAGCATCTAAAAGATTGATGAAGCATATCAAGCAACAAATGGGTTTGAACAATTGTGCAGGATGTATACTTGCTTTGTTTTAAAGCATTGCCCCCCCTAATACCAGAGGCTTCTAAGCCAACATATCATCTAGCCGACCTGCAAAAACAACCAGCTATTTTACTGAAGAAGACAGCAATGGAACCAGTCCCCAGTCTCAGTGTAGAATTTAATCTATTCAAGATACTAATCAGAAAGACAGAACCAAAGAAGGACATCAGACCCTCCCTACTCCTGTGAATATCCAACAATTGAATCAGACAGGAAATATTCCATGTGCTAGTATTACATAAAATTGTCCCACCTCTGAGGACAATGCAGTTGATCATCAGAATGCATGTTTCCATATCCCCATCATTAGAAAAGCACAGAAAGTTTCTTTATTTTCTGGAGAGGGACGATTCACATTCTGTATGTTGTCCTTCCTTTAGGACGAAGTGTGTTCTTTGGACCTTCTTCCAACGCATGATGGTGATATTGGGCTACTTGTACCACCACAAGTATATGTGTATCCATACCTGAACTTTTGGCTTTTCAATGACTAAAGGAAGATCTTGAAGGAACAACCTTTGTCCTCCGTTGATTAGGTCTACAAATCAATTATCAGAAATTAACACTATCACTGGTTTAGACCCTGACTTGCTTGGGAGCAAATCTGGACACAAAAAAAGAAAAAACGTGTCCTTCAGAGTGCAAAGTATCATCCATTTGTGAAAAGTGTCAACTTCTCTAGAGGTTTCTAATTCTGACAGCATGTCCTATTTCAAACACTGCTTGGATCGATGGTTTCAAGCATTGCACTTGTGCCAAATGCAAGACTTCATATGAGCCCACTATAACAGCGTTTGGAGGGGAAACAGGCTCAGAGGAAGAATGGGGATGACTAACTCAAATTTGTTCGAACAGCAACAGTCTCAAGTCTGGTGGTGTAAAACAAACAACCTTCTGCAGGGAATGCCATTTCATAGATAAATTTCTACTCATATGCTTTTAATGGATGCTTTATTACTAGGATGGGGTGCTCACCTTGGGCCTTTGTCTGTTCAAGCATTGTAGACTTAGAAAGAGCATTCATTTCAGATCAATTCAGACCAGGCACCTTTGGGCTTACAGCATTCCCGGCTGTCTCTGACAGTGGGTCACATTTTAGCAAAAATGTATAAAACCTCCATCTCTTTCAGTATTCTTCAGTAAACCTTCTTTTCCAGCTGAACGATTTCTGCACTCTTTAGAAGCAAGGAGAGTTTTATTATTCTTTCCAGAGAAAACAAAATCAATTAGGAAGTGTAATCAGCTTTTCCTTGACTTTGGTATAATTCATACATGCGTAGTGACCTCAAAACAGCCAATCACTCAGTGCATTGTTGCTTGCTTCTCTTTGGTATTAGGTGGCGAATAAGACTCTGCTTCCGAAGGACATGGCTTGTTCAACCAAGGGAAAGCAGGTTCTATAGCCAGCTCGCAAAATATTCAGTTAGAGGAAAATTGTTGAGCAGCTTCTTGAAAACCGGTTCATACATTTCAGGAAAAACACTTCTTCATCCTACCCACCCCTTTTAAGGCTGGGTGTTCCAGAATTGGGCAATGCATATAACAGGAAATTTAGTTGAACCAGAAGCTTTATCTTCATGCCTTTCCACTACCAACAGGATACTTCTTGAGTTAAAAGAATAATCTTCTAAGAAATCTGGTGTAAGAGCTTCACCAGAAGGAGTTTGAAGAAACATTTTGCAGTTCCGGTAGTACTGGATTACAAAGGTTTACTTAGTTTCCACCATAGTTGGCTCTTAAGTCCTGGAACAGTGCATATGAAACAAAAAGTTGTGGTCAGGTGTTTTCTCTCACCATCCATTTCTGATGGGTTTTCCCATTGTTTCCTCACCGTGTGAATATTCTCCTGTTACCAAACTGTATCGGGAATCTTTTTTCCACCAGTCGTTCCTATGTACCACTATGTGGTGCCATCAGCTTCAGCTACGACTCTGCAGCCCTGGATGTGATGACATCAGGCCATATAAGACATCAACTATCATGCAAGCGTCCGTTTCTGGTTTTTTTTTTCTTCTTCTTTTGTAACTCACCAACACGTGTTCCAGAGCTCTTTTTGGTGCTTGGACCAATGGAATCCCTCAGTTTTCTACAGGGAGTTGGTCACATATCTCCTCCTAAGGATTCTGTGGATCTGTCTCAGATGCCCTAAGAAGATGCCCTTGTCATACCACGCAACATCAGCATGTGGTGTGTAGGTTCTCAGCATAATACCCCGGACAGAAACTCCTGTGCCTTGATGCTCCTTTTGAGCATTTCTAGTTTAGTCCAAACTTTGGTTGGTCAATATGGCTGGGAGGACCACCACTCCTTCAGATAAGTCTCCTAATTGGGAATGATGTCTGAAGGAAACCCACCTCACATATATAGTGCACCACAATAGGGTACACTGTGCAGAGAGGTCGAGGAGAACCTTATTGGTTTCCAGAGGCAAATGTGGATAATACTAACGCTCTATTTTGTGGTAGTGTGGGCGAGCAGTTAGGCTTATCAGAGGGTAGTGCTAAGCATTTGTTGTACTCACAGAGTCAATAAATGATACCCACACTCAATGAGCGAAGTCGAAACCGAATGAGGAAAACAGTACTTTTCTTTATATAAATATTTAGACCAAGAACTTCGGGTACAAGGTAGTTACTTTTCGCAGTATAGGAAAATCACAGTAAATGCAAGATTCACAGTTGTCCGCAATTACGCACAATACATTCTCTATGGAAGGAAAAAGGCAATCAGAAAGTCAATGCAATACAGTTACTTTAGTGGTCAACCTTTTGGAATTGCAATTGGAAGGTTTGGGGCCACGGTCCAAAGTTCCATGGCCAAGTTCTCAGTTGCTTCCCGGATTTCACCGGGAGCAAGGAAAAAGGGCGCTTTGTAACTGGTGCTACAAAGAAAGGGGGCCGTCAGCAAAAGTAAAGCAAAGAGGGACTTGTAGGCAAGTCTGAGGGCTCTCAAGGTGGAATAGAGGTCGCAAGTGCTCTAGGGCCACAGGAGCACAGCTGGTTCGAAGATGCCAGGACGGGCTGGTTGCCTTGAAGATGTGCAGCTGGGCACTGGCATGCAAAGATGCACCTCACGGTCAGGGGCTGGCATAATGGAGTGACAATTCTGGATCTGCTGGGCCACTGCTGAGGCGGATCTCCTGAGTTCTGATGTCTCGTGTCGGGTGCTGGCTTGCTGTAAAGTTGGAGTCTGCCTGGACTCGGTTTTGTAGGTTTTTGCAAAGAGGGGTCCAGTACCCTGGGTATTCTTGCCTTTCAGCTCCAGTGGGTTCTGGGCCCTCAAGATTTGGTGCAGATGCCGAGCTGACCCTCCAGAGCAGGAGTACCTTTGGCAGGCGCCCAGGGATGTTGGTTGGACTGGGGAGCTGGATGACACTGGAGCGGACATTGCTGTTTTTGGGGTCTCTGGCTGCAGGGAGATAGCTTCTCTATCTCAAGGGAGCACCTTGGCGATTTGTGAAGTGCTGATGATTTTTCGGGTTTTTGGAGGCCACACAGTGACGAGGCAAGCTTGAGGATGGCGATTGTCAAGTTCTGTGGTGGTAGGCAGGAGTTTGCAAGGCCTGCAGTTCTCGGTCCAACAGCCTTTATTCATTCGTCTTCTTCTTGTGTCCGTGGTTACTACTGTTCAGTGTCTGGGGATGCCACCTTAATACTGCATTTAGGGGTGTTTACAAGGGAGGGACAGGTAGTGGCCAATGGGCCCCTGACCTGGGGTGTCTACGCCTTCTATTCTGTCTACTTCATGTGGGAGGGGGACATAGCCCTAACCCTGATTGGAGAAGTCCCACCATCTTCAAGATAGTGGGTACTGAAAATTGTGCTTCACCTTGCCTCCAACACCTGAGGGGTGAAGTTAGCAGAGGGGAGCACACCTCCTATTCTTTCTTTGTTTTCCTACCTGTCTTCCCTGCCAAAAAGGCGAAGGGCAGGAGGGGGGCCTTCTTCTTCTGTCAGGAGAGGCTGGGGTCGCGTTTTAAAGGCAGCACAGCCTGAAGCTTCCCACCAAAGATGGCTGTTCCTGACCCTGGGAAGGTGTGAACACTTCTGCTTGGGGCAGGCATTGTTCTCGACTTCTGAGCGCGCAGGCGCTCACCCCATGAGGTCAGAGCTCTGTCTGGTGGTGACAGGTTGGCTTAGGCTAGTCGGTGACTACACAAAGGGTTGGTAGGTTTCGGGTTACCCCTCTATGGGTTCCTCTATGTACAGTTATTAATAAATCTGACACTGGTCAGTGCAGTTTCATTAAGACAAGATGTTTGGTACCAAACACCCCATACCACAGTGAAGCGATCATGGAGCTGGGAAACTCGTAATGAGGACTGTCCAGCCCATGTACCCACTATGGCTTCCCTGTTCACTCCAAGAATCAACATGGATATTGCAAGTGTGTATCTGCTTATGCAGATATGCCCTCACTGGAGGTATAGTGCTCCCTGCCTTAGGGCTATAAGTCCTGCTATAGGGGTGTCTTACCTATATCCCATGCAGTGTCTGTGGGCATGGCACACAGTGATGTGTGCCATGTCGACTCTTCAGTCTTGTCTTCACCAAGACACACAGTCTGTAATGGCAGGGTGCACAGCCTAGGCAAGGGCACCCTGGGTGACACAATTTGTGCTGCTGCCCTTGAGGTCCCTCTTGAGTGCCAATGCTCTAGGTACCAAGGGTACCATTTAATAGGAACTTACAAGGGACACTGAAGTTGTGCCAATTGAGAAACAAAAGGTACAGTTTAAGGAAAGATCTCTGGCACAGGGGACCTGGTTGGCAGGGACCCTGTGCACTTCCTGTCGAAGTTGCATCATTTTCCAGGCAATAATTGGGGGCTAACCATGTCCAGAAGAGGCACTTTCCTGCAATGTCACAAGAGATTTTTCCATCAAAAATACAGCAGAAAGGAGATTATAAAAACAGTCCCACTACCTGGATCTTTCAATATCCTGGAGGCTTGTTCTGATCATCAGGGACAATTTGCATGCTTAAAAAGATAAACTCCCAACTCCTTCGGCTGACCTCCACAGGCTGAGGACATGATAGATCTATTCATGATGACTTTACTGCGAGGGTCACCTCCCTAGCGTGTGGCCCCACTGCTCTGGGTTTGCCTTTACGTTGGCCCCATCTGACTGGCAATTTTATAGATTGGACTCTAAGGGCCAAAAAGTGTTTACAGTGCGAAGTGAGAGGCTTCCGGAAGCAAATACTATCTGCTTTCTGGGCCACTATATCTACACTGTTTTGCACCGTTTTGGAGCTGCCAAACTAACCATTCTCCAGCGAATCTTCATTTGTGGTCATAAGCACTGAATTGTCTCCCCCACTCGTGGGATCCTGGAGCACTATTTATCAAATATAGGCCCCAAAAAATGTAATAGAAAAAAGCAATTTTTATAAAGCTATAGTATTTTTGACAACCTATATCAGTCCATTTGCACTTGTTTTCCTAAAAAAAAATAGTATCTAATTTTTTAAAACATAAAAGGTCTGTGTATTTTTAGGAGAGTGACAGGAAACTAACAAACCATTTTTAAAGGAAGGATGAGAGTAAAAGAAGGGCAATGTAGGCAAAAAGGCTTTAAAACGATCACTGCCCATTTAGACGGAGGACTCTGCGCTTGGCAATTAAGCATGTTTATTGACAAGGTCCTGAAGCACAGAGCTCCTCCTTTTTTGTTTTTTCTCTTTGAAAGCCTTTTCAAACCAACTTTACTCAATGTCTTTCGGGATAGACTATATATTTTTTCTTACAGGAAAACACATAATTTTGCGTCATTAAATGCCCCCCCTTTTTCTCAAGTGTGGGAGGAAAAAAGGGCGAAATTGACCCTTATGATGTCTGTATAGGTTGCCTTCCCAGTGTCCATTCTCTAGAGTCTTTTCCATTGTTTGCCTGCAGGGGGAACAGCACAAAGTCAATAATTGGCGTCTGGAAGATCTGAGAGCTGTGAAAAAAATGCACCCTCTACCACAGCTCACTCCACTGTTTACAGAGACCTTTTAAACGTGAGATCCAAGGAAAGATCTTGACAAGAAAATACAAGGGCACCTAGTCAGCATCGAAATCCATCCTGTCGAGAGTCTGCCAATGTAAGGCAATGTTTAATTCAGGAGGAATGTTGATGTCGAAGGCTGATTCGATTTCAAAGAGGCATTTGATGTCAGTAAACAACGTCAGGCACTGGTCTGCAGGTTGGGACTGCAAGATGAAAAAGTGGAGATTACCACATACGGTAGATACTGACAACTCCAGAATATACCACCCTATCTCAGAACCTTCCCCTGCAGTTATCTTATCTTCTGCTCCCAGAGCTTTCCATGGGGGAGTCCCCTACTTCCGCACCAGCTTTGCCTGCTTCTCCTTTATGCCTGGTAGCTATTTACCCACTTAAATCCTGTAGTATGTTTTCCACTTCCTCATTCTGTCTCTCCTGTTTGGCATCTTAAAAAAACACCATCACTTACATTAAAATGCTGCACTCCGAGCAGATGTTCTAGGAGTTTTTACCATAGGCCACTGCACCACCACTCCAGATTTATGACTTCAGGCAGTAAAGAATGTCATGTTGTTGAAGATGCCCTTGTTGTTCGAGAACGTCACATGTATCAAGATCATCTTACTGCTCAACTTTGCACACATGTTTAACAGACTCTTTAGCGTGCCAACACTCACCGACGTTGTCTGAGTCTTCCCTAGTGAAAGTGTAGCTGATTGATTATTAAATTCAAATTTCATTGAGGTGCTGGTCAAGGGAGCTGCTAAGCTCAGTGTACCTACCTTGTCAACCTGATCTTCTATAGCAGTTAGATTTGAGACTTAACACCACCATTCCTCAGCAAGACCATTACTCCGATTAGAGCCAGCTATGGAGCTGTTCTTAAATCCAGCCTCAGCAAAATCAGCTCCAGCGCATTTGCTGAAAAGATACAAGCCTCCGAGTTAGTGTCTTGGCTCTGAGTAAAAATCATCCTACCTTTCCACCCTCCGCAGTACCTCCCAAGAGATGTAGCAAAAGAATGAATGCAGTTGAAGGAAGGTTTTGTAGCACTTCTGCAGCCACAGAGAAGAAGGCGAGCACGTCTGCCTTACTTGGGAGATTCAAATATTCTCTCTGAGAACCTCTTCAGCTTTTTAAAGAAAATCCTATACAGGAAAGCAGAGAGGATTTCAAGGAATTTCTGCAGGAGGGAATAATGGTCTCCAGTCAGGTGAGACACTGCTTTTGATTCAGCTGAATTGGCTGCTTATAGTTAATGCTAAATGAAAATAGAGAGGTTATTTTAACGTGGGTTGATTTAACTTCCCAATAGCTACATAATAATCAAAGAGTGAATCAACCCACTGTTTATAGCACTAGATGCTCCCTAAATCCACTTAGAAAATATATCTTTTTTCTGTTGTTTAAAAGAACTCTCACCCACTGATTCACACAATGGCATGCTGTTAGAAATGGGGGTCTCTGGTTGGCAGTGGATGACCACTGTCGAAGCAGAGACCCTTCTTCCTAAGAGTGAAGGGCTGCACCCCTTTGACAACCCCTGCTCCACCCTGTGGTAACGTAGCACGAGCAGTTAGGCCAGAGGTCCTCAAACTTTTTGATGTCGAGACCCCTTTCTCAAAAGTTTTTAGGTGTAAGGACCCCCTCCTGACAAAAAAATTCTAGAAACATGTTACTCATTATCAATAACCATAAACACCCTCATTCCCCAGGCAAATCATTTTCACGGTGGGGAAATAATATTAAACAGTCTATTCTGTAAATGTTTTGGGTTATTCACCGTCAGGTAGCTACATATATAATAACGGATAGCTTAAATGATCAGAATAACTGTCCCAGGAGGGTTATCTTTTTCCAGAAAGTAGGGGAATGGCTATTTAAATATTTTGCGAGTACTTTCTTTGCGGAAGCCATCTTCATCACACAAAGAGTTGTGCGATTGCACATTATAAATATAATATTTGGCAGAATTATGCCTCAATGAGAGCAAGGAATAAACAAATTAAAAGTTAATAGAAATAAATCTTAAAATATAATCTGCAAACATGTATTTAAAAGGAAATATAAATATTAGCACCAGATGTCAATAAGCCTTTCCAGTACAAAGGTGTTTTATGCACCACAATAAAAAAACGAAAATGTTAAATCACTTCCAAATACAAGAGCCCTTTACAGTATGCATTACAAAAGTATTTGTGTAGACTATGTGGAAAAAACAGGAAACAGGACAAATTTCGAGATAGCAGAAGGTATGGAAAGTTTGTTGTTGGGAGGTTCTGGCCTCTGACTTCCATTCCATTTTCCCCTCGGTGAGAACGACCCCCCCCTACCACCCATCCCCCGCCGTCCGGGGAGACTGTAAGAGGGGGGCATGGACTTTGTTATCAAGGGATTAAATGCCAAAACTAAATTTCATTTATTTCCATCATTGGCACGACATGCCTGAAACCAGCCAGGACTATTGGCTTTGTCATTGATGGTTATCTATTTAAGATAAATTTATACCAACAATGATTTTATAAATAATATTGAATATGTTTACAGACTGAACATATGAGACTGTAAAAAAACATTACTGAAACCTGAGGAAGGGGTAGTGGAGTAATTTACACTCTATAATAGACACCTACGCTCTTTCTCGCTACATCTTTCATCTCAATATCTGACACCTATTCTCTTTCTTCTTCAGCACTGTCTTTTCAGTCACCCTGGAATGCATGTTTTCATATCTCCTTTACGTTGTAACCCATCACAAAAACACTTCGAACTCACTAGCCTGTGAGCACTGCATTTTCTTTGACTACCCTGGGTCAATATTTTGGCAACTGTTTACCTCCTTCACATGCTCATTTGAACAGAATTACAATTGCAACTGGAATACTATAACTTTTGTTCTTCAGAGAGGCCAAGGACTGGATGGTAATGTATTCTGAACATCTTCATGACCCCACTGACGGCCACTGTGAGAAACTCGCACTGCTTTGAATAAGGAACTCTAGGGCTCACAGTTGTGGCCTGCAAACACTCTTAGAGAAGGCAAGATTAAGTACTAGCGAAATATGAACAGGAAAAATGACACATTTTGAGATAGCAGAACGTAAGGAAAGTTCGTACATGGGTGGTTCTGGCCTCTGACTTCCATCTCATTTTCCCCTGGTGAGAACGGCCCCCCACCAGCCCAGCTCGCACCTTCCCTTGCGGACGCAGTGCATTAAACAGGCCTGCTGGGCTCAATTAAGCTGGCACTTGCCTCCCGCAGAGCCTGACTGCCTCCTATCGGTCGTGGTCGCCAAGACCCATCCTCCGTCATCAACTGGTGAGGAGTTTGCACAGTATGTTTGCTTCTAAGAGCAGCTCCCAGTGCGAGGCTTTGTCTGGGACAACCGCTGGGACCTGATGCCATTCAGCAATCTTTGTGTGCCGACAATAAGGCTGGGGAATGAATGCGCGCCCCCCTTCCCATGACGCCACGGCCCCCCTGGGGGTCGCGCCCCACAGATTGAAGACCTCTGAGTTAGGCTAATCTCAGAGGCCGTGTGTTAAGCGTCTATGAACATACACAGCAATACAGTGAGGAACACTACAAAGGGACACAACACAGGTAGGTATAAAAAAAATAGTTATCTTTATATATAGGCTTATCACAAGACCAAATAACGAGAAAGCCACAATACTGTGCAAAATAATTCTCTCTGGATGCTGCAAAAATAGTTCAAATGGGGAATGCAAAGTTCAGTTCAGGGCAATGGTCTCTGGACCCTTTTACTCACAGTTCCGAGATGTTGTTGTCAATAATCCACAAAAATGCCGCTACGGCGGGATAGCGATGTTTTTCCTCACGCTCTTGGTCGCGGCCGCTCGCTAACGGGTGTTAGCGACAATTGTGAGGCCCGCAAGCGTGCGGGGTGATGATCAGGCCAGCGAGCCCTCAGCGGCAGAAACGCAATGATTTTCCGGATGCTCCGCGGCTGTGGCGGCTTGCTAACAGGCTGTAGCGATAATTTTGAGGCCCGCAAACGTGCGGGGCAATGATCAGGCCAGCGAGCCCTCAGCGGCAGCAGGGCGATGATTTTCCTGACGCTCCGCAGCTGTGTCGGCCCGCTAACAGGCTTTAGCGATAATTTTGAGGCCCGCAAACGTGCGGGGCAATGATCAGGCCAGCGAGCCCTCAGCGGCAGCAGTGCGATGATTTTCTTGACGCTCCTCGGCTACGGCGGCTCGCTTACAGACCTTAGCGACAAAATTAAGTTTACTGGTCCTGAGACTTCAGCCAGGGGGCTAGTTCTCTCTCTAGCCCATGGGTGATTGCAGGTTCAAGATTAAAAAGTTCTCTTACAGCTCCTTTTCCCTCTTGTTTCCAGTCCAATGACAACTACTGCAGGCCAATCCAGGGAACAGCACACAACACCAGGACAGTCCTCTCCTGCAGCTTCCTTCAGTTCCACGGACAGAGGTTGGTCTTGAGATCCAGGGGCAATACAATTTGCAGGGGTTTCAGCACAGATATTTATACCCCAAAAGTCTTTGTTCTCAGAAGCTACAAGTCACTGAACCCAGCCAGAACCAGTTCTGCCCAGCCCTGGAGCACTTTGTTTACCAGGCTACATCCTTCCTTTCAGAAAGAGGGGGTCTGCCATCAGACGCACAGTGGGAGGTGGAGCCAGCATTCACCTTGCCAGGCACAGCCCTATTCAGGTCCAGGAGCTACCCCTCCCCACACTCCAATGCAGATCTCTCTATTCAACCCAGGTCTGACTCAGCCTGCCCTGTCCCTCCAAAACCAGACAGCCAATACGCATAACAGCAGAGCACACTGGAAGGCTTAGGTAAGAAAATACCTACTTTCTAATAGTGGTATTTTCAAACACAGAATATAAAAATAAACTTCACTAAAAGATGTATTTTAATATTCTGAGCTCAGGCATACTAAATTCGTTTTTCTACCATGTTCTATGGGTCAGTTAGGACTATAGAATGTAATAGCCAAACCTCCCATTCTGGCCTATGGAGAACAGGTAGCCTTACAGTAGTGAAAAACGAAATTGGGTGTAATTCACTACCAGGACATGCTACACATATCAGGGCATGTCCTACCTTACACATACAATGCACCCTACCATACGGGTGGCTTACATGATGCCAAGGGAAGGTTCAGGGGCTGGGAAGTGGGTGCACTTCACAGCCAAGATGGCAGTTCTAGACTGCACACAGACACTGCTGTGGCAGATCTGAGACACACTTTACAAGCTGCTTCTGTGGGTGGTGCAAACCAGCGCTGCAGGCCCACCAGCAGCATTTGGTTTACCAGCCCTGGGCACACACAGGCCACGTTACTAGGGACTAACAGGTAGACCAAATAAGCCAATCATGGATACATCAATTCATATGTCATCTTTACCCAGGGAGCATCCGCGCTGCGGCACTGAATGGCAGTGGCGCAGCGCCCAGAGCATCTATCACCAGAAAAAACAGAGGAGGCACAGCAAAAAAATGGAAGGGAGACTCACGCCAATGGTGCCAGGTCTAACACATGCTTTATCATAGAGTTCTCCCCGATACAAAATGTATCTGGGCGTGCTTACGACCTCAGCCCTCGAGGGACTACTAGATATATTTTAGAAAGTAAAAGTGTCTACCCGGTACTCTAGACTTAAATTTTTAATGTGGATCCATGTGGCAAGATTTAAAACAAAGTATTATACCTTTAAAGTTCTATTACTGAACATGTACTGCATTTTGCATGTTTCAGCCACGTTTTCTGCCAACTTATGGTCATGTGGCTTTCCTCAGGACCAGATCAGTGGCCGGAGATAAAAGCTAGGTGTATTGAAGGGCGCAATTCTTTGGCGAGTGTGTGACTACAAGGTGCACACCCCTGCGAGAAAGGGATAACGATCACAGTACGGAGAAGTACTCCAAAATCGGTTTGTATTAATGTTTGGAGTGATTGTGACTGACATCTTCCAGACGAGTTAGCGAAATTCAAGCCCACACCAATCAGGAGCCCTTCCTGCAATTTTGCGATGATAGACTGATTCTTCGCACAAACCCAAAATTCACTCCTAAAGTCCCTTAAGACTTTCACCTAAATGAACCGCTCATCCTAAGAATATTTTTTCCAGCTCCTACAACACCAGCCGAAAGAGCGCTTCATCTTTAGATATCAAGAGGTGCTTTAAGTTCTATTTAGGTAAAACCCAATGTTTTCACAAGTCTAATCAACTATTTCTGGCTTACAGTGTGGCACGGAAAGATTAGCCTCTTTCTAAGCAAAGCATTTCTAGGTGGATGTCCAGCGCAATTCATTACTGTCATCAGGCTGCAGGCAAACCGTTGCAAACATCAGTGCACACCCACTCTACAAGAACTATATCAGCCTCAACTGCGCTGTTTGCTTGTGTGTCACTTGAGGATATTTGCTGGGCAGCTACCTGAAAAACCGGAAACACCTTTACCAGCCTTTACTGCTTGGACTCTGCAGTCAACAGTGAAGCAGCATTGGGTCAGGCAGTGTTACATCTTTTTCAGTGATGGTGAACTGTCTCTTTCACCCCACCATCCTTGTACTGGTTATGCATTTTTATTATTTTTCATGTATTCATGTTGATAAAGATACATCGATATAAGTACATATTGGAGTTCTTGCTTCTCAAACGCATATAGGTGTTTATATATATCGGAGGTCCTAAATTATTATAAATAACAACAGGCAGAGTACTAGACTTATTGCACTTGCATAATGTATTATTGTTGTGACTAAAGTAGTAACCCATTCAGACAATGTAATTACTCTAATTTGTTTATCTGAACGGCAACCATGCCAACATCTGCCTTTTATGCCTATTAATCACGTGTGACACATGAGAGCTTTTAAGTGCATTCAAAATGGTGTTTGTTATGTGGAAAAAGGTAGTAACTGCGGCTGAAACGTGTTCAGGATATTGGACCATGTGTGAATAAATTGTGCAATGGGATTTTGTGCTGTCGGCCTTGTTCATTATGTTGAAGCAGGTCTTCGAAGAAATATATATGTATAGATATATATATACGGATATGCGTTTATCTGCAAGTGTATGTTTGGCATTTCTATAACAAATGTGCTTCATAACTGCTATTAATCTTAGTCAAGCATGTGAATCTATAAATGTTGCAATACTGGTGTAAGTTACTTGTAACTGTAGTTCTCCAGTATTAGAAAAATTCATAGATTCACATGCGACCCATCCTCCTCCCCCAAATGAAGCTCACCTATCTCTCTTTTTTCCTGGGTGTATCTCCTACACTTGTGCTTTGAGGAAATGGGGCTTCTCACAGGGATGTTCTGAAGGATAAGGGAACCT
Source organism: Triturus cristatus (assembly GCF_964204655.1). Classification (NCBI taxonomy): domain Eukaryota; kingdom Metazoa; phylum Chordata; class Amphibia; order Caudata; family Salamandridae; genus Triturus; species Triturus cristatus. Next base: position 1,147,378,740 of record NC_140585.1, read on the forward strand.
GATTGGTTTAAACCTAACTTTATTCTCTATTTAACAAGTACCATGATATGTTGCAAAACTAAAGGTCCTAGCACCTTTCTAGTCTATGTTTAACACTGCATAGCTATTTTAATGTACAGTGAGACTCCAATCTCGATGACGGGGAATGATTCAAGCATGTGAATCTATGAAAGATTCCAATACTAGAGAACTATAGTTACAGACAAGTAACTTATTTTCTTCCTGTCCATTCCTTTTCGCCCACACTCCTCTCCCGATGATTTAGTGCTGTCATTAATACGATCCCAAGGTATGCAAAACATATCATATACGCTATTGTTGCTGATGTTGAAATGCTGTTGATTCCTCCCTGCTCACTTCAATGGTTATCTGACATGTTATTGAGCCAGAATTTTTATTTCAAAATATACCAAAAACAACTTTTTCCAACCATACATTGAGCATCAGTGCATATATAGAATACTTATGGCATTTATTTTTACATTAAGAAAACAATTTATTGCATCAGGCAAATATTTAATTTTGTTTATGAAAGTCCACAAAACACACTGTATCCCTGTTTCTCAATTGTATAAAGTCAGGGTGTCCACATATCCTATTTCACTCTTTGGGTCCGTTGGACCACATTGTTCCCTTAATGTAAATAGAGGGGGTGGTGTCCTTTGTAGTCACACATTCACCACTCCTGGATACCTACGTGTAGACCTCTTCGGGCCGCTTTTGCAAGTAATATTAATTGGATGCTTCACCTAGAAAAGATGCAATTTTCAGACAGAAGGCTCTGCGCAACTTGCTTCCTTTAATCTTTGTCGTACTTGGCAGCCACCCCCCTTCCAAATCTGAAAAAGGAATAACAAAGTGACTGTGAGCAAATTACCTTTTTGGTGCAGGTAGGACTAGTACTCCCTCCGTCAGAACACCCATTCACCCTCTCTTCAGTTAACACATGGTACAGGGCAGACAGAAGCTTTTGTGGGGCCTTGATCACTAACATTTTTTGCCTCCTCTCTGATTCTCGAGTTCTTCATTGGAAAGAAAAACATTGTCCTGCGACACATTCGGAGGCAGGTACAATACTTGGCCCACCCAGTCATGACTCATCATTACTAAAACCCCACACCCCGCTTTGGTTTTATATAAATACATTTAGTAATGGTAGCAGTGTGGAGCCCTAAAAAGATTGGGTTATGGGGAACCCAGACTCAGCTTCTCTACCGTTGTGACGTCCCTGATATCACTAAATCATCAGAAGCATGTATGAACATAGTGCTGTGAGAGAGGGAGACACATGGGCTTGTGGTGGCACTAGGCACACAGAGGGACATTCGCACATGGAGGCATAAAAATCAGTTTAAAGTAACAACATTTATTCTGATCTTGCGTGCAGACTGACTTGGGCAATTCTCAAAGTTTCGAAGGAAAGATAAAGTAAGATATAAGTATGGAACCACCATGAAGTACCCTTTCTTGTTAATCTAACAGTGCAACTACCACCAGTTGTGACTGTCAGTCTTAAACTTTTTTTCACAGAAAGAAGAAGGAATGATTCAAGGAGAGCTTAATAATTCTGACTCCTCCCAGTATATCAGAGAGCTGAAGGACCAGATTGATGAACTGAAGGCAGAGGTAAGAGCATGTTTTTTATGTGTAATTTACTGACCTGTACCATTGTTTTATCTTCATTTTCATGGTTTGCAAATTTGCACCAATTATACTTTTCCCTCCTCCCTAGGCCTCACAGAGAAAATCTCTCATCTTTTAAAGATTGTTTTTCCAGAGGTTGAAATAATTCTTTAATTTGAATGTCTAGTGATGCTGGTTAGAAAACACGAGCTTTCGTGGAAGATGAGAATATTTCACTTGGAAGACTCAACGAATCTTTCCCCAAACGTGTGTTCGTTCTGCACTTTAATTACTCAGTTTTGACACTTTGTTTGGGAGGAGTCTGCAAGATTGTCATTAAGGAGGTCCAAATGTTTCACTCACAGTGGGGAAGTGATGGATGCACAGACTATGAAGCAACAGAACATAAATCAAGCTTAATGCAAAAGACAGAGAGAGAATTCAGTTTGGTGATGGGGAAGAGAGCTGCTAAGTGTGGTGTGCTATGCAAGGCAGATTGGCAGATACTGCAGGAAGCACATGCTTCAATGGGAGACAGCTTGTAAGGATGGTTCTGACATCTGCAAGTAAATAGCCAAGAATGATGCCTCATGTGAGGAGGAGGATGGCATAAAATGTGGGGCAGTGAGAGAAGGACAGCACAGAATGTGCTGCTATGGGAAGAGGACAAGACAGAGTAGGATGTAATAAAGGGAGATCAGCAATAGTTTGTTGAGTAGGTGAGTGCACAGCATTGCATAATGCGAATAGGAGAGAGAACAGTGCATTGTAGAGTAGAGTGAGGTTTGAGTGAAAAGACCTGCCATTTATTATGCAAAATAGAAGACTGAACCTGGAACTAAAGAGAAAACCAACATCCAGTTTGTGTATATCTGAATAATACCTCACAATGTGGTGTGGTGTGATGGAGACATCATAAACAGAGCTGTGTGATTGGATTACAACACTGTAGTAAGCGTTTATAGAGAACAGCAGTGTGTAGCACAGCATAGCACAGTGTGGTGTGAACGGTAAAGAAAGCTGATAGGTCTTGTGATTCGAAAAATGCAGTATTTTCTAAAAACGGGGAGGGAATGGCATGCTTAATTGCGAAAGAGAAACAGCACACGGATATGTTGGGAGGAGGATGAACTAAAAACAATCCCAAAGAGGGAGTCTGAGTTACATTGAGTTTGGTAAAGGGGGGAGAGAAATTCACGCTTGTGATGCATCAGGGAAGTGTGTGACACAAAAGAGAGACAACAGCACAGCATCTGATGCAAGTGGAAGGCACAGTATGCCTGAATGGTAAGAGGTAGACAAAATATAAGATTGCAGAAACAGTTGAATAGAGCGGCACAATTGAGTTGAAGAAATAATGGATTATCCTTAATGGGTTCTTAATATTCATAAATATGTAATAACTATCTCTATCTATATGCGGGATCGCGGAGCTCTTAAAATCATTTCTTTCCAAAGATTTTATATGAGAAAACGAAATGAAAGGAAACTGTGTCATAACGTTTTTTTGAGGATGGATGATTTCTCCTTCATGGGATCTCCATGGAGAATCACAACTGCAGAATAGTCCCGTCCAAATGCGGGATCTTTGAGTATTTTTGGAAAATATTTCAATTTAGCACCTTTCTTTAGGAACGTGAATTATTTAAACATATGTATTTGGCCAAATTTGTTTATTTTTCTGTTGAAAATGGATGACTTTAATAAAACCATTTTAAAACATAATTTGAAATGCTATATGTGCTGCAGCCTTTAGAGCTGGAAGATGAAACTGAAACATTAGGGAAACATAATCCACCAATCTGCATGCCCTTTCAATAGAAGTTGCTTCAGTTCTTTTTTCTGGCTCCTAAGGACAACATCCTAGAGTTCTGAGCTCAGACATTTTGGATTCTTCTTAATTTTTTAACCTATACATTTTGATTCTACTTGACGTCTCTGTTTTGAGTCATTTTCATATTTGGCGAAATGACACAACTTTTTGTGAAATGTCTTTTCTGATGTAGACAAAAGTCAGAGCAGTGTGATTTGTGTTAAAATGTCCAGGAGAAAACTCAAGGAGAGAGGGAAGATTAGACTTCACAGTAAGCATAAAAACAATAGTTGTGAAAAATTAGTCTCTCACAGTGTAGAGGAACCTAGAGAAAGGACTACTTAACCATACCTCTACTTATATGATCCCTATCTTTTAGCCCTAATCCTGGATTTCATTGAGGTCGACTGTGAGGCTACTGGGGCTGATGACCTCCTGAATCCTGCAGGTTGAACATGTCAGATGGCATATGCGGCTCTACAGTATGATCTGAAGTACAGGGGGCCCAACATCAAGTAGTCATCTCAGACCACATTTTGATTTTGGAGTAGACTGCAAAAGACCTGCATTGGTGGGTGCTGCACCACTATTGGGTCAGCAGCACGCCCCTCTCTCATTCCCGCCCAGAGCCGGCAATGGTAACTTATGGATCACTTCTGGGCTTGGGCGGTCATTGAGGGAGGTAGAAATTCGAGGTCAACCTTCTGGAGCTCAGAGCCCTCTGTTTGGCAGTGAAATTCTTCTTTTATTCATAAAGAGGATGCTGGTTCTTGTGCTCATGGACAACACCAATGCCATGTGGTATGCGACAAACAGGGTACGGTGGGGTTTTGAACCCTGTGCCAGGAGGTGCTGCACCTCTGGAAATGGCTGGACTTGCAGGTAATTTTCTTGATGGTGAACTACCTGGGGGGGCTCTGAATGTCAGGGTAGGCAGACTCTGCCATCGGCAACTAGCGGATCACAAATGGCTGTTTTACCTGGAGGTGGCGCAAGGCCTCTTGCAAAGGGGGAAAACTGGACGCAATCTATTCGCCACCGCCGAGAATACGCAATGTCAACTCTGTTACGTGTTGGAGTTTCCGAAGCGTCTCGCTCCGAGACGAGTTCCACCTCGAGTAGAACTTGGGACTCCTGTATGACTTTCCCCTGATAGCACGCCTGCTCCCAATTCTGAAGAAGATCAGGACTGACCGGGCCTAAATCATCCTCCAGTATCCTCTTGGCTCCAGTACTGAACACTGACATTATGTGTTAGACCTGACATCCTTGCTGTGGTCTTTCACCAACCCCACCCCCTGCTTCCCTCCCAAAAAATATTTGCCTTCCCCCTTCTATTTCCTGAATTTTGTTTTTGTTTGCATTTAGACTCTGTGCACTTTACCACTGCTAACCAGTACAAAAGTGCTTTTCCTCGCTCCCAAAACATGGTATAATTGGCTTACAGCTGACTGGCATATTTAATTTAAATATAAGTCCCTAGTATAAGGTACTACATGGCATGTAAATTAAATTAAACTAGTAGACCTGCATTACTCATTGTGCCACCCACTTAATTAGCTCTTTAAAACATACCTCAGAGGGGCGTGGCCAAGATGGCGGCGTGTTAGGACGCATTGCCCAGAGCTCCTGCCTGCCGTCTGCCGAATTCACACATACAACCTCCCGCGAGGCACGAAATTGGCCCGAGGTGCCTCCGGAGTGCCCTTCTGGCAAGACGCTGCCCATGGTTGCCCTGGGATCCCGTTGCAGACACCGTGAACGGTTGCCCACGGGGACCGCAAGAGAACTGGCCTAACCTTCTCTTCGCCGCCGCCTAGAGGCGGCTTCGACAACGCGGTGGTCCGGTGTTCGGATGACCGAGGCTAGCTGCTCCGAACCCAGCCGCACTACGGGCGCCTGGATGACCCGCGGGTTGCCCAGCACTCTACCCGGTTTCCTGTGATCCTCCTCCTTGGCCTGCTTGGGGGGGGGGGGGGGGTGACGGAGTTGGAGTTACCCGTCTGTCCCCGGCCCTGCCCTGGATCTGCCCGCGGAGCGGACCGGAACCTGCGGAGGCGGCCAACCAACCCCAGCCCTCGTCGGACGGCTCCCGGGGGCCGACTTGAGGCGCTCTGACATCCTGCTGTGCCTCTGGCCGCCCCATTGAGGACATCTGGCGCTGCACAATGCCGCGGGGAGCCCCGGCCTCGATTGTGGAGCCCACACGTCTAAGCGGCTGAGGTGCGGGGCAGTGGGCCCAGCAGGCCCCTGGGGATCCCGGAGAGAAGATGCCACACCTTACACCTTGCCTTCGACTCGGGGGTCAGAGGCTGATCGCGACCTGCCCCCGCAGCGTACTTTGCCGATTGGGCCCAGTCGATCCCGGCGCCTCACAACACAGGCAGCGGGCCTTGCCGCCGGAGGATCCCTCCACCCACCGAGGTCCGGTAAGGTCTCACTTTCTGCAGCTGCTCCCCCTGCTGCAGGGTGCGGTGAGTGAGTTGGATCCTCCTTGGACTATCCTGGCCTGGGGGAGCAGTGTTCTAGGGGCTTACTGGCAGCGCCCTGGGCCTCATACCATTCATCACACAGCGGTACTCTGAAGACGTCGTGGTCCCACGTGGCGCCTAGACCCGGGGTAATTACTTGGACTTTTGTGCTTCCCTGCCTTCGCCTTTGGGGTGCCACCCAATTGATTCGCAACGGAGCTGGGCCACGAGGCACAACAGAACTAGCAGCTCGTGTGGCCCCCACTTTACATTTCATTCGCACCACCCTTCCCGGTTGCGGTCCTTCCATCTCATGCGTCTCCCTTCACAGCTTGCCGGGGTGCGCCGGATGAGCATGTCCCCAACCAGAGCGAAGGCGGCAAAACTCCTGAAGGACATTTTTGGCCGCCCGCAATCCATCCCTACCATGGCGTCCACAGCCCCCGAGGTCGCTGCCTCCCACCAGCCTACTAGCACTGGTGCGGAGCCTATCATGAAGGCATTCCTGGAGTCGCTGTTCCTGACTCTCAGGGAGGACTTGCAATCTGTGAAAAATAACCTCACGGACACAATTAAGGAGATCTGCCAAGATGTGGATGACGTTGGGGACCGGGTGGCCGCCCTTGAGGAGAAGAATGACTCCGCAATGGCCGAGTCCACTATGCTCCAGCAGGAGGTCATCCGATTACAGGATCAGCACGTCAACATGCAAACCCACCTGGAGGATTTAGAATATAGGTCCCGCAGGCATAACATCCAGATCCGGGGGTTGAAGACAACGGAAGACACTAGAGACTTCTTTGCCTTCGCTAAGGGTCTATTCCACCATATGCTGGGCGCCTCCCACGAAGCAGACATCGTCCTGGACCGGGCGCACAGAGTCGGCCCTCCTCATGCGCCTACTGCTCCCCCAGCAGATATCCTAGTCTGCGTACAGGACTTTAGAACCAAGGAAGCCATCCTCACTAAAGCGAGGTCTCTTCACTCCATCTCTTTCCAGGGACACTCCACAGTGCTGTTCCAGGACCATGCTCTCATCACGCTTCATTGTTGACGGCAATTCCGTCTCGTGACCGAACACCTTCGACAGCAGGAAATGCCATACTCTTGGGAGCATCCCTTCCGACTCATCTTTCGCCACAATGGCAAACTTCATCAGCTCCGATCGCTCACAGACTCTTGCCGGCTCCTGGGCCTTACTGTACCAGGCGATGACGATGACCAGCGCAGCGCCAGCTCGGGCCTGAGATCTCCTCTTCGGGGTGGCAGAAGTGGTCACGACAGCGGCGTGTACGAAAGCCAACCAAGTTGGAAATAGCCAAGGTTCAGCAGGCGGTCCTCGCCTCTGCTTCGGATGCTCTGGCTGTGACAGACTCTGATGTTAATTGAATGGGCAGGGGTCGTTGTTTTCTCTGCATGTCCTCTACTGGACTTTGGGCAGGCGGCGGGTGGGGCTGCAAATCCCCTCTTGGTCACACTATGGACCCCATTTTGCTGACAGGCTGGTCATCTCTGGATGACGGACTATTTTCCTTGACTCTCTTGGGTTTTACTGTTATTGTCTTTGTTTTGTTCTGGGTTTTCGTTCTTGGTTTTTTTTTGTGCTCTTTGGGTTTGAGTCTCCTCGTCCACCCCTCCACTCCGCGCCTTAAAAGTCATTCACCATTGAATCATGGTTCTCCCCCCTCTGCGCCTTATCACCCACAACGATATAGATCCTATGTTATGGCTTTTATCCCCCCTCTAAACTAGATGCCACACACCTCTCTTAATATTCTTGCCCTGAATGTGCGGGGTTTAAACAATCCGATCAAACGTAGGGCCGTCCTTCACTATTTGGAGCATTACAAAGCTGATATATGCCTCCTACAGGAGACTCATCTTCTCCCCAAGGATCACCACGGTTGAAATCCCGAGCTTTCCCCACACATATGTTCTCCTCTAATTTCACTAAATCAGCCGGGGTCGCCATACTAGTCTCCAGATCCTTTCAGGGTAGGGTCCTGCAAAAGTAGGCCGAGATTAGGGGCCGATTGCTCACATACCAGTTCCTGGTGGGAGGGGTGTCCTTTATAGCCGGGTCCATATACGCACCCAATGAGGGGCAGGACAATTACTTTCATGACGCAATTACTGAGGCAACGGCTACTACCGAAAGACTCGTACTACTGGGGGGGGAGACTTAAATCTTGTCTTTGACAACGTCCTTGACCGCTCAGAGAGTGGGCCAGGCTGGCGTTCTTTCACCTGCAGGGCGGGCCCGCCTTCAAGACCTGGGGATTGTAGATCTTTGGCGCCACTTCCACCCCCGCAGCCGGGCCTATATCTTTTACTCAGGCACGCACAAAACATATGCCAGACTAGACTATCTCCTCAGCTCCTCCTCCCTTCACGCACTTGCGACTGATACCGAGATTCTGACAGCCTCTCTTTCAGACCACTCCCCGGTCGTTGCCACCTTTCAGCTCCCACTAACACAGCAGCCTCTCAGACACTGGCGCCTTCGCGACACGCTACTCCATTGAGCTTCCGTAAACTAACAAAGCCAGAAAGCTATCACAAATTATCTGACCCTCAACGCCAATTCCGACACCTCTCTCGTGACACAATGGGCGGCATTGAAAGCAGTCCTACGGGGGGAATTCATTGCTATCTCTACAGCAGACAACCTTGAACGTAGTCGTAAACGGGCCAAACTTTCTCAACGAATCACGGAATTGGAACAAGTGCATCAGCGGACCGGCGCTTCCCGAGCCTGGCGGCAACTGTGCGCAGAGCGGAGCAACTTGCAGCATTAGACCAAGACAGGGCCGAATATGCGGCCCTCCGCCACTCGTATTACACGGCGGCGACCGCTGTAGTCGCCTTTTAGCTCACAAACTACGGGAAACTAGGCAACGACAGGGTGTCCATGCCATCCGCTCCTCTAGGGGTGACCTCGTCAACGAACATGCTGCCATTGTGGAAGTCTTTCGAGACTTCTATGCAACGCTCTATTCGAGCGACCCGCTAGATGCCCACCGTAGCGCCGGCTGCCTGGATTCCGCACACTTGCCTTCTCTCACTCAAGCACAGGCCGACTATTTAGATAGGGACATTGGGACAGAAGAAGTCATAGCAGCAATTTCTTGCCTCAAGCTGGGTAAGTCACCCGGACCAGATGGCTATTTGGTGGCCTTCTATAAAACGTTCTGTAGCCAGGTGGCCCCCCCTCTTGAGGGACTTGTTTAACCCCTTGGGTGCCAGGCCTTTTCCCCTCCTGTACCTGGCGCTTCCCTAGTGGGTGGGTGTCATGACGAGATAGTCTCGTCATGGGCACAGCGCGACTGTGCTCCATGACGAGACCATCTCGTCATGGGCACAGAAGAGGTTAACACCTTTGCGCAAGACGGGGCTATCCCAGGGGAGATGCTTGAAGCATCAATAGTGGTTATCCCGAAACCCGGGAAGGACAAGATGTCCTGTGGCGCATACAGGCTGATCTCCCTACTAAATATCGATATTAAACTTTATACTAGCATTTTAGCGACCCGCCTTGCCCCCTACATGTCCCAACTAGTTAAGCCAGATCAGACAGGATTCATCCCGCAGAGACAAACGAGTGATAATACCAAACGGGTCTTGCACCTCCTCGAAAAGCATCTCGCACTCAGGGAGAATATATGTTCCTGGCAATCGACGCAGAGAAGGCCTTTGATAGGGTGCACTGGCCCTACTTCGAGCAGGTCTTGACGCATGTTGGCTTCGGTGAGAAGCTACGCACTCGAATCCACAATTTTTACTGCTCGCCGAAGGCGACTATTTGAGTCAATGGTCATACGTCCTCTCGCTTCCCGATAGAAAGAGGCACCAGACAGGGGTGTCCTCGTTCACCCCTATTATTCGCACTCTATATTGAGCCTCTGGCATTACACATCAGACGCCACCCCCTTTTCTCTGGGGTCAAGTTTGGATGGGATGAACACACTATAAGCCTTTACGCAGACAACATTTTGCTTTCCCTCTCCGACCTGATCCCAGCGATGCGAGCCCTTTTCATCGAATTGCACTGCTTTGCACAAGCCTTAGGATTTAAGATTAACGTGGATAAGTCCATAGCACTTAACATATCCCTCTCCCCGCACACTTTAGCTCATCTACAAGAAGAACATCCCATACAATGGTCCACTTCCTCGATCCTATATCTGGGAATACAACTAGCCTCCTCCATACAGGCTACAGCCGACACCAACTACTCCATACTCCGGGCACTTATACGGAAGGAATTAAATCAGTGGAAGCATCACACCTTATCCTGGCTTGGTAGAATAGCGGCCATCAAGATGACCATCCTCCCACAGATCTTATATCTTTTCCAGACCCTCCTTCTTCGCCCTCCCCCGGGCTGGATTCAACAGACCCAATCGGAACTTGCACACTTCGTATGGCACGGGCGCAAACCCCGGTTCAAACACGAGATTGCCATTCTTCCGCCAGAGAAGGGAGGTGTAGGGGTTCCTGACCTTTAGCTTTAGTTTTATGCTTCACAACTTCGGTATCTGGTGGAATGGCACCGCCTGGAATCGGAGAAAAACTGATTGTTCCAGGACCAGGCGGTGGCAGCCATGCCTTTACAGGGCATCCCCTTTCTTCGCAAATCGCATAGACCACCCATTTATATGCTTCGTATATCACAGGTACGATAATGGAGTCATGGGATCGCACCAGTACTTCCCAAAATCTATCTACCTATCCCTCCCCTCTCACGCCACTGTTCGATAACCCAGAATTTCAACCTGGCATGGACACTAAGGCCTTTTCTGTCTGGCGCTCTTCCTCATGTCGATCTCTAGGTCCCCTCTTTGACTTGGATGGGATCCTCCCATTCCTACAACTCAGGTCACACTATGGCCTTCCTAAGTCAGAGCGTCTGCCCTATCTGCAGCTCTGACACTGGCCACTTCATTCAGATATCAAATCTGGGGCTCACAGTTTCCTGACTCCATACGAGAAATGGCTCATCACCAGCACGTCCGATAAAAAAATCATTTCTGATCTATATAAAATGCTATTAACATCCTTTACGCATACATACAATGCCGGCCGAGCCCGCTGGGAACGAGACCTAGGTAGGACGCTTAGCCACGAGGAATGGGAAGGCATATATTATAGGGCCCGGCATTCAGCATACCATTCGGGACTCACAGAGACGCTGACTAAGATAGCCACACATTGTTACTACACACCGGACCGTTTACACCAGTTCGACCCACGACAGAGCGCTCTTTGTTGGAGGGGTTGTGGGTAAGTAGGCACCCTGGTACATATCATATGGGGCTGTGACCCTCTTCAAACATACTGGTCCCAAGTGCTCGACAAAATAGACGCCCACTTTGAGACGCAGCTCCCGAGATTTCCCGCTTACATCCTCCTGGGCTTACCCAATCCCATAACATATCCGTTAAAATCCCGGAGGGGCCGAATGATTGCGATCGCATTAGGCGTGGCCACGCAGAACATCCTGATACATTGGCGTACCGCCCTGCTTCCAACACCATCCAGCAGCTCTGGATGGTGTTGGGTATGGAGAAACTAACCCTCACATTGGCTGGCAGGGGGTCTGAATTCCCGGAGATGTGGCGGCCCTTCTAGGCTCTATTAGTATCTGAGTTCCGAGAATTGACATGCCCCCGATACCTTAGACTTCTCCGCCTGTCGGACACGCCGCTTCCACAAGCTGATCCTTCCCGGCTCCGTAAACGAACACGTTGACTTCTAGATTACTCCTCCCCCCCCCCCTTTTTTTTTTGTTGGTGGACGAGGGGAAGGGTGGGGGTGCTTGTTTTGATTTGCCCCTTCCCCTTTATTGTGTATCCCTGTGGACCCACTCCGCTTATATTACCTTGGTAATCCCAATATTTGCGACACTTGTTGTCTATATTCCATTGTCTCCACGGATCTGGGGTTCTTGTTACCTTTCTTGTTTAAAATCAATAAAAGATTTAAACCATAAAACATACCTCAGGCCTGCCATTGCAGCCTGAAGTGCAGTTTTAAAACTGCTATATTGCCATGGCAAAATAAACCCTTTGTCACACTTAACCCCTTCCTTTTAAGACATATAGACCCCTTTAAGGTAGGCCCTGAAAAGCCCATAAGGAAAGTGCATTGTATTTGAAAAGTAGGACATGCGCTTTTAAGCTTCTCATGTTTTGGTTGTGAATTTGTGTTTCGGTACAGTGAGGCCTGTTTCTCCCATTGGATTACAATGGGATACATTATTACATTTAAAAGATGATAACTTTTAATTGGGAGAAGGTAGAAATGTAATGTTTGGACTCAAGTTAATTGTGATCTAAACTCCTCTTTAATAGTAAAGTGCATTTTAAGTCATTTGTCTGAAAATGGCTCTTTTAGAAAGTTTATATTTTCTTGCACTAGCTATTTGGTGCCTGCTGCCAGTGTCCTGGGTCACATCAACTGTGAATAGCAAGGCTGTTGGGCTTTATGTTGTCCTCCCAGACAGTGAGACAAATGGGGGACTAGATGTTGGTAGGATGGGCCATCCTTCAAGAGTGGTTATTGGTGAAGGTGTTCCCTCCCTAGTTACATTTCAAAGGGCTTGCCTGCAGCACACACAAAGGAACCTGACACAAGCCTTTTGTCACCCCAGACTTCTTGGAACCTTGGCAGGGAAATGAAGACATTTCCAGTACAAGATGTTGGGATAGCCTAAACGATTCACCCACTTCAAAGAATGGCACCAGGTAAAAGATATTGGACTCAGAAACAACCCGTCAGTACATGCCTGGATCTGTGGAAGACTTCAGAAGGACTGCCTGGACCCCCAGAGGACTGCCCTGCTGCTTGAGGCCTGCCTTGTTGCCCAGAGGACTGACCTGCTGTTTGAGGCCTACCTTGCTCCCCAGAGGACTGCCCTGCTGCTAGAGGTCTGCCTTGCTGCTTGAATGCAGGACTGCCTAGAGTGACTCCAAGGGCTATTTGACTGGACTCTTGTGTGGGCTACAGGGACATAATGAGAACTTGAACCTGGTATCTGCTGGTGTGAGCTACAACCCCTGCTTTCCCCCTTCATGTTGTGCCCCCGGGTCCTTAACCCTTGGAAGTGGTGTTAGAAGTTATCCTCCTGCCTAACCCAAAAAGTTTGTTTTCAACAAAAAGCGTCGGAATAACCGACAGAAGACCAGGGCCTATCCTCCAGCCAATCTGCCCAAGGTGCATCACAGGTCTCCCTAACCGAGCGACAGTATCCAGCCTCGTGGAGCCCTTTTGAAAAGTCAAGGTAACCACCTATGGTAAATGCTAGATAATAGATGGTAGGAAATCTTGAGGATTGTACGAGGAAATGAAAAAGAGCACTGGTGAAAATTATTCCAACTCGTTAGGTAGGCTGTCAAAGAGTACCTTAAAGCACAGTTAATCTTTGCTGTTGCCTAGGTCCTTCAGGCTCTGTGAAGGGAGACTGTAGGTGCAAGGTTGCTCTGGTTCTGTAAAATGAATTGTAGAGGTGACACCTGTTTAATAACATTTATAGTGGCAATAAAGATGTTTCTGATGGATACATCTGCCAGTGGATTCCTCACCTTGTGAATATCCCCTGCGCCAGCATTCCACGGAACTTTTCTTCCCCAGCATTCCACGTCGACGTGGGCGACGTCACAATACATCGGCTCCGCACGCGACTCCGTACGACGTCATCGGAGCCATAAGAAGCCCACGTCGGCGTGATGACGTCAGTTCCCTTTTTTCCGCGCCGTCGACGCGCAACGGTTTTTTCCCAGTGCTCTCTAGATACTTTGTAATCTAGTGGTGTATTCTTGTTAAAATCGGAATGTCTTCGACGAGGAAGTCGGGCTTTAAGCCCTGTAGGGAGTGCGGAGGCCTGATGTCCATGACGGATCCGCATCAGAATTGTTTATGGTGTCTCTCTTCTGATCATGATGTGGATGAGTGCGGGTGCTGTAGGAGCATGAATCCTAAAGCACTGAAGGAGAGGAAGACCAAACTCTTCATGAAGAAGATCGGTGAGGAGAAGAGAGGGAGGAAAAAGGAGAAGTCCAGGCGGGAGTCTTCGACTTCGAGGTCGTCGAAGTCGAAGAAGCACCATAAGAAGAGGAAGCATTCTTCTCGGCGTCGGTCCTCGAAGTCTAAGAGGTCGAGGTCGGCTTCGCCTCGTCGACGTCAGAGCAAGATCTTGTCTCCTTCGCCTTCTCCGGATAAGTCTTCGAAGTCTCCCTCTCCGAAGCGGACTCCGGCTCGTTCCCCGACGCCGTCTCCGGCGCCGTCCAAGGCTTCGACTCCTGGTCGGGTGGAATCTGATGTGGAGCAGGAGCAGGAAGAGTCTGTCCCGGTGCCTGATGACTCCGTGGTTCCGGTGGAGGATTCGGAGGAGCCGACGCCTGTGGCTCCACAGGAGGATACAGGGGCAGTTCCTTATCCCCAATTCCCGGCTCCAGGTACGGATCCTTCGGGATTTCTGAATGCCATGTATGGCATTTTTCAGAGAGCATCCTTCCCATCCGGAGCACCAGCAGGTCCCGTGGGTCCGATGGCGTTTTCTCTAGGAGTGCCGCAGCAATACGCTCAGGCTCCTTTTCTGCCTTTTATGCCGATGGCGCCTTCTTGGCAGTTTCCGGCGCCGGTTGGGAATCCGGCTCGACCTCGGATGGATGGTCAATCTTCGGAGCCTTCTTTGACGCCGAGGCCGACTCCATCGACGCCGCATCCGGCGCCGCCGACTCCACCTGTAGCGCCTCCGACGCCGATGCCTTTGGCTCCACCGACGCCGCGTACGACGTCGACGACGCCGGCTCCCCGGAATCGATCGAGGCGGGAGGCCCAAAGGGTTTTGGAGGAGGAAAGATTTCGGGCTGAGGTGGAAGAAGGTGAAGTGGACTCTTCTTCGGATGAGTTTGGAGGTATAGAGGTAGCAAGTGGTTTGGATACCACCCCGGAGTGGGAGCATGCTTCTGCAAGGTCTTCTCCACCACAGGAATTGGCGCCCTACCATGTTGTGATCAAGAAGGCCGCGGAGTTGTTAGATCTGCAGCTGCCCTCTGTGGAATACAAGTCCAATCTGCTCACAGAGGTGTTGCACTCCCCGACGTCGGCTTCTGAGCCTTTGCTACCTTTCAATGAGGCTCTCTTGGAACCAGTATTGGAGGTGTGGAAGAAGCCTCTGTCAGCTCCAGCAGTTTGCAGGCAGGTGGCAAGGAGATACAGGGTTGCGCCAGGAGACCCGGATTTTTTATCCACGCATCCTTCTCCGGAGAGCCTAGTGGTGCAGGCTTCATGTTCTAAACATGCTTCGGGTGCTTTCCCCCAATCTCCTGCTGATAGGGAGTCGAAGAAAGTTGATCAGGCGGCCAAAAAGTCTTTCTCCTCAGGAAGTATGGCATTGAAGTCATCAAATGCTACGTGCTTGCTGGGGCGTTATGTTCATGCCCTGATGGACTCTATAAAAACTCTGGCCCCTAAGTTACCTGAGGGGGATAAGTCGTCCTTCATGGAGGTTGTGGCGGACACTCAGGCAGCTGCCAGGCAGGTGATCCAGTCTGGGCTGGATACGGCGGACTCTGTGGCGAGAATTATGGGGTCGTCCATTGCCGCGAGGAGACATGCATGGCTCCGTTCCTCAGGGTTTTCTGCAGATGTCCAGGCCACGCTGGTGGATCTGCCCTTTGATGGACAAAAGTTGTTTGGGGAGAAGGCAGATTCTGCTCTTCAACGTTTTAAGGACAGTAGGTTAACGGCGAAGTCCTTGGGTCTGCAGGTTCCTGTGAGAGGTTCAACTTTCCGTAAGGCTAGGGGATTCGGAAGGTCATCCTTTCGCTCCTTTCGACAGCCACAGCAACAGCAGCAACAACAGCAGCAGAATCCCCTCTATCGCTCCTATAGAGGGAAGCAAAGGGGTCGGAGAGGTTCTGGTCGTAACCCCTCTTCTTCCTCCTCCTCCTCTGCTCCAAATGAGGCTTCAGGGAAGCAGCCCTAGATCCCCCATCCCGGATCATGTAAGACCTGTGGGGGGTCGGGTGTCCTACTTTCTACGGGGTTGGAAATCTGTTACAACCGACCTTTGGGTTTTGAACCTCGTAGAGACTGGGTACGCCCTTCCCTTTCGGGAGTTTCCTCCCCCTTACCCTCCTTGCCAAGGTTATTGCTCGGAGGACCACCTGCTTCTCCTGCAGAAAGAAGTTCAAGCTTTGTTTCAGAAGGGCGCAATAGAGGTGGTTCCGGAGCAGGAAAGGGGTCAGGGATGCTACTCCCGGTATTTCCTGATCCCCAAGAAGGACGGCAGATTGCGTCCGATTCTGGACCTCAGAATCTTGAATTTTTACCTGAAACAGGAGAAGTTCAAGATGCTGACCCTTGCGCAGGTTCTTCAAGCGTTGCAGCAAGGAGACTGGATGGTGTCGCTCGACTTGCAGGACGCGTACTTCCATGTCCCAATCCTGAAGTCGCACAGGAAGTATCTCCGTTTTACGGTTGGGTCGCAACATTATCAGTTTGCGGTCCTCCCGTTTGGTCTTACTACTGCACCTCGAGTCTTCACAAAGGTGATGGCAGTGGTGGCTGCTCATCTCAGGAGGTCGGGGATTCCGGTTTTCCCCTACTTGGACGACTGGCTTCTGAAGGCAGAGTCCCCAGGGATGGTGCAGCGTCATCTGCAGGTGACAACTCAGCTGTTATTCGACTTGGGTTTTTCGATCAATGTGCCCAAGTCTCACCTGGTGCCCTCTCAACGCAACCTGTTTATAGGGGCAGTACTGGACACTACTGTGTGTCGAGCATTCCCTCCTCCTCAAAGGATTCTCGACATTCAGGAGATGGTCCCTTTATTCCACAGTGGAGCGGTTGTTCCAGTTCTGAAGGTCCTTCGCCTGCTCGGTCTGTTCGCTTCCTGCATTCTGTTGGTCAACCATGCACGCTGGCACATGAGGGCGCTCCAGTGGTGCCTCCGCAAGCAGTGGTATCAGCACAACGGGGATCTCGGGGAGTCGATCAAGATCTCCGGAGAAGCTGCAGCGGATCTGTCTTGGTGGAGCGTGGAGGGCAATCTGTCCCAAGGAAAGCCTTTCCATCTACCTCCATCGGTGGCCACAGTGATAACGGATGCCTCCACCCTAGGGTGGGGTGCTCATCTGGGGGATCTGGAGATCAAGGGTCTTTGGTCTCCAGAGGAGAGGTTGTTTCATATCAACCTTCTGGAGTTGCGGGCGATTCGTTTGGCACTCAAGGCCTTTCTCCCTTCCCTTCGCGGTCAGTCAGTTCAAGTCCTGACGGACAACACGACCGCGATGTGGTATATAAACAAACAGGGAGGAGTAGGGTCTCTTTGTCTCTGCAGAGAGGCCCTGCGTCTGTGGTCCTGGGCTCAGGACCATCAGATTTGTCTGATGGCAAATCATCTGGCCGGGGTGCTGAACGTGCGTGCGGACAGTCTCAGTCGGCAGTTCTCCGCCGACCACGAGTGGAGGCTCCATCCGGAGGTGGTTCGTCACGTCTTTCGGACGTGGGGGACTCCTCGGGTGGACCTGTTTGCCACCCGAGAGAACGCGCACTGCCCGTCATTCTGCAGTCTCCAGTTTCCGATGCAGGGGGCGTTGGGGGACGCGTTTCAGTTGAGTTGGGGTTCACGACTCCTTTACGCGTTTCCTCCCATACCCTTGATTCCTCGGGTTCTGAGGAAAATTCGCCAAGACCGGGCCCAAGTCATTTTGGTCGCCCCGGACTGGCCAAGAAGGGTGTGGTACACAGATCTTCTCCACCTCTCCTCGTGCCCTCCGCTCCGTCTCCCTCTGAGGGCAGACCTCCTCTCGCAGTCGGAGGGGCAGGTTCTACACCCCCACCTCCAGAGCTTACACCTTCATGCCTGGAGATTGAACGGGGCAAACTGAGTTCCTTCTCTCTCCCACCTGATGTGGTGGACGTTATTTTATCGGCCAGGCGACACTCCACCAAGTCCATATACTCCTACAGGTGGTCTAAGTTTGTAAAGTGGTGTGGGGAGAGGTCCATTGACCCTTTAAAGGCTCATCTTTCTGATGTGCTTCAGTTTGCTCTTTCCTTGGCTCAGCAGGGCTGTGCTGTGGCCACGGTCAAGGGCTACCTTTCGGCCTTATCGGCATTTCTGTGCCTTCCAGATCAGCCTTCGTTATTTAAATCTCCGGTTGTTCTGAGGTTCATCAAGGGCCTTACAAACATGTTTCCTCCTACTCCATTTGTAATGCCGCAGTGGGACCTTAATCTTGTCTTAACCTTTTTAATGGGGTCCCCATTTGAGCCTCTTCATAATTGTCCTTTGAGGCTGTTGTCCTTTAAGGTGGTTTTTCTTGTCGCCATAACCTCGGCAAGGAGGGTAAGTGAGCTTCAAGCTCTTAGTTCCAAACCTCCTTTTCTTACCTTACATGCTGAAAGGATGGTTCTCAGGACCAGGGCTGCTTTCCTGCCAAAAGTTGTTACTCCTTTCCATTTGGGGCAGTCTATTACCCTCCCTGTTTTTTATCCACCCCCTCATCCTTCCAAAGAAGAAGAAAGACTCCATCGCCTTGACCCGAAGAGGGCTATGAGTTTTTATTTGGACAGGACCAAGGACTTTCGTGTTGATGACCAGCTTTTTATTGGCTACGTTGGTCGTTCTAAAGGTAAAGCGGTGCACAAGCGCACGCTGTCAAGATGGATAATACTGACCATCAAGATCTGCTACGCCCTGGCTGGTAAGACTCCTCCTGAGGGTATTCGTGCTCACTCTACTAGAGCTAAGTCTTCATCATCTGCTCTGGCCCGGGGTGTTCCTGTGGCAGATATTTGTAAGGCCGCGACTTGGGCCTCCCTCCATACTTTCGCAAAGCATTATTGCTTGGACTCTGAGATGAGGAGGGAGGGCCACTTCGCGCGCTCTGTCTTGCAAGACTTTCTGGTATAGAAAGGTGGACACCCTCCTCCGGGAGTGGGGACTGCTGTGGGAATCTATTCACAAGGTGAGGAATCCACTGGCAGATGTATCCATCAGAAGAACAAGTTACTTACCTTCGGTAACGCTTTTTCTGGTGGATACAGTATCTGCCTGTGGATTCCTCACCAACCCACCCGCCTCCCCGTTGTCCACCTTTTGTATACCATGAAATAGGTCTTGTTTGAAATGCTTATATTTTCTCTTGTACATTTGTAGGTAATGCTTGTTCGATTAGCATTCCTTTGTTTTGTATGCTATGTATATGTATTGGTTTTTCTATATACTGTGTATACTTGGAATTGTCGTTGGTTCACCTGTTCGCCTCGAAGGCACGGAAAAAATGGGTGGAACTGACGTCATCACGCCGACGTGGGCTTCTTATGGCTCCGATGACGTCGTACGGAGTCGCGTGCGGAGCCGATGTATTGTGACGTCGCCCACGTCGACGTGGAATGCTGGGGAAGAAAAGTTCCGTGGAATGCTGGCGCAGGGGATATTCACAAGGTGAGGAATCCACAGGCAGATACTGTATCCACCAGAAAAAGCGTTACCGAAGGTAAGTAACTTGTTCTGTACGTATATTTCTCCTCGTATAACTGATGCTGTGACCACACTGTTTTAACATTTAAAGTTCCCAAAGATTATCTGGGAATTCTAGAAGTAAAACCTAGACTCTGCAGAAAATTGCACAATTAAGTCGTCATCGTGTCTGACCACATAAAAAGCAGATTTACGGGTCTGGTCAGCAACAGTTTGCATGCCTCTAAACTGAATCAAGAGTGCGGTCTAGACTCTGCCAGCATAGAGGCTTCATCCATGGGTACGGCTAGCACACTGTGTTCCTTCACTTGGATGTGTTCCACTAGCTTCTCAGGAAAGATACTCTCAACTGTTACGGACATGCCCTTCAATGGCTAATGGCTGTGGAGTGAGAAGTCCAACTCTTTCCTTAAACGCTTCAAAAACAGCTGAGCTATGGACCCCTCTCGGGCCTAGGCTCCTGACCGCAAAGCATTTCCACCAGCTGTACAGAAAGTTTCAACGCTATTCCAAGGCACAGCGGTCCTTTCAGAGACAACCTTCTCAACCAATACAGACACCTCAATAAATGTACCAAATTGTCGGGGCTCCATCACCAGCAAATCCAGTTTCCTCCCTCATGACTGGCTCTGCTGTCTCAAATTTTTCTCTGTCTCCCTCTCCTGAACCACCATCTTGCACCGAGGGGGGTTGAGGGTGCTCATTTTCCCACCATTTGTGAGAGAACCAGATTGGATTGTTGGATCATCCGGCTATACTGCAAGAGCTACACTGTACACTTCCTGCTCCTGCTCATATACCTCTCCTTCCACTGTGATGTGTTCTTCTGCACATACCTTGATTTTGGAGGCAGAAGTCCTCGCCCTGTTGAGCAAAGGCACAATATTGGCTTTGCCGCTGGAAGAAAGAGGGGCAAAATTTCATTGCCTTTAGTTCCGGGTCTCGAAGAAAGATGGGGGACCGAGACTCATCCTCAACCTGTTCGTTTGGTAACACAAATTCAAGAAGCTGTTCTTGAGCCAGCTCCTGCTGGTCCTCAATGCAGAGGATTAGATGGCATCCCTGGACCTCTAGGATGCCTATTTCCATCTCACAATACTCCATGTCCACAGGTGAAACCTGAGATTCAAGGCAGGTTTCCAGTACTATAATTTCACAGTCTTTCCATTTTAAATGATGGCTACACCATATTTCTTCACAAAAGTACTGGCAATTGCACTGTGACAGGCAGAAGTACATTTATTTCCATACTTCAATGACCAACAAGTAAAAGCACTGGTAGAGGAACACCGACAGCGCACAATGACTATTCTATATAACTTGGGCTTAACTATCAACACCCAGAAGTTTTTTCTCTATTCCACTGTAGGGCGCACCATTCTGATTCTGTCAGACAACATCACCACCTTCTCCTATATCAGCAGAGGGTGGTGAAGGATCATGGACCTGTTGGGAGGCAATTCGCCCTTGGCAATGGGGGCAAATATGAGGAATATTCCTAGCAGCGACAGTTTGCAGGTTCCTTGAATGTGAGAGTGCCTCCATGTAAGAGCAGACATTCCCAGTCGCCTCTCAGTAGAGGACCACAAGTGGGAACTAAACTCTGAAGCAGTGGAGGTGTTTTTTTCCAGATTGGGCTGTCCATACGTGGTTCTTTTTGCCTTAGTGTCCTCCGTTTTTTGCTATACATTTCCCTCTCAATGGTTCACTCGGAGATGCCTTCAAGTTCAGCTGATGTCAGCATACTGCATGTATTTCCACAGATTTGTTTCTGGCAGAATACCTGCACAAAGTGCAAGAGTTTTGGGCATAGCTGGTCTTTATCCCAGCATATTAGGCAAGGAAAGTCTGGTAACCTGAACTGTTGGCAGTCAGCATTCGGTCACCTCTTCCTCTCTTGCACACTATGCATACTGCCCTCGCAGCAGGATGAGTAGCACTCCACCCAAATCCTCAAACACTGCAGGTACATTAGTTGAGATTTAACAACACCAGCTAGAGTTTTTATCTTCCTGATGAAATTGCAGATGTCAGTAGCTACCAGAATGTCTCCTACACAGTCGGTTTGTTTGTCACTGAAACAAATGTATTCAATGGGGCACGCTGGAAACCCTGAATCCTATTCAGTCCTACCTTTCCAGCACTGAGATTTGAGGTTTCTCTTGCACAACAGGGACTGAAGCTTAACTGGGACTTAACCCCTTCGCTGCTAGGCCTTTTCCCCTCCTGTGCTAAGCCCTTTTTGGGCTATTTGAGGTAGTGCGCGCTTAGGCCCCTGTAACTTTTTGACCACATTAGGTATCCACGCCAAATTTGCGTCCTTTTCTTCCAACATCTTGGGGATTCTAAAGGTACCCAGGGTTTGTGGATTCTCCTAGAGGGGTCACAGAAATTAGTCAAAATACAGCAATTTTTTTTTTTTTTTGTGAAAAATGTGAAAAACGGGCTGCAAATGAAAGCTTCTGGGTTTTTCTCTGCAAATGGTATCAAAAAAGGGTTTGTGGGGCTGAAATCACAATTTCTCCAGCTTTTAGGGAATGACAGACTTTTGTTAGAAAACCAACATTTTTTACACAGTTTTGGCATTTTTCTGGGACATACCCTATTTTTGCTATTTTTTGTGCTTTCAACCTCCTTCCAGTTAACGGTAGAAAAGGGTAACAAAACAATAATGGATCCTGGAAAGCTATACATTTTTGAAAAGTAGACAAAATTCTGAATTCAGCAAGGGGTCATTTGCGTAGATCCATCAAGGTTTCTTTATAGAAATTTACAGGCAAATATAGGAGAAATTAAAAATTTGTTGAAAAAAGCAGCCTCTTGAGTCAACGTTTTTACCTGTAACTTCTTCGAATTATGACATCTCTTTGAAAGCAATGTACCGTTACATCCGGTAGACCTTCCTGGTTGTGTGGACATATAGGACTTGTAGGTTCATCAAGAGCCCAACGAACCCAGAGTAGAAAAATGAGCAGCATTTTGTAATGTTTTTTTTTTTTGGTCCGGGTATATAGCAATTATTGTGGGAAAATGTATACTTGGAAAAATCGGTATGAAAGTCACCTATGTATTTCTGAAATGGGAACAAATTACAGAGTTCAGAAACAGTGCATATTTGCACATTTTCGAAATTGGGAATACTCATATTTGCATGACAATTATTGGTCATTTTTCAAAATGACTTTTTTTTTACACAATGTCTTTCATTTGGAAGGGAGAAATGCATCAAAAATCAACAGGTAATAACAGTTGCTTTACAAATTTGAACTACCCTAAGTCTCCCGAGAAAAATGGTACCTCACTTGTGTGGGTAGGCATAGTGCCCACGACAGGAAGTGGCTCAAAACCTAAGGTGAACACACCACATTTTCACACTGAAAATTTACACTTTTTTTGCAAAGAGTCTAGCTGTAGTTTTTGAACCCTAGCCCTGCCGGCACCTAGGGAAACCTAGCAAACCTATACATTTTTGAAAACTAGACACCCAGGGGAATCCAGGATGGGGTGACTTGACTGCCTCCCACCATGGTCTGTTACCCAGAATCCCTTGCAAACGTAAAAAATTGAAAAAAAAAACACATTTTCCCCACATTTCTGTGATGCAAAGTTCTGGAATCTGCGTGGATCCACAAATTTCCACCCACCCCGCGTTCCCCAAAGTCCTACGAGAAAAATGGTACCTCACTTGTGCGGGTCGGCCTAGTGCCCGCGACAGGAAACGGCGCAAAACGCAACGTGGTTTTGGAGTGAAAAATGACCCTTTTTTTGGCAAAGTGACTAGCTGTAGATTTTGTACCCTAGCCCTGCCGGCACCTAGGGAAACCTAGCAAACCTATACATTTCTGAAAACTAGACACCCAGGGGAATCCAGGATGGGGTGACTTGACTGCCTCCCACCATGGTCTGTTACCCAGAATCCCTTGCAAACGTAAAAAATTGAAAAAAAAACCACATTTTCCCCACATTTCTGTGATGCAAAGTTCTGGAATCTGTGTGGATCCACAAATTTCCACCCACCCCGCGTTCCCCAAAGTCCTACGAGAAAAATGGTACCTCACTTGTGCGGGTCGGCCTAGTGCCCGCGACAGGAAACGGCGCAAAACGCAACGTGGTTTTGGAGTGAAAAATGACCCTTTTTTTGGCAAAGTGACTAGCTGTAGATTTTGTACCCTAGCCCTGCCGGCACCTAGGGAAACCTAGCAAACCTATACATTTCTGAAAACTAGACACCCAGGGGAATCCAGGATGGGGTGACTTGACTGCCTCCCACCATGGTCTGTTACCCAGAATCCCTTGCAAACGTAAAAAATTGACAAAAAAAACACATTTTCCCCACATTTCTGTGATGGAAAGTTCTGGAATCTGCGTGGATCCACAAATTTCCACCCACCCCGCGTTCCCCAAAGTCCTACGAGAAAAATGGTACCTCACTTGTGCGGGTCGGCCTAGTGCCCGCGACAGGAAACGGCGCAAAACGCAACGTGGTTTTGGAGTGAAAAATGACCCTTTTTTTGGCAAAGTGACTAGCTGTAGATTTTGTACCCTAGCCCTGCCGGCACCTAGGGAAACCTAGCAAACCTATACATTTCTGAAAACTAGACACCCAGGGGAATCCAGGATGGGGTGACTTGACTGCCTCCCACCATGGTCTGTTACCCAGAATCCCTTGCAAACGTAAAAAATTGACAAAAAAAACACATTTTCCCCACATTTCTGTGATGGAAAGTTCTGGAATCTGCGTGGATCCACAAATTTCCACCCACCCCGCGTTCCCCAAAGTCCTACGAGAAAAATGGTACCTCACTTGTGCGGGTCGGCCTAGTGCCCGCGACAGGAAACGGCGCAAAACGCAACATGGTTTTGGAGTGAAAAATGACCCTTTTTTTGGCAAAGTGACTAGCTGTAGATTTTGTACCCTAGCCCTGCCGGCACCTAGGGAAACCTAGCAAACCTATACATTTCTGAAAACTAGACACCCAGGGGAATCCAGGATGGGGTGACTTGACTGCCTCCCACCATGGTCTGTTACCCAGAATCCCTTGCAAACGTAAACAATTGACAAAAAAACCACATTTTCCCCACATTTCTGTGATGGAAAGTTCTGGAATCTGCGTGGATCCACAAATTTCCACCCACCCCGCGTTCCCCAAAGTCCTACGAGAAAAATGGTACCTCACTTGTGCGGGTCGGCCTAGTGCCCGCGACAGGAAACGGCGCAAAACGCAACGTGGTTTTGGAGTGAAAAATGACCCTTTTTTTGGCAAAGTGACTAGCTGTAGATTTTGTACCCTAGCCCTGCCGGCACCTAGGGAAACCTAGCAAACCTATACATTTCTGAAAACTAGACACCCAGGGGAATCCAGGATGGGGTGACTTGACTGCCTCCCACCATGGTCTGTTACCCAGAATCCCTTGCAAACGTAAAAAATTGACAAAAAAAACACATTTTCCCCACATTTCTGTGATGGAAAGTTCTGGAATCTGCGTGGATCCACAAATTTCCACCCACCCCGCGTTCCCCAAAGTCCTACGAGAAAAATGGTACCTCACTTGTGCGGGTCGGCCTAGTGCCCGCGACAGGAAACGGCGCAAAACGCAACGTGGTTTTGGAGTGAAAAATGACCCTTTTTTTGGCAAAGTGACTAGCTGTAGATTTTGTACCCTAGCCCTGCCGGCACCTAGGGAAACCTAGCAAACCTATACATTTCTGAAAACTAGACACCCAGGGGAATCCAGGATGGGGTGACTTGACTGCCTCCCACCATGGTCTGTTACCCAGAATCCCTTGCAAACGTAAAAAATTGACAAAAAAAACACATTTTCCCCACATTTCTGTGATGGAAAGTTCTGGAATCTGCGTGGATCCACAAATTTCCACCCACCCCGCGTTCCCCAAAGTCCTACGAGAAAAATGGTACCTCACTTGTGCGGGTCGGCCTAGTGCCCGCGACAGGAAACGGCGCAAAACGCAACATGGTTTTGGAGTGAAAAATGACCCTTTTTTTGGCAAAGTGACTAGCTGTAGATTTTGTACCCTAGCCCTGCCGGCACCTAGGGAAACCTAGCAAACCTATACATTTCTGAAAACTAGACACCCAGGGGAATCCAGGATGGGGTGACTTGACTGCCTCCCACCATGGTCTGTTACCCAGAATCCCTTGCAAACGTAAAAAATTGACAAAAAAAACACATTTTCCCCACATTTCTGTGATGGAAAGTTCTGGAATCTGCGTGGATCCACAAATTTCCACCCACCCCGCGTTCCCCAAAGTCCTACGAGAAAAATGGTACCTCACTTGTGCGGGTCGGCCTAGTGCCCGCGACAGGAAACGGCGCAAAACGCAACGTGGTTTTGGAGTGAAAAATGACCCTTTTTTTGGCAAAGTGACTAGCTGTAGATTTTGTACCCTAGCCCTGCCGGCACCTAGGGAAACCTAGCAAACCTATACATTTCTGAAAACTAGACACCCAGGGGAATCCAGGATGGGGTGACTTGACTGCCTCCCACCATGGTCTGTTACCCAGAATCCCTAGCAAACGTAAAAAATTGACAAAAAAAACACATTTTCCCCACATTTCTGTGATGGAAAGTTCTGGAATCTGCGTGGATCCACAAATTTCCACCCACCCCGCGTTCCCCAAAGTCCTACGAGAAAAATGGTACCTCACTTGTGCGGGTCGGCCTAGTGCCCGCGACAGGAAACGGCGCAAAACGCAACGTGGTTTTGGAGTGAAAAATGACCCTTTTTTTGGCAAAGTGACTAGCTGTAGATTTTGTACCCTAGCCCTGCCGGCACCTAGGGAAACCTAGCAAACCTATACATTTTTGAAAACTAGACACCCAGGGGAATCCAGGATGGGGTGACTTGACTGCCTCCCACCATGGTCTGTTACCCAGAATCCCTTGCAAACGTAAAAAATTGACAAAAAAAACACATTTTCCCCACATTTCTGTGATGGGAAGTTCTGGAATCTGCGTGGATCCACAAATTTCCACCCACCCCGCGTTCCCCAAAGTCCTACGAGAAAAATGGTACCTCACTTGTGCGGGTCGGCCTAGTGCCCGCGACAGGAAACGGCGCAAAACGCAACGTGGTTTTGGAGTGAAAAATGACCCTTTTTTTGGCAAAGTGACTAGCTGTAGATTTTGTACCCTAGCCCTGCCGGCACCTAGGGAAACCTAGCAAACCTATACATTTCTGAAAACTAGACACCCAGGGGAATCCAGGATGGGGTGACTTGACTGCCTCCCACCATGGTCTGTTACCCAGAATCCCTTGCAAACGTAAAAAATTGACAAAAAAAACACATTTTCCCCACATTTCTGTGATGGAAAGTTCTGGAATCTGCGTGGATCCACAAATTTCCACCCACCCCGCGTTCCCCAAAGTCCTACGAGAAAAATGGTACCTCACTTGTGCGGGTCGGCCTAGTGCCCGCGACAGGAAACGGCGCAAAACGCAACGTGGTTTTGGAGTGAAAAATGACCCTTTTTTTGGCAAAGTGACTAGCTGTAGATTTTGTACCCTAGCCCTGCCGGCACCTAGGGAAACCTAGCAAACCTATACATTTCTGAAAACTAGACACCCAGGGGAATCCAGGATGGGGTGACTTGACTGCCTCCCACCATGGTCAGTTACCCAGAATCCCTTGCAAACGTAAAAAATTGACAAAAAAAACACATTTTCCCCACATTTCTGTGATGGAAAGTTCTGGAATCTGCGTGGATCCACAAATTTCCACCCACCCCGCGTTCCCCAAAGTCCTACGAGAAAAATGGTACCTCACTTGTGCGGGTCGGCCTAGTGCCCGCGACAGGAAACGGCGCAAAACGCAACATGGTTTTGGAGTGAAAAATGACCCTTTTTTTGGCAAAGTGACTAGCTGTAGATTTTGTACCCTAGCCCTGCCGGCACCTAGGGAAACCTAGCAAACCTATACATTTCTGAAAACTAGACACCCAGGGGAATCCAGGATGGGGTGACTTGACTGCCTCCCACCATGGTCTGTTACCCAGAATCCCTTGCAAACGTAAAAAATTGACAAAAAAAACACATTTTCCCCACATTTCTGTGATGGAAAGTTCTGGAATCTGCGTGGATCCACAAATTTCCACCCACCCCGCGTTCCCCAAAGTCCTACGAGAAAAATGGTACCTCACTTGTGCGGGTCAGCCTAGTGCCCGCGACAGGAAACGGCGCAAAACGCAACGTGGTTTTGGAGTGAAAAATGACCCTTTTTTTGGCAAAGTGACTAGCTGTAGATTTTGTACCCTAGCCCTGCCGGCACCTAGGGAAACCTAGCAAACCTATACATTTCTGAAAACTAGACACCCGGCGGTTTCCAGGGAGGTATGGCTTGCGTGGATCCCCCAACGTTTCCTTACCCAGAATCCCCTGCAAACCTCAATTTTTGCTCAAAAAATCACTTTTTTCACACATTTTGGGGTGGGAAAGTAGTGGCATCACCGGGCTCACACAAATTTACCACCACCCAGCGTTCCCCCAGGTCTCCCGGTAAAAATGGTGCCTCACTTGTGTGGGAGGCCCAAGTACCCGCGGCAGGCAAGGGCCCCAAACGTAGTGAGGCGACCTCAAGATGGCCTATCGCCAAATCACCTGGTTTTGCAAGGGGGGTCACTTTGGTTTTTGGCCCGGTGCGCGGCGGCCATCTAGGGAAACCTACCAAACCCAGGCATTTTTGAAAACTAGACACCCGGCGGCTTCCAGGGAGGTATGGCTTGCGTGGATCCCCCAACGTTTCCTTACCCAGAATCCCCTGCAAACCTCAATTTTTGCTCAAAAAATCACTTTTTTCACACATTTTGGGGTGGGAAAGTAGTGGCATCACCGGGCTCACACAAATTTACCACCACCCAGCGTTCCCCCAGGTCTCCCGGTAAAAATGGTGCCTCACTTGTGTGGGAGGCCCAAGTACCCGCGGCAGGCAAGGGCCCCAAAGGTAGTGAGGCCACCTCAAGATGGCCTATCGCCAAACCACCTGGTTTTGCAAGGGGGGTCACTTTGGTTTTTGGCCCGGTGCGCGGCGGCCATCTAGGGAAACCTACCAAACCCAGGCATTTTTGAAAACTAGACACCCGGCGGCTTCCAGGGAGGTATGGCTTGCGTGGATCCCCCAACGTTTCCTTACCCAGAATCCCCTGCAAACCTCAATTTTTGCTCAAAAAATCACTTTTTTCACACATTTTGGGGTGGGAAAGTAGTGGCATCACCGGGCTCACACAAATTTACCACCACCCAGCGTTCCCCCAGGTCTCCCGGTAAAAATGGTGCCTCACTTGTGTGGGAGGCCCAAGTACCCGCGGCAGGCAAGGGCCCCAAAGGTAGTGAGGCCACCTCAAGATGGCCTATCGCCAAACCACCTGGTTTTGCAAGGGGGGTCACTTTGGTTTTTGGCCTGGTGCGCGGCGGCCATCTAGGGAAACCTACCAAACCCAGGCATTTTTGAAAACTAGACACCCGGCGGCTTCCAGGGAGGTATGGCTTGCGTGGATCCCCCAACGTTTCCTTACCCAGAATCCCCTGCAAACCTCAATTGTTGCTCAAAAAATCACTTTTTTCACACATTTTGGGGTGGGAAAGTAGTGGCATCACCGGGCTCACACAAATTTACCACCACCCAGCGTTCCCCCAGGTCTCCCGGTAAAAATGGTGCCTCACTTGTGTGGGAGGCCCAAGTACCCGCGGCAGGCAAGGGCCCCAAAGGTAGTGAGGCCACCTCAAGATGGCCTATCGCCAAACCACCTGGTTTTGCAAGGGGGGTCACTTTGGTTTTTGGCCCGGTGCGCGGCGGCCATCTAGGGAAACCTACCAAACCCAGGCATTTTTGAAAACTAGACACCCGGCGGCTTCCAGGGAGGTATGGCTTGCGTGGATCCCCCAACGTTTCCTTACCCAGAATCCCCTGCAAACCTCAATTTTTGCTCAAAAAATCACTTTTTTCACACATTTTGGGGTGGGAAAGTAGTGGCATCACCGGGCTCACACAAATTTACCACCACCCAGCGTTCCCCCAGGTCTCCCGGTAAAAATGGTGCCTCACTTGTGTGGGAGGCCCAAGTACCCGCGGCAGGCAAGGGCCCCAAAGGTAGTGAGGCCACCTCAAGATGGCCTATCGCCAAACCACCTGGTTTTGCAAGGGGGGTCACTTTGGTTTTTGGCCCGGTGCGCGGCGGCCATCTAGGGAAACCTACCAAACCCAGGCATTTTTGAAAACTAGACACCCGGCGGCTTCCAGGGAGGTATGGCTTGCGTGGATCCCCCAACGTTTCCTTACCCAGAATCCCCTGCAAACCTCAATTTTTGCTCAAAAAATCACTTTTTTCACACATTTTGGGGTGGGAAAGTAGTGGCATCACCGGGCTCACACAAATTTACCACCACCCAGCGTTCCCCCAGGTCTCCCGGTAAAAATGGTGCCTCACTTGTGTGGGAGGCCCAAGTACCCGCGGCAGGCAAGGGCCCCAAAGGTAGTGAGGCCACCTCAAGATGGCCTATCGCCAAACCACCTGGTTTTGCAAGGGGGGTCACTTTGGTTTTTGGCCCGGTGCGCGGCGGCCATCTAGGGAAACCTACCAAACCCAGGCATTTTTGAAAACTAGACACCCGGCGGCTTCCAGGGAGGTATGGCTTGCGTGGATCCCCCAACGTTTCCTTACCTAGAATCCCCTGCAAACCTCAATTTTTGCTCAAAAAATCACTTTTTTCACACATTTTGGGGTGGGAAAGTAGTGGCATCACCGGGCTCACACAAATTTACCACCACCCAGCGTTCCCCCAGGTCTCCCGGTAAAAATGGTGCCTCACTTGTGTGGGAGGCCCAAGTACCCGCGGCAGGCAAGGGCCCCAAAGGTAGTGAGGCCACCTCAAGATGGCCTATCGCCAAACCACCTGGTTTTGCAAGGGGGGTCACTTTGGTTTTTGGCCCGGTGCGCGGCGGCCATCTAGGGAAACCTACCAAACCCAGGCATTTTTGAAAACTAGACACCCGGCGGCTTCCAGGGAGGTATGGCTTGCGTGGATCCCCCAACGTTTCCTTACCCAGAATCCCCTGCAAACCTCAATTTTTGCTCAAAAAATCACTTTTTTCACACATTTTGGGGTGGGAAAGTAGTGGCATCACCGGGCTCACACAAATTTACCACCACCCAGCGTTCCCCCAGGTCTCCCGGTAAAAATGGTGCCTCACTTGTGTGGGAGGCCCAAGTACCCGCGGCAGGCCAGGACAACAAACGTAGTGAGGCGACCTTTGGGATAGGCAATGTTGATGTTGCCTCACTACGTTTGGGGCCCTTGCCTGCCGCGGGTACTTGGGCCTCCCACACAAGTGAGGCACCATTTTTACCGGGAGACCTGGGGGAACGCTGGGTGGTGGTAAATTTGTGTGAGCCCGGTGATGCCACTACTTTCCCACCCCAAAATGTGTGAAAAAAGTGATTTTTTGAGCAAAAATTGAGGTTTGCAGGGGATTCTGGGTAAGGAAACGTTGGGGGATCCACGCAAGCCATACCTCCCTGGAAGCCGCCGGGTGTCTAGTTTTCAAAAATGCCTGGGTTTGGTAGGTTTCCCTAGATGGCCGCCGCGCACCGGGCCAAAAACCAAAGTGACCCCCCTTGCAAAACCAGGTGGTTTGGCGATAGGCCATCTTGAGGTGGCCTCACTACCTTTGGGGCCCTTGCCTGCCGCGGGTACTTGGGCCTCCCACACAAGTGAGGCACCATTTTTACCGGGAGACCTGGGGGAACGCTGGGTGGTGGTAAATTTGTGTGAGCCCGGTGATGCCACTACTTTCCCACCCCAAAATGTGTGAAAAAAGTGATTTTTTGAGCAAAAATTGAGGTTTGCAGGGGATTCTGGGTAAGGAAACGTTGGGGGATCCACGCAAGCCATACCTCCCTGGAAGCCGCCGGGTGTCTAGTTTTCAAAAATGCCTGGGTTTGGTAGGTTTCCCTAGATGGCCGCCGCGCACCGGGCCAAAAACCAAAGTGACCCCCCTTGCAAAACCAGGTGGTTTGGCGATAGGCCATCTTGAGGTGGCCTCACTACCTTTGGGGCCCTTGCCTGCCGCGGGTACTTGGGCCTCCCACACAAGTGAGGCACCATTTTTACCGGGAGACCTGGGGGAACGCTGGGTGGTGGTAAATTTGTGTGAGCCCGGTGATGCCACTACTTTCCCACCCCAAAATGTGTGAAAAAAGTGATTTTTTGAGCAAAAATTGAGGTTTGCAGGGGATTCTGGGTAAGGAAACGTTGGGGGATCCACGCAAGCCATACCTCCCTGGAAGCCGCCGGGTGTCTAGTTTTCAAAAATGCCTGGGTTTGGTAGGTTTCCCTAGATGGCCGCCGCGCACCGGGCCAAAAACCAAAGTGACCCCCCTTGCAAAACCAGGTGGTTTGGCGATAGGCCATCTTGAGGTGGCCTCACTACCTTTGGGGCCCTTGCCTGCCGCGGGTACTTGGGCCTCCCACACAAGTGAGGCACCATTTTTACCGGGAGACCTGGGGGAACGCTGGGTGGTGGTAAATTTGTGTGAGCCCGGTGATGCCACTACTTTCCCACCCCAAAATGTGTGAAAAAAGTGATTTTTTGAGCAAAAATTGAGGTTTGCAGGGGATTCTGGGTAAGGAAACGTTGGGGGATCCACGCAAGCCATACCTCCCTGGAAGCCGCCGGGTGTCTAGTTTTCAAAAATGCCTGGGTTTGGTAGGTTTCCCTAGATGGCCGCCGCGCACCGGGCCAAAAACCAAAGTGACCCCCCTTGCAAAACCAGGTGGTTTGGCGATAGGCCATCTTGAGGTGGCCTCACTACCTTTGGGGCCCTTGCCTGCCGCGGGTACTTGGGCCTCCCACACAAGTGAGGCACCATTTTTACCGGGAGACCTGGGGGAACGCTGGGTGGTGGTAAATTTGTGTGAGCCCGGTGATGCCACTACTTTCCCACCCCAAAATGTGTGAAAAAAGTGATTTTTTGAGCAAAAATTGAGGTTTGCAGGGGATTCTGGGTAAGGAAACGTTGGGGGATCCACGCAAGCCATACCTCCCTGGAAGCCGCCGGGTGTCTAGTTTTCAAAAATGCCTGGGTTTGGTAGGTTTCCCTAGATGGCCGCCGCGCACCGGGCCAAAAACCAAAGTGACCCCCCTTGCAAAACCAGGTGGTTTGGCGATAGGCCATCTTGAGGTGGCCTCACTACCTTTGGGGCCCTTGCCTGCCGCGGGTACTTGGGCCTCCCACACAAGTGAGGCACCATTTTTACCGGGAGACCTGGGGGAACGCTGGGTGGTGGTAAATTTGTGTGAGCCCGGTGATGCCACTACTTTCCCACCCCAAAATGTGTGAAAAAAGTGATTTTTTGAGCAAAAATTGAGGTTTGCAGGGGATTCTGGGTAAGGAAACGTTGGGGGATCCACGCAAGCCATACCTCCCTGGAAGCCGCCGGGTGTCTAGTTTTCAAAAATGCCTGGGTTTGGTAGGTTTCCCTAGATGGCCGCCGCGCACCGGGCCAAAAACCAAAGTGACCCCCCTTGCAAAACCAGGTGGTTTGGCGATAGGCCATCTTGAGGTGGCCTCACTACCTTTGGGGCCCTTGCCTGCCGCGGGTACTTGGGCCTCCCACACAAGTGAGGCACCATTTTTACTGGGAGACCTGGGGGAACGCTGGGTGGTGGTAAATTTGTGTGAGCCCGGTGATGCCACTACTTTCCCACCCCAAAATGTGTGAAAAAAGTGATTTTTTGAGCAAAAATTGAGGTTTGCAGGGGATTCTGGGTAAGGAAACGTTGGGGGATCCACGCAAGCCATACCTCCCTGGAAGCCGCCGGGTGTCTAGTTTTCAAAAATGCCTGGGTTTGGTAGGTTTCCCTAGATGGCCGCCGCGCACCGGGCCAAAAACCAAAGTGACCCCCCTTGCAAAACCAGGTGGTTTGGCGATAGGCCATCTAGAGGTGTCCTCACTACCTTTGGGGCCCTTGCCTGCCGCGGGTACTTGGGCCTCCCACACAAGTGAGGCACCATTTTTACCGGGAGACCTGGGGGAACGCTGGGTGGTGGTAAATTTGTGTGAGCCCGGTGATGCCACTACTTTCCCACCCCAAAATGTGTGAAAAAAGTGATTATTTGGGCAAAAATTGAGGTTTGCAGGGGATTCTAGGTAAGGAAACGTTGGGGGATCCACGCAAGCCATACCTCCCTGGAAGCCGCCGAGTGTCTACTTTTCAGAAATGCGTGGGTTGGAAAGGTTTCCCTAGATGCCCGCCGATCCCTGGGCAAAAAACAAAAGTAACCCCCCTTGCATAACCAGATTACCTATTGTTACTACAGCGTGAGAATTTAGGAATAATACTGCAAAGAAAATGTGGCAGACAATTTGAGGTTTACAGGACAATGGGGATAAAAAATATTTTTCAAATCACTAGAGAGACATCACCATAAACTCCCAAAGGTTTTCGACAATATCTACAGTTGGTGGGTTATTCTTACATGGAAAGTGTACCTTGGCAGAGAAACAAAAAAAAAAGATTCCTGCACAACCATCTATTCCTCAAACACACACACATACTGGTTGGATTTGGCACGAGGGCAAGTCATGGTTCAGTGTATTAAATTTTATTAACAAGAGATTTCACAAATATGAAATGCACTGTCAATAATTAAATTCACAAAAAACCAAACCAATGACTTGCAGCTCGTGAGCTGTAAAGCCACGTCAAGGCACCAACCGCTTTACAGGCCATTCACACACCTTTCATACGTGATACAAACAAGACCATTCGCACCACCAGGTACAAAAGCAACACAGTACAAAAATCACCAAAAAGGGACAAGGTACACCCTGCTTCAAAAAAACAAATATTACTGCACAGTCATCTAACCCGCAAGCACACGCACATACTGGTTGGATTTGGCACGAGGGTGAGTGATGGTTCAGTAGATAAAATTGTATTACCAAGTGATTTCACAAAAAATGAAATGCACTGGTAATAATTGAAAGGGCAAGAAACTGAACCATTGACTCACAGCTCGTGAGCTGTAAAGCCACGACAAGGCACCAACCTCTTTACAGGCCATTCATACACCTTTCATACGTGTGAGACATACAAAACCATTCACACCGCCAGCCGCGGGCCCATCACATAACAAAACTCACACCGGCACACAGCGCCATTCAAGGGCCCATCACTTTCACACGCCCACAATCCAGACACAGCAACTACACAGGCAGAAGGATTGCGTGGAGTGGCACTCAGCTAGCAGTGTGTGTAGTGACCAGCAGAAAGTCACTACTCGCACACAGCCAGCCAAGCACCGGTCGACACACACCGCTAGCCAAACGCCAGTCCACGCACACCGCTAGCCAAGCGCCAGTCCAGGCACACCGCCATCCAATCGCCAGTCCAGGCACACCGGCAGCCAATCGCCAATCCACCTACACCGCCAGCCAAGCTCCAGTCCACGGACACCACCAGACAAGCACCATTCCACGCACACCACCAGCCAAGCTCCAGTCCACACACACCACCAGACAAGCTCCAGTCCACGGACACCACCAGCCAAGCTCCAGTCCACGGACACCACCAGCCAAACACCAGTCCGCACACACCACCAGTCCACACACACTGCCAGCCAAGTACCAGTCCACGCACAGCGCCAGCCAAGCACCATTCCACGCACACCACCAGCCAAGCACCATTCCACGCACACCGCCAGCCAAGCACCATTCCACGCACACCACCAGCCACGCACACCGCCAGCCAAGCACCATTCCACGCACACCACCAGCCACGCACCAGTCCACGCACACCGCCAGTCCATGCACACCGCCAGTCCACGCACACCGTCAGCCAAGCACCATTCCACGCACACCACCAACCAAGTGCCAGTCCACACACACCAACAGCCAAGCGCAAGCCTACACACACCGCCATCACATTTTGGATTTTTTTAGAAAAAAATAAAAACACAAACAAATTGCAAATAGATACAAATCTTCTAACAGAAAATCAGCAACTAAATACATTGCACTAACACCAACATTGAAACAGAATCAAATTATCCAAAGAATACAGACCAGCCAGTTCACTTTACCACTCAAGAATCCTCCCAAAAATTTTTTCGCGTGTGGTACGCTCTAAAACAAGCAGAGAGACACAGTGCAGGATGAGAGGGACAATCGGGGCAGTACATACGACACTCCTTCCGCAAACCTCTTCGCCAACAGACTCTACATCTCCTACTGGGAAAATCTTTTGCGGGTGTGGGAGGAATGTGTTCTGGAAAGTGGCGTTCTTTCAATCTAGCAACATCCTCCACCAGTCCAACTCTAGGAACACTTGCCTGTTCCACTACAACAAGGCTGCCTATTACAGACTCCTGAAACTTAACAAAAGTCATCTTTGACTCAGGGCAAGAATCCTGGAACACAACAAAAGCATTAAACATTGCCAAGTGGAAAAGATGGATAGCCAACTTCTTGTACCAAATGTAAGCCTTACGAAGAGCAGTGTAAGGTTCCAACCTCTGATCTACTCTGTCAACACCACCCATGTACCTATTATAGTCTAAAACACATACAGGTTTGCGCGCTTCAGCGACCTGACCCCAAACAGTCACAGGTGCAGTGCTTTCATCATGGATGGAAGTCAGCATGTAGACATCTCTCCTGTCTGTAAACTTCACAGCAAGAAGCTCCTGGCAACGCAACGCACTGCACTGTCCCCGCACAAGCTTTTGACAAACAAGTTCTTTCGGAAAACCTTTACGGTTACAGCGAACTGTGCCACAAGCAAAAGTGTCCACTTTGGCCAATTCCCTGAACAACCGTACACCAGTGTAGAAGTTATCTACATATAAATGGTGGCCTTTGTTAAAAAATCCTCTTCCAAGTTCCCAAACAATTTTCTCAGTCACTCCAAAAGTGGACGGACAACCAGGGAGGTTAAACCTAGATTCCTTACCGGTGTACACCCTGAAATTAGAGACATATCCAGTCCTACTGTCACACAGCATATACAGCTTTATTCCATAGCGTGCCCTCTTACTAGGAATGTATTGCCTAAAAACCAAGCGGCCCTTGAACAACACCAAAGACTCATCCACTGCAATTTCTCTACCAGGGGCATAAATCTCAGAAAATCGATCAACAAAGTGATCAAGGACAGGCCTAATCTTAAAAAGACGGTCACAATCAGGGTGATCTCGTGGCAACGCTAAACCATTATCTACAAAGTGCATCATCCGAAGCAGAAGCAAATACCTGTCACGACTCATGACTGCCGGAAAAATAGACGTTGCCATCAAGGGACTGCTAGACCAATATGAAGCCAATGATGGCTTCCTTAGCAAGCCCATCAAAAAAGTTA
Source organism: Triturus cristatus (assembly GCF_964204655.1). Classification (NCBI taxonomy): domain Eukaryota; kingdom Metazoa; phylum Chordata; class Amphibia; order Caudata; family Salamandridae; genus Triturus; species Triturus cristatus. The sequence continues at coordinate 1,147,415,518 of NC_140585.1, forward strand.
AACCCAAGAACTTCTTCATCTCTTCAACATTTGTGGGAGTCCACCGGGTAGCTCTAGAGTGTGGCTTAAGACTGGCACTGTTGTCCCTCAAAAACTGTTCGGCATACAAATTAGTCTGCTCAACAATCTCTGCCAAAAACACATCGTCCATAAACAACTGAAAAAAATTTACAGGCAAAAAGTTCTCGGTATTCACTCTAGACCCTGGAACACCAGTAAACTCAGGAAATTCCGGCTGCACCATGCCAGGGGCAACCCAGAGGTCATCACTTTCAACGGGAAGACTTGCAGCCCCAGCCTGCAGCCCAGATGTCTCTTGCCGCACTACACCAACGGAAAGGCTTGCAGCCCCAGCCTGCAGCCCAGATGCCTCTTGCCGCACTACACCAACGGGAAGCCTTGCAGTCCCAGCCTGCAGCCCAGATGTCTCTTGCCGCACTACACCAACGGGAAGCCTTGCAGTCCCAGCCTGCAGCCCAGATGCCTCTTGCCGCACTATCGGCACATCAGTCTCCTCCTCTAACACAGGCACTTCATCCGCGCTAAGAGTATCTTCATCATCCGATGACCCCATACGGAGAGAAAACTCACTGCCAGAATCGTCCCCTGCCCCCTCTCCCTCAGAAGCAGAGTCAGTCTCTGACCCAATATCAGAGGAAGACTCAAACAGCAAACCAACAACCTGCTGAGCAGTCATCCTGCGGCTAGCCATTATACCTACTAAGATGGAAGACTGCACAAACAAGTCAACAACAACCAACAATGTGCAAACCAAGTAAGTAAAGAAATGTGTACCTTATATCAATAAGATCAATGTACTCAAAAACTATACAATCCAAAATCAAAAGAGACAGCTACACTCACCAGAAACAAACTGCAGTGACACAGCAAAGACCAACGATATCAAACTAGAAAGAAGAAAAAAAAACAAATTACTCACAAGACAACAAAATACACATCATGCACCAATGCAAAAAGTTTTTGAAACTCAAAAACCAAACATACTGCTATTATTACACCATTTGCAAAAAAAAACAGGCAGAGAAATCAAACACATTTGCATTGTACAAAAAAACAGTCTCTTACCAAACTACACAAACAGCAAAACCACCAGAACCAAAATGTCACCGTGAACAGAAGAAAAGCCTTCACCTAGAACAAAAAAGTAAACAAAAAAAACATTACAATTGGAAATCACAAAACATATAACAATAAACATTATAACATGCCATGTCACTACCCAAATGGTCAATCGGTTTGTGTGCCAGGTCAGGCAGAAAACAGCAGGAAAAAAAAGGCTATTCAGTCCCGGGGCAGGTGACCCAAATACATATAACAAATTGCACCCTGGAAGCGAGGGGTCACTTCTATTTCTAATTGAACTAATTCCCTGGTGTCTAGTGGGCTTTTCTGCCTCCAATGGGAGCAGAAACGGCAAAAAAATAAAACCGATCTGCCCACAGAGGGGGCAGAAAAGTCTTCAAAACATTTAGGGGCCCAAGGAAGCGACCCTTGCCCAAGGGGTCGCTTCCTACAATAATATTTATATCCCTGGTGTCTAGTGGGCTTTTCTGCCCCCCCCCAAAGAGCAGAAACGGACAGAAAGACGACCAATCTGCCCCCAGGGGGGGGCAGAAAAGTATTCTAAAAAATTAGGCCGCAAAGGAAGCGACCCTTGCCCAAGGGGTCGCTTCCTACATAAAGAAAAAGACATCCCTGGTGTCTAGTGGGCTTTTCTGCCCCCCCTGGGGGCAGAAACGGGCAGAAAGACGACCGATCCTCCCCCAGGGGGGGCAGAAAAGTCTCCTAATCACTTTACCACCCTAGGAAGCGACCCTTGCCCAAGGGGTCGCTTCCTACATAACGAAATAGACATCCCTGGTGTCTAGTGGGCTTTTCTGCCCCCCCTAGGGGGAGAAACGGACAGAAAGAAGACCGATCTGCCCCCAGGGGGGGCAGAAAAGTCTTCAAATTATTTGGCCCCCAAAGGAAGCGACCCTTGCCTAAGGGGTCGCTTCCTACATAGCATAACCAATATCCCTGGTGTCTAGTGGGCTTTTCTGCCCCCCCCGGGGGCAGAAACGCGCAGAAAGCGGACCGATCTGCCCCCAGGGGGGGCAGAAAAGACTTCAACAAAATTTGCCCCCAAGGAAGCGACCCTTGCCCAAGGGGTCGCTTCCTACATAGTAGGAACAGCATCCCTGGTGACTAGTGGGCTTTTCTGCCCCCCCCGGGGGCAGAAACGCGCAGAAAGCGGGCCGATCTGCCCCCAGGGGGGGCAGAAAAGACTTTGCCAAATTTTCGTCCCCAAGGAAGCGACCCTTGCCTAAGGGGTCGCTTCCCAAACTCCAAATCCAAAATCCCTGGTGTCTAGTGGGGCATCCCTACTCCACGATCGCGACGCTGTGCGCGATCGTGGAGCAGGAATGCCCTGTATTGAGAGATCGGGGGAGAGGAAATACTCTTTCCTCTCCCCCGATGCCTCAATACTAGAGATTTCACCGCCGCGGCCCCCACCAGACGCCAAACACCTACCTCTGCTCCCCTCGGACGCGCTGGAAGAAATGGATTCCAGCGCGTCCAACGCTTCCTGATGACGCCGGCGCGCGCTGTGCGCGCTGACGTCATCAGAAAGCGTGGGGGGGCTCGGGGGGGGTCGGGGGTGGCAGCGGAAGCTCTTCCGCTGCCACCCCCGTAAAGGGGGCCAAGATCGAGGGACAAGGGGGGGAGCGCCAGCGCTTCCCCCGGGGGCTGTCCTCATGACGGAACGGTTCCGTCATGAGCACAGCCCAACCGATGCTCATGACGGAACCGTTCCGTCATGAGCATCGAAGGGGTTAAAGGCCCTATCTGATAGACATCTCGCCGCAGATTCCTTTACTTTTGAATTCTCCCCAGTCGTCAGACTGGATCGGCGCACGGACGTCAGTTTCTTCTTTTCCAAGCTGTAACACGGATTCAGAGAAGCAGTTCCTCAGGCTGTTTTTTGGCCTATTTCGACAAGTTTTTGTCAGTGGGAACAGTGTGCCTTTTCCATAAGTCTTCAGGCTTTAAGCCTTGTGGGTCTTGTACTCGACAAATGTTGGTCACAGACCCTCATTCAGTTTGTATGTGGTGTTTGGGGAACACCACAACTCAGAAGAATGCGGCTCCTGCCAGAAGCTGAAGCCGAAGGCATGACGCATGAAGTTCTTTGTGGCATGACTGACGAGGCCTTCGGACACTTCACGACGGTCTTGGTCTTCAGCTTTTCATTCGGAAGTCTGTTCACGTGCCCATTCCAGGAGTCTGAGTCGTTTACGGGGGCATCACTCTCCATCGTCGTCCCAAGGTAAGTGTAAGTGGTTGTAGTCGCGGCACCTCCGTCTTCTCCGCATAGAGACCCTGTCTCTTACGGCTGTTACTTCTCACCTGTTGAGGAGTCTAGTCACGGCTGGGGACTTTGATAGCCCAAATGAAGGAATATTATAATTCGCTTCATCTTATATTTGGACCCCCACCTTCTTCTGGAGCCCCTTCGGGCTCCGTCGAGGTGAGAGGAGTCTCTGCCAGATAATACATTACCAAAGGTAAGTAACTTGTTTGTCTTTCTTCATATGTCTTTTGAAAAGCCATTCTTGTTTAGATTGCCGCTAGTAACACATTTTCTAAAAGAGAAAAGGAAGCCAAAGTCACCATTGAGATCCAGAAGTAGATCGAGATCAGGAACTATTCCATCCAAGAGATTCCACAAAAAGCAGATGAAAGACCACACACCACCGCAAAAAAAGAGAGAAAAAGACTACTCATCTAGTCCTCACCTGGATGAGTACCTGTTTGGGGTGTTTCCTCTATGCCTAAGGCCTACAGTGCTCAGACTGAGGGATTTAAAAAAGCAGTGTTGGAAATCTTGTCTTCTCCTTCCTCTTCGGCATCTTTGCCAGCTCTTAAGGGGTTTTCTACTTAGCCAGCACCAGCAGTGCACTTGAGAAGTTGATGGCTTATTTGCCCGTTTCAGCTCTCAAGCCCTCGATTTTGCCCTCTCAAAAGTTGGTGATAAAGATATTTTAATTGGGACTACTTCATACTCCAGTGTGAAGTCATTGCCATTGGCACTGTTGCCAGCGTCGCTGGCTCTTCCTTATGTGGTTCTTCCCACACAGTGCACATTTTCCTGTCATATTTCTCAGAAGGAAGATTATCAAAGATAAGCAAATTGTTCTTTTTGCAAGGCAGGGGCCTTCTTGCTGAGATGCTATCACTGCTCAGCCTGCTTTTCGATCAACATGCTAGCTCTGTTTGATAACTGTCATTCATGTGGCGATAGAGTCTTGAAGGATGAGTATTATGTAGTGCATTCTGTCTTCCAAATTTTCATTCATCTCTATTTTTGCGCCTAATACATTCTCTCACAATTTGTTGCCCCCTGACTTAAGGTTGGCTAACTTTGTCTCTCTGTTCCTTCTCTGAATTAAACCAGAAATCCTGTTGCGAAAGTGGATGGAGAGGATGAACGTTTCTATTTAAGGATAGTTTGCCAGGGATCTTTGCCTGAGAAGACTGGAGCAGGCCTGACGTACTAAACAGTTTGCATTCTCAAAGCTAGTGCAGCAAACTTTGTGAATGCAAAGTCAGAATTTGTAATGTACAACTGTGCTTTGCAATTTTTAACGAGGGTTACAAATTACAGTGCAAGCATTGCAAACCATTTCTGGCACAACTGTAAGTTGAATTGTAAGAATCATTCTTCCCCCTTGAGATTGTGAGCATATCTGAAATCACAAACCATGAAGTTATTAGTGCGAACCAAATGCAGGCAGTAGCTGTTAGAAATGACCATCTTTTGCGTGTTATTTCCCCAGATTTTAACCTTCTGCATCTGAACCAGAGTTAAAGTGCGAGCACTTTTTCCTTTAAACTTGATCAAATTAGCATCCACCGGACTTCCACTTTTGATTTAATTGTAAGTCCCTAGTCTACAGTACTACATGTATCCAGGCCCAGTAAATTAAATGCTACTAGTGGGCTGCAGCAGTCCGTGTGCCACTGACTAAAGTAGCACTGTAAAACATGTCTCAGGCCTACCATTGGAGCCTGTGTGCAGTTTAAATCTGCCATTTTGACCTTCCAAATAAATCTTTTGCAGGCCTAAACCTTCCTTTTTAATACCTGTAAGTCGCCCCTGAAGTAGGTCATAAAGGCTCATAGGGCATGGTATTTAAAACACAGGACAATGTTTTACATGTCCTGGCAGTAAAAAATCTCCAAAGTCGTTTTTCAAGGCAGGCCTCCCATAGACTAACACTGGTTTACCCTATTACATTTAATAAGTGATCTATTCAGTTTGGGAACAGCTATAAAAAGTTCTTCCACTCAATTAAATTGTAATTTAATGGGAAAGTTGGATTTTAAGTTACTATTTTAAAAAGTTGGCATGTCTCTGTCTAAAGTTTCTATGGTGTGTGAGTTCCCAGTTGCCCTACGGCTGGTAATGGCTCTCCCACTGGGAAATGTGTATTGGGGCCAGACAGTAGATAAATGGGCCTCTGTGTAGAGGGGGGTAGGGCTTTCTGACAGGATTGCTATTTGAAAAAGTTGGCATTTCTCTGTCTAAAGTTTCTATGGTGTGTGAGTGGCCAGTTGCCCTACGGCTGGTAATGGCTCTCCCACTGGGAAATGTGTATTGGGGCCAGACAGTAGATAAATGGGCCTCTGTGTAGAGGGGGGTAGGGCTTTCTGACAGGATGGCTTTGGAGGGATGGGGGACTTATGCCCTGATGACACTTCAAAGGAAATTGCCTCCAGCACACAAAAAGGAACCTGTCACCAGGCCTGCACCTGCCTTTGTCCCACTAGCCAGCTGGAGCCAAATCCAGGGAAACTGAAGGAAATGGCCAGGGATAGTTTGGGAGTAGACCAGGGATTGCCCCCAATGACAGGTTGGCACTCTGCATAAAAGTTGCAGCCTGAAAACCTAGAATCAGAACACTCCTGGACCAGTGGAGACTCACAAAAGGTGATGGGATGATGTTTGCAATATTCTATCCACTGGTAATCGTTTGGGATAGCATTCCAACCCATCGTTTTTTTACCCACCATGCCACCTTGGATTAGACCGAGCTATATGCTAATCAGCCTTCACCATGCTCCAATAGGAACAGCCCAGCCCGAACTGCCATGCCAGGTCCTCTCCAAACCGGGACATAAGCAACCAAGGGCCAGTTTCATCCTAATTGGGGGTCTTCAGTCGGGTGTAGCTTGGTTCCAGTGGCACAGTATGCAAGGGACACATGTTTGGGCATTCCCATATCCATTTAGGACTGTACTCCAAACACACAAAAGTTAATGCTAACATCCTCCCATCACCTTTTGTGTGTTGAGTCTCAGAAGAAGGTCTGCTGGTGTCTGAAGTCAGAAGAAAGACTGGACCTGCTTGCCTTGATGCCACCACCCCGAAGTGACTCCAAGGGTTTGTTGGCTAGTCTCCTGTTTGAACTAAAGGGACACAACAAGCTTCCAGAGGCCTTTCATTCGAACTGCCCATCCGATCAATACCAACTAGTCCTGCCTAAACTTTGCTGCTGACCTCTGCTGGAGTGAGTTCTAAACCCCAAGTGGTGCTTCCCCCCCGTCCTCCCCACCCCCCAAGTCCTGGACCATTGGCTAGTGTTAGAGTGCACTCCTCCAACCTTACAACTGCAAGGTGAAGACCCAGCAGATCTGAGCTCTTTGCGTTGAAAAGAGCCACCCGCAGCCTCTTTGCAAGTGGACTTCACTGAGGCCAACTCGGGAACTACAACTGACTGGAGACTAGACCATCCTTGGTACAGACCCTGGACTTCAACCGCATGGGCTCCTGGAGTCGATAACGACCGCCCGCGTTTCCTATCAAGGCGAAGTTCCGATTATCGCTTGGCTTTTTACACGGACAACGACCTCGCACTGGTCCCCACCAACCCGAAATTCCCACTGAGGAGTAGTACTTCAGCAACCTGCTGTCTCTAGATCCAGCCTTCAGCCCGACCTGCTGACGACCTCGTGGACGAGAGCTTCTAGTGTGATACAGGACTAAGTTCCAAGGTAAACTTTACACCGAGACAAACCTGGTCCCTGTATCCAACTCACATTCCATCACGGTCAGCCTTAACTTTTTGACTCTGACCCAGCCCAGTGCGACAAGATAACGTGATTTGTGCTTTACGCTTTTTGGTGTCGTTTCTACTGAAATCTTTAAAAATTCATATCTCAGTTCCACTTATTGGATTGTTGTTTTGGTGTCATTTTATTTATTGAGAGATTCTCTTTTTGTAAATTGTTTTGGGATTTTTCTTGTGTTGTGAATTCACTTTATTACTGTTTGAGTGTTGCAAAATACTTTATATATTGCCTCTAAGTTAAGCCTGACTGCTTTGTGCCAAGCTACCAGAGGATTAAGAACAAGTTTATTTATTAATATTTGTGGTTTACATTGACAAGGATTGTGATTATTTCTTGAAGTGGGTCTCACCCCCCTTTGACAAGTACCCCAATTTCTTTCAGTAACTATTTGCATAGTGTGTAATCTTTTGAAATTTGACAGCTTGACCTCTGCTTGGGCAGGCTGCAGACATCAGGAGCTGCAGACTTTGGTCCACTGCGTGTCCAGCTTCCCATGCCTGACCGCATGCACTCTCTTCTGGAGCACTAATGCACCAAGAGAGAAAGAGCCCTTGCTGTTCACCATGTGCTCCTTTAACAAGAGTGAGTGGAGGTTAAGCATGGCATTTGCTTGTACCAATAACTGGGACAAGCAACAGTGAGCGGGAAGTAAAGGCTACTGGTACAGAGTTCTCAAGCACCCGACTGTGGAAGTGGACATCGAAGTAAGTGTTCTTCTCCCAAAGTCCTTCCACAGGCCATCTGCTCCTAGCTTGCTGCCAGGCAGCAGCAGTTCTCTGTTTAATGGTTGCAGCAGGAGGCCTTCGCTGCCCGCTCCAAGTTTGCAGCACAAGCGGTCCTCACAGCGAGCCCATGTTTATTTTTTGAGCAGGTGGCTCCTGTCTATGCCTCCTGCTCCGTGTTCACCGGAAGGAGAGAGGTTAGAATGGAGCCCATGTTTAATTTTTTGGTCTCGCCTAGTGTTGCCGCGCATGCGCTGCTTGCTCTGCGAGACATATAGTGAGAGAGGAGATTTTGGAAGGGGACTTGAAGCCCCGCCCATCACTTTCATTGGGTCGCGTCCGCGTTTATGCTAAACGCTGGCTTCCCATTGAAAAGGATGCTTTTTGGTCACTGCCCTTTCTCCCTTTTGGACGGCCCATCCGGACTGGGTCGTCTGCTTCACGGCTGTCGTGAAGCACTTATCTTTAGGGGGGGCCTTCTGTTTCTAATTAGCATGGCCTTAGCGCGGCCATGCTAATTAGAAACAGATGGCCCCACCTAAAGATAAGGTTATTTCAGCAGCGCCAGCAGTGAGGGCGCGTTCTTTCCCATCATCCGGCTGAATAAAGAACTTGTTTACATTCCAAATGGGTTTTACTGGCGGCGCCCACAAGGTCGTATTACATGCAATTTGTAAACAACTTTAGAGAGCGCGTCTGGACCACTATATGTGCTGTCTGCAACTCAGCGCTTTTTGAGCAGCACCCGATTATTCTACTACGAGACACGCTCACGGTACACCAGCGCCTGTGACTAACTATGCAGTGGCTGCGAGCCATGCTCCCGCAACCGAGACTGGTGTGCTGAAAATAAAATGCCTTCCCCTCGCTATGCTTTCTAGCCACGCTGCATGTACAAAGTTCATTAGGGGCGCACTTACCATAAACCAGCGCTTTGTGATCAATTACATGGTGGCTGTGAGCCGCGCCCCCACAACCAACACTGCCATGCTGTAAATAAAATGCTTCCCCCTTATTGTGCTTTTAAGCCGGGCTGCCTCCTCAGAGTTCATTGGGGGGCAAGTTGCTCATGGGGACAAGTGACCCGACGACCTTCTGCCCCCCAGAGAAAGTGTTAAGTTCTATTTCGCTTACTAGAGTACTCGCTAATGCTGCTGCAATAATGGCCCGCCCTTCACTATCACGTGAAATTTGCTGCAAGTAAAATGTAAACTCTGGCTCAGAGGCTCGTCAGGGGCCCGCTACATATCGAAATACCTCAGCAGTTATCTCCCACCTCATGCCTAAAACTGTCAGGTTATTTCAGAATTTATTGGTATTTAGCGCATAAGAAGGTTTGCGGAGGCTTTTAGCTGTGGGTCATGAATCGGAACGAACTCAAGGTTTGCCAACCTTGGGAGGCTGCGTGTGTCTTGCCGAGACTGGAGCTAACAATACACCAATCTCAGCAGTGAATGTTTAACTCCTACTGAGCGAGGCTACATTGCAGTAATATGCAATAATGTGCTGCATTGCTAAATACTTAACAGGTCCCAAAGGCGGGACCGATTGCATTGCAAATGCTTGTTAGGTAAAGGGGCTCTTACCTAAGTTGGATGTTCCGTATTTACAGCCGGGTCTGACTTTCCGTCTTTACAACCGGGTCGCAGAAGTGGGAAACGGAGGGGCTGGAGTGGGCCTGACAGCGGGCCCATGTTTAATTGGAGGAGGAGGTGGCTCCTGTTTATTCCACCTGCACCATGTTGTCTGTTGAGACCTATACAAAGGGCTCTACCATTGATTTATTCCTGCATTTCATATATTTCTTGTTTTATCACCTTGTGTGCCTTTTAGGGTATTTTTGTGTATGGTTATTACACGTGGGCAGCAGAGGCATATTACTTCTGTTTCATAGGTACTTGAGGGGGGGGTCGAATTTTTGACCTGCGTAGATTTGCCAGGGAGTGGGGGTTCATATTTTGGTACTGATAATCTGAAAGAAACACGTTAGTTAGATTCCTCACCTTAGAATATCCCCAGGCGTCAGGCTGGATCCGGAAAGATTTTTGTAGCAATACCCCTTGCGCGTCGCTAGGCGTCGTCTGCGGCTCCGCGTCCGTCGTCGGCGTTGTGCGCCGGAATGACGTCGTCGGAGTACTTAGAGGCCGCCCTCGCGCGCTGACGTCAGTTCTTCTTTTTTCCGCGCCAGTAAGCGCCGATCCGGGAAGAGCTTGCCCCTAGTAATTTTTTGACTAACTTTTTTGACTCTCTTTGGTCTATCGACTCGACTCTGGTGCCGGTAGGATGCCTGGTTTTACAGCCTGTGACACCTGTCATCGCCTGATGTCGGTGACGGATCACCATCGCCGGTGCCTTTATTGCCTGGGGGCCGACCATGACGCAGAGTCGTGCCTCGATTGCCAGGCCTTGACATCGAAAGCTAGGTGGGAGCGGTCCCGTAAGCTTCTCGAGCTTCGGCACTCTGCTCCGCGCCGCTCTCGGTCCCGGTCCAGGAGGAGGTCCGATCGCGGAGCCACAGCCATCGTCATCGCTCGTTGGGGTAAGTCGAAGCACTCCAAGAAGTCCAAGAGATGCCGTCGCTCTTCGGACTCCCCTCGCCAGTCGGCCGAGGGTCAGGGTGGTCCCACCCCCGCGGCTCCGTCGGAGCCGCAGAGCCGCGTCCGTCCCCATACCTGCCGGTCCCTGGGACTGACGCGACTCCCGCGGAGGTCAGTGCCTTCCTCTCGGCCATGAGGGGCCTGGCTCCACCGTCGACGCCTGTAGGCGCGCCTTCGGGCCCCGCAGGTTCGACTGGGCGACCTCGCGTGCCTGCGGCTCCGTCGACGGCTCCGGCCCCGACGCCGCAGATCACCGAGGGATCCAGGCCTGGATCTCGGTTGGCGCCGGTCGACCTCACGACGCCTCCTCCGCCGGCGCCGACAACGGTTCCAGCTCCGACGCCGTCCCCGGACGATGTCGTTCCCCAGTTTAGCCCCGGTCCGGGCCCGACGCCGGCAAGGCGCCGCCCGGCGCCGATTGGTGAACGCTTCATCTACTGTCCGGCTCCGATCGCTCCTACTGTTTATCGGGAAGCGGATGACGAGGGCGACTGGGAGGGGTCTGATGGCCCTATGGCCGCTCAGGCCCAACTTTCTCAGGACTGGGCAGAGGAATTGGGGGATGCCAGCGGTTTGGATACCTCCCCGTACGCTGGTTTCATCTCTCCTCTGACTGTGGCCTCGGAGGAGGGTGCAGCCTTCTCAGTGGTGCTGCGCAAGGTGGCCAAAGCCCTAGGGCTCGAGTTGTCTGCTGTGGCCGTGAGGACTAACGTCCTCACTGAGGTCCTTCAACCGACAGCAAGCTCCACTGAGCCTCTGCTGCAGTTTAATGAGGCCCTCATTGACGTTCTGCAGGGCACTTGGTCCAAGCCCTCCACAGTCCCTCCTGTGGAACGGAACGTTGCCCGGCGCCACCGCCCTGCTCCGGGCGACCCCAGTTTCCTCTCCCAACACCCCACCCCCGAGAGTCTGGTTATCCAGGCCTCAACCTCCCAATCCTCCTTCCCGTCCGCTCCTCCGGATCAGGAATCCAAGAGGTTGGAACAGTTTGGCAAGAAACTGTTCTCGTCCCTGAGTTTGGGACTGCGGTCTTTAAATACCGCTTGGCTTTTGGATCGTTATTCCCACTCTCTGTGGGATACGGTGGAGGACGTGCTGCCCTTGTACCCGGTGGAGGCCCGGACACGACTCACTCAAGCACTTGCTGACGGTCGAGATGCAGCACGGCATGCCATACGGTGTGGACTTGAAACCACGGACTCGCTGGGTCGGGCGATTTCCACCACGGTGGCGCTTCGGCGTCACGCCTGGCTGAGGTCCACGTCATTTTCGGGGGATATCCAGAGTTCCCTCATGGACATGCCCTTTGATGCACTCGCCTTTTTGGTGAGAAGGCGGACAGTGCGCTGGCTCGGTTCAAGGACTCCCGGGCCACGGCCAAGTCCTTGGGTCTTTCGGCCCGCGGCCGCAAACTTCCGCCTTTCGTCCCTTTCGTGGCCAAGGAAGGGGCGCCTCCACACGTCCGCCCAGCCACCGGCCGCAGAACCAACCTGCACGCGGACGTGGATTCCACCGAGGAGGTACTGGAGGGCAACGTGCCGGTCAGTCCACATCCACCCCGGCAGCATGCGCCTCAAAGCCCTCCTAGTCCAAGCTTTCAGGCCCATTACACGCCAGTGGGCGGCAGAGTTCGCCATCACCTGCTCCACTGGCGCTCCATCACGTCGGACAGGTGGGTGCTGCAAATCGTCCGAAGGGGCTACTCCCTCCCCTTCGAGACGACCCCTCCAGCCATGCCACCGCTGAACCACCGTATGTCGGGGGATCATTTGCATCTTCTATGAGAGGACGTTTCGGCCCTCTTGGCCAAAGAGGCCGTCGAGCGCGTTCCTGGTCCAGAAGTAGGTCGTGGTTGTTCTTCCCGCTACTTTCTGGTTCCCAAGAAGGGCAAAGGGGGCCTACGCCCGATCTTGGACCTCAGGAGCATCAACGCCTTCCTCCAGAAGGACCGGTTCAAGATGCTCACTTTAGCTCAGGTTCTGGCTGCCCTAGACCCTGGAGACTGGATGGTAGCGTTGGACTTGCATGACGCTTATTTCCACATCCCCGTCCTGCCGGCCCACCGGCGTTACCTGCGGTTCACGGTGGGTCAGGAGCACTTTCAGTTCACCGTGCTCCCCTTCGACCTCACCAGTGCCCCTCGGGTGTTAAGGAAAGTGATGGCGGTGGTCGCAGCTCATCTGCGCAGATCAGGGGTTCCAGTCTTCTCCTATCTCGACGACTGGCTGTTGAAGGTGGGCTCGCCCCAGCAAGTCGTCTCCCACCTCCAGACTACGGCCGACCTCCTGCACTCGCTGGGGTTCTCCATCTATGTGCCGAAGTCGCACCTGAGTCCCTCCCAGAAGCTCCTTTTCATCGGAGCGGTTCTCGTTTCGGCGCAGTTCCGGGTCTATCCGCCGGAACAGCGGGTCCGGGACATTCAGGCCCTGATTTCCATCTTCCGGCCTTTGTCCTGGGTTTCGTCAGGTTGGTGCTGCGGCTTCTGGGGCTGATGGCCTCTTGCATCCTGTTGGTACCTCACGCCAGGTGGCGGATGCGGGCTCTGCAGTGGGACCTGAAGTTTCAGTGGGCCCAGCATCGCGGCAACCTGTCCGACCATGTCCTGATCTCGGAGGGCACTGCGAACCAGCTGCAGTGGTGGCTCACGAATCGCGATTGGGTCAGCGGCAGATCCCTCTCCCTACCCCAACCGGAGCATGTCGTAGTGACGGATGCGTCCCTCCTGGGATGGGGGGGCCATATGGGAGAGGCGGAGATCAGAGGACTCTGGTCTCCGGCGAAGACTTGGCTCCATATCAACCTATTGGAGCTGAGGGCGATCCGACTTGCACTGAAAGCCTTCCTTCCCTCTGTCCGGGGAAGTGTCGTGCAGGTGTTCACGGACAACACCACCGCCATGTGGTATTGCAACAAACAGGACGGGGTGGGGTCGTGGACCCTTTGTCAGGAGGCTCTGCGCCTCTGGAAATGGCTGGAACATTAGGGCATCACCCTGGTGGTTCAACATCTGGCGGGCTCTCTGAACGCCAGAGCAGACGAACTCAGCCGCCGGTTCATGATAGATCACGAATGGCGTCTGAACTCGGACGTGGCGCAAGGTCTCTTTCTGCAGTGGGGAGAGCCTTGGTTAGATCTATTTGCCACCGAAGAGAACGCGCAATGTCAGCAGTTCTGCGTGTTGGAATTTCCAAGGCGGCACTCGCTCGGAGACGCTTTTCGGCGCGAGTGGAGTTGCGGTCTGTTGTACGCCTATACCACGTCTGCCCAGAGTGCTGAAGAAGATTAGGCGCGACCGGGCCCAAGTCATCTTGGTGGCTCCGGATTGGGCACGAAGGTACTGGTATCCCGAGCTACTCAGTATGTCCATCGATCCCCCGATACGACTGCCTCTTCAGGAGGACCTTCTGTCGCAGCAGCAGGGGACGGTCCTCCACCCGAACCTGTCCAGCCTCCACCTCCACGCGTGGAGATTGAGCGGCGGCAGTTGATGCCATTTGACTTGCCTCCTGAAGTCTGTGATGTCATTCTGGCAGCCAGGCATCCCTCACAAAGACGGTATACGCCTGCCGGTGGAACAAATTTGTGGCATGGTGCACAGCAAAGGCTGTGGATCCCCTTTCTGCGGTTCTACTCTTTCTTCTTTCCTTGGCCCAGCAGGGCTCTGCTCTGGGCACCTTGAAGGGTTATCTTGCTGCAATCTCTGCCTTCTTAAGGCTTCCTGATCAGCCTTCTCTTTTCAAGTCCCCTGTTGTCTCCCGTTTTCTCAAGGGCATTACTCATATGTTCCCTCCTGTTCCATTCGTAATGCCTCAGTGGGACTTGAACCTTGTTCTTACTTTTCTGATGTGCGCTCCCTTTGAGCCCCTTCACAACTGTCCACTTCGTCTACTGACTCTGAAAACTGCCTTCCTGGTGGCTATCACCTCCGCTAGGCGGGTGAGTGAGCTCCAGGCTCTGTCAGCTAAGCCTCCCTTCCAATCTGTCACGCTGCCCACCTTCTTTCCGCCTCCGCATCCTTCAAAAGAGAGGCTCCACCGTCTGGACCCAAAACGTGCGCTGTCATTTTATTTGGCCCGCACAAACCAGTTCCGGGTGGACAACCAACTTTTTGTTGGATATGTAGGTGCGAAGAAGGGTAAAGCTGTGCACAAGCGGACCATCTCGCGATGGGTCGGTTGTGTATTAAACTCTGCTATTCTTTGCCGAAAAAGGTCCCTCCTGTTGGGGTGCGAGCCCATTCCACCCGGGCCACAGCGGCGACAACTGCCCTGGGACGGGGAGTCCCCTTGCAGGACATCTGTCAGGCGGCAACGTGGGCTTCACTGCATACGTTCGCCAAGCATTATTGCCTGGACAGCCAAGTCCGGAGAGATGGCCACTTTGGCCGTTCTGTTCTCCAGGACTTTCTGGTGTGATCTTGGTTTGCAGGCCCACCTCCGGGGTTTGGTATTGCTGGGGTATCTATTCTAAGGTGAGGAATCTAACTAACGTGTTTCTTTCAGATGAACAAGTTACTTACCTTCGGTAACGATGTATCTGTAAGAAACATTAGTTAGTTAGATTCCTCACCGACCCACCCAGCCTCCCCGTTCTGCGAACCGACATCTAGGGTTAAGGTTCTCCCTTTCAGGGCCCTAGATTTTTTTTGGCACCAGTGTCGGTCTCTTGCATGGCTCAGCGTCCCTGGAGCGGAAAGCTATGTATAAGAACTGACGTCAGCGCGCGAGGGCGGCGTCTAAGTACTCCGACGTCATTCCGGCTCACGACGCCGACGACGGACGTGGAGCCGCAGACGACGCCTAGCGACGCGCAAGGGGTATTGCTACAAACATCTTTCCGGATCCAGCCTGAAGCCTGGGGATATTCTAAGGTGAGGAATCTAACTAACTAATGTTTCTTACAGATACATCGTTACCGAAGGTAAGTAACTTGTTCTACAGGAAGTGTGTTGCATGGCATGCCATACAAGCTCACATTTCGACTGCTGTGTTTCATTTGAAGTTTCTCGTACTATTACTTTATATGTGACATTTCAATGTATGGTTAATGCTTATGTTACATGATGGCAGCAGTAACTTCACTTTTCCTCTGATTTACTGCTGTGTTTCATGTAGAACACAGCAGTAAATCAGATCAAATGTGATAGTTCCTGTATGAATACACTGTGCGATTTCAGTGTATGTTTCTGCTACATACTGTCCGCGGGGACTGGCATTTTGGGCAGATTACTTGTTTCATGGTTGATTGAGGGTGTCACGCGCCTTTGGCCTGATTAGATGTTAGCTTGGGGCCTTACAGTTTAGTACTGATGTACACTTTTGTTACAAACCATGCATCAGTAGCTCACAAATTGTCTCTGTGAATATGCACTTTAGTTTTATAGCTCGCTCTGCCTCTAATTTACTGCTGCGTTTTATGACATATTTTGCGTGTAATTATACTGTTTCATTTCAGTATGCCCATGCTGGAAACAGGGGCGGACATTCTGTGCAGATTACTTGTTTCTCCATCATTGGATCTTTCATAGATTCACATCTAAATTCTTCCCCGTTGTCTGGCTGAGACACACCGGTAAACAATATTAACATAGCAGTGTACCTTTACACTCAGTGACATAGAACGTTACATAGACTGACAGATTTTCTACTGCACAATCAGTTTGAGGAACTCTTATTAGAGCTCTCTTCCTTTGGAAACTTTTCTCAGCATTCAAAGTATTTGTCTGAAGGGTATTAGGTTCCGGATGTTTAAAACTACTGTGGCAGATGTAGAGAAGAAATCTATTTTCAAGGCTTGGAAAGCTTGTGGAAAAAGAAAGATGTATGTGCATGACTCAGATACTAAAAGCTTGTACTACCTACATCCCTACATCTAAACCAGAGTCCTTAAAATGCGACATTTTAAAGCCTTCCCAACAAAAACCCTGAAGAATAGGAGACTAGAGCGAGCTATTTTGAAGTGAAAAGCAGAGCCTTCCACCTAAGGGATCCAAGGTAAGCCTTCTAAAACCTCCACAGGGAAGTCACGTTCGAAGACATCCAAGCAGGATGTAAAACCCTCTTAACCTAAGTGTTAGACATCTGGACAGCCACTAATTTCTGCTTCCAAGCATGAGGTCAGAGATGTTACTAAGAAACACTCCCAAAAGACAACAATTCTCGCATATACAAGAGCTATTGGCTTTGGCAATGTGGTTTTGCCATGTTGTACACCAATGTTGCTGCTGTTCAGCTTGGATCAAAAATAGTGGCATGGAGTGGACTAGAATGGATTGGAGCAGTAGAGTTTCATAGACTAGATTTGTTGGAGTAGAGTGTCTTAGAGTGAAGTAGGGGTAGTAGAGTGTTGTAGCGTTGAGTAGGGGGTAGTAGAGTTCAGTGGTTCAGTAGCAGAGAGTGTCTTAGAGTGCAGTGTTATAAATTGCTGTGGAGTGGCGTACAGTGGAGTGGGGTAGAATAGGGCGAAGTGGGTTGGGGTGAATTGAGGTAGTGGGGTGGATTGGACTGGGGTGGATTGGATTTGGATAGAGTGGATTGGATTGCGTAGGGTGGATTGCAGTGGGTGGACTGGATGTGGTGGATTGGAGTGTGGTGGAGTAGATTGGGGTGGGGTGGATTAGATTAGAGTAGGGTGATTTGGAGTGGGGTGAGTTAAAGTGGAGGGGTGGCTTGGAGTGGACTGGTGGGGGTGGTTTGGATTAAAGTGGGGTGGACTGGACCGAAGTTAGGTGGATTACAGCGGGGTTGATTGGGGTGTGGTTCGCTCTATGGATTGACTTGAGTGGGGTGGACTGTACTGTGGTGGTGTGGATTGGATTGGATTGGATTGGGGTAGAGTGGGGTGGATTGGAGTGGAGTGGGATGGGCTGGATGGGGTGGATTGGTTGGTGTGGGGTGGAATGAAATGGGGTGGGTGGGTGGATTGGAATGGGGTGGATTGGAGTAGGGTGGGGTGGATTGGCGTGAATTGGAGTGTGGTGGGTGGATTGAAGTGTAGTAGATTGGATTGCATTGGGGTGGGGTGGATTGGATTGGGTTGAGGTGGATTGGGTTGGGTTGGGGTGGATTGGAGTGGGATGGGGTGGATTGGATTGGGGAAGATTGGATTGGAGTGGGGTGGATTTGATTGGAGTGGGGTGGATTTGATTGGAGTGGGGTGGATTTGATTGGAGTGGGGTGGATTTGATTGGAGTGGGGTGGATTTGATTGGAGTGGGGTGGATTTGATTGGAGTGGGGTGGATTTGATTGGAGTGGGGTGGATTTGATTGGAGTGGGGTGGATTTGATTGGAGTGGGGTGGATTTGATTGGAGTGGGGTGGATTTGATTGGAGTGGGGTGGATTTGATTGGAGTGGGGTGGATTGTATTGGGGTGAGGTGGATTGTATTGGGGTGAGGTGGATTGTTTCGGGGTGAGGTGGATTGTATTTGGGTGAGATGGATTGGATCGGGTGAGGTGGATTGGATCGGGTGAGGTGGATTGGATCGGGTGAGTTGGATTGGAGTGGGTGAGGTGGATTGGAGTTGGGTGAATTGGATTGTTTTGGATTGGCGTGGGGCAGATTGGAGTGGGGCAGATTGTTCTGGATTGGAGTGGGGAAGATTGTTCTGGATTGGAGTGGGGAAGATTGTTCTGGATTGGAGTGGGGGAGATTGTTCTGGATTGGAGTGGGGGAGATTGTTCTGGATTGGAGTGGGGAAGGTTGTTCTGGATTGGAGTGGGGAAGGTTGTTCTGGATTGGAGTGGGGAAGGTTGTTCTGGATTGGAGTGGGGAAGGTTGTTCTGGATTGGAGTGGGGAAGATTGGAGTGGGGAAGATTGTTCTGGATTGGAGTGGGGAAGATTGTTCTGGATTGGAGTGGGGAAGATTGTTCGGGATTGGAGTGGGGAAGATTGTTCGGGATTGGAGTGGGGAAGATTGGTGTTGTGGATTGGAGTGGGGAAGATTGGTGTTGTGGATTGGAATGGGGCAGATTGGAGTGGGTCAGATTGTTTTTCATTGGAGGGGTCAGACTGTTTTGAATTGGTGTGGGGCAGATTGGAGAAGGTCAGATTGTTTTGGATTGGAGTGGGCTGGATTGTGGAGGATTGGAGTAGGGTGGATTGGGGAGGGAGTGGGGTGGATTGGATTGGGGTGAGGTGGATTGGATTGGAGCGGGTGTATTGGGGAGTGAGTGGGGTTGTTTGGATGGGGTTGAGGTGGATAGAATTGGCGAGGGGTAGATTGCATTGGGGTGGATTGGAATGGGGTGGATTGTGGTGAATTGGGATGAGTGGGTTGAATTGGGATGAGTGAGTTGAATTTGGATGAGTGGGTGGATTGGGGTCAGGTGGATTGGATCGCGTGGGATGGATTAGAGTGGGGGAGAATGTTTTGGATTGGAGTGGAGTGGGTTGGAATGTGCCAGTTGGGAGTGGGATGCATTGGACTGGGGCAGTTCATTTTGGATTTGAGTGAGGTGGATTGGAGTTATACAGATTGTTTTGCACTGGAGGGTGGCAAACTGGAGTGGGGTGGATTGGAGTGGTTAGATTGTTTTGGATTGGATTGGGGCAGATTGTTTTGGATTGGATTGGGGCGGATTGTTTTGGATTGGGGTGGATTGTTTTGGATTGGATTGTGGCGGATTGTTTTGGATTGGAGTGAGTGGGGCAGATTGTTTTGGATTGGAGTGAGTGGGGCGGATTGTTTTGGATTGGAGTGAGTGGGGCAGATTGTTTTGGATTGGAGTGAGTGGGGCAGATTGTTTTGGATTGGAGTGAGTGGGGCGGATTGTTTTGGATTGGAGTGGGGCAGATTGTTTTCGATTGGAGCGGGGGAGATTGTTTTGGATTGGAGTGTGATGGATTAGAGTGGTTTGGATTGGATTGGGGTGGATTGGTTTGGAGGGATTGGATTGCGTGGTGCAGATTGATGTGGGGTGGATTGGCATGGATTGGAGGGGAGCGGATTGATGTGTGGTGAAGTGGGGTGTATTGCACGATTATGTGTTAAAGCTTCATTTCAGAAATTTGACATATTGCATTGCAATAACATAATCCTGAACTTTTGAGAACAGCGCCCATGATCAAAAACAAAAAAAAAACATGAGTGCAAAGTGAGAAAAGAAGGCTTGGCAAAATAAAAGAAAGTTTACTATAGAAAATTAATCTTTGCAATTTTGTTTGTCCTGCTGAGTAAGTTTTTGCCAGTCACACGCCTTCTGTTTGCAGGGCTCTAAAAGTTAAACAGAACAAAACAGTACTTCAGTCACGTCGGGAGCAGTAAACTGGCTCTGATTAAGTTAAATCAATCAGTGCTTGGTTCTTGCTCCACAGAGAGGAACGAAAATGATGCTAGGCCTGCCTTAACGCATTAAGAGGCTGTAAAGAAGAGTGCTACTCAAGCCAACAAATGGTAAGCAACGGGTGGGCTGGAAGCCCTTTTCTGTATACAGGAGTACCTCACAAGCAAGAAGCATGCGCTGTCTCCAGAGACTGAGGTGCCTGCGAAGAGGTTGAAACCCACTTCGGAGTCCACTCAGGCAGGCAAAAAGCCAGCAAATTGATCCCCAAAGTTGGAGAAAATGGCTAAGAAAAAGGCAAGTATTCCTGTCTCCTCTTCAGCATTGCAAACACCCTCAAAGATGGGGTCACCATAGAAGATACCCTAGATTCCATCAACAACAAGACAGTCTTCGAGTTTTTACACACTACCAACAAGACATCTGGCAGTGTCACCTAAACCATAGACGATGAAGAAAAGTCCTTTTGGATCACCACTTTTGTCTATAAGCCATTGGTCAAACTGCAATACATTGAAGGAATCATAACCTAATTCTGCAGCATTCTAAATGGCATTCTCAGCGCAACCACAGCACCATGCAATATTATCTGGCCAAGAGTGTGATAATAGACAAAATTATCTAGATATGGATCGAATAGAGGTTTTCTTCAGTGATGAGGCGGATCAAACCGAGTCAAGGAGCAACTAAACCGGCAGATATAAATATCCATTATGTGGCTTGGATTCTAAGATTCTTTAAAACGCAGCTGTTGCCACGCAATACCATTACCACGCATCCTTAACAACCCATTAGTCTTTTACAAAGCTTGTCTTTACCACACAAAATTTTACCACTCAATATACCTTTACAACGCATGCCTTTACAACGAAAATGTAAGTATTTCGCAGGAAAGTATATTTTGTGGATAGTATTAGTTCTACATGCATAACAATGACAGAGCTGCCTGAAATAAGAGAAATCCTTTTGCTTACATGGGCACATCAACACAAGAGTATAAATACTTTCATGCACTGAGCACTTTAGGGTGATTTTGCACATTACCACTTTATATATGGGATCTCAACATGTTGAAGACAATATGGTCAGATAGAATATGGATATATAGTCGCATTTCATTAGAGCATTCAAGCAGAAAGATACTTCAAAATTGCAATAGTCATTAGATATGTGGACCTACATAATGGTTTATATATGATTACCTAGGGATGACGTGGTTATGTAAGCATTAAGCTGTGATAAGTCAGAGATTCCCTTGGTTTTGATACAGAATTTATTTGTCAGAAGAACGCATTGTTTTGCACATATTGGAAGTGTGATGTTTTGTTTCCCTTTTGCATATAACGATGTATCCATTTATTTAAATATTCATATATTTATTTATATTCATATATTTATATGGGTAACGATGCGATTCTTTGTTTATGCATTTAATATTATATGCTTATCATAGCACTGTATGCACTTTAAATTTCAGAGATGTTTGACTGAATAGGCAGTACATCTGTCTGGTTTCTTTTAAATTCATTTATGCACTTGACATGTGATAATTGTTTTTAAGAAACAATTGTCAGTTCAAATGCTTCGCACTGCTGTTATTTTTGTTGAGCAACATGGTCATCCGATATTTTATGCACCTTAAGCACTCGATGACATTATTGTAAAAAACACATGTGCATAGTCTGTTGTTCATATCAACTGCTAGACACAACCATGTGACAGGATGTGAAATGGTTTTTAAACTTTGCTATGAGGACGCTTTCTCATGTGATCAAGGTCAAAGCAGTGACCGAAACGTGTCAGAACAAGCTGGAGCGGTATTATGAAATAGAATAGAAGTTTGGCAGAAAAAGTAGAGTCCGTACCCTTTCTTCCCGTCGGAGTATGGACGGTTTGGGAACTTGGTTAATGGATATATATATATATATATCTACATATAGATTCACTGAAAAAACCATAGGTTTCACACACGTTATAGTTAGGAATTAGCATTTAAAAAACCTTGCAAATTCACTTAAAAAACCATAGGTTTTACACAGGTTATAGTTAGGTGGATTTTTCACTCGTAAAAAACCAATGAAATTCCCCCGTTATAGTTAGTTCAGATAACTATAACTCGCGCGACCGCCACTCTATCACAAGGATGATGTCAACAGTGATGTCATGAGTGATGCCACTGACCATGTCATGAGTGATGTAATATGTGACGTCATGAGCAGTGGATTGCGGGCGCGCGAGTTATAGTTATCTGAAATAACTATAACGGGGGAATTTGATTGTTTTTTTACGAGTGAAAAATCCACCTAACTATAACCTGTGTAAAACCTATGGTTTTTTAAGTGAATTTGCAAGGTTTTTTAAATGCTAATTCCTAACTATAACGTGTGTGAAACCTATGGTTTTTTCAGTGAATTTGTACGGTTTTTTAAATGCTAATTTATTTATGTATTATTTTTTTTATATATTTATTTTACAATAAACTACGTATTAAAAATATATATATATTTTTTTTTGGTTTTCACCGTGCGCGCACCCCCGCGATTTAAAAAAAAAAAAAAAAAATTCTGCCTTCGGGGTCCTTCAGGGACCCCCTGACAAAGGCTAGGGGGTCAGGAACTCTCTACCCTGCCCCCTTTTCACGTTCGCCACCTTCCTTTTTCACTCTCGCACTGAAAACAAACAAAATGGCGGCCGACACTTCCTGATTTCGACCGATTCGAACGTTGACTAACATGTAACCACCAATCAGAATTACGCTCGCGCACGTTAGGGTGCTCGCATGGTGCGCGCACCCTGCGCGCGTATAGATATTGATATGCTTTTAAATGCTATTTTCTCAGGAAATACTGAACAGATTTACACCAGACCTGCAAAAGGCACTTCCTTGACCTTATGGCTACCTCTCTGCCAAATTTCAAGTAATTCTGTTCAGCCGTTCGGGCTGTAGCTGTGTCTAAAGGTCCTATGGGAAAATGCATGGGCAAAACGCGTTTTGGGACCCCCCTTTTTTCTCGGCCCCTACTTGACGAATCACCCCGAGACTTTCAGGGTAGGAGCTGAAAATAGTTTTGAAAATTTCGCGAGGATTCGTCAACCGGCGCAAAAGTTATTCAAAATAGAATTTTCAGATTTCCTATGGAAACCCGATCCTAACTATAACTATCTACTGGCGACCGCCAGTATATAATATATATATATATATCTAACACAATCGTATTTTACTCGTTCTTGGAAAAAACGATGCCACAGCCACGTAATCCTTTTCACAGCGTGTTTCATTCAATCTTATTTGGCCAGTCACTCGACGCGTTTCAGAGTACGACTCCTTTGTCACGAGCAAGAGTACATTGCAAATAATCGTGTTTATACAAGTTGAAAGTGCCACACCCATTTTCAAATAAACAGTGAGAACAGACTACACGGCATATTAAAGTGCAAGGAGCTAAAGGAAAACAGACTTCTTCGTCGTGTTAATTAAATTTCATTTCAACATTCATTGGTGTTTGTCTAAAATAATTCATTTAAATCAACATTATTTAATTATTTTGTTTATATAAACATTCTTTTTTAATCAGTTTTTAAATAAACTTTATTGATCCATGATTACGGAACAAAAACACATATAGACTCTGTAAGCCCAAGTGGGCATTTCATGATCTCTTTTGATCAGGCTTCCGCCTCAGTTGATTTTTATACCATGAATACTAATTCGTCCAACCCAAGTGGGTATATCGTGATGCAAAATAGAACGGAAAATAATAAGTGCCTTGAAATAGTCTTCTACTCAACTCTCCTCCGTACCCTGCCGTGTATCTGTCAAATCAAAAAATAAAAAACAATGATGAAACACCAATTTTAAAAAATTTTGTGAACAAATTCACAAGCACTTGATTTCATTTTTACACCCACGTTTTTTGAACAAGACCCTGAATTGGTTGAGGAATGGGCGGAGAACAGTCACCAATGTTCAACGGTGATGCTGAAATTATTGGTGAAATACGCTAAAAAAGAATGTGAGAAATTAACGAAAGAAATTGATGAACTGATAGCAAAATTGAAATTGGCATGTAATAAGTAGGAGTTTGAGAATGACATGGTTAAAATGGAACAAAAACTTGAAAAAATTGAGAAAGAAATACGTGAAAAGAAACAAAGGAAATATTTACGTGATCAAGTTGATTATGAAAGAGGACAAGTCCTCACATTTGCCAAAAGGTTTGATCATCTACGTAATGAATTGCCAAGTAAGAAAGTTGCTATTAGACAAACTGCTGATGTTCTCACAAACGAGGAGGAATTTGTCCAAAATGGAGATGAATTACCTATAAGTAATCCCTGTGAAAAGGACACCCCAGATACAACTGAAAATCAGGTTACCAGTGCGCCAAAAGATCGCATTTTAAAGGAATTTGCCCTGTTGGCACAAGGTCGGATGGAAACACAAAAACAACCAACCAGTGGGGGACAAAGAGGACGAGGACGAGGAGGCAGAGGAGACGGAAGATCAAATATATCATCAAGAGAAGAGATTTTAAGCCCAGTGGGAACAAGAACAAGGGGCCAGAAAAAACGAGGACAATAATGGATATCAAAAATTTCATTAATCTTTCTGAACGAAAGCTTACAGATATGGAAATTGAGGTATTGTCTTTTGGTCTTTCTTTTTGCCCAACAGTCAAATTTGATTACACACAGTGTCGTATTGATTTATTTCAATTCACTCGTAAATTTAGGTTAAAAAAATGGTTTAAAACTAGAGTGAAAGATCAAAAAACATCAAATCCTGAAAGACCGAATGTACTGGCTATACAAGATATTGACCTCCTTCATGTGTTTCATGAGTTAGATGAGAATCTGACTCCTAACCAAAGTTTAATCACAAATCTTGTGAATGACAATATTAGATTAGACCTAAACCACAATAGTGGGTTCAGGCCGAAATCTATATTTTTACCACAAATAGTAAATGAAGCTATTGATGTGTTTAAAAAGGGTATGATCAATGAGTTGAATAAAATGTCAAGACAAACTCATTATGCAAAGAATAATTTCACAGAAGCTCAGACAGTTGCGCTCAAAACTTTACAAAATGATGAGAATATCGTGATAAAGAAATCAGATAAAGGAGGCAATATTGTTGTACTGCCAAAAGAAATGTATATCAAAGAAGGTCTACAACAATTGAATGATAGGAACAAATATGAAATCAGTACAAAGAAAGATTATGAAATGGCAAATAGCAAGTTCTTTGACCGGCTGGAAGACTGGAGGGATAGGGGTTTACTTGAAGTAGAAGAATACAATTTTCTGAAATGTAAATACCCGAAACTTCCAGCGCTCTACCTCCTCCCTAAAGTACATAAAAGTATGACAAACCCCCCCGGGAAGACCTATTGTTTCTTCCAGGGGAAGTTGTCTTGAACACACATCTAGGTATGTAGATTTTTATTTGCAGCCTTTAGTACAAAGTTTACCTTCGTATTTGAAAGATTCTGGTGATTTTGTACGACTAATTGACACAATTGAGTGGCACCCGGGATGCCTACTTATGAGTTTAGACGTTAACAGCCTTTATACAAGCATTCCCCATGAAAAGGGAGTTGAGGCATGCAGACAATTCCTGAATACAAGATCCTTATCTTTCTTTTACCACACAGAAATGATCTTGGAGATGATTCTAACCTGTCTTACAAATAATTTTTTTCTTTTTGATGGAACAATCTACTGTCAAATCCTTGGTACAGCGATGGGCACTTGTTTCGCCCCCAGCTTTGCGGGGTTGTACCTGGGCTGGTGGGAGGAGCAAGTGGTAAGGTCATTGCAACAATATAAAACACACGTAAAAACCTGGGTCAGATACATAGATGATATTTTTTGTGTATGGGATGGCCGCAGAGAAGAAGCAGAGGAATTTTTCAATATTCTAAATATCAATGATTTTAACTTGACATTCACAAGTCATATTGACATGGAAAAAATCGAATTCCTCGATCTCTTAGTTGGTATAAGAGATGACAAACTCATGACCAAACTTTATCGAAAAAAGACAGCAGGCAATAGCCTGCTGCATGCACGTAGTTGTCACCCTGACAGTCTCATAAAAAGTATCCCCCTTGGTGAGCTAATACGAGCAAAACGAAATTGTAGTATCGAGGAAGATTTTACGGCAGAAAGTAAAATCATATGTGAAAGATTTAGAGACAGAGGCTACAATACAAAATGTATTGAAACAGCTCTATCTGAGGCTCAAACCAGAGATAGGGCCATGCTAATTAAACCTAGAGAAACACATGAAAATGAAATGACAGGATTGTTTGATGATAAAGAAACAGTACGGTTTATAACTACCTTTAACCAGCAGTCTTGGAATGTCAAGGGAGCATTAAACAAATTTTGGGGAGTTCTCCAGACGGATAAAGATTTATCAGGATGTCTTCAAGACTATCCTCAGATCACATACCGTAAAGCCAAATCTCTAAAAGACTCACTCTGTCAAGCAGTAACATGGACAGTCAAAAAGAAGAATGATATCCAAGGTTTTTTCACATGTCGGCAATGTAAGGCCTGTAAATATAGTCAAAATATTAAGGAAGTACAATTGTCATCTTACTGTAAACCGTTCAAAATTGTTAAACACTACTTTTGCAATACAGAATTTGTTGTGTATGCCCTTAGGTGTCCATGTGATAAGTACTACATTGGTAGTACCATTCATAAAGCCAAAAAACGAATCTTGGAACACCTAAGGGCAATTAAGAACAACGATAAACAATACCCAATAGCAAGGCATTTTTCTGCTCATCATAAGGATGACAATACACTTCTATGCTTCTGCGTTCTTGATAATATTCCGATCAGAATAAGAGGAGGGGATAGAGTACAAGAACTTAGACGATTGGAATCGAAATTTATCATTAAGTATCACACTCTACAACCTGATGGCCATAACTGTGATGAAGGGCTCTCCATGCATCTGGGATAATGTCTACTTTTTCTGGTTAGTGTCTCCCTGTATAGATGAAATGTATACTCATGAGTAAGCTTGTCTAGTCCGTTTGCTTTTTTTAAAAAAATGAAATCAAATGCTTGTGAATTTGTAACACAAATTTTTTTTAAATTCGTGTTTCATCATTGTTTTTTATTTTTTGATTTGACAGATACACGGCAGGGTACGGAGGAGAGTTGAGTATAAGACTATTTCAAGGCACTTATTATTTTCCGTTCTATTTTGCATCACGATATACCCACTTGGGTTGGACGAATTAGTATTCATGGTATAAAAATCAACTGAGGCGGAAGCCTGATCAAAAGAGATCATGAAATGCCCACTTGGGCTTACAGAGTCTATATGTGTTTTTGTTCCGTAATCATGGATCAATAAAGTTTATTTAAAAACTGATTAAAAAAGAATGTTTATATAAACAAAATAATTAAATAATGTTGATTTAAATGAATTATTTTAGACAAACAAACACCAATGAATGTTGAAATGAAATTTAATTAACACGACGAAGAAGTCTGTTTTCCTTTAGCTCCTTGCACTTTAATATGCCGTGTAGTCTGTTCTCACTGTTTATTTGAAAATGGGTGTGGCATTTTCAACTTGTATAAACACGATTATTTGCAATGTACTCTTGCTCGTGACAAAGGAGTTGTACTCAAACGCGTCGAGTGACTGGCCAAATAAGATTGAATTAAACACGCTGTGAAAAGGATTACGTGGCTGTGGCATCGTTTTTTCAAGAATGAGTAAAATACGATTGTGTTGGAGATTTGGGGTTTGCGTCCCCGCCACAGCCCACCGCTGTAAGAGGCTTGGGTTTCTTCGCGAAAGCTTTGGTGGATATATATATTACTGCAAGCGTATATATATATATATATATATATATATTACCTACTGGCGGTCGCCAGTTGGTAGTTATAGTTAGGACCCTGTTACCATAGGAAAACCGCAACATTCTATTTGGAATAACTTTGGCGCCGGTCGACGAATCCTCGTGAAATTTTCAAAACTAATGGGGCGCTACGCTCCGCTCCTACCCTGAAAGTCTCGGGGGGATCCATCAAGCGGGGGCTGAGAAAAAAGGGGGGTCCCAAAACGCGTTTTTCCCATGCATTTTTCCATAGGACCTTTAGACACAGCTACAGCCCGAACGGCTGAACAGAGTTACTTGAAATTTGGCAGAGAGGTAGTCTACAGGTCAAGGAAATGCCTTTTGTAGGTCTGGTGTAAATCTGTTCAGTTCCTGAGAAAATAGCATTTAAATCAATATATATATCTGTGGCAGCTTACGGTGCGCTTACCGTGCGCTTACGATAAGCTTACCGTACGCGTACAGTGCCGTGCGCGAGCGCGATTCTGATTGGCTGTTAGATCTTAGTAAACATTTGAATCGGTCGAAACCAGGAAGCGGCGGCCGCCATTTTCTCTCTCGCACTCTGTTGGGGGAGGAAAAACAAAGGTTGAAAACATGTAAAGAGGCATGTTAGACAGCTCCTAACCACATAACCTTGATTTAGGTGTCCCAAAAGAACCCCCAAGGCAAAAAATTCAATTTTATATTTTTTCGAAAAAACGG
This sequence comes from Triturus cristatus, assembly GCF_964204655.1. Taxonomy (NCBI): domain Eukaryota; kingdom Metazoa; phylum Chordata; class Amphibia; order Caudata; family Salamandridae; genus Triturus; species Triturus cristatus. Next base: position 1,147,443,835 of record NC_140585.1, read on the forward strand.
CCGCGTACGGTAAAAATTAATTATAAAAAAAAAATTATCCACATTTAAACCCCCCCCCCCCCCCCCGTGTGCAAAAGTTGCCCGCAGGGCACATTTTGTGCTTCGCATATAAAGTAATAAAACATTTAAAAGTTTACCTTTCACAACGAAGCGCATAATATGACCTCCGTGTGCGGACGGTGCGCGAAGCGCATCGTGCGTACATGGCCCATCCAGCGTAACGTGGGCACGCGGTGCGCGTAGCGCACCGCGTGCCCACCGTGCGTGCACGGCACTAACTGCTCACTGTGCGCGCACGGAACGAACTGCGTTAAGTGGGCGCGCACGCCACGAACGGCGTAAAGTAACTTAGCATTTAAAAAACCGTACAAATTCACTGAAAAAACCATAGGTTTCACACACGTTATAGTTAGGAATTAGCATTTAAAAAACCTTGCAAATTCACTGAAAAAACCATAGATTTTTGTAGCAATACCCCTTGCGCGTCGCTAGGCGTCGTCTGCGGCTCCGCGTCCGTCGTTGGCGTCGTGCGCCAGAATGACGTCGTCGGAGTACTTAGACGCCACCTTGGCGCGCTGACGTCAGTTCTTCTTTTTTCCGCGCCAGTAAGCGCCGATCCGGGAGAGCTACCACTTTAGTCATTTTTTGACTAACTTTTTTGACTCTTTTTGGTCACTTTCTCGACTCTGGTGCCGGTAGGATGCCTGGTTTCAAGGCCTGCGACGACTGTCACCGACTGATGTCGGTGACCGATCATCACCGCCGGTGCCTGTACTGCTTGGGCCTCGACCACGACGCGGAGTCGTGCTCAGATTGTATGGCCCTGACCTCGAAAGCTAGACTGGAGCGGTCCCGCAAGCTTCTCGAGCTTCGCCACTCGGCTCCGCGCCCCTCTCGATCCTGGTCCAGGAGGAGGTCCAAGGATCGGTCGCAGAGCCGCACTCGACATCGTCGCTCGTCTGGCTCGAAGTCTTCGGGTAAGTCGAAGCACTCCAAGAAGTCCAAGAGGCGACACCGCTCTTCGGACTCCCCTCGCCGGTCGCCCGACTCGGCCGAGGGTCAGGGTGGTTCCACCCCCGCGGCTCCGTCGGAGCCGCAGGTGCCGCGCACGTCCCCATACCCGCCGGTCCCTGGGACTGACGCGACGCCGGCGGAGGTCAGTGCCTTCCTCTCGGCCATGAGGAGCCTGGCCCCGCCGTCGACGCCCGCTGGCGCGCCTTCGGGCCTCGCGGACTCGACTGGGCGACCGTTGGAGGCTCCGGCCCCGACGCCGCAGGTCCCCGTCGACACCGGTCGACCTCGTCACGCCTCTTCCGCCGGCGTCGACTCCGGTGCCACCTCCGACTCCGGTCGACGTCGATCCCCGGTTTAGCCCCTGTCCTGTCCCGACGCCGATGTGGCGCCGCCCGACACCTCATCCGACCCTGCTAGAGACACATCATGTCTATCGACCAGCTCCGATCATTCCTCCTGTTTACCAGGAATCGGATGACGGGGGCGACTGGGAGGGGTCCGAGGACCCTTTGGCCCTTCAGGGCCAATTGCACAGGACTGGGCAGATGAACTGGGGGAGGCCAGTGGTTTGGATACCTCACCGGACACTGGATTCATTTCTCCTCCGACTGTGGCTTCGGAGGAGGGTGCAGCTTTTTCTGTGGTGCTGCGCAAGGCGGCTGCGGCCCTTGGGCTTGAGTTGCCTGCCGTGGCTGTGAGGACTAACATCCTCACTGAGGTGCTTCAGTCTGCCGCATGCTCCACTGAGCCTCTGCTGCAATTCAATGAGGCCCTCATTGACGTTCTACAGGGCACCTGGTCCAAGCCCTCCACAGTCCCTCCTGTGGATAGGAACGTTGCCAGGCGCCACCGCCCTGCTCCGGGCGACCCCAGTTTTCTGTCCCAACACCCCACCCCCGAGAGTCTGGTTATCCAGGCCTCTACTTCCCAATCCTCCTTCCCGTACGCTCCACCGGACCGGGTTTCCAAGAGACTGGAACAGTTCGGTAAAAAGCTGTTCTCCTCGCTCAGTTTGGGCCTGCGGTCTTTGAACACCGCCTGTCTCTTGGACCGTTATTCCCACTCTCTGTGGGATACGGTGGAAGACGTGCTGCCCCTGTGCCCGGAGGAGGCCCGGGCACGGCTTTCCTCGGCTCTGGCCGATGGGAGGGATGCAGCGCGCCATGCCATCCGATGTGGACTCGACACTACGGACTCGCTGGGTAGGGCGATTTCTACCACGGTGGCGCTTCGACGTCACGCCTGGCTACGGTCGACGTCCTTTTCAGGGGATGTCCAGAGCACTCTCATGGACATGCCTTTTGATGGCACTCGCCTTTTTGGTGAGAAAGCGGACAGTGCGCTGGCTCGCTTCAAGGACTCCCGGGCTACGGCCAAGTCCTTGGGCCTCTCGGCCCCGCGGCCACAAACTTCTGCTTTTCGCTCCTTTCGTGGCCAAGGAAGGGGCACCTCCTCACGTCCGCCTAGCCACCGGCCGCAGAACCAGCCTGCACACGGTCATGGACGTGGTTTCCGCCGAGGCGGTACTAAAGGACACCGCGGACAGTCCACATCCATCCCGGCAGCGTCCGCCTCAAAGCCTTCCTAGTCCGAGCTTTCAGGCCCATTCCTCGCCAGTGGGGGGCCGGGTTCGCCATCACCTGCTCCACTGGCGTACCATCACGTCGGACAGGTGGGTGCTGCAAATCGTCCGAAGGGGCTACTCCCTCCCCTTCGAGACGACCCCTCCAGCCATGCCACCACAGCACCACCGTATCTCGGAGGATCATTTGAATCTTCTGCGAGAGGAAGTTTCGGCCCTCTTGGCCAAAGAGGCCATCGAGCGCGTTCCGAGCCCAGAAGTAGGTCGTGGTTGTTATTCCCACTACTTTCTGGTTCCCAAGAAGGGCAAAGGGGGCCTACGCCCTATCTTGGACCTCCGGAACGTCAATGCCTTCCTCCGGAAGGAACGGTTCAAAATGTTATCTTTGGCTCAGGTTCTAGCTGCCCTAGACCCTGGAGACTGGATGGTAGCGTTGGACTTGCAGGACGCATATTTCCACATCCCGTCCTGCCGGCCCACCGGCGTTACCTGCGGTTCACGGTGGGTCAGGAGCACTTTCAGTTCACCGTGCTCCCCTTCGGCCTTACCAGTGCCCCTCGGGTGTTCACGAAAGTGATGGAGGTGGTCGCAGCTCATCTGCGCAGATCAGGGGTTCCAGTCTTCCCCTATCTCGACGACTGGTTGTTGAAGGCGAGCTAGCCCCAGGCAGTCGTCTCCCACCTCCAGACTACGGCGGATCTCCTGCATTTGCTGGGGTTTTCCATCAACGTGCCGAAGTCACACCTGAGCCCCTCTCAGAAGCTCCTCTTCATCGGAGCGGTTCTCGATTCGGCGCAGTTCCGGGTTCATCCGCCGGAACAGCGGGTCCGGGATATACAGGCCCTGATTCCCATCTTTCGGCCTCTATCCTGTGAATCGGTCAGGCTAGTGTTGCAGCTTCTGGGGCTGATGGCCTCCTGCATCCTACTAGTGCATCACGCCAGGCGGCGCATGCGGGCTCTGCAGTGGGACCTGAAGTTTCAGTGGGCCCAGCATCACGGCAACCTGTCCGACCATGTCTTGATCTCGGAGGGCACTGCACAGCAGTTGCAGTGGTGGCTCACGGACCGCGATTGGGTCACGGGCAAGAGCCTCTCCCTACCCCTACCGGAGCATGTCGTAGTGACTGATGCGTCCCTCCTGGGATGGGCTGGCCATATGGGAGAGGCTGAGATCAGAGGCCTCTGGTCTCCGGCGGAGTCTCGCCTCCACATCAACTTGTTGGAGCTGAGAGTGATCCGACTTGCACTGAAAGCCTTCCTTCCCTCTGTCCGGGGAAGTGTCATGCAGGTGTTCATTGACAACACCACCGCCATGTGGTATTGCAACAAACAGGGCGGGGTGGGGTCGTGGACCCTTTGTTAGGAGGCTCTGCGCCTCTGGACATGGCTGGAACACCAGGGCATCACCCTGGTGGTTCAACATCTGGCGGGCTCTCTGAACGCCAGAGCAGACGAACTCAGCCGCCGGTGCATGATGGATCACGAATGGCATCTGAACTCCGAGGTGGCGCAAGGTCTCTTTCAGCAGTGGGGAGAGCCTTGGTTAGATCTATTCGCCACCGACGAGAACGCGCAATGTCAGCAGTTCTGCGCGTTGGAATTTCCAAGGCGGCACTCGCTCGGCGACGCTTTTAGTCGCGAGTGGAGTTGCGGTCTGTTGTAAGCCTTTCCGCCTATACCACGTCTGCTCAGAGTGCTGAAGAAGATCAGGCGCGACCGGGCCCACGTCATCTTGGTGGCTCCGGATTGGGCACGAAGGTACTGGTATCCCGAGCTACTCAGTATGTTGACCGATCCTCCGTCTGCCCCTTCGGGAGGATCTTCTGTCGCAGCAGCAGGGGACGGTCCTCCACCCGAACCTGTCCAGCCTCCACCTCCATGCGTGGAGATTGAGCGGCGGCAGTTGATGCCATTTGACTTGCCTCCTGAAGTCTGTGATATTATTCTGGCAGCCAGGCGTCCCTCCACAAAGACGGTATACTCCTGCCGGTGGAACAAATTTGTGGCATGGTGCACAGCAAAGGCTGTGGATCCCCTTTCCGCCCCTCTTTCTGAGGTTCTCCTCTTTCTTCTTTCTTTGGCCCAGCAGGGCTCTGCCCTGGGCACCTTGTAAGGTTATCTTGCTGCCATCTCTGCCTTCTTACGGCTTCCTGATCAGCCCTCTCTTTTCAAGTCCCCTGTAGTGTCACGCTTTCTTAAAGGCATTACTCACACGTTCCCTCGTGTCCCTTTCGTAATGCCTCAGTGGGACTTGAATCTTGTCCTAACATTTCTGATGTGCGCTCCCTTTGAGCATCTTCACAATTGTCCTCTTCATCTTCTGACTCTTAAGACTGCTTTCCTGGTAGCCATCACCTCGGCTAGACGGGTGAGTGAGCTCCAGGCTCTATCGTCCAAGCCTCCTTTTTTATCTGTTCATCCGGACAAGGTTGTCCTTCGGCCTCGTCCTTCCTTTCTACCGAAAGTGGTGACCCCCTTTCATCTTGGGCAATCTGTCACCTTGCCCACCTTCTTTCCGCCTCCGCATCCTTCCAAAGAGGACCGCACACAACAGTTCCGAGTGGACGACCAGCTTTTCGTTGGCTACGTGGGTGCAAAGAAGGGAAAAGCTGTGCACAAACGGACCATCTCCCGGTGGGTCGTTTTGTGTATAAAAATCTGTTATTCCTTGGCAAAAAAAGACCCTCCTGTTGGGCTGCGAGCCCATTCTACTCAGCCACGGCGGCTACTACTGCTTTGGGACGGGGAGTCCCTTTGCAGGACATCTGTCAGGCGGCGATGTGGGCTTTGCTGCACACGTTTGCCAGGCACTATTGCCTAGACAGCCAAGTCCGGAGGGATGGCTTCTTTGGCCGTTCTGTCCTCCAGGACTTTCTGGTGTAATCTTAGTTCGCAGACCCACCACCGGGGTTGGTATTGCTTGGGTATCTATTCTAAGGTGAGGAATCTAACTAACGTGTTTCTTTCAGATGAACAAGTTACTTACCTTCGGTAACGATGTATCTGTAAGAAACATTAGTTGGTTAGATTCCTCACCGACCCACCCATCCTCCCCGTTCTGCGAACTGACATCTAGGGTTAAGGCTATCCTTTTCAGGGCCCTAGATTTTTTGGCACCAGTGTAGGTCTCTTGCATGGCTCTGCGTTCCTGGTGCGGAAAGCTATGTACAAGAACTGACGTCAGCGCGCGAGGGCGGCGTCTAAGTACTCCTCCGACGATGTCATTCCGGCGCACGACGCCAACGACGGACGCGGAGCCGCAGACGACGCCTACCGACGTGCAAGGGGTATTGCTACAAAAATCTTCCGGATCCAGTCTGATGCCTGGGGATATTCTAAGGTGAGGAATCTAACTAACTAATGTTTCTTACAGATACATCGTTACCGAAGGTAAGTAACTTGTTCTTCGTTCCCGATTTTATGCCAGAGGGAACTTCTTTAGGGCTTCGAGATGGGAGGGTGAGCACCAAATGGCATGATAACCAGCAGCAAAAGACATTTAACAACATTTGCTTCCACCACCAAATCTTCAGTCTCAACCAGAAGCAACCTCAACACCACAGCCTCCAGTTCTCCAGTTTCTGATGGATACATCTGCCAGTGGATTCCTCACCTTGTGAATATCCCCTATGCCAGCATTCCACGGTTTTCCAGCACTCTCCTGCTACTTTGTTGTCTTGCAGTGGGTTATTGTTTCTGGCTTTACCATGTCTTCGACAAGAAAGTCAGGTTTCAAACCTTGTAGGGAATGTGGGGGTCACATGTCCATCACTGACCCCCACGAAGATTGTTTATGGTGCCTTTCATCGGACCATGATGTGGACGACTGCTCCAGCTGCAGAAAGATGAATCCCAAGGCCCTGAAAGAGATGGAAGCGAAACTCTTCATGGCCAAGGCAAAAAAGGAAAGGAGAGGTAGGAAGAAGGAGAAGTCGAAGCTAGAGTCGTCGACTTCGTACTCTTCGAAGTTGAGGAGACACAAAAAGAAGAGGAAGCATAGCTCTCGGCGCCGATCGTCTTCCCCTTCTCCTCGTGTGTCTCCGGAGAAGACACCTTCGCCCAGGTTGACTCCGGCGCAGTCACCGGCGCCAGTGGACTCTCCTGTTTCCGACCCCGAGCCGGAGCAGGTGGAAGATCTTTCTCCAGTGCCAGCTGAACCTTCGGCTCCAGTTGAGGATACTTCGGCTCCGGCTACTCCTCGACCGGATTCAGGGTTGAACCCATACCCGCATTTCCCGACTCCGGGCGCGGATCCGATTCATTTCCTCAATGCTATGTATGGGGTTTTCCAAAGAGCTGCCTTCCCATCCGGCACACCTTCTGGTCCCGTGGGTCCAATGACGTATACTTTGGGCGTGCCGCAACATTATTTTCCGGCACCTTTTATGTCCTTCTTGCCAATGGCTCCTTCATGGCAGTTCCCGGCGCCATCTGGAGATCCATCCTCCCGGCCCTCGACTGGATCGTTTGCCTTCTTCGGAGCCTCCCTCGACGCTGGTGCCGACTCCATCTGACTCCGCGTACTGCGCCGCCGTGCCCTTGAATCCGTTCTCGGAAAGAGGCTCAGAGGATTATGGAGGAGGAACGATATAGGGAGGAAGTGGAGGAAGGTGAAGTTGGTGATTCCACTGATGAATTTGAGGGCATTCAGGATGCAAGTGGACTTGATACTACTCCAGAGTTGGCTCCTTATCATTTAATCATCAGGAAGGCTGCAGAGTTGTTGGACTTAGTTGCCCTCTGCAGAGTATAAGCAAAACCTTTTAACTGAAGTCCTTCATTCACCATCTTCCATTGGTGAGCCCTTGTTGCCCTTTAATGAGGCTATTTTAGAGCATGTTATGGACGTTTGGCGCAAGCCGCTTTCTTCACCTGCAGTCTCCAGACAAGTGGTAAGGAGGTATAGAGTAGCTCCGGGGGACCCGAGCTTCCTTTCCTCTCACCCTTCACCAGAGAGCCTTGTAGTGCAAGCTTCCTGCTCGAAGCAATCTTCAGGCGCCTTCCCTCAAGCACCAGCTGATAGGGACTCTAAAAAGATTGAACAATCAGCTAAAAAGGTCTTTTCATCTGGAAGCAGGGAGCTTAAGTCAACTAATGCCACTTGCTTATTGGGGCACTACGTTCATGCTTTGATGGGCTCGGTGAAGCAGTTAGCCCCTAAACTGCCTGAAGAGGAGAAGGCCTCTTTTATGGAGGTTATTGCGGACACTCAAGCTGCCGCTAGGCAAGTTATTCAGTCGGGCCTAGATACGGCTGATTCCGTGGCTAGGATTATAGGATCTTCAATAGCCACTAGAAGGCAGGCTTGGCTTCGTTCTTCGGGCTTCTCTGCTGATATTCAGGCCACTTAAGTCGACTTACCCTTCGATGGGGAGAAGCTTTTTGGAGAAAAAGCTGATTCCGCCTGGCAAAGATTTAAAGATAGCAGGGTTACTGCGAGATCTTTGGGCTTGCAGACATCGGCTAAGGGGTTTGGCTTCAGGAAGTACAGAGGATTTGGGAGGTCATCCTTTCGTTCCTTCCGTCAACCTCAGCAACAGCAGCAGCAAAATCCTCTCTATAGATCATATAGAGGAAGACAAAGGGGCCGGAGAGGTTCTGTTCACAATCCCTCCTCATCTTCAGCCTCCTCTACTCCCAATGAAGCTTCAGGGAAGCAGCCCTAGATCCCCCATTCTAGATCATGTGAGACCTGTGGGGGGTCAGGTGTCCCACTTTCTGTGAGGTTGGAAATCGGTCACGACTAAACCTCGTGGAGAATGGGTACGCCCTTCCCTTTCGGGAGTTTCCTCCCCCTTACCCTCCTTGCCAGGGTTTTTGCTCAGAGGACCATCTACTTCTTCTGCAGAAGGAGGTTCTTACATTGTTACAAAAAGGTGCAATAGAGGTGGTTCCGGAGCAAGAAAGGGGTCAGGGATGCTACTCGCGGTATTTCCTGATTCCCAAAAAGGACGACAGATTGCGTCCAATCCTGGACCACAGAGTTTTGAATTTTTAGCTGAAACAGGAGAAATTCAAGATGCTAACCCTTGCACTGGTTCTTCAAGCATTGCAGCAAGGAGACTGGATGGTGTCGATCGACTTGCAGGATGCGTATTTCCACATCCCAATCCTGAAGTCGCACAGGAAGTATCCCCTGTTTACGGTTGGGTCGCAACACTACCAGTTTGTGGTTCTTCCGTTTGGTCTTACTACTGCACCTCGAGTCTTCACCAAGGTGATGGCATCTCAGGGAGTCGATCAGGATCTCCAGAGAAGCTGCAGCGGATCTGTCTTGGTGGAACGTGGAGGGCAACCTGTCTCAAGGAAAGTCCTTTCATCTTCCTCCATCGGTGCCACAGTAAAATCGGATGCCTCCACCTTGGGGTGGGGTGCTCATCTGGGGGATCATGAGATAAAGGGTCCTTGGTCTCCAGAGGAAAGATTGTCTCATATCAATCTTCTAGAATTGCGGGCGATACGTTTGGCGCTCATGGCCTTCCTCCCTTCCCTTCGCGGTCAGTCGGTTCAAGTCCTGACGGACAACACTACCGCGATGTGGTATGTCAAGCAGGGAGGAGTAGGGTCGTACCGTCTCTGCAGAGAGGTGTTGCGGCTCTGGTCCTGGGCTCAGGACCATCGGATTTGCTTGATGGTGAATCATCTGGCCGGGGTGCTGAACGTACGTGCGGACAGTCTCATTCGACAGTTTTCCGCCGACCACGAATGGAGGCTTCATCCAGAGATAGTTCAGCACGTCTTCCGGACGTGGGGGACTCCTCGGGTGGACCTTTTTGCCACTCTCGAGAACGTGCATTGCCCGTCATTCTGCAGTCTCCAGTTTCCGATGCAGGGAGCGTTGGGGGACGCGTTTCAGTTGAGTTGGGGCTCACAACTCCTTTACGCGTTTCCTCCCATACCCTTGATTCCTTGGGTTCTGAAGAAGATTCACCAAGACCGGGCCCAAGTTATATTGATCGCCCCGGATTGGCCAAGAAGGGTGTGGTACACAGATCTACTTCACTTTTCATCGCACCCTCCGCTCCGTCTCCCTCTCAGGGCAGACCTCCTCTCGCAGTCGGAGGGGCAGGTTCTACACCCCCACCTCCATAGCTTACACCTCCATGCCTGGAGATTGAACGGGGCAACCTGAGTTCTTTCTCTCTCCCGCCTGATGTGGTGGATGTTATTTTATAGGCCAGGCGACACTCCACCAAGTCTATCTACTCCTACGGGTGGTCTAAATTTGTAAAATGGTGTGGAGAGAGATCCATTGACCCTTTAAAAGCCCATCGTTCTAATGTGCTTCAGTTTGCACTTTCTTTGGCTCCGCAAGGTTGTGCGGTGGCCACGGTTAAGGGCTATTTGTCAGCCTTGTCGGCTTTTCTGTGTCTTCCGGATCAGCCGTCATTGTTTAAATCTCCTATTGTTTTAAGATTTATCAAAGGTCTTACTAACAGGTTTCCGCCTACTCCCTTTGTAATGCCACAGTGGACCTTAATCTTGTCTTAACTTTTGTGATGGGGTCCCCTTTTGAGCCCCTTCATAGCTGCCCTTTGAGGCTGTTGTCCTTTAAAACGGTCTTTCTTGTTGCCATATCCTCGGCAAGGAGGGTAAGTGAGCTTCAAGCTCTTAGTTCGAGACCCATGTTTTTATCCTTACATGCTGAAAGGATAGTCCTTAGGACCAGGACTGCTTTCCTACCTAAGGTAGTTACTCCCTTTCATCTGGGGCAGTCGATTACTCTCCCTGTGTTTTATCCACCTCCTCATCCTTCCAAGCAGGAGGAAAGACTTAACCGATTGGACCCTAAAAGAGCAGTGAGCTTTTATTTGGACAGAACTAAGGATTTTCGTTTGGATGATCAGCTCTTCGTGGGCTATATTGGACACTCAAAGGCAAAGCTATGCACAAGCGCACTCTGTCCAGGTGGATCATCCTAACCATCAAGATCTGCTATGCCCTTGCTGGTAAGGTTCCTCCTGAGGCTATTAGAGCTCATTCAACTAGGGCTAAATCTTCCCCTCTGCTTTGGCCAGGGGTGTTCCAGTTGCAGACATTTGTAAAGCCGTGACTTGGGCCTCCCTCCATACTTTCGCAAAGCATTATTGCTTAGACTCTGAGATGAGGAGGGAGGGCTATTTCGCGCACTCTGTCTTGCAGGACTTTTTGGTATAGGAAGGTGGACACCCTCCTCCAGGAGTGGGACTGCTGTGGGAATCTATTCACAAGGTGAGGAATTCACTGGCAGATGTATCCATCAGAAGAACAAGTTACTTACCTTCGGTAACGCTTTTTCTGGTGGATACAATATCTGCCTGTGGATTCCTCACTGGCCCACCCGCCTCCCCGTTGTCCACCTTTTTATACCTTTAAAGGATGCCTTGCTTGACATGTTGTTTTATCTGGTACACTTATAGGAAATGCTTTTGTTCCTAACCTTTTTGTATATGTACTATGTATATTTGTTTCAATGTTGTATACTGTGTATACTTTGAATCTGTTGTCGGTCCACCTGTTCGCCTCGGAGGCACGGAAAAAATGGGTGGAACTGACGTCATCACGCCGACGTGGCTCTCTTATGGCTCCGGTGACGTCATACGGAGTCGCGGGCGGAGCCAAGGCATTATGACGTCCACGTCGGCTTAGAGAGCTGGGGAAAAAAATCCATGGAATGCTGGCGCAGGGCATATTCACAAGGTGAGGAATCCACAGGCAGATATTGTATCCACCAGAAAAAGCGTTACCGAAGGTAAGTAACTTGTTCTTTGACACCAGTTCCAGTGGCACCCCACAGGTTTCTCACCCACATCAGAGTATACGGCCTGGTAGAGTGAGGTATATGAACTCATGTAAAAATGAAAACTGAGAAACCACATTGGAGGAAACCAAGTCATGGAAAAACAATTTTACGGAAATATAAATCAATGAAAAATTATAGAAACATTCTAAAGGAAAAATAATTTTAAGGAAAAATCCAAAACTAGATTGGAGTTTAGGGGTTGGTGAAAGTTTTTGGGGTTTAGGAATGGGTGATGTTTAGGGGTGGTGAGGGGTTTTTAGGTATCCAGGATGCGAAGAGTTCAGAATAGAAATGGGTTTCGAGGATTGAATGACAGGTTGAGTTGAGGAGTTGTGAGGGTTTGTTTTGTGAACTTCTCCGCCTGTATCACTGATTGCGCCGACAGTCACCCCGTCAAGCCCTCCACACTCAAGAGAACCTCCTAAAAGGCCATTTGGTACACCACGGAACTGAGAACAATTAAATGCAACTCAAAGCAACTTGAAAGGAAATGACACCCCAGCAAGGAGCCCACAGACACCTTCAAGACCTCCCTCAACCAATACCACCAACTACAGAAAGGGACAAAAAGGAGCTCCCTTTCCAACCGCATCGGGCCAGTTTTAACCACAGCAAAGAACTCTTCAATGTCGTCAGAGTTTTCCAACCCTTCAGCCACCAAAAACATCATCACCCCTTCCCAGTAACTCTGTGACACCCTGACGGACGTCTATCACAACAAGATTGTGAGAAGTTGGCCTGATGTATGATGTCACTAGTTATAGTGTACACCTTATATCAGTCCAAATACCCTTATGGTGATTGGTTGTAAAGTCAACCTTATAGACCAGCTATCCTAGTGGTAGCATGGACAAGAGCAGTCTTAGGCTAAACTCTGAATGGCATGTGAAGCCAGCTGTGATACCATATATAATCCCTTGAATACCAAATGAAAGGACACCACAACAGATATATATATAAAATAAAGTGTATTTATTCTAAGCAAACCCTCAGCACTCTTTGAGATTAGAGGTAAGTACAACACAGTCTTATTAATGCATACAGTAAGTCACACAGGTAAGTAATACAGTTAGGCCCTAGGGGCCACGCAAACCATATACTAAATAAGTGGTATAAGAACCACTGTCACGGAAATAGAATAGGCCTAGGCCTAGGGAATCGCTGGGGCTACACTACACTAGCGTTAGTTAGGAAGTGGGAGGCCCACGGGAATCGTGTGCAGAGTGGAAACACTCACGCGTAATGCGTAAAAGTCAATAGCAATAGTACAGTTTAGAAAACGGTAGATTTAGGACACTTCCGGAGTAGCTAGGAAGTTGAGACTTGAAAACTAGACACTAGGATAGTCACTATCCTGATGAGCACCGGAGTACCCAAGTTACCTAGCCCACAGGCTGCGGGTGCATAGGGGTGAAGATGCGTCGTTTTCGTCGTCGACTCCTATGGATGCCTGAAGAAAGATGCTGACAGGCAGTCAGGGGAGAGTGTCCGGTGGATCCCAAGGCTGGGATCAAGAAGAGAAGAAACCTGCAAGCAGAAGGGACAGAGTCAGGGTCACTAGCCAGTGACCACGTGGAACCAGGAAGGAACCAGGCGATGTCGTGAAGAGTTGCAGGTGAAGGTGAAGCTTGTCGCTGCAGCCAGGAGGACCAGGAAGCGTCGAGGACGACCAGGACCAGGAGGCGAGCTGTTTCACGAAGGCTCTTGCTGTCGGCGGCGTCGAAGTTGGACTAGGACTCACCAAGCCTTGGCAAGCGGAACCCACGAAGAACAAAGGACTTGCTTCTGGTGCAGACCAGGAAGGTCTGGGGTGCTTCTTCTTTGCAGAGAAGCGGGAGCCAGTCTGGAGGAGCCAAACCAGCGCAGAAGATTACAGGGTGCGTCGTCACAAAGGCCACTAGCCAGCGGGCAAGCAACCGGACAGACGCGGCAAGCAGGAAAATGCTGAAGGGCCCCACGCAGGACTCGTGGAGTGTGGGGGGCTGGTCTTCGGTGCAGATGGTGCTTGGGGTTGGGGCTTCTCAATCCCCGGTGCACAACTTCGAGGGTACCTCAGAAGCTGCGCTGTAAGTTACTAGCCACTTTTCCCAGGTAGCCGGTCCCACGTCGCTCGTCGCCTCCACGGATCTCAGCTCTGCTGCAGATGTGGATGAGGGTCGGAGAAGTCTGGAAATCAAGGCTCTGGTCGGGCTCTGCAGTCGGTTCCTCGTAGAACGGTCGCAAAGCAAAGGGTAGTCTCTTGATGGTGCCTGTTTGCACAGGGTAGCCACTCCTTGGCTACAAGGGAGATTCTTCAGTCTTCTTCTTTCGTCGAATGTCGAAGGTCCAGAGTTTCTGTTCAGTTTTGCAGGTTCAGGATAATCTAAAGTCTTGAGGCCCAACTCCCACTCTTATACTAATCTGGGGGGCTGGGATACCTGCTAGGTCACGCCTTATGGGTGGGACCTGGGAGGGGGTGGTTACACCCACTTCCCTTTGTCCAGTTTCGCGCCAGAGCTGGGGCTGGAGTGCCCCAGCGCCGGTTTGAACTGGACTATGCAAGGAACACCTTGTGTGCCCCAGGCATGTCTCATTCCTTTCAGCCCACCCTGCCCCAATACACTAAAGGCTGTCTGGGGAGGTGCTAGCACCTCCCCAAGCAGGAAACCTATTGTCCAGGCCTCCCTGGCTGGGATCACTCCCAGCTGCAGGAGGTCAGACTTGTGTCGTGGCAGCAGCATCCATTTTGTGATGCTGAGGCTTTGGTCAGAGGCTAACAGTTGAAGTATGATTTTAACATGTCTTTCCCTCTAGAAGGGGGGAATAATATTCTCATGTCCAGAAATGGCATGGGGGTATTATTCCCTAGTGTTAGACACCTTACACGACATGTTTTGATAAAGCCAAACCATAGTTACCATAACCGTTTAAGATTATAAGGCACTTTAAGAGTATATGGTAGGCTATATCATAGAACAGCTATAAGGACTTGGTTCCGAAAGCTGCAGACAGGCTCAGCTCATGCTAGAGCACCATCTCACATGTTACCAAGCACTCTGCCTCCAGGATTGTTAAGGCCTGCCATAGGAGTGACTGATGGGTACACATGTGTCTATATATAAGCGTAGATATAGGCATACTATACCTAAGCAAGGGGTGATTACACGACCTTGCCCCAGCTGAGTGATCAGCCAGTTGTGTCTGATTGGAAGGCCAGACCAGGGGTGGCATAATACATGCTGCAGCCCCTGGGAGGCCTAGGGTACACCTATGCCCTGGGTACCTAGGGTACACTGTACAGGGTCCAATAAGGTGATCCTTACCAATTGGTTATGTACCTAGGGTACATGGAGTCCATTTTACAGAGAGAGCAGACAGCCTGAGACCCTGAATGGCAGGATCTCAGGCCAACTAAGTCGAAAAACCAGCTAGACACTAGGCAAAAAGTTGGGGGTAACCATAGTCAGATATCCACCTTCCTACACAACCCCCCCCCCAAACGAAAGGAGATAAGGCTGGCCTTGACAAGGTAAGCCTCTATTGCCTGAGTGGCCATATAAGGAAGAACCAGCACTGGCATGGTTACCCCCTGTCTCATGGTCCACTAAGCAATCCCTCATCCTAAAGATATCATAGGGTCTCCACCATAGGGAATCTCTACCTTTGGTGTGTCTTTGCAAAGTAAAAGGCTGGTGTTGAGATGGAGTACTGAAGTGAGTGTCCTCAAAGTGAGGCCTCAGCTTCCTCCAATCATCCTCCACCATGGATGCCTTTCTTTCTCTAACTGAGTTGCACTGTGCTCTCAGGGTCAGCCTCTGGCTACCTAAAGCTGGAGGCTGGGTCCCTTTTGTGGGCTTACTGGAGGGACAGGTCAGGTTTGGGGCCCTAAGGTCCCATGTTTGCCTGTGCCCAACAGAATCCCTCTGGGGGAGGTCCCTAACTACCTGTGAAGGGGATCCCTCAGGAATGTTTTTACCCCTCACCTGGCTAGGGCAACTAACCAGGCAATCCTCATTCTTTTGAAGGGGGGGTTCTTGTGGACAGGGGCCCTCTTGGGGTCCACTGGCCTCCCTGACCTCTGCAGCCCTGGGCTGACTGAGGCAGGGTAGAGAGAGGCAGGCTACCTGCACCAGACTGGGTCCCACCTTGGAAGGGGCCACTGACATCAGAGGCTCTGCCAGGCCAGGCCTGGCTACCTCTGGGGCAGTTCCTTCACAAGGGGTGAGGTCAGATCCCTGAGGAGGCTGACCTTTTCCTAATGTCTGGGGAGAGGGGGACTTTTCTTCCTCCCCACTACTCTCTGTTTGTGTGGAGTGATCCATAGTTTCAGGCTTCACTACACCTATATCAGTCTGAGTGTGGGCTGAGACCATTACAGCCTTGCCAACCTTTTCAGGAAGGCACTCAGTTTGTGTTTGAGCTGTGACTGTCACAGCTCTGCCAATTTCTACAGGGAAGTCTGTCTGTGCCTGGGCTGTGGCTACCACTGCCCTTCCAACCTTTTCAGGGAGGAAAGCTACTTGGACAGGGGTTGTGACTGGCACAACCCCACTACCCTTTTTGGAAAGGCCTACCATTTTAGAATGGGTGTCTTGTTCAACTCCAGCCCAAGCTGAGAGTTCTAAGTCATTCCCCAGCAAGCAGTCCACAGGCAAGGTTGGAGACACTGCCACCCTTTTAGGGCCAGTGACCCCTCCCCAGCTGAGACATACCTCTGCCATGGGATGACTGTTCTGTTTGCCATCAATGTTAGTTACCTGGTATGAGAAACCAGGCAAAAGCTGCTCAGAGGGAACTAGCCTATGGGCCACCATAGTGATGCTAGCTCCAGTGTCTCTGTAGGCCTCAGCTTTTCTACCATTGATGTAGGGTTCCTGTCTGTACCTACCCAAAGTGTTGGGACAGGCAGTGAAGTTGGCAAACCCCATGCCACCATCACAGACAAGAGTAGCTGCTGCAGGGGAATTGGTTAAGCCAGGATCCCCCTGTGTTCCCCAAGAAAACCCAACCAAATTTTTGGGGGCACTCCCACCACCTGGGGGATTACTGCTGACAGTAATAGGTGGTGTGACAGGAGTAGTTGGAGGAACAGTTTTGTTTTTAGCCTGTGGACAACTGCTGTCAGTTTTCCAATGCCCAGGTGTTTTACACACATGGCAGTAAGGCTTTTTAACTGTGGTAGAGGAGGGAGCTTGGGACCCACCACCCTGTGTGGAGTTTTGGGGCCCTGAGGAAGATTTCTCTTTTGCTTTATCCCCACCCTTCTCTTGAGGCTTGGTGGTATCTTTCTTTTGGTCACCACCCTGATTTTTAGGCCTAATCCTGGTCCTGACCCATTTATCTGCCCTCTTTCCCAATTCTTGGGGAGAGGTCAAATCTGAGTCTACCAGGTGTTGATGGAGAAGCTGGTTCTGACAATTACTAAGGATCTGCTCCCTCATAATCAAGTTGTACAATCCTGTATAGTCCTGCACCTTGCTGCCATTTAACCAACCTTCCAAAGCCTTAGTGGCACAATCCACAAAATCAGACCAGTCCTGTGTCTGTGTCTTCTGGGTGTCTCTGAACAACAACCTATATTGCTCAGTGGTTAAGCCAAACCCATCTATCAGAGCACTCTTCAGGACTTTGTAATTGTTTGCATCCTCATCACTGACTGTGAGGAGCTTGTCTCTACCTTTGTCAGAAAAGGAGAGCCACAAGATAGCTGCCCACTGACTTTGGGGTACCTGCTGTACTTTGCAGGCCCTCTCCAAAGCAGTCATCCATTTGTGGATGTCATCCCCATTCTGATATGGGGGGACTATCTTGCTTAGGTTTCTATGGTCATAAGACCTATCCCTATCTCTAGGAATGTTGCTGCCACCAGTGGGTTCAGACCCACACAATTTTTGCTCTCTAGTCAGAGCAAGCTTCTCTTTGGCAAGGGCAATTTCTTCCCTCTGAATCCTCAGATTAGCCTCCCTCATTCTGGCTGCATGCTCCTTTCTCTCAGGTGAAGTCATTCCCCTGTGAGAGGAAGCATTAGAGATGCTAGAGACATGGGAGTGGATGGATTCCCTTGAAGGGGATCTGTCCCTCCTGCTTCTCTGTGAATGCCTACTTGGGGGTCTGTATGGGGGGACCCCATGCAAACTCCCATGTAAACTTAAGTTAGCCTGGCTAAGTCTCCTTACTTGGCTCTGGCTGTCTACCTCCCCATCTGAAGCCCCATCTGACTCCTCTGTGGTGGGTAGACCCTCCTCTGTGCCTAGGGCACCTGCCTGAGATGCCCTATGAGCATCATACTCCTCTAGGAGTTGTCTTAACTGAAGGAGGGTAGGGTTTGCACCCTGTTTTATTCCTCTGGAGGTACACAAGTGTCTCATCTCCTGGAATGTTAAGGTATCATATCTAGAGGGGATCTTTTGCAGACCTGATCCTCCTGAGAGAGCATCTACTTGATCTACTCTCAGAGACATGATCTAGTGAGGGTGTGGTGTGTGCACCTACCTACACTAGTTGTATCTACTAAACCTCTCTAGTAGTTGTAGTCAGGGTGTGTTACTCCCTTCAACCTACAACTACAAAGTCCAGTAGGACTTAAGTATAATAATCTATGTTATATGTACCTAGACAATATCTGTGTGATCTTTCAATTTAGTATCTCAAGATTACAATGGCATTACAACAGCAAGCTCAGATCCCAACCGCTGCTCACCAATGTGAGAAGTTGGCCTGATGTATGATGTCACTAGTTATAGTGTACACCTTATATCAGTCCAAATACCCTTATGGTGATTGGTTGTAAAGTCAACCTTATAGACCAGCTATCCTAGTGGTAGCATGGACAAGAGCAGTCTTAGGCTAAACTCTGAATGGCATGTGAAGCCAGCTGTGATACCATATATAATCCCTTGAATACCAAATGAAAGGACACCACAACAGATATATATATAAAATAAAGTGTATTTATTGTAAGCAAACCCTCAGCACTCTTTGAGATTAGAGGTAAGTACAACACAGTCTTATTAATGCATACAGTAAGTCACACAGGTAAGTAATACAGTTAGGCCCTAGGGGCCACGCAAACCATATACTAAATAAGTGGTATAAGAACCACTGTCACGGAAATAGAATAGGCCTAGGCCTAGGGAATCGCTGGGGCTACACTACACTAGCGTTAGTTAGGAAGTGGGAGGCCCACGGGATTCGTGTGCAGAGTGGAAACACTCACGCGTAATGCGTAAAAGTCAATAGCAATAGTACAGTTTAGAAAACGGTAGATTTAGGACACTTCCGGAGTAGCTAGGAAGTTGAGACTTGAAAACTAGACACTAGGATAGTCACTATCCTGATGAGCACCGGAGTACCCAAGTTACCTAGCCCACAGGCTGCGGGTGCATAGGGGTGAAGATGCGTCGTTTTCGTCGTCGACTCCTATGGATGCCTGAAGAAAGATGCTGACAGGCAGTCAGGGGAGAGTGTCCGGTGGATCCCAAGGCTGGGATCAAGAAGAGAAGAAACCTGCAAGCAGAAAGGACAGAGTCAGGGTCACTAGCCAGTGACCACGTGGAACCAGGAAGGAACCAGGCGATGTCGTGAAGAGTTGCAGGTGAAGGTGAAGCTTGTCGCTGCAGCCAGGAGGACCAGGAAGCGTCGAGGACGACCAGGACCAGGAGGCGAGCTGTCCCACGAAGGCTCTTGCTGTCGGCGGCGTCGAAGTTGGACTAGGACTCACCAAGCCTTGGCAAGCGGAACCCACGAAGAACAAAGGACTTGCTTCTGGTGCAGACCAGGAAGGTCTGGGGTGCTTCTTCTTTGCAGAGAAGCGGGAGCCAGTCTGGAGGAGCCAAACCAGCGCAGAAGATTACAGGGTGCGTCGTCACAAAGGCCACTAGCCAGCGGGCAAGCAACCGGACAGACGCGGCAAGCAGGAAAATGCTGAAGGGCCCCACGCAGGACTCGTGGAGTGTGGGGGGCTGGTCTTCGGTGCAGATGGTGCTTGGGGTTGGGGCTTCTCAATCCCCGGTGCACAACTTCGAGGGTACCTCAGAAGCTGCGCTGTAAGTTACTAGCCACTTCTCCCAGGTAGCCGGTCCCACGTCGCTCGTCGCCTCCACGGATCTCAGCTCTGCTGCAGATGTGGATGAGGGTCGGAGAAGTCTGGAAATCAAGGCTCTGGTCGGGCTCTGCAGTCGGTTCCTCGTAGAACGGTCGCAAAGCAAAGGGTAGTCTCTTGATGGTGCCTGTTTGCACAGGGTAGCCACTCCTTGGCTACAAGGGAGATTCTTCAGTCTTCTTCTTTCGTCGAATGTCGAAGGTCCAGAGTTTCTGTTCAGTTTTGCAGGTTCAGGATAATCTAAAGTCTTGAGGCCCAACTCCCACTCTTATACTAATCTGGGGGGCTGGGATACCTGCTAGGTCACGCCTTATGGGTGGGACCTGGGAGGGGGTGGTTACACCCACTTCCCTTTGTCCAGTTTCGCGCCAGAGCTGGGGCTGGAGTGCCCCAGCGCCGGTTTGAACTGGACTATGCAAGGAACACCTTGTGTGCCCCAGGCATGTCTCATTCCTTTCAGCCCACCCTGCCCCAATACACTAAAGGCTGTCTGGGGAGGTGCTAGCACCTCCCCAAGCAGGAAACCTATTGTCCAGGCCTCCCTGGCTGGGATCACTCCCAGCTGCAGGAGGTCAGACTTGTGTCGTGGCAGCAGCATCCATTTTGTGATGCTGAGGCTTTGGTCAGAGGCTAACAGTTGAAGTATGATTTTAACATGTCTTTCCCTCTAGAAGGGGGGAATAATATCCTCATGACCTGAAATGGTATGGGGGGTATTATTCCAAAGTGTTAGACACCTTACACGACATGTTTTGATAAAGCCAAACCATAGTTACCATAACCGTTTAAGATTATAAGGCACTTTAAGAGTATATGGTAGGCTATATCATAGAACAGCTATAAGGACTTGGTTCCGAAAGCTGCAGACAGGCTCAGCTCATGCTAGAGCACCATCTCACATGTTACCAAGCACTCTGCCTCCAGGATTGTTAAGGCCTGCCATAGGAGTGACTGATGGGTACACATGTGTCTATATATAAGGGTAGATATAGGCATACTATACCTAAGCAAGGGGTGATTACACGACCTTGCCCCAGCTGAGTGATCAGCCAGTTGTGTCTGATTGGAAGGCCAGACCAGGGGTGGCATAATACATGCTGCAGCCCCTGGGAGGCCTAGGGTACACCTATGCCCTGGGTACCTAGGGTACACTGTACAGGGTCCAATAAGGTGATCCTTACCAATTGGTTATGTACCTAGGGTACATGGAGTCCATTTTACAGAGAGAGCAGACAGCCTGAGACCCTGAATGGCAGGATCTCAGGCTAACTAAGTCGAAAAACCAGCTAGACACTAGGCAAAAAGTTGGGGGTAACCATAGTCAGATATCCACCTTCCTACAAAGATCTCAGCCATCTACAAACACTTCGCACCCCAACCCACCACCCCGGACATCCTCAGCCTCCTCATTTCCACAGATGCAAACCCCGAACACCTGCTCACTACCTGGGACCAGCTCACCACACAAAGCACTACAACCATCATGAACTCTGTCCACTCAGTAGCACATACAGACCTCTGTGCCCACCACATATTCAGCCTTGGGAGCAAGATGATCCGCAGCAAGCTCACTGCCATCTTCAACGCATCCATCACCGCTGCCACCTTACCCGAAGAGTAGAAACATGCAGAAGCCAAACCTCTTCTTGAGAAACTGTCTGCTGACATCAGCGAACTCAAGAACTACTATCCCATCTCCTTGCTCCCCTTTCCCGCCAAAGTCCTCGAAAAGGTCATCAACTGTCAACTCATAAAACACCTGGAGAACCACAGCTCCAAAACCGCCCTGATCGCTGCCACTGACAACATCAGAACCCTCCTTGACTAGGGAGAAACGGTGGCCTTGACCCTCCTCGACCTCTAAGACGCGTTCAACACCCTATCCCACCACACACTTATAAAGAGGCTTCACCACATTGGAATCCAAGGAGACGCACTCAAATGAATCGCCTCCTTCCTCACTGGAAGAAAACAGCGAACCTGTCTACCTCCTTTCACCTCAGAACCTAAGAACATCATCTGTGGCACCCCTCAAGGCTCAGCCCTACTCTGTTCAATACCTACATGACCCCCTTGACCAACATCATCAGAACCCATGGACTAAATCATATCCTACACCAACGACTCCCAGCTCATCCTCTCGCTATCAGAAGACCCCTCCACCACGATGGTCACCTTTCACAGGTGCATGACGAGCGTCGCCGACTGGATGACAGACAACTACCTAAAACTCAACACAGGCAAAATGGAAGTGCTGATCTTCGGGAGCAACACCTCCACATGGAACAATTCCTGGTGGATTTCCGAACTAGGACGCTCACCCACGCCGACAGACCATGCCTGTAACCTTGGCATCATCCTGGACAGCAAGCTCTCCATGAAAGACAGGTCATCGCAGTCTCCTCCGCCGGCATCCTCACCTTTCACATGCTCTGTAGGATCTTCAAATGGCTCCCTGGCAACACCAGATGAACCATCACTCAAGCCCTATTCACCAGCCGGCTGGACTACAGCAGCACATTCTACGGAGGAATCACCTCTCACCTCCTGAAGAGACTGCAGACCATATAGAACTCAGCGGCCAGACTCACCCTCCACCTCCCAATGTTGACCCACATCAACCCCCACCTCAGGAAGCTCAACTGACTCTCCATTCAGAAGAGATGTCTATTCAAGATGCTGATCTACACCTACAAAGCCCTACTCAACCAAGGACCAGGAATGCATCAACCACCGCCTACACATGCACCAACCCTCCAGACACCTGCGCTCCGCCTCTCTATCCCTCACACACACCCCCCATTCCGCCAAAGCAACAGTGGAGGATGTTCTTTCTCCTACCTCACTGTGAAGACCTGGAATGACCTCCCCCTTTGCCTCCGGACCTCATCCTCTTGCTGGAATTCAGGAAAGGTCTCAAGGCCTCACTGTTCATCTGAACCCTCTCTCTAGCAGCAGAGTTCTCAGTGCCTGGATACCCTCATGGGTGATAAGCCGCGCGTTATAAGTCCTGTTTGATTGAGGGAGGAATAGGAAGAGTATAGGGTAATGAGAGATTTTTAGGGTTCACAGATGAATTGAGTTTAAGGGTGGTGAAGAGTAGGGGCTTCATGGATGGTTTGAGTGTATTGGTGATGAGGGGCTTTTAGAGTTCACTGATGGGTGAAGTTAAGGGATGTGAGAAGTTTTACAGTTCAGTGATGGGTAAAGCATAGGGGTGGTGAAAGTTGTTTAAGGTTGAGAAATGGATGCTGTTTAGAATGGTGAGGGACTTTACGAGTCAGTGATAGGTGGAGTTTTAGGGCAGAAAGAATTTTAGGGTCAAGAATTGGTGGAGTTTAGATGTAGAATTTAGTTCATGAATTGGTGAAGTTTAGGGTTAATGAGGGGTTTTAGGGGTCAGGGATGGATGGAGTTTAGGTTTAGAATGGGCTGCTTAGGTTCAGGGATGGGTGGAGTTTACCATCAAGGATTGCTGGAGTTCAGGTGTAGTGAGGGGTTTATAGAGTTCAGGATGGGTGTTGTTTAGAAGTAGAAAGGGCAGCTTTTTTCGTTCAGGGATAGGTGGGGTTTGGTGGTCAGGGATGGTTGGAGTTTAGGTATTGGGAGGGTTTTTAAAGGGGGCAGGGAATGATGGTGTTTAGGGCTCAGGTGCACCAGCAGACCTGATGTGCTGCTTTCAACTGAAGAAAACGCTAGCTTTGCAGGCCTAATCGGTGCACAAATGTGACGGAGCAATACAATGCTGTTCAGTACTGAGTATGAAGTAATCATTGAGGCTAATCAGAGACTCCAGTTCGGATTGAGACTGTTCTCTTTCGGTAACTGAAGATATTGGTGTAACCACTTTTGACCCCAATTCTAACCAGTTCCTACATCGCCCTTTAAAAATAGCCTGAGCATTGAGACTGGCATCGACAGATATTAACCAAGTATTGAATGCTTCTGCATACCAACTTTAATCTAGTGCTCTGAAGAAGGCGGGTGTCTGTATGTTAAAACATTCTTAAACAAATAAATAAATAAATCAATACAAGTGTTTAATAACAAAGTCTTATAGAATTATTGGAGGGCTGTTTGCCTCATTAAGCTTGTATGTTCTGTCTGTGATGGAAGCATTCATTGTGTGCGCTAGTGTTCTGGTACTCTATAGGTAAATTTTGGTTTCTATAAGTTCTGCATGTAATGTCAACAGTTGAAGGTAAGATGACGGTGGATTCTTCTTAACTTATGTTTCTTTCTTCCCCACTCGCCATCGAGTTTAGATCCGTTTGATGAAAGGACAGAAACCTACCATAGCTTTTGATGGCATTCACATCGTAAACCACATGGCAGAGGATGATGAGGACTCACTTCACTCGTCTGATGAGGAGCTTCTTGGTAACCCCATGGTGGTTGGTGCACTGCAGGATGCCCTATACCCATTGTCTCCCGGAAACGCTCGCTTCCTCCGCGCCCTTGAGAGCTCTGGCAAGGACAGCGATGGTAGCACAGACAGCGAGGAGCAGGAGGACCCACATTTTCCTACGGTTACCGACTCAGAGACTAAAGCTGACATCCTATGTTCACAGGTTTTCACTGACTAGATGTGTTGGGCCTTCATGAACGTCTTCGGTGAGCATCTGAGGCTACTGACAATGTAAAAAGAAATGGCAGGCCTCAGCCAGTGGGTGCTCTTCCTAATGATAATTGCAGAACATTTCAAGAAAAGTGAGTGGATGAGTTAACCACAGGCCACTACATAATTATTTTGGTAAGAATATCTTTGGCTGGACAGACCAGCCCATGGATTGGCTTCTTGCAGCCTTGCACGTAGCATTGAGGCACCAGCGCCTGTGTTCGATGAGAAGTGTTTCCTTATTTATGGGTCATTTGGTTTCCCAGGCGGACACCATATTTTAATCAACGGGCAGGTCCAAAAGCTTGCAAGGTTTTGTATTTATTTGTTATTTTGCCCTTCCTCGGCTGCAGTACCCCAGGATGTGCACTATTTTCTTTTTGTTAAAAAAACTTTAAGAAACTACTTGATTATTTGTTGTGTGAAGGGCTTGTGTCATATTTCATCATCGCAAGCGTCCCTGTCACTATTCTTCCTCCTGATGTTCTGCACGGGGTCTTTATCTTGCGATTAGGTGGCACTCACAGAAAGGATGTTGGAGAACCATTGCATACCACTTAGCATTCTAGAACTGTCAGCTGAAACTTAGAATAAACAAGAAAGGTCTTTATATATTTCCTATCGATTTACACTTGGGTAAATATCTATGACCCTCTGTTCAGCAGAAACTTAAAACATTTGGACCAGTTGGCCTGTGACACTCTCCCCTGCACCACAGACAGAACTAGAAAGCTTCACTAAAAGGTTATGTCACTTTAAACTTTTTATACTGGCCCATCTCTTTGCATAGTCTGGCCTTGAACTGTAATTCATCGACTGAATATTTCTTTCGATCTTCCAGATGCAGACAAGGACTTCCCCTAACTCTCCACACTTTTGGAATGTCTTTTCTTTTTTACACTCTGTCTACCCTTCCAGAAACAGGTGTTTTTACAGTTTGCATTATTTATTTGAGTAGCTAAAAAAATGCCTTCCTCTCCAATGTATGCTGTTGAAGACTGGCTTCAAGCAATGCATGCAATGTGGATGTTTTCCTCTCCTCACAGGAGCCTGCATATTCTGATTGGTGATCTTTTATCAGACTTTGTGACTATTCTCTGCGGAATCCCAACTGCAGTTGCTGAGGAGGAGTTTTATTCAAAGGTCGGAAAGATAGAGTAAGATAAGGGTTCACACGTCTTTGAGTACCTGTTGGTGGGAAAGCACACAAGTTCAAACATTCATGAGGTATTTGCTGACCTATTAATACCTTAAAAGATGATTATGGTACTGCAGAGGGGTGGTCCATCCTCAAACACCACCCAAGACATGTGGAGAATTCTGGGGCTATCAGGAACCTAGGACCTACTCCCTTTGGCAGGTCAATAGGCCTTGTGCCAAAGTCCTTCCAACAGAGGGTTAAGCCAGTTTGCATTGACGGTCATGGTGCGTGTTTCCTTGTTGCGTGTTTCCTTGTTGCGTGTTTCCTTGTTGCCTGTGTTCTCCGCTGTTGCATTGAGTAGCCAGAAAAAATGCAGGCCTCTTTCATATACCTGCAAATCTCACAATTCAGTCAGAGAGAAAGGTGTTTCATATTCTCCACTGTGGGATTCTTTGCCAGGCTGCTCTTAAGATGATCTTCTGTGTATTATAACAATTAAAGGCCGGGGACTAAAGATGAAGGTTAAGAGAAGAATGCAAAGCATTTGTGCACTAATACCAGTGTTGTTTCAAGTACAATCAGGGTCTCTACTTCATTTGGTACTGGAGGCTGAACTTCTCTCTGTACAGAAAACTGCCATCAAAGAACATTAAAGATCTAGCTAGAACAGGAGTTTGAATCATCTCAGTATTGTCCATTTCCACTTAAAGTGTTATTCTCAACTTTTCAAAGAATATACTTTTCTGAATTTACATTCACTTCACCGCCTCCTCCAATATTTTTACTAAGTGTAAAATGTTCAGTGTTTATTGAAATCCATGGAACACTGGTCTTTACTTCCATTGCTAGTTGCATCCGATCCCACAGAGAACATCACTTGTCGTCTAAGAAAGAGATTGTTTCAGACTTTATGGACTCTGGAAGCAGTATTGTAAAAAAGATGACAAATTTGCCAGTGAAGTGACTCTTTCTAGATGTCTTTATAACAAGGCTAGAGATGCCTCAACCATACATGGGGCCATACTCAAGATCCACTTCCTCAACTAGTGGAATAGACCTCTGTTCCCATGGACTCCACCAAAAACCTCAGTATTTAATCTGCAAGAAAGACTTTCAAGCAGCAATATCTCATCCTAAAGAATCAGTGTTCATTTTCATTGAGGCCAAAGTGTTAAATAGAGTGGTCCTCTGTTTTTTTCATAAAGTGTTGATTAGAGTTCACATTCAACCAGAGATAACTCTTCCAGTCTTTCAACCTTGACCTCCTAAGGACAGACTTTAAAATTGGATATGTCCAGGGCTCTGTACTTTTAAGAAAGATTGACTCTCTTGTGATGGTTAGATCCCTCATTATTGCTTCTGATAGTTTCACAAAAGGCAACAAAGGCTGCTGTTGCCAGCTAGAGAGTCTGCGATGACAGGGTTTATCCTCCTTCAGGATTTAAAGCTGATCCACCATACATAATTTAACACTGGCTTTCTTAACTTGTGCTTAGCAGGAATTAGTAGGGCATTTGCTTCGGCCACCCCACATGCTTTTATATGCATTATTCACTGGAAGTATCCCACCCCAAAGACAGTTGTTTGCAACATATTTTATTAAATCATGATCAGGCATATGCTCGTCCTCCAGTCAGTGTTTGTGACGCTTTAGAACCAGGTTCCTAACCATTTTGGAAGGAGGAACAGCAAGAACAGCATATACCTGTACAGTGATTCCTCATCCTTGGAATATTCCAAGACCACAGACTGGGTGTGTAACATTTTCAAACAATAGTTCCTGTTTGCTGCTAGGCGGAGCTGCCAGACTCTACGATGGCCAAGTTCTGCACCGGTAGTGACAGAGCAGAGCAGAGCATAGGCTCAACCCCTATGTACTGAGGTCAGTTCTTCTTTTCTGCACTGATCCAGAGCATTTTCCCAACTTTCTTCATTTCTATAAAATTCTCAGACAGTAGGGAAGAAAATATTGCCCCTCCCAAAACCACAGGATTCAAGCCACACCAACACTGTAGAAAACAAATGTCTGTCAGTCACGGACACCCATGAAACGCCTATCTTGTGCCTGGGCATCAGTCACAACTCAGTCAATTTGTAAGTGTGCCCTGATGCACCCAAAGACAATCAGAGAGCGGGAAACTAGATTGTACATCACAGAACACAAGAAGAGATTGGAAGGCCATTCCCGTTCTAAATCCTGGACCCACTCAGTCATAAAGTGAGCCCAAGTCCAAGGAATGTCACAAGCGTAAGAAGGACAAGTGGGATTCAACTCCATCTTGCCACTTGAGGTCAGATGATTAGCTGCCCAATCAGCACTCAAAGGGCCCTTTTCCTCCATCATCCACTAACTCCGAGCCCATTCGGCAGCTGGAACTAGTTCTCCTCAAGTTACCTAGGCCATCGTCGACACTTCTGCATGTAGAAGCCTTTGAAGAGGCCAAGCAGCACTTTTTTAGGATGCTGCTGGCTCCCTCCGGAGTGCCTTCCCGTCCCAGGAAGCCACAGGGGCACTTGTGTTGGCGTGCTGTTCCTTGGCACTGATTGACTCCGCAGGACCCCCTCCTGGCCCCATGCCAGTACCTGTCTGGACTTTCACTAAGTCCCCAAGGTCCACGCTGGTCCCTTCTCTGCCAGTACCCATGTCAGATGTGATCCCAACGTCATTCTCCAATCTGGATCGGAGGTCTGCCCACACCAGCCTGTATCACACTATGAAATAACCAAAGCACAGCCAATTGCGAATGAACCAAACTCCCGACCTCTTCCAAGGCACCAGGACTACTAGAGTTTGGAGGCACTGTTCTGCACCAATTCAGATGCAGTCCAGGGCCTCCAGTTCCCCATGATGTTGACAATGATGAGGAGGCAGCCCACTTACTCCCCCCTCATACAGCTTCAGGAGTCTGGACCTATAAAATGCAAGTATTGGATATCGCTCCAATAACTGAGTTGCAATACCCACTCGGTCAACCAACTGAAGAAAGTGCATCTTTTGCATTTGCAGGGCAGTGGAAGTTCTTGATCTGCATCTGCGTACTGTAGAAAAAAATCCAACCTACTTACTGAAAGCCTCTGTTGCCCTTCAGAGCGCCACTTGCACACACTATAAGTTTCACATAATACAAAAAACATGCTCGCCCATTCCAGTCTGTCGAGCTTCATGCCAGGTCTATGTTAGACTATGACTGACAAGGCAAAGCGAATAACAACTGAACCTGATTCCCAGCTTTTTTCCACGACTCTGGTGCTATCAAAGACTAGAGACCCTGTTTGGCCATTTGGACATCATTCCCCCATGGCATCAACAGTGATAAGGAGGTGGGCAACTTACTCCTTCATCATTATACAGAAGTAGGACTTTATCCGGACCCAACAAATGCAAGTGGGTTGGATTCCTGTCCTGAGATGGAGCTGGACTCCCCACCTGCTCTACTAAGAGAAGAAAGGGCTGTGGTATCGTTTCTAAAGGTGAGGAATTTGCAGTTAGAACTTCCAGGGAGAGGGGTTTTAAAAAGTGAGAAAAGTAGGTTCCGCTGATGGGAATATGGTAGGTAGGGACACACAAGCATGGCTTGATTTGCTATCTAGTGGAGTAGAGACACAGGAGCAGCAGAAACTGCTGCTCACGGAGAGGAGTTTAGCAAACGTTTGCTTATCACTACCATGGAGGGGAGCACACCGGAAAACAAAAATTGACGGAGACTGAAGGGAAAATGGGACAAATGTCAATAGTAGAAATTAAGGTGTGCAGACAAGAATAAATGGGGTTTTCTGATGGTTACTTCTTCCCACAAATTCTTCACCTTATGAATTATTTTTCCTGGTGTCAGACTGGTCCCGAAAAGCTTTCCCCATCAATGGCACTCTAGCTTTGCCAGGTGGCACCATGTGCCTTCAGCCGTAATTCTGGACATGATGACACTGGAGTAGATTAGGCGCCACAGGCTCATTGGCACCTGTTTCTCTTTTTCTGTACTTCGTTGGTGCTTGCCCGAAGGCCTCTTGCGATGACTTACTAACAAAATTCCTAGCATTTAGACAGCAACTAGGTCAAATGTTTCCTCCAAACTTTCTAGTTTCAATCCATGTCACGTTTGTGCAAGATGATGTCCCTTTTGTGCAGCCTCTGATTGGAGAACGATCCACAGCATGCGGTTCTCGGCAGTTAAGAAGTCATTGAAGCTGCTAAGGTGTTGTCCCCACAACACGCTCACTAAGCATGGAACTCACAACAATGCTACTCTTGAAGCCTTGTGTGGAAAAAGGATTTTATCTGTGTATTGAGGAAAAAGTTAAAGTCAAACTTTAAGAATGTGTCCATAGTAGATCAACTCCCTAGAGCTGAGAAATTTTCGTTGATGGAGGAGATTTTTACTTCTGAATCCGATGCCCTCAGAGTGCCTGTCAAAAACTACGACCGTACAGATGATAGTTTAGAGGCTCCTTACTTCTTTCCCCATTAATGCTGACTTATAATTGGACTCACAAAATTGAGTGGCCTAGAATAGGACTGGTCCTGCTTCAAAGGAAATATCCTCAGTTAAGACGGTAGTATAAAAAACTGTTGAAGCTTTAGAAATGACCTTGCCCTCTGCGGTGGCGAAGTCTAATATTTTATGCAACTGTCCTCCTCAGTAGCACAGCCTTTGCTTCCATTCAGTGGATCCCTTTTGGATACTGTCATGGCTGCTTGGGAGAAGTCATTTTCTGATAGAGAACTCTTAACTGCAAAATTCTCACCATAGAATATTCCCCAGGTGTCGTCTGGATCGGGAAGATTTTGAGCAGTTCCTCTGTGCACCGGTATGTGGCGTCAATCAGCTCTGCATTGGTGTCACCGCGACGAAAGTGACCTCACGGTACCCACATAACCACCATCCTGGCACGCTGACCTCAGTTCCTTTCTTTCTGCCCAAGAGCATGGATCCAGATAGCTACCTTGGTCCCTTTTTGACCACTTTTTTTTCAACCTTTTGTTGAGTCGTTTTTAGATTTGCTCCCAGTGTGCTAGGGAAATGTCTTCCAACAAACCCACAGGGTTTCAACTGTGTAGAGAATGTCATGCACAGATGTTCGTCTCTGACCTACACTTGGTTTGCCTGTGGAACTTGGAATCAAGCCATGACCATAAGGCCTGCTCCTCGTGCAAGTCCAT
This sequence comes from Triturus cristatus, assembly GCF_964204655.1. Classification (NCBI taxonomy): domain Eukaryota; kingdom Metazoa; phylum Chordata; class Amphibia; order Caudata; family Salamandridae; genus Triturus; species Triturus cristatus. The sequence goes on from NC_140585.1 coordinate 1,147,474,212, forward strand.
GAATCCGGATGCGATTCATGAGAGGGTGTTAAAGCTCCTGATGGCGCTGCAGAAGAAGGCTCCATGCCAATCCTGGTATTTCTCCCATGGTCCATCACAAGGCCATTCCTAAATCCATTCCAGTAGACTATCTTCTTCATAGACTTCTTCCTTCAAGTCGGGAAAGTCTAAGAAGCACAAGAAGAAGAAGTTGAAGCACTCTTTGACCTCCCTGTCTAAACATAGTGATGATTCTAGGCTCCTCTCCCGCACATCACCTGCGGTACCAGCACCTGGGCCCACTCCGCTCTACCCCATGTTCCCTGGTGCTGGAATTGCGCTAGTCCAACTTAAAGACTTTTACAATGTCATGCTTGGTCCACGACTCTCTCTGGTGTGCCTTTGGGCCCCATGGAGCGGAGAAGTGCCCTTGCTGGTTGCAGGTGCGCCCATAACACTAGCTGGGCCCTCTGGATTTGCCCCCTGATCCGACCAATGTGTCACATGTGCCTTCTTCCACCCCCTTCTCCTTCCAGTCAAGAACCATCTCTGATGCCGCCTGTGCCACTCGATGATGAACTCATTATGACCCCTGGCTCTGAATCGGCGTTGTTTGAAGTCAATGCCGGCACCATCAAAGCCCTTTCTGCTCTTAGACTTACTATCCCTAGATCAACCCTATCCTTCTGAAGGGAGAGAGAGGAGTAAGGATTTGGTCCTCTAGAGGAGGACCTTGGGCCAGCATAGAACTGAAATGAAAAGCTGGGTGATACCAGTAGTCTGGACACCTCACTGGACTCTGGCATGCTTTCCCCTCCAGGCCCTGTGTCAGAGGGAGGGGCATCCTTCACCACTGTGATCTGCAGGGCGAAAGATCTCCTTGACCTGCAGCTGCCCACTGTCGAGGTTAATATCAGCATCTTGACGGAAGTGCTTCACTCTGGAGCTGGTTAGGCTGAACCACTACTTCATTTTAACGATTCCCTCCCTGGCGTATTCTCAGGGGCTGGGCCTAACCTTGCACAGGGGCTCCTGTGCCTCGCATGATTGCTCAACCCATTCATCTCTCCCATGGAGATCCAGCCTTCCTCTTCCAGCACCCGTCCCTGGAGAGACTGGTTGCGCAGGCCTGAACCACAAAGGTAAACCTAAATGCGTTCCCTACCACTCCACCAAAAAGGGAATTCAAGAGGCTGGATACCTTTGGGAAACATATTTTCTGATGGATACTTCTTCCTGCAGAGTCCTCCCCTGTAGAATAACCCCAGGCATCAGACTGGATCCAGAAACCTTCAAAACAGCAAGGTCATGAGCAGAGGGTGCTGGACTCAGTCAACATTAGTTCCCTTTTTTCCCCCCATTTGACACTGATCTGGAGCTCCACTCCAGACCAAAATGTCTTCCCTCAGGAAGTCTGGGTTTAAACTCTGTAGGGACTGTGAGGGGCAGATGTCCATTACGGACCCCCATGAGGTTGTTTGCGGTGTTTGGAGCATGCTCCTCGTGCCTCAGTAGGCATCCCAGGGCCATTAAAGAGCAGGAGGTCAAACTCTTCATGGCTGGAGGGGATGACAAAGATCAATGCTGGAAATGTTCTAGGCACCATTCCAGCTCTCTTCGGCCAAGAAGAAGAGGAAACATAGGAGGAACGAGAAGAAGCATTCCAAAGCTAAGTTCCCTTGTCGCTTTCAGTCTCCTACAGAACCTTAGTCCTCTGAGCCGGTGCTGCTAGACTTGACGCCGTTGGATCCTCGCCACAGCTTTGTTCCTCCTATGGACCCAGCTCCAGACAGATCCCCAAGTCTGGAACCTTCGGCCCTGGCACATACATCTACTGATGCTGACCCTGGCCTTTCCCGATTTCCTGGCTCCGGGATCGGACCGGGCAGTTTTTCTGAACACTATGTATACCAGCCTCTGCGTTGTCCTGCGCACCTTTGGGCCTGACAGTCACACTATGTCTGCCACTCTTCATGACATTTCAACCAATGTCCTTCAGCACCGCACTGTTGGTACCCGTAGCTGCACCACATTGCCTTGACCAAGCGCTCCTCTTCTCAGCACTGTAGCCGATGCCATGGACGGCAAAGCCCCTGACATCACCACCACCTCTGCCTCTTCTGTGTTCAGACAGAACGACGCAGCAGTCTGACATCAAGTCTCATATTCATGCTTGCAGGGAGGTCCAGAGGTTGCTTGAAGAGGAAGTTCATAAAGCACGTCTCCATGTAATATTTAGTACAGATTCTGACCCTGTGTAGTATTTTTATTGTGGTGACTTGGATCAGGAACCTCCTGACTTTCACGGCCTATCTTCAGCTAGTGGCTTGGACACCTCACTGGAACTAGCTATGGACTTGTCCACTTGAGCACTAATAGCAGAGGTCTTGTCTTAACACAGTCATGTTGAAAGCCGCAGAGGTGTTGGACTTACAGTTGCCTGCAACGGAGACGAAGACCAATGTCTTCACTGAGGTTCTCCTGCCCTTATCGACCCTTCTCCCCTTAATGAAGCCTGTCATGGTGGCATGGGAAAAGCCTTCCTCTACTCCGGTGGTCAGTAGGCTATTACTCCACTCCTGGTGATCCAGCCTTTCTATCCACGCATCCTTCGCAAGAGAGCTTTGTCATTCAGGCTTCCTGTTCGGGAGCCTAATCGGGCAGTGCCTTCCTTACAGACCTTTCCAACAGGGAGTCAAAATGTTTGTAAGTCTGGGGCAAGAAGCCCTTTTCTTTGGGTAGCATGGCCTTGAAATCCCTGAATGCGAATTGCCTCCTTGCCAGCTGAAACCACAACTTGTGGGACATGGCTCAAATGATTATTCCACATGTTCCAGCCGACATGAAAGAACAGTTTCAAGTGCTCATTACGGATGGGCAAAATGGCTACAGGCATATTATTGAGTCTGTACTGGACACCCCAGAGTCTGTTGCCAGAGCCATGGGTATCAGTGACAATGCAACACCAGGCTTGGCTCTGACCCCCCAATTTCTCATCCGATGTTCGGGCTAACCAGTTGGACCTCCCCTTCAACTGTGTGCGCTTGTTTAGGGACAAGGCTGACTCAGCACTTGAACGATTTAAAGCCTGTAAAGCCACGGCCATCTTGTTGGGCCTTCACTTTCCACCTCTGACAAGGGACTTCTGGTCTTTTAGCGGTGTCGGACAGGGATCCTCCTTTGCTCATGGCATACACAATGGTTATTAAACAACTTCAGAATCCCCTCGTCCTACAGTACAGAGTAGTGCTAGAAGTAGAGGCTGTGGATCCGCCATACAACCCTCTTCCTCTTCTTCCTGTCCCACAACACAAGGAAAGCAGGGCTGGCTTGCTTCCCCAAGCTCAGTTGGAGCCTGTGGTAGGGTGGGTGTTCTGTTTTCTTCCAGCCTGGAAGGCCATTACTTCAGATCAGTGGCTCCTTCAAATAGTGGAAAAGGGCTACACCCTTTCCTTCCTTCAGATTTCATCCTCTGTCCCTCCCCATACTTCCTCCCCATGCTATACCTTTAGGCCATTCTGTAGCAGGAGATGGCAGCTCTTCACCCCAAAAGGAGCAGTGGATTTAGTGCTAGAGATGGAAAAGGTCTAAGGTTGTTATGCACAGTACTTCTTGGTGCCCAAGAAGGATGGCGTTTTGCGTCTGATTCTAGATCTCATGAGCCTGAATGTCTTCCTGAAAAAGGAAAATTTCAAGATGCTGACTCTAGCTCAAGTTCTATTGGCATTGGAGCTTGGAGACTGGATGATGTCCCTGGCTCTGCAGGATCCAAACTTACATATCCCTTTCTGCGATCTCATCGGAAGAACTTGCGGTTTGTGGTGGGTTTTACACACTAACCTTTGACTCGACATCGGCACCTCAAATCTTCATGAAGGTGATGGCGGTGATTGCGGCCCATCTCAGACCATTGGATAGCCCCATTTTCCCATATTTGGATGACTGACTCCTCAAAGCCAGTTTGCTGATAGTGTTGCGCCACCTACAGTCTACGCCATCTCTGCTGTTTTGATCTGCTCATTTCGATCAACAAGTCTAAATCTCACCTCCAGGCTTCCCAAAGACTCCAGTTGATAAGGTCAGTACTGGAAACCACCTTTCCGCCACAGAGAATCAGAGACATCTAGGAGATGTTTACATTTTTCCCACAAGGTGTGAGAGTCTCAGTGAAAGCATATGCTTAGTTTCTCCTTTATAGTTTTTGTATTTCATATTTGATACTTTGCCTACTTTTAGATGCTGGGAAACCTGCATCTTTAAAAAATCACTCAGAAATGTTGGCCCTGCTTGACCCAAGACACTTTCTAACACACTCCCTCCTTATGGAGCTATAAATTTGTTCCGCACAACAGGTTTTGGCTCTAGTCAGACACAGGTTTTAGGATTTTTTCAGGCGTCTATTCTCCCTGTGCACTTTTGCCACATTTTAGCTTTATTCGAGGCACAGCTCTCATTCCATATGTGGAAATTATGTTCAAGATCAAATTAAGCTGGCAGTACTTGTGATCTCTAGGAGTTATACCAGATTGCCAACTTTCTCTGGATTTTCATAGTAGAAGACTCTGCCCAACTCAGACTTTTAATTAAATTTCAAGTGTAGATGTGTCAGTTCTTTGTTATTCAGCTGCCTCTTGTTTCTTCCCTGTGAAAGATTTGCCTTGGTGCATTGTGACAGCTTCGCTAGTGATGAAGGTAAGGTCCAATACTGAATTTTCTCAAGTGAGGCGCATCCTTGTTGAGTCCAGTAGGCCAATGTAGCCTTTTCGTGTACCTTTTGTGACTAACGCACACAGAGTCATCCCAGAAGTCTGTTAAACAAGATTAGACTTGCATGCTTTCGAAATCTTTTTATGGGTCTCTTTCTTTCACCGTGGCATATGGAGAGAGTTCAGTGAATGTGGATAAATGAGGTGCCGGTCAGAACCAGAACTTCATTGTTTACTTGTTTGAAGAAGGCAGGTGTCATCTAAGAACTCAGTAGCCTGGTGACAGAATAAGAATGGAACAGGTTCAGATGTATTTCTGAAGCAGTCTGTACAAACCATTGTGCTTCAGGCTCATAAGTTTCAAATATATCCCCTCTTTCACTAGAATGTTATAGAGTACAGCCTAGTGAGGTCATTCAACTCTATTTGCTTAGTACTTGGGCAGCTGCATCCCTTAATACTCGCGGAGGTACGTTCAATATTTGGGTAGAACCTCATGGAGGATAACATTTTGGTGATGACTGTTACACTCGCTTTATCTCTGTCCTACATTACCCTTATTGAGAGTACTCTGTTTTCATCTCTTTACTGATTTGAAAACATTAGCTGTATAGAGAGTGAGATGGAACCATACCCCATGTAAATTAGCAACGCTCTGTTTATCTTTCCTAATCTGTAGGATTTTATAACTCAAGTGAAAGGAAACGCTAGGGATATGTTTACTGAAGAGTGGGAGAAGATGGTGTATATCACAATGCCCTTTGCTCTAAAATCCATTTCATTCACGCACAACAACCTTGCTGTTTTGTTAAGCATTAAGCTTCTGAGCTTGTTGAGGCTGGCCTCGCTGTGGCTTTAAATACTGTAAGTAATTTAGACGGGTTTGTCTTAAAAATGCAATTATTTTACACTCACTTATTTATCAGTGTCTTTTGTCGCAGCAGATTTGGTGGTGTCTGTTGTAACCATATGTGCAAGAACTGTTCTAATGTAATTTCTGATGGCTACTTCTAACTGCAGATTCCTCCCTTTTAGAATATTCCTACACATCAGACTGGATGCTGAAAGTTTCAATTAGTAGCTCCTCTGCTCCTTTAGTTGGCATCCTGTGCCTCCATGACGACCTTGCACCCTCATGGAAGTGACAGAGTGGAGCCTCATGTAGCTACCTCACCTGCACACTGAGGTAAATTCCTTTTTTTCCACATCCTTCAATGCCAATCTGGAGCTCCACTTCTAACTTCTCCATCTTCAGATGACTTCAAAACTTTTCTCAGATTGTGTTCTATGGAAGATTTTGCTCCCCCACAAATTACAGGGTTCAAGCCGTGCTGAGACTGCAGGTAGCAGATGTCAGTTACGGATCCCCCAAGTGTCTCTCTGGTGTCTGGTCTCCGATAACAACTCCAAGTTGAGTGACAAGTGCGCCCTGATGCACACAAAGACCATAAGAGAGCAGGAAGTGAAGCTATATATCCAAAGTCTACCAACTCCGAGCCCGCCCCTCAGTTGTTCCCGGAGCCCTAAATTGCCTAGCCGTCATCTGCCTCACTGCAGATGGAGGCCTTCTAACAGACCATGACCAGATTTTTAATTTTATTATCCTATTGGCTCCCTCTGTAGCATATTCGAGATTGTGAGTGCCTCCACTCACATTTCCGCCAGTGGATTTTTGCCCAGTGCTGACGCTAGTCGAACTCTCTTTTACAGTCGTGGGGTCCACGCCTATTCCTTTTGCGTTATCCCCGCTGACAACTCCACTGGTGCCGTGCTGGACTCTGCCCCAATGCTGATCTATGATTCACAACTGGCATCGACCATCCCCAGGGCTGTGTTGCGCTATGACATTACTGAAGCACAGCCAGTAACAAATTCATCTGATTACCAGCCTCTTCCACAAACTTAGTACTATCACAGACTGGAAGCCCTGTTTGGCTATGATTCGGACACCGTCCAAGTCTTATAACAGTTCTCCCATGACTCCGGCGACGATAGGTAGGCAGACAACTTACTCCCTCCTCATTATACAGATAAAGGACTTTATTTGAACCTATAGAATGCAAATGGGTTGGATATACCTATCCAAAGACGGAGCTGGACTCACCATCTAGTCCACCACTGGAAGAAAACCCACTTTTACAGTTGTAATGTGCAGGGCAGCCGAAGTCCTTGACATACAACTACTCACTGTTGAAACAAATTCAGGTTTGCTCAAGAAATCCTCCTACCATGGTCACTCTTCACAGAGGGCTTATTGCCCTTCAATGAGCCATTCAAAAGCACCGTTATGGTTGCATGGATGGAATGATGTTCGGTCCTTCCAGTCAGTCGATCTGTGGCCAGGTGACCTGGATCTGGCCCCTGGTGACCCTGAATTTCTCACTCAGCCTCCAACCCCAGAAAGCCAGATGATGCACTAGTCAATCAGTAGGTGAATCCAAATGCATTTCCTTTTAACACTCTGGGCAATAAATCAAAGTGCCTAAGCACTCTTTGAAAAAATGTTTTCATCACCCAGCCTAGCCTTGCTCTCTCTGAATTCGGTCTGTCTCCTGGGTAGATTTACCCATACATTGTAGGACATGGCCAGTGTTGTCAGGGATGTCCAGGCATCTCTGATGGACATGGCTCTGTTTGGGGAGGAAGCAGACTCAGCACTGGAACACTTTACAGACAGCCAATCAATGGTCCACTCCCTAGAGTTACTCTTGCAGGCCTGTCAGTTTTGCCAACAGTGCAAGAAATTCAGTCGCTTAAGGAAACTGCCTAGGCTTTTTGGTGGTTCCAGGTAAAGTAGTGGTGGTTGAGGACGTTCACATCAGCAGGGAAAGCCGTCATCTTGCTCCTCCTCTCTACTGCACCAGTTACCAACCTGCTCTGATTTGCTTTTCGAGAGCTACAACCAGCTGGTAGGAGGCATGATCCAAAGCTTTATTCCCCAACAAGTTGGTGCTGAGAACCAGGATTGTCTTTCTGTCTTAATTAGTATTGCCCTTCCACATAGGGCAGTACATCACCCTACTAGTATTTTTGTCGCACCAGCTTATCCCCCAACTCGACGGGGAGAGATTTCAGCAGCTGGCCCGCAAAGGAGCTTATGTTGAACACAAGTATGAGTATTGTCTGTCATCAGTTCTTTGTGGGGTTTGCCAGAAAGGGAAAGGCGATGCAGAAGAGGGCTCTGTCAAGGTGGCTCGTCCTATATATAAAGATCTGTTACGCTCTAGCCGAGAAGGAGTGCCCTGAAGGCTGGTCTACCATAGCTAAGACCGTTGCAACCTCATTAGCTAGGGGAGTTCCTATCATGCTGCGACATGGGCATCAAAGCCCATGTTCACCATGCATTACTGTCTTTACTGCCAAGTAAATTTGCCTGCTAGGTTCTGCAGGACTTTTTGGGTTGAGTGCACTTTTAAGACCCTCGACATTTCAGGAGGTACCACTTGGGTATAATTTCAAAAGGTGAGGAATCTTCATTTGGATGTATCCATCAGAAGATCAGGTTACTTACCTTTGGCAGTGCTTTCTGGTGGATGCTCTCTAACCAGAGATTGCTCACCCCTCGACTGCCTCCCCTGTAGCCTGCCTGACTTGACATCTACACACTTTTTTAAAAAGGCCCTTAGATTTCAACACACTGTGATCTGCAATTTGAATGAGCAGATCCACATCTGAGGGTACAGAAGGGGGACTTTTAAATAAACTCACATGAGAATGCAAGGGTGGCATCTATATACAACTCTGCTACGTCACTTCTGGGGTGCTGCAAGGTCGCCACAGAGCTGCACAGCACCTCATAGCAGCACATGGAAGCTACTGCTTTAAAATCTCTGGATGCAGTCTGACGCCTGGAAATATTCTAAAGGTAAGGAATCTGCAGTTAGGTAGAGTATCCACCTGAAAGAGCATTACCAAAAGTAAGTAACCTTTTACCAAAAGTAGGTGACCTATTTGTCTGATTTTGTTCCAGAATCACAGAGTAAGAAGTAAAGACACATTGAGATAGTGCCTAGGGTGATCCCACCTTCCAGCCTAAGCCTTCAAGCACTTTGTGAAGCCATTCTAGAATGCATTTCTGGAGGCATCTAGTATTGAACTGATAATGGTCGTAGACCTTAAAGAGCTCTTGTGGTCACCTCCATTGTATCTTCTTTTTTTGTGGTTGTGCATATCATGTATGCTTATCTACAGGAAGGGTCTCTCCTTGCTACAGGTTAGGGGCAGAGGGGTGGGTTGATGTGCAATACATGAACATATTACAATAAAGCCATTTACAAGACCAAGACTAGTTGAATATCTACTTGGTATGTAAGACTGGCACTTGCTTTGGTATGCTTTGGTGTCTACCTCAATTTGAACTCCATAGAGCTCCAGCCCCGTGGTGTCCTAGCCTAAACTCTTTTTGGGAGGCAGGGTTGAGTCTTGTGACCTTCGAAATGCTCTGTCAAACACTACTCCAAACCCCTATGACAAGGTAATTCACCCCTGCACTAGACATGTCTTGCTGCTCTGTATACTTCTGTAAATGTGACTGACTAGGCTAGTGGTTTGTTTATAATCTGTACATTTTATCATATATATGTTTTATATATATAACTACGCTGCACTTAAGTTACCAAGCCATCATACTCAACCTTCATGATGAAAGCCTATGGTCCTTGCTAGGCTGCAGTTTTCCACCCATTTACAGTGTTGTCACAGTCCACTTTTGAGAGGCTTTTACAAGGTTGTACTCATACAGTTCTCCAAATTCATAAGGGAGAGGTTAAATGATTGCCCTTCATTTACCAGCCATTTGGATGTAAATTATCAAGGAACCTGTGTTCTTGGGATGTTCTTCTACACTCATAAACAGAATGCCTCTCTGCATGGTCTGGATCTTTCCCGGATCCTGCATTTTAGTTGAGGTATTATTGTGTGTATTAAATAAAAGAAAATACTCAAGATGGAGAACAGAGCTACAGGTAACTCACTTTTCGTTAACCAGCTGGTTATGAGCAGTTGTATAAAGGCCTCACTTTGTTTAGGTCATATTACCTTTGAGGTCTTCTAATTACCATGCAATCTTCTGCAGACAGGTAACCTGGTTGTATAGATCAGTTGGATGTCGGGTACATGCTTGTGAGATGTGAAATTAAGAGCAAACATTATTTGTATTCATTTATTTGCAAACTGATGAGAGGTTGGCAGAGTGTTATGCTTGTGCAGTTGGAACACCTGGCATGGATAATTTGCACAGGGGTACCATTAAGATGTGGGGAGGGAGGGGACTTTAAGAGGTCCAAACAAAGAAGAGGAAGGGGAATATCCGCATTGAAAATGTTGTTGTCCCTTGTCAGTTCTTATTGGATATAAAACCAGCACTCGTTTTAATAGTAAAAATGCTACCCTTTAAACCCTTGTTAAAAAACTGAAGTTGGTTCTGGTGATCTAAACCTGTAATAATACTGATGAAACGTGTCACTTCTTAGACTGCTTTTTGCATGTATGATATTGCACAAGTGGAATGCAGCTTTGAAGTGTCTTTTACTCAGACGTGCAACAGGATTTACTCAGATGGTCTTTTCACATGTATTGCCTCTAATTCAAGTGTTAGTGAAACTGGTGTTGGTTATAGGTGCTGGGCAGATATCGGGGGTTCTTTAGGTACATGATTTGACTGTCATGGTAGTTCTTCCCACGTTTGAAGAAAACACCTATAGATTAATGATTATTTAATGATTCAAGCCCCCTCAATGTAACTCAGTCCATTGAGAGCTCAAGCGGATCTTCTCCTCTGTTCCTCGGACCTCCATTGGACAGATCTTGTACCCTGGAGATTAGTCTAATCATCAGGACTGTTAAGGAATTAGCCTTCTTCTGGCAGTAAATTAACCACCGTTCCCATGTGCTCCTTAACGTTGGGTCAGGGTTGGTCTCCATGGATTATTCCTGCTCTACCTCCAACACATGGTAAAGTACTTTGTTGCGTCTTCTCAGCATAAAGTTGAGATGCCTTCCCAAAGAACAGACGCCAAGGGACAGAAGCCAATGATATCAGACTCCTTTGAGTTCCAGCAGCCTAAATGGCACATAGACTTTATTTTACAATTATAATATGCTGTGTGTTACTTTTTTGTCACTCTTTTACTTGATTTCTCAGTCAAACCTCTTTGTTGTCTATTTTAGTTTTAACTTTTTGCAAAAGGTTTTCTAACTGTGGCTGTCCTGCAGTTTGTGAACTGCTTCAATCCCGCATCGCTTGTGACGTCAGGGAAAGTTTGGAAGTGCAACCTGTAGATCCATTGCAGCAGCGAAGGCGCATAGTAAACGGACTGGTGTTCTTGCTGGTGTAAAGTCAAAGAATCCGGAAGCTTAAACGGTGCACCGTTGCTGCTCTAATGCTGACGTAAGCTCCTTTTTCAAAGTCTGGTTCCTAACATTTAGAACAGTGTATTAATAAGATAATGGAAAACAAGTTGTAGATTGTTTAATCTATAAGTTCAGATCATAACCAGTAATTAATTAGAAGTAAAATAATGTTTCAAAAGAAGGCCGCATTCGCCTAATGAGGGCGTCACTGTGTTGCCTTCTCTCGCGCGCAGCTGGATGTATGATCAGTTTAACTGAAAAGAGTGAATCCTTTGAGAGATTACACATAGTTTAATATGCAATATTCCGTTGCACTTAAGAAGTGGCCCGCCGGAATTGAATGCTCATTATTGGGTATTGGAGGGGGGAGAGGCGTGGTATGTGTTAAACTGATTACATCAGTTGTTAATTTGCATCATAATGCACGGGACGTCCTGAAACAAGCAGTGCTGACCTCTTTGAAATCATGCTCCTGCAGCTACTGAATCGAGAGCATTTTCAACCAAAACTAGAAACAGGGTTTGTTTGCTCTCATCGCTACATTTTGTTTTCAGTAAGAACATTGCCAAATATAGAGCAATCTCAGGAGACCAATTGCACAGTTGAAAAGCATGGCAACTTGACACCAGTCTAGTGTTACGTAAAGCAGGCCTTTTTTTCAGCAGAGGTAGGATCAGTGTATAGCCTTGTAAACCCCTCTGACGCACTCCACTCCATAATTAAACTCATAACGGCTTTCAGGCTCCGCACTGATACTATCACAATGTCTTTATATCCTGAGATGTTGGAACTTGGTGCTTTCAGTCTTTGTCCATATCTGTTTTCTGTATTTTCGTTACTGCTGTGCTGTTTTGAACAAAACATGTGCCAAATGTTTCTGCCTGCATTGTGCGATGTGCTGTACACTCAGACCTCTGAGCCAGGGCCTGGTTATGTCGCTCGCAGCAATCAAAAATCTGTCTGCGTGATCTTTTCACCAAAAATTTACACACACACACATACACACCCGACCTTGTCTTATGACACATTCGTGTTATAGGCAGTAATTTGTGTGACTTTGAAAAGAATCAAATGAGTGCCCTGTCCTGGTTGTGCTTTCTTGCTGTGTAACCAGTGAGCTGCCAAAAAGCCAATCCAGCAGTCAGCTGTGTAGCACATGGAGGGATTTGAGGGACAGAGTTTGGGCCCAGTAGCACATAGCTTTAAGAGTAATGCATTAATAGTAATGCCGAGAGTCTAGTCAAGCACATGTCGAAGAGGAGAACAATACTGGAGGGCTGGAAGCAATCCATCTGGGTGGAACCAGGTGACCTGCTAGGAACCATACTGTCCGATAGTGGGCCAGCAGGGCTATGTTTGAGATCCAAAGCTTTTTCAAGGATAGCAGCAGGTGGAAAGATCTCAACACATCCCTAAACTATGGCACTACTCCAACATTATTTGGACTGCACCTACCTGCAAGGGGATGTCTGGGCGGTCCATAGGACCCCCTTTACCTCCTGCAGAGGGCTGCCATCAGAGGGCACACTGACAGTGCACCACCTTTTAGATGGCTCACTGTCAGTGCGTCTCCTGAGACCTTCTTTGCCTCTGCGCTCGTATCTGTAATATGGCTCGGGCACAGAGGCAAAGGGATTCTCTCATTTGCATGGAGCATGGCCCCATGAGAATGAAAAAATGTCCTCTGAAGATAGCTCTGGCGCTTTGTGTGCCAGTGCTATCAGTATTACAGAAGGGGCAGCACAAGCGTTAGCAGCCCCTTCTGTAATTCCAAAGTGCCCGTGGGCGTGCAAAGCAGGCGCAAAAGCCCGTTGCGCCGCAAGATTTAGTGGGATAATTCAGAAACAGTGACACTCAGTTATAACTGTGCATTATGTTGTAATACGTTGTAATAGGAAACAAAGGGAATGGCCAATTCACTCCCCACCCATTTCATTTCATTTCATAAAACTTTATTCGGTTTTACAATGTGAAAACCATAAAAGTCACAATGTATATACACATCCCATAAAAAAAAAAAGAAATACATTAAAATAATTTACAGTCCGTAGCCATAAGAGATTACGAATAAAATATGGCAGGTACAATAAGTACGTTTCTGTGCTAAAAATAGGGAACACATAAGAGGTATACCTCCCCACCCAATTACCACGTAGAACATTGTTTTCAGCCTGTCTCAGGTGCGATCTTTAGTGGATGTCAGCCAAAACGTGCAGAGGGACATTCTGCCTATTCCTTAAATGACAGGAAAATATTGAGCAATGTGTTCTTTGGCATTCTGACAGTGTGAGTAGAATACCCTGACTGGAGAGTCTAGAGCTCTGCGGGTGCTAGTGATACAGGCATCCAAGGTAGGAAACCCAACAATTAGTGCAATCTTCTGTAATTGGTTGGCTAAATTAGCCACAACAGTTGTAGTGAATCAATGAGCTTCGTTCATTTTGCAAAGTAACACTACAAGCACACAAATGCATTGGAATGAGACTTTAAATTTATGGCGAAGCCTATACATGTTTTTCAAAATGAAGGGAATAAATGACTAGTACTACCGCACCCTGACTTCGCTCAAAAACATCTACAAACTGAAGACAAGTCAAACTTAAATCCCACACAGCATAACCAGACCATGGCCCAGAACTCTTGGTGGTAGGCAAGAAGAAGTTTCAGAGAGAAATAAAGGAGGAAGTGTAATGAAAGATTGTCTGTTCGGACACTGCTTGACCAAAACATTCTGTGTAGGTTGAGGGAACTTATACAAACGGTGCCCTTTTTATTGACTGATATGACTATGTAGCATTCAAAGGATGGCGCTCTACACTAAACAATGTACTGTAAATTGTATCCGCCCATCGACCCTTTCTCCTAAATGTTTCTGAAGTAACCGTGCTCTGCTTTCCTAACTTTTGGCATTTCTTCTACGTCATGGTTGACATCCATTAGGAGCTCATTCCTAACTACTTTCAGAAATAAAGAATTTACATACATTGTCTTACTAATTTCTGGTGTCTTGTCCCGATGCTTTTCAGACTCAGACTTTCAACATCCAACCTAGAGAGTGAAACGAAAACCTGAATAAAACAAGAGGTAGTCCAAGCTCTGGAATTGTAACGTGGATCTCAATGTAATAGAGTACTCTTTGACCTCGAAAACTAACCTAGACTCTGTATTCAAGAATAAAGTTCTCTATGTCCTGAAGGTACAATGCAGCACCTTAATAATACAGTATACTATTTCTAATGGATATTAACTTTTCCTTGAACTCTTTCCCAGGTGTCTGTCTGGATCAGCAATTTTTTCCTATTTTCTTCCACCACTTGTTTCATGTGGTGCTGTTTTGGAGTCTACTACGATGCCTTGCAGCTCTGACTGAAAAAGTTCAGTGTGCTGTATCAATGACATCAGTTACGCACCCCCAACTAATTTGAAATCCCAAGTTATTGAGTTTCTCAACTTTTTTATTGACAATTTGAATACTTTTTTCATTAAAAATCTTACATAATTCGACACTGTTATCCCCCAAGTGTTATCCAGAGTCAAACCATGCAAGGTTTGTAAGCAACAGTTGCCAGTTACGACCCATGCCCCTCCTGCATCTGCTGTCTTGGCAAGGACTATGACCCTGCATCATGTGACCGGTGCCAAAGGATGCATCCCAAGCTGTTGAAGGAGAGACAGGCCTAACATTTTATAGTCTGAGCAGTCCATATTCTCTTTTAGGTTGGAGGACTAGAGCTGTCCACCTGATTTAGTGTTTTGGCAGATGCAAATAGATTGTCAAAAAACAGCTGTCCAATCTTCTGTCACCATGGAGGTCCGCCTGCCCAGTTTAGAGTTTGGTGGTGTGATAGATGGAAATCTATCAGCTGTCTGCTGTTTTTGGATCAACACCCAATACCGCTATGGACATCTATCTTTTCTGCTTGGTCAACCTGGATTTTTCGCCTTTCGCTGGACCCTATATTTTAGCTGGCTTTAGAATTCTGTGCACTTTACCCTTTCCAACTAGTAGTAAAGTATCTGTGCTCCCCCTTTTAACATGGTCAAATTGGCGTACTCCTCATTGATATATTTAGCTTGCCAATAAGTCCCTAATGTATGATACAAATGTATCCAAGGCCTGGAACTTAAAAACCACCCCTATGTAAGCCTTGTAGAACACAAGACCAGGTGCATGACATTTAAAAAAGGGAAATGTAGAAAATTTATATTTTCTGACAGAGATTTCGACCCGCAGACTCTTCACCTTTCGTATACTCCCTCAGATGTTAGACTGGTTCTCCAGTATTGAATCTTTCATAGATTCACATGCTTGTATCTTCCCCGTTGTCATGGTGGGAGTCTCACGGTAAATGAATAACAATAGCAGTAAAAGAAAAAACTGCATAGAAACCCATAGGGAAGTAAAGAGTCTGGTAGCATATGATCATTATTATGTGGTCCAAATGCCAGCCAATCAGCTTCCAGCCCTGATATCACACTCCCCAGCAGAGCCACCGTACCTCAGATTTCCAACCGCCGTCGTGTGAGAAGGAGTCTCCCTGAGCCTTGCTCAGTTTGTTCCCTGGTGAACTTTTGAACTTTCTTGCTGCAGTCTTTCAACTGGATTTGAGGTATTCTTTACTTCTCTTGTCACAAAATGTCTGAAGGCTCTAAAAAGAGGCTTTTCAGACCTTTGCAGGTCCTGTGGGAAGGCCAGATTATATTCTGAAGACCCCCACAAAGACTGTTTGTATTGCCTTCATCCCAAGCATGTTCCTAAATAGTGCAAGCATTGTCGAACCTTCTCTGCAAAGACTCTTAAGAATAGAGAGGCTCGTTTACTGTTGTGGCTTCAGAAAAAGAAGGCCACCTCAGAGACTGAGTCAGAGGATGATTCTAAGGCACGCTCCTCCAGAAAACAGAACCATCTGAGGAGAAAGTGGATACGAAAAAGCAGAAGATAAAAGACAAGGAGTCCTCTTCCTCTTCTCTGCCTCATACGCCTTTTAAAAAGCCCTCAGAAACGAGAGCTGTGTCTTTGGCACCATCGACGAAGACTGGAGCGTCTCTGGCACTTGTGACTACGAAGACGTCGACGACGACGATCACGAAGACGACAGTGTAGTTGACGACATCTATGAAGACGACGTCGTCGAAGACAGGATCGTCGACGACCCCATCGACAGGGAAATCGTCGACGGCACCATCCACGACGAGTATTTAGACAACCTCGTCGACGACCATGCTGGTTTCTCAGTCGACGATCTCGTCGACGGCAGCTCCGTCGACGGTTTTCAAGTCTCCTATGGCAAAATCGCTGACGACGATCTCTATAAAAAGGTTTCCACCGTTGACGGGCACGTCGATGGATAAGAAGAACACAGAATTTACCTCATGGACGAAAATCTCACTGCTTCCTCCTTCAAATCTGCTGGATATACAAGAGTCGGAAGATGAAGGACCATATGGAGTGGCCTATAGCCCATCATAATTGCAGGTTAAAAGTGAAGATACAGATGAGGACGAAGGTCAAGAAATACAAGGAGAATTTTCTTTTAAAGACCACCCAGTATCCAGCTCCAATAGATATGAGTCTTTCCAACAATCGTATGATTATGAGGAGGAAGATGTCGGGTTTCGCGGCGCTTGCCGCTCCCCGCAAAAACACACACAAGGAAACCGGAATACTCACTTCCGGGTGAAGGCAGAGCCCCGGTCTAGTCTTGCGCAGCGGATGACAGGTCTCAGAAGCACTTCCGGGGGAAACACTTAAACATCGCGTTTCCCGCCGGCTCTGTGCTTCGAATCCTTCCTGATTCCCCTGAAGACGCGGAGGCAGTTTCCGGTGCCAGACTCTTCTGAATTCCGACATTGTTTGTTTCCTCTCCGCGCAGGAGCGCTATTATATTGTTTGACTAGGTGACCGCGCAGGAGCGCCTTTACTTTGCCTTTTCTTTGGTGTCCGCGCAGGGGCGCTTGTGGTTCTACGTAGGGCTCACCGCGCTGGAGCGTCATCCGCGGCAGTTCAAAATCTGCCGACTACAACCCTTACCTTGCCAGCGTACTGGAAGGGGTGAAGGGTTTTCATGCACAAGGGTGCCTTCTTTTGGTTTTGGTGTGCAGTCGCTTGTTTCCCCATAGCGCAGGAGCGCTAGAGTTAGCTCCACAGAGCTGGAGCCATAGCTTTCATTTACTTTCAGGAACGTCCCTACTATTGGGGGCCTAAGAGATTGGTTTGTGACACGTTGCGCAGGAGCGCTTTTTCTTTGGTTCTTCTTGGGGTGCACCGCGCAGGAGCGCCTCCCATGGATTATCCTTCTTGGCAGCTGCACTGATGTCTAAGCAATGTGGTCTACCGCAGCACTGGTGAGTTCCCGGCAGGAGAGCTTCTGTGTGTGTTTTTAAGGGTCATGTAAAAACGATAGTGGGATTATATACCAATCCGGTCCTTTTTCTGTTTTCCAGTTGCCCCTGTGGTATCCTGCAAGGTCCATCCACTCCACAAGTCTCTACGTTCCTTTGGTCCCTATCCCTGCTTCCATCTCATCCCTGTTGGGTCCATATTCCACGAGGGTCAGGTGGGTACAGGGGCGGGTGCTCTTGTCGTCTCTGCGGAATTGCTTCACAAGCAGAGGTAAGTCTTGTGGGGCCCCCGACAGAAGAAGACACTAATCATAATGTGAGAGAAGAGACAATGTCTATGCCTCTTTCGCTAGTGTCTGACTTACGACACATGATTAATGACTATAATCATCGTTTCCCGGATGCTAACGCCCCGACCGCAGACACCTCAGGTGGGGAGCAATCTACGGCTCAGCCTTCGGTTGTTCAGCCTCCACCTTTGGTCCAGAAACTGCGCACCCCTTCAATAATTACAATCAGAGATGACTTAGCAGAAAGTGATGAGGAGGAACAACCAGAAGACGGTGAACTTCTTCAGGAGAATCCAGTGGGAGACGAATGGGATCAATATATCTTACCTACTACTCCGTCGCCATCCCCGGCAAACTCCCCGCCGGAGGACATCGGAGGATTCCACGACATCATGGAAAAGGCCTCCCAGATGTTTGATCTTCCTCTACCAGTACAGGAAACTGATTGTTTCCTCTATGACTTTAAAGAATCATCCAGGAAGTCTATCAGGACAATTCCAATAATCAGTCATATCTGGGACGAGGGTTTAACCCCTTCAGTGCCCGCCCCTTTCCCCGCCCTGTGCCGGCCGTTGCATTAGCGGGCGGGGTTTATGACGAGCTGGTCTCGTCATGGGCACAGCGCAACCGCGGCCCATGACGAGACCAGCTCGTCATGGGCATTGAAGAGGTTAAAGATCATGAAGAACCCAGCCTCGGTTGTAGCCTCAGTACCCAGAATTGAGAAAAAATATCGAGCTCCCGAGTCCTCCACAGCGTGCTTGATTGGGCATCCACGTCCTGAATCGGTGGTAATGCAGGCGGCGCAGAGACATTCCAAAAACCCGGTCTCTGCTACTTCAGCTCCTCCCGACAAGGAAGGAAGAAGGATGGATGGCGCAGGGAAGCACTTTGCAGTGATGGCAGCAGCTTCTATTAGAGCATCAAATGCACTATCTCTTATCAGCAGATACAATAGGCAGATGTGGTCGGACATCGCACCACTCTTATCTCATCTGCCAGAAGACAAAAAGGAAGAAGCAACGGTCATTTTGCAGGACGGGGCTAGGGCAGCCTCTGAATCCATAGACATTGCCATGGATATATCGTCAGTGGCATTCAGACAGATGGCTGGAGCATGGCACTCCACAGACAAGGATGGCTTGAAGCTACTTCATTCAGGCCGGACGTCCAGGTGAAAATTGTAGATATGCCCTTTGATGGGGAAAATCTCTTTGGTAAACATGTCGATGATGCCCTGCAAGGAATAAAATCAGACACAGACACAGTGAGAGCGTTAGGTTCTCTGCAGCAAAATAGGTTTCAGTCCTTTCGTAGAGAAGGATCTAGAGGCCAGTATAATCAGAGATCTTCCTACCAGTTCAACAGGTACTAGCCTTACAATCAACAGGGGTACCGTCAATTTTCCAGCAACCAGCAGTATTGTTCCTCAAACACGTCCTTCCAGCAGCATTCCAGAAGTAAGTCAGCTGCAAGAGGAAAATCACAGGACTCCAATCGGAGACAGTGACGATGCCAAGGCGCCAACCACCTCGTCATACCTCAAACAGGACCATTACCTCTCTCTTTGTTTATCGCAAATGGCTGTCAATAACAACGGACAGATGGGTACTGGATGTGATCCATCAGGGCCATACCCTAGAATTCACACAAAAAAACCCAAATCAACCACCTATTCTCAGGAAGCAACAACATCTTTCAGCCCCCAAGGCAGAAACTTGGTCTCTCATTGAGAAAGGGGCAATAGAGGAAGTTCCACCTCAACAGCGAGGGAAAGGATTTTACTCACATTTTTTCTTGATACGAAAAAAGCAGTCCTCCAAATGGAGGCAGGTAATGGACCTGAGAGGCTTGAACAAATTCATAAGAAAAATATTGTTTTGTATGCTGTCCCTCCCAGAAATCCTCCTGATGCTCCGCAGGAGAGATTACATGGCATCCCTAGATCTCTTAGATGCCCATTTTCATATCCTGATTCACATCAAACACCGGCAGTATTTACGATTCACGGTGGCAGGGCGCCACTACCAGTTCAAGGTGTTACCATTCGGCCTCAGATCCGCACCAAGGGTGTTCACAAAATGCATGGCGCCAGTTGCAGCGTACTTAAGCCAACAAGGCCTTCAGATATATCAGTATCTGGACGATTGGCTAATAAAGGGCGCATCATACCAAGACACCCTGTACTCCCTACAATGCTGCATGGATCTCTTCAAAGACCTAGGCCTCCGGATAAGTTGGGAAAAATCTTCTCTGATCCCAGCGCAGTCTCTTTGATTCTTGGGAGCCAGGCTCCAGATGAAGGAAGCAAAGGCGCATCCTTCGAAAGAACGCATTCAAAAAATCTTAAGTCTGGCGTCACAATTACGAACAAAAAGGTCCACTTCAGTGAGAATCTTCAAATCATTATTGGGGATGATGTCTTCCTGCATCCCATTAGTTCTCAATTGCCAGCTACACATGCGGCCCCTTCAAGAGCAACTCAGCTTGCAATGGGTACAATGCCAAGGGTCCTTTGAGGATCGAATCATCATCACTCCTCAAATACAAGCAGCGCTGTCATGGTGGAGGATCAGAAAGAACTTATCAAAGGGTCTGCTCTTCGAACCTCAATGTCCCAGTTATGTCATGACCACAGACGCATCACTCCAAGGTTGGGGAGCACACCTCCAAGAACTCAAAATATAAGGCTATTGGTCCATTCAAGAAGCTCAGCTACATATCAACTTGTTAGAGCTGAAAGCAATGTTCTTGGGCCTACAGGCTTTCCTTCCCAGGATCCACAATTCGCCGGTACTGGTCAGAACAGACATTACGACGACTATGTTTTATCTGCTAAAACAAGGAGGCACAAAATCAGAGCTCTTATCGGCACAAGCTCAAGAAATTTGGAACTGGCTCCTGATGCACAACATCTCTCTGCAGGTTCAGCACGTTCCGGGAGTGCACAACACAAGATCAGACATACTAAGCAGTTCAGCCAGTGTTTCCCATGAATGGGAGTTAGCTCAAGATTAACTCCTGAGAATATTTCGCCTATGGGGCACCCCATCTCTGGATCTGTTTGCAAACCGACAAGAAATGCAAACATTTTGCTAGCAGGTTCCCTCAAGCGAAATCTTAGGGAAATGCTCTACATCTCCGCTGGACAGGAATGCTTGCGTACGCATTCCTTCCATTCCCTCTGATACCAAAGGTGTTACGGAAAATGAGGTCGGAACCATGCAACTTGATTCTAATAGCCCCGGCATGGCTGAGACAATTTTGGTTTTTGGATCTTCCCCAGTTGTTGGTGGCCCCCAGAGTGAAGTTTCCTCTGATTCCAGATCTAATTTCAATGAACGAAGGACAAGTTCTTCACCCACAGTTGACATCACTGAACTTGTCAGCCTGGAACCTCATGAGCACGAATTTAGTTCCTTAAATATCTCTCAGGAATGTCGAGATATTCTCTCTCAATCTCGGGCAGTTTCAGCGAACAAAACTTACACAGCAAAATGGAAGAGATTTTGCCAGTGGTGCTTCACGCAAGCTCTGCACCCTTTTCATTCGTCTACAGAGCAAATTCTTCCTTACCTTTTACATTTAGCCAATGCAGGACTCTCCCATGCATCGGTCAAAGTACATCTTGCGGCTATTTCAAGATATCGCAGAACACCTAATGGTCCTTCTGTTTGGTCTCAAAGGGTGATTAATGAATTTCTGAAAGGGCTCTTCAGAGTGTTCCCTCTAATTAAGCATCCGTCAATCCCATGGCAGCTTAACACAGTCCTGATGCAACTCATGAAGCCGCCATTCGAGCCAATTCACAAAGCTGAATTACAGTTTGTTTCTTGGAAGGTGGCTTTGTTACTCGCCCTCACTTCAGCCAGGAGGGTTAGTGAGATCCAGGCTTTCTTGATCGCAGAACCGTTTCTTCAATTCAAACAAGATAAAGTCATACTCTGGACAAATCCTAAATTCATTCCCAAAGTCCCCTCGGTTTTTCACCCCAATGAACCCATTGTATTGCCTACATATTTTAGAAACCCATCTTCTGCAGCGGAAAAATCTCTGCATACACTGGACATCAAAAGATGCCTCAAATTCTATATCGACAAAACAAAATCTTTCCGAAAGATAAACCAATTGTTCGTGGCCTTTGCTGGACCCAGAAAAGGCTTGGCTCTGTCAAGGTCTGGTATTTCTAGATGGTTAACCTCTGCCATTTCTTTATGCCATGAGAAAGCCGGAAAGCCTTTGCGATCCAGAGTTCGCGCGAATTCAGCGAGGAAGATGGCAACTTCAGCGGCATTGTTTGCGGGAGTATTGCTCCCGGACATCTGCATAGCGGCAACATGGACAAATGCACACACGTTTACCAGGCATTACTGTCAGGACACAGCGTGGAAAGTGGATTCAGCGGTGGGACAAGCAGTTCTATGACACCTGTTTCACTAAGGTACTTCTCAGACCATATTTAACATGCTATGTTATTTTCTTGTTAAATCTTTTGTCTTATGTGTTCCATTAGATGGTCTTTCTATGCATGGTTGGTAGTTCAGGTATCATGTTTCCAATGTGATATGCACTGAGACGAACAAACGTTTTTTCTTCTTTATAAGTCATCATGGTATTCTGGTGATAAGTAGCAGAGTCCTAAGACAAAAGGGTTCTATCCTGGAAACACAACAAAGTATAAGTTCTGCTCTCTATTCTGATACAAGCATGTGAATCTATGAAAGATTCAATACTGGAGAAAAAATAAAGTTACTTACCTGTACACTGTGGTTCTCCAGTAGTGATTTCTTTCATAGATTCACATGCGACCCGCCCGCCTCCCCGTTTCTCAGCTAGACCACTCTTATCTCTAGATACATCCTTAGCTCACACTTGGGGCTGGAAATCTGAGGTATGGTGGCTCTGCTGGGGAGTGTGATATCAGGGCTTGCAGCTGATTGGCTGGTATTTGGACCATATAATAATGATGATAGGCTACCAGACTCTTTACTTCCCTATGGGTTTCTATGCAGTTTGTTCTTTTACTGCTATTATTATTCATTTACCATGAGACTCCCACCATGACGATGGGGAAGATACAAGCATGTGAATCTATGAAAGATATCAATACTGGAGAACCATAGTGTACAGGTAAAGGCCAAGTCACAGTCCAATTTCTGAGGTGGGTCCGCAACAGATCATCATCACGTTCCAAATCCTCTGGTAAGTACAAGAAAAATTAAAGCTATGCAAATGTTGCTTTGCCCATCCTGTTATTTTTGATCGCCTGAGAAGGTGCAGTGGTGTCATCTTGCCTCGAGGTCACGCTCCCAAAGCTGTTCCACTTCAGAAAACCTGAGGCTGTCAGCGATGCATAAACAGTCTGAGGAGTTCCATGAAGACATGCTGCAAATCTCTTGCACGTTACTGGCTCCCTCTGGAGCACATACGGGCCCCAACAGGCAGGATGCCACCCAACTGGGATTCTGTTGCCGGGTTCACCATCTGTGCCAGCTGGGCCCACTGGGTGCATATCACTGTGAGAAGTTGGCCTGATGTCTGATGTCACTAGTTCTAGTGTACACCTTATATCAGTCCAAATACCCTTATGGTGATTGGTTGTAAAGTCAACCTTATAGACCAGCTATCCTAGTGGTAGCATGGACAAGAGCAGTCTTAGGCTAAACTCTGAATGGCATGTGAAGCCAGCTGTGATACCATATATAATCCCTTGAATACCAAATGAAAGGACACCACAACAGATATATATATAAAATAAAGTGTATTTATTCTAGTCAAACCCTCAGCACTCTTTATGAGATTAGAGGTAAGTACAACACAGTCTTATTTAAGCATACATTAAGTCACACAGGTAAGTAATACAGTTAGGCCCTAGGGGCCACGCAAACCATATACTAAGTAAGTGGTATAAGGACCACTGTCACGGAAATAGAATAAGCCTAGGCCTAGGGAATCGCTGGGGCTACACTACACTAGCTTTAGTTAGGAAGTGGGAGGCCCACGGGATTCGTGTGCAGAGTGGAAACACTCACGCGTAATGCGTAAAAGTCACTAGCAATAGTACAGTTTAGAAAACGATAGATTTAGGACACTTCCGGAGTAGCTAGGAAGTCGAGACTGGAAAACTAGACACTAGGATAGTCACTATCCTGATGAGCACCGGAGTACCCAAGTTACCTAGCCCACAGGCTGCGGGTGCATAGGGGTGAAGTTGCGTCGGTTTTCGTCGTCGACTCCTATGGATGCCTGAAGAAAGATGCTGACAGGCAGTCAGTGAAGAGTGTCCGGTGGATCCCAAGGCTGGGATCAAGAAGAGGAGAGACCTGCAAGCAGAAGGGACAGAGTCAAGGTCACTAGCCAGTGACCACGTGGAACCAGGAAGGAACCAGGCGATGTCGTGAAAATTGCAGGTGAAGGTGAAGCTTGTCGCTGCAGCCAGGAGGACCAGGAAGCGTCGAGGACGACCAGGACCAGGAGGCAAGCTGTCCCACGAAGGCTCTTGTTGTCGGCGGCGTCGAAGTTGGACTAGGACTCACCAAGCCTTGGCAAGCGGAACCCACGAAGAACGGAGGACTTGCTTCTGGTGCAGACCAGGAAGGTCTGGGGTGCTTCTTCTTTGCAGAGAAGCGGGAGCCAGTCTGGAGGAGCCAAACCAGCGCAGAAGATTTCAGGGTGCGTCGTCACAAAGGCCACTAGCCAGCGGGCAAGCAACCGGACAGACGCGGCAAGCAGGAAAATGCTGAAGGGCCCCACGCAGGACTCGTGGAGTGTGGGGGGCTGGTCTTCGGTGCAGATGGTGCTTGGGGTTGGGGCTTCTCAATCCCCGGTGCACAACTTCGAGGGTACCTCAGAAGCTGCGCTGTAAGTTACTAGCCACTTTTCCCAGGTAGCCGGTCCCACGTCGCTCGTCGCCTCCACGGATCTCAGCTCTGCTGTGGATGTGGATGCGATGAGCGACGTGGGACCGGCTACCTGGGAAAAGTGGCTAGTAACTTCAAGCGCAGCTTCTGAGGCACCCTCGAAGTTGTGCACCGGGGATTGAGAAGCCCCAACCCCAAGCATCATCTGCACCGAAGATCAGCCCCCCACACTCCACGAGTCCTGCGTGGGGCCCTTCTGCATTTTCCTGCTTGCCGCGTCTGTCCGGTTGCTTGCCCGCTGGCTAGTGGCCTTTGTGACGACGCACCCTGAAATCTTCTGCGCTGGTTTGGCTCCTCCAGACTGGCTCCCGCTTCTCTGCAAAGAAGAAGCACCCCAGACCTTCCTGGTCTGCACCAGAAGCAAGTCCTCCGTTCTTCGTGGGTTCCGCTTGCCAAGGCTTGGTGAGTCCTAGTCCAACTTCGACGCCGCCGACAGCAAGAGCCTTCGTGGGACAGCTCGCCTCCTGGTCCTGGTCGTCCTCAACGCTTCCTGGTCCTCCTGGCTGCAGCGACAAGCTTCACCTTCACCTGCAATCTTCACGACATCGCCTGGTTCCTTCCTGGTTCCACGTGGTCACTGGCTAGTGACCTTGACTCTGTCCCTTCTGCTTGCAGGTCTCTCCTCTTCTTGATCCCAGCCTTGGGATCCACCGGACACTCTTCACTGACTGCCTGTCAGCATCTTTCTTCAGGCATCCATAGGAGTCGACGACGAAAACCGACGCAACTTCACCCCTATGCACCCGCAGCCTGTGGGCTAGGTAACTTGGGTACTCCGGTGCTCATCAGGATAGTGACTATCCTAGTGTCTAGTTTTCCAGTCTCGACTTCCTAGCTACTCCGGAAGTGTCCTAAATCTATTGTTTTCTAAACTGTACTATTGCTAGTGACTTTTACGCATTACGCGTGAGTGTTTCCACTCTGCACACGAATCCCGTGGGCCTCCCACTTTCTAACTAAAGCTAGTGTAGTGTAGCCCCAGCAATTCCCTAGGCCTAGGCCTATTCTATTTCCGTGACAGTGGTCCTTATACCACTTACTTAGTATATGGTTTGCGTGGCCCCTAGGGCCTAACTGTATTACTTACCTGTGTGACTTAATGTATGCTTAAATAAGACTGTGTTGTACTTACCTCTAATCTCATAAAGAGTGCTGAGGGTTTGACTAGAATAAATACACTTTATTTTATATATATATCTGTTGTGGTGTCCTTTCATTTGGTATTCAAGGGATTATATATGGTATCACAGCTGGCTTCACATGCCATTCTGAGTTTAGCCTAAGACTGCTCTTGTCCATGCTACCACTAGGATAGCTGGTCTATAAGGTTGACTTTACAACCAATCACCATAGGGGTATTTGGACTGATATAAGGTGTACACTAGAACTAGTGACATCATACATCAGGCCAACTTCTCACATTGGTGAGCAGCGGTTGGGATCTGAGCTTGCTGTTGTAATACCATTGTAATCTTGAGATACTAAATTGAAAGATCACACATATATTGTCTAGGTACATATAACATAGATTATAATACTTAAGTCCTACTGGACTTAGTGGTTGAAGGGAGTTACACACCCTGACTACGACTACTAGAGAGGTTTAGTAGATACAACTAGTGTAGGTAGGTGCACACACCACACCCTCACTAGAATCATGTCCCTGAATGGAGATCACACTGATGCTCCCTCAGGAGAGGAGAATCCTAGACAGGTTCCCTCTAGATATGATGCATTCACTTTCCAGGAGATGAGACAACTGTGTACCTCCAGGAGATTAAAACAGGGTTCCAACCCTACCCTTAGACAGCTAGTGGAGCTTCTGGAGGCCTATGATGCTGAAAGAGCTGCCAAGTATGGTGCCATAGCTGTAGATAAGGGTCTACCTACCACAGAGGAGTCAGATGGGACTTCAGATGAAGAGGTAGACAGCCAGGGCCAAGTAGGAAGACTTAGCCAGGCTAACCTAAGCTTACATGGGAGTTTGCATGGGGTCCCCCCATACAGACCCCCAAGTAGGCTTACACAGAGAAGCAGGAGGGACAGATCCCCTTCAAGGGAATCCATCCACTCCCATGTCTCTAGCATCTCTAGTGTTTCCTCTCACAGGGGAATGGCTTCCCCTGAGAGAAAGGAGCATGAAGCCAGAATGAGGGAAGCTAATCTGAGGATTCAGAGGGAAGAACTTGCCCTTGCCAAGGAGAAGCTTGCTCTGGCTAGAGAGCAAAAATTGTGTGGGTCAGAACCCACTGGTGGCAGCAACATTCCTAGAGATAGGGATAGGTCTTATGACCATAGAAACCTAAGCAAGATAGTGCCCCCATATCAGAATGGGGATGACATCCACAAGTGGATGACTGCTTTGGAGAGGGCCTGCAAAGTACAGCAGGTACCCCAGAGTCAGTGGGCAGCTATCTTGTGGCTCTCCTTTTCTGACAAAGGTAGAGACAAGCTCCTCACAGTCAGTGATGAGGATGCTAACAATTACAAAGTCCTGAAGAGTGCTCTGATAGATGGGTTTGGCTTAACCACTGAGCAATATAGATTGTTGATCTGAAAGAAACACGTTAGTTAGATTCCTCACCTTAGAATATCCCCAGGCGTCAGACTGGATCCGGAAGATTTTTCGTCAGCAATACCCCTTGCGCGTCGCTAGGCGTCGTCTGCGGCTCCGCGTCCGTCGTCGGCGTCGTGCGCCGGGATGACGTCGTCGGAGTACTTAGACGCCGCCCTCGCGCGCTGACGTCAGTTCTTCTTTTTTCCGCGCCAGTAAGCGCAGATCCGGGAGAGCTACCCCTTTTAGTCTTTTTTGACTAAATCTTTTTGATCATTTTTGATCCTTGTCTGTCGACATCTGGTGCCGGTAGGATGCCTGGGTTCAAGGCTTGTGAGGATTGTCATCGACTGATGTCGGTGACCGATCACCACCGCCGGTGCCTCTACTGCTTAGGCCTCGACCACGACGCGGAGTCGTGCAACGACTGTCAGGCCTTGACTTCGAAGGCTAGGCGGGAGCGGTCCCGCAAGCTTCTCGAGCTTCGCCACTCGGCTCCGCGTCGTGCGCGATCCCGGTCCAGGAGGAGGTCCAAGGATCGCTCGCGGAGCCCTAGCCGACGCCACCATCGATCGTCGGGCTCCAAGTCGTCGGGTAAGTCCAAACACTCAAAGAAGTCCAAGAGGCGACATCGCTCTTCGGACTCCCCTCGCCGGTCGCGCGACTCGGCCGAGGGTCCAAGTGGTTCCACCCCCGCGGCTCCGGCGGAGCCGCAGGTGCCGCGTCCGCCCCCATACCTTCCGGTCCCTGGGGCTGACGCGGCGCCGGCGGAGATCAGTGCCTTCCTCTCGGCCATGAGGAGCCTGGCCCCGCCGTCGACGCCCGCTGGCGCGCCTTCGGGCCCCGCGGGCTCGACTGGGCGACCTCGCGTGCCGGCGGCTCCGGCCCCGGCGCCGTCGACGACTCCGGTCTCGACGCCGCAGGTCCCCGCGGGGCCCATGCCTGGGCCCCAGTCGACGCCGGTTGACCTTGTCACTCCTCCACCGGCGCCGACGCCTGAACCACCGACGCCGTCACCGGCGCCGCCGACGCCGACGCCTGTGACGCCGACGCCCCAGTTTAGCCCTCATCCGGACCCGACGCCGCATCCGACGCCGCTAGAGACCTACCATCTCTACAGTCCGGTTCCGATCATTCCTCCTGTTTATCAGGAATCGGAAGAAGGGGGCGACTGGGAGGGGTTCGAGGACCCTCTGGCTGTTCAGTCACAGCTTTCTCAGGACTGGGCAGATGAACTGGGGGAGGCCAGCGGGCTGGACACCTCGCCAGACGCTGGATTCACTTCTCCTCCGACCGTGGCTTCGGAGGAGGGTGCGGCATTTTCTGTGGTGCTGCGCAAGGCGGCTGAGGCCCTTGGGCTCGAGTTGCCTGCCGTGGCTGTGAGGACCAACATCCTCACTGAGGTGCTTCAAACCTCAGCAAGCTCCACTGAGCCTCTGCTGCCGTTTAACGAGGCCCTCACTGACGTTCTGCAGGGCACCTGGTCCAAGCCCTCCACAGTTCCTCCTGTGGATAGGAACGTTGCCAGGCGCCACCGCCCTGCTCCGGGCGACCCCAGCTTCCTGTCCCAACACCCCACCCCCGAGAGTCTGGTTATCCAGGCCTCTACTTCCCAATCCTCCTTCCCGACCGCTCCGCCGGACCGGGATTCCAAGAGACTCGAGCAGTTTGGCAAGAAACTGTTCTCGTCCCTTAGTTTGGGCCTGCGGTCTTTAAATACCGCCTGTCTCTTGGACCGTTATTCCCATTCCCTGTGGGATACGGTGGAGGACGTGCTGCCCCTGTGTCCGGAGGAGGTCCGGACGCGTCTTACCCAGGCTCTGGCCGATGGGAGGGATGCAGCACGGCACGCCACATCCACCCCGGCAGCATCCGCCTCAAAGCCTTCCTAGTCCGAGCTTTCAGGCCCATACCACGCCAGTGGGCGGCAGAGTTCGCCATCACCTGCTCCACTGGCGGTCCATAACATCGGACAGGTGGGTGCTGCAAATCGTCCGAAGGGGCTACTCCCTCCCCTTCGAGACGACCCCTCCAGCCATGCCACCGCAGCACCACCGTATCTCGGGGGATCATTTGGATCTTCTCCGCGAGGAAGTTTCGGCTCTCTTGGCCAAGGGGGCCGTCGAGCGCGTTCCGAGTCCAGAAGTAGGTCGTGGTTGTTATTCCCACTACTTTCTGGTTCCCAAGAAGGGCAAGGGGGGGCCTGCGCCCTATCTTGGACCTCCGGAACGTCAATGCCTTCCTCCGAAAGGAAAGGTTCAAGATGCTAACGTTGGCTCAGGTTTTAGCTGCCCTAGACCCTGGAGACTGGATGGTAGCGTTGGACTTGCAGGACGCATATTTCCATATCCCCGTCCTGCCGGCCCACCGGCGTTACCTGCGGTTCACGGTGGGCCAAGAGCACTTTCAGTTTACCGTGCTCCCCTTCGGCCTCACCAGTGCCCCTCGGGTGTTCACGAAAGTGATGGCGGTGGTCGCAGCTCATCTGCGCAGATCAGGGGTCCCAGTCTTCCCCTATCTCGACGACTGGTTGTTGAAGGCGGGCTCGCCCCAGGCAGTCGTCTCCCACCTCCAGACTACGGCGGATCTCCTGCATTTGCTGGGGTTTTCCATCAACGTGCCGAAGTCACACTTGAGTCCCTCTCAGAAGCTCCTCTTCATCGGAGCGGTTCTCGATTCGGCGCAGTTCCGGGTCCATCCACCGGAACAGCGGGTCCGGGATATACAGGCCCTGATTCCCATCTTTCGGCCTCTATCCCGGGTTTCGGTCAGGTTAGTGTTGCGGCTTCTGGTGCTGATGGCCTCCTGCATCCTACTAGTGCATCACGCCAGGCGGCGCATGCGGGCTCTGCAGTGGGACCTGAAGTTTCAGTGGGCCCAGCATCACGGCAACCTGTCCGACCATGTCTTGATCTCGGAGGGTACTGCACAGCAGCTGCAGTGGTGGCTCACGGACCGCGAGTGGGTCAAGGGCAAGAGCCTCTCCCTTCCCCAACCGGAGCATGTCGTAGTGACGGATGCGTCCCTCTTGGGATGGGGTGGCCATATGGGAGAGGCGGAGATCAGAGGCCTCTGGTCTCCGGCGCAGTCTCGTCTCCACATCAACCTGTTGGAGTTGAGAGCGATCCGGCTTGCACTGAAAGCCTTCCTTCCCTCTGTCAGGGGAAGTGTCGTGCAGGTGTTCACGGACAACACCACCGCCATGTGGTACTGCAACAAACAGGGCGGGGTGGGGTCGTGGACCCTTTGTCAGGAGGCTCTGCGCCTCTGGACATGGCTGGAACACCAGGGCGTCACCCTGGTGGTTCAACATCTGGCGGGCTCTCTGAACGCCAGAGCAGACGAACTCAGCCGCCGGTGCATGATGGATCACGAATGGCGTCTGAACTCCGAAGTGGTGCAAGGCCTCTTTCAGCAGTGGGGAGAGCCTTGGTTAGATCTATTCGCCACCGAAGAGAACGCGCAATGTCAGCAGTTCTGCGCGTTGGAATTTCCAAGGCGGCACTCGCTCGGCGACGCTTTTCGTCACGAGTGGAGTTGCGGTCTGTTGTACGCCTTTCCGCCTATACCACTTCTGCCCAGAGTGCTGAAGAAGATCAGGCACGACCGGGCCCAAGTCATCTTGGTGGCTCCGGATTGGGCACGAAGATACTGGTATTCCGAGCTACTCAGTCTGTTGACCGATCCCCCGATACGTCTGCCCCTTCGGGAGGATCTTCTGTCGCAGCAGCAGGGGACGGTCCTCCACCCGAACCTGTCCAGCCTCCACCTCCATGCGTGGAGATTGAGCGGCGGCAGTTGATGCCATTTGACTTGCCTCCTGAAGTCTGTGATATCATTCTGGCAGCCAGGCGTCCCTCCACAAAGTCGGTATACGCCTGCCGGTGGAACAAATTTGTGGCATGGTGCACAGCAAAGGCTGTGGATCCCCTTTCCGCCCCTCTTTCTGAGGTTCTCCTCTTTCTTCTTTCTCTGGCCCGGCAGGGCTCTGCCCTGGGCACCCTGAAAGGTTATCTTGCTGCCATCTCCGCCTTCTTGCGGCTTCCTGATCAGCCTTCTCTTTTCAAGTCCCCTGTGGTTACACGCTTTCTCAAAGGCATTACACACACGTTCCCTCCTGTCCCTTTTGTAATGCCTCAGTGGGACTTGAATCTGGTATTGACATTCCTGATGTGCGCTCCCTTCGAGCCTCTTCACAATTGCCCTCTTCGTCTTCTAACTCTAAAGACTGCTTTTCTGGTAGCCATCACCTCGGCTAGACGGGTGAGTGAGCTCCAGGCTTTATCTTCAAAGCCTCCTTTTCTATCTGTTCATCCGGACAAGGTTGTCCTTCGGCCTCGTCCCTCCTTTCTTCCTAAAGTGGTGACTCCATTTCACCTTGGGCAGTCTGTCACCTTGCCCACCTTCTTTCCGCCTCCGCATCCTTCCAAAGAGGAAGAGAGGCTCCACCGTCTGGACCCAAAACGTGCGCTCTCCTTCTATCTGGACCGCACAAAACAGTTCCGGGTGGACGACCAGCTTTTTGTTGGGTACGTGGGCGCTAAGAAGGGGAAAGCTGTGCACAAACGAACCATCTCTCGGTGGGTCGTTTTGTGTATCAAAATCTGCTATTCCTTGGCTAAAAAGGACCCTCCTGTTGGGCTGCGCGCCCATTCTACTCGGGCCACAGCGGCTACTACTGCCTTGGGACGGGGAGTCCCTTTGCAGGACATCTGTCAGGCGGCGACGTGGGCTTCGCTACACACGTTTGCCAGGCATTATTGCCTTGACAGCCAAGTCCGGAGGGATGGCTTCTTTGGCCGTTCTGTCCTCCAGGACTTTCTGGTGTGATCTTGGTTCGCAGACCCACCACCGGGGATGGTATTGCTTGGGTATCTATTCTAAGGTGAGGAATCTAACTAACGTGTTTCTTTCAGATGAACAAGTTACTAACCTTCGGTAACGATGTATCTGTAAGAAACATTAGTTAGTTAGATTCCTCACCGACCCTCCCATCCTCCCCGTTCTGCGAACTGACATCTAGGGTTAAGGTTGTCCTTTCAGGCCCCTAGATTTTATTTTTGGCACCAGTGTCGGTCTTTGCATGGCTCTGCGTTCCTGGCGCGGAAGGCTATGTACAAGAACTGACGTCAGCGCGCGAGGGCGGCGTCTAAGTACTCCGACGACGTAATCCCGGCGCACGACGCCGACGACGGACGCGGAGCCGCAGACGACGCCTAGCGACGCGCAAGGGGTATTGCTGACGAAAAATCTTCCGGATCCAGTCTGACGCCTGGGGATATTCTAAGGTGAGGAATCTAACTAACTAATGTTTCTTACAGATACATCGTTACCGAAGGTTAGTAACTTGTTCTTCAGAGACACCCAGAAGACACAGACACAGGACTGGTCTGATTTTGTGGATTGTGCCACTAAGGCTTTGGAAGGTTGGTTAACTGGCAGCAAGGTGCAGGACTATACAGGATTGTACAACTTGATTATGAGGGAGCAGATCCTTAGTAATTGTCAGAACCAGCTTCTCCATCAACACCTGGTAGACTCAGATTTGACCTCTCCCCAAGAATTGGGAAAGAGGGCAGATAAATGGGTCAGGACCAGGATTAGGCCTAAAAATCAGGGTGGTGACCAAAAGAAAGATACCACCAAGCCTCAAGAGAAGGGTGGGGATAAAGCAAAAGAGAAATCTTCCTCAGGGCCCCAAAACTCCACACAGGGTGGTGGGTCCCAAGCTCCCTCCTCTACCACAGTTAAAAAGCCTTACTGCCATGAGTGTAAAACTCCTGGGCATTGGAAAACTGACAGCAGTTGCCCAAGGGCTAAAAAAAAACTGTTCCTCCAACTACTCCTGTCACACCACCT
The DNA here is from genome assembly GCF_964204655.1 of Triturus cristatus. NCBI lineage: Eukaryota > Metazoa > Chordata > Amphibia > Caudata > Salamandridae > Triturus > Triturus cristatus. The sequence continues at coordinate 1,147,507,213 of NC_140585.1, forward strand.
ATTACTGTCAGCAGTAATCCCCCAGGTGGTGGGAGTACCCCCAAAATTTGGTTGGGTTTTCTTGGGGAACACAGGGGGATCCTGGATTAGCCAATTCCCCTACAGCAGCTACTCTTGTCTGTGATGGTGGCATGGGGTTTGCCAACTTCACTGCCTGTCCCAACACTTTGGGTAGGTACAGACAGGAGCCCTACATCAATGGTAGAAAAGCTGAGGCCTACAGAGACACTGGAGCTAGCATCCCTATGGTGGCCCATAGGCTAATTCCCTCTGAGCAGCTTTTGCCTGGGTTCTTATACCAGGTAACTAACATTGATGGCAAACAGAACAGTCATCCCATGGCAGAGGTATGTCTCAGCTGGGGAGGGGTCACTGGCCCTAAAAGGGTGGCGGTGTCTCCAACCTTGCCTGTGGACTGCTTACTGGGGAATGACTTAGAACTCTCAGCTTGGGCTGAAGTTGAACAAGACACCCATTCTAAAATGGTAGGCCTTTCACAAAAGGGTAGTGGGGTTGTGCCAGCCACAACCCCTGTCCAAGTAGATTTCCTCCCTGAAAAGGTTGGAAGGGCAGTGGTAGCCACAGCCCAGGCAAAGACAGACTTCCCTGTAGAGACTGGCAGAGCTGTGACAGTCACAGCTCAAACCCAAACTGAGTGCCTCCCTGAAAAGGTTGGCAAGGCTGTAATGGTCTCAGCCCATACTCAGACTGACATAGGTGTAGTGAAGCCTGAAACTATGGATCACTCCACACAAACAGAGAGTAGTGGGGAGGAAGAAAAGTCTCCCCCCTCCCCAGACATTAGGAAAAGGTCAGCCTCCTCAGGGATCTGACCTCACCCCTTGTGAAGGAACTGCCCCAGAGGTAGCCAGGCCTGGCCTGGCAGAGCCTCTGATGTCAGTGGCCCCTTCCAAGGTGGGACCCAGTCTGGTGCAGGTAGCCTGCCTCTCTCTACCCTGCCTCAGTCAGCCCAGGGCTGCAGAGGTCAGGGAGGCCAGTGGACCCCAAGAGGGCCCCTGTCCACAAGAACCCCCCCATCAAAAGAATGAGGATTGCCTGGCTAGTAGCCCTAGCCAGGTGATGGGTAAAAACATTCCTGAGGGATCCCCTTTACAGGTAGTTAGGGACCTCCCCCAGAGGGATTCTGTTGGGCACAGGCAAACCTGGGACCTTAGGGCCCCAAACCTGACCTGTCTCTCCAGGAAGCCCACAAAAGGGACCCAGCCTCCGGCTTTAGGTAGCCAGAGGCTGACCCTGAGAGCACAGTGCAACTCAGTGAAAGAAAGAAAGGCATCCATGGTGGAGGATGATTGGCGGAAGCTGGGGCCTCACTTTGAGGACACTCACTTAAGTACTCCATCTCAACACCAGCCTTTTACTTTGCAAAGACACCCCAAAGGTAGAGATTCCCTATGGTGGAGACCCTATGATACCTTTAGGATGAGGGGTTGCTTAGTGGACCATGAGACAGGGGGTAACCATGCCAGTGCTGGTTCTTCCTTATATGGCCACTTAGGCAATAGAGGCTTACCTTGTCAAGGCCAGCCTTATCTCGTTTGGGGGGGGGTTGTGTAGGAAGGTGGATATCTGACTATGGTTATCCAGTATTAGGGGTGTCTTTCATAGATTCACATGCCTGAATCATTCCCCGTCGTCGAGACGGGAGCCTCCGGTACATAAAAAAGTAATGTCCTATAGACATACATAGAGAAAAATAGGCCTAAGGGCCTCCCCTTAGCCGCCTATCATAGTCCTTATGTAAAAAGGACCAAACTCCTAGAGCCAGCCAATCAGCTATCACCTCCCTCTAGAACCTTCCTGGCAGGAGCCTCAGTCCCTCAGATTTTCTACCGCACGTTGTGCTAGGGAGTCTCCAGCCTGAGTTCTCCTCAGGATTTCTTTCAAACCAGATTATTCACGATTTTTGGTGACTTTCTTCTTCAGGATTTCAGCACTGACTACTTCAGGCCTCTTTTTGCTGCAGTGAGTGTTTATTTCATCTACAACTCCTGGCATGTCTGACTCCCAGAAGAAAGCCCTTTCAGGGCTTGCTCTTCATGTGGGAAGAAGAGGCTTCATGTGGACGACAAGCATGAACTATGCTTGTATTGCCTTTACCCGGACCACGTCCCTAAGGACTGCAAGATATGTAGGTCTTTTCCACATAAGACCTTGAGAGACAGGGAGGGCCGCCTGCTTATCTGGCTGGACAGGCTCAAGGACAAAGACAGTGTGGTGTCCTCAGAGGCGAGCTTTTCCGGAGCTTCTGAAGTCTCCCTGAAGAGGCCGAGAGTGACATCTCCTGGCCCCTCAGACGCTCCTCCTAAGAAGACGCACAGAAAGTCTTCAGAGGCAAGATCTTCGAGATCCTCAGCGTCTGATAAAGTCTCTCTCACTTTCAAGAAGCCTACTCTGTCGGCCTCAAAAATTGCGACACCATCCTCTGCGCAAAAAAGGCCATCAGGACACGTCTCCACAGCAACGACGACGGTGTCCACGTCCACAGCGGCGTCGGCCCGCTCGTCGACGACGACGACTCCATCATCATCGTCTGCAGGTACCCCTATCTCGTCTATTATACTTCTGAAACCGTCGTCTAAATCATCGTCGACGACGAAGATAGTCCCGTCGAGGACCTCGTCGACGAGGAGCCCTCCGTCGACGGAAGAGTCGACGACGAGGATATTGATGACGAGCGCGTCGACGACGAAGGCATCGTCGACGAAGATGTTGACGAAGATGTCGACGACCAAGGCATCGTCGACGAAAGCGACGACGAAAGCGTCGACGACGGAAGCGTCGACGACGGAAGCGTCGACGACGGAAGCGTCGACGAGGGAAGCGTCGACGACGGAAGCGTCGACGACGGAAGCGTCGACGACAAAGGCGTCGACGACGAAGGCATCGACGACGAAGGCATCGACGACGACTGAATCGTCTACGACCACATCGTCGACGAGGACTTCGTCGACGAGGAAAATATCGTCGATGGGGACGCCGTTGGTGTCAGCCGAGCCGTCGACGGGAACGTCGTCGTCGTCCGTGGGACGGAAAACCACGGCGATTTCTGTCCAAGGATCTGCTTCCAGACCACAGATTACCCCGGAAACAACATCTCCAAGCAAGGTCCAAACCAATTTACCTCTGGAGATCCTGCAGAGTGAAGAGTCCGAAGAAGAGTTCTTCCAACAGGCTACTTCCCCTTCCGAGCTGTTTGTCAAATGCCAAAGCACGGACGAGGAGCAGGAAGATTCAGGCGCGCAGGAGCGCCCCGTCCAGGAACAAGTCCGCACGGAGGTCACCCCAATGGTCTGCCTCCCTCTGGCAATAGTAAAGGACCTCAAGTTCCTTATCAGGGATTACAAACAACGTTTCCCGGAACCACCAAGACAGGATACAGGGGTCCCAGTGCCAGCTACAAACACCCCGGCGACAGCCCCAAGGCAATCACGGCCGGTAACGCAGGTCTCCCACGAGCCGCCACCTCAGGTGATAGACTCAACGGATGAGGAGGCGGAGGAGATGGAGGAAGGTGAGGTCCAGGGAGACCTGACGGACCAGGATGACGATGAGCAGGAGGACTATGTAGCATCTTCACCACCTTCCCCACAACCGCGCCAGGCGGATTCACCACCTGTGGATATCGGGGGTTTTCATAAGTTAGTGGAACGGGCTGCGACGCGGTTCCATATGGTCATGGAGTCGACGGAAACCGAATGCTTCCTCCATGACTTTAAGGAGCAGACGAAGAAGACGGCCAAATCCATCCCTATCATTGACTTCCTCTGGGACCAGGGAAAGAAGTTGATGCTGACGCCAGCTTCAGTTCCTGCGGTCGTTCCGCGCCTGGATAAGAAGTATAAAGCACCGTCCACGGCGCCAGCTTGCCTGACTGGCCACCCGAAACCAGATTCTGTCGTGACCCAAGCGGCCCAGAAAAATTCTCGAAATCCATCCTCGCCTCTGTCAGCACCACCAGACAAGGAGGGCAGAAAGTTAGACACAATAGGCAAAAGGTTTTCAACCACTTCGGCAATGACCATCAAGGTGGCCAATTCCATAGCCCTTTTAGGGCGTTATAACCGCCAACTTTGGGAGGATATTGCCCCATACTTAGCAGAACTTCCAAGTGCCGTACAGGAGGAGGTGAAGGCACTCCTTTCCGAAGGCCAGTCTTCTGCGGCAGAGATCATCGACTGCGCCATAGATGTAGCCATGACAGGCTTCCGTCAACTGGCTGGGGCTGCAGTCCTGCGCCGCCAAGGATGGCTCAAAGCAATATCGTTCAGGCAGGAAGTGCAAACGAAGGTGCTAGATATGCTCTTCGATGGGCAGCATCTATTCGGAGATAAAATTGACGAGGCGCTCCAGGCCATTAAAAAGGACACGGACACGGCTAGAGCGCTTGGGACCTTACAGGCACGGAACCAGTCCTTTCGGGGCAACAAGTCTAGAGGTCAGTCTTCCTACAGAGGATCATTCCAGAATAAGTCCTCATATTCGTTCCAGAATAAGACCCAGTACCAGCAAAAGCAACAACAGGGCCGACAATCATCTTACGGAAGATCCAATTTCAGGGGTAAGAACCAGAAAAGGGGCACCGGCGGACGCCAGTGACCGCTTACTCCAGCCAGTCCAGCTACCATCTTCTTCTTCACAAATTGGAGGAAAATTGACCCATTTCCTAAAAAATTGGCGCATCATCACCTCAGATCGTTGGGTGCTCCAACTCCTCAGATTCGGCCATTCCCTAGAATTTACCGCCATCCCGCCTGCAACCCCTCCCCGCAAGTCTCCACACAGACATCTGCGGCTGCTGCTCCGGGAGATATCGGAGATGTTAAGGAAGGGAGCAATAGAGCGAGTTCCATCAGCTCAGAGGGAGAAGGGTTTCTACTCCCGTTTCTTTCTGATACGCAAGAAAGAAAAGAAGTGGAGGCCCATCCTGGACCTCAGAGCACTCAACTCCTTCCTAAAGAGTCAGTCGTTCAGGATGGTGACGCTCCAAGAAATCCTAGGCATTCTGGAGGAAGGAGACTTCATGACATCCTTGGATCTTCAGGATGCTTACTAGCACATCCCGATACTCAAGGGGCACAGAAAGTTTCTACGTTTCGAAGTGGCAGGACAACACTACCAGTTCAAGGTCCTTCCGTTTGGCCTCAAATCCGCTCCGCGGATTTTCACCAAGTGCCTTTCTCCTGTGGCAGCTTTCCTACGTCAAATGGGTCACCAAGTTTTCCCCTACCTAGACGACTGGCTGGTCAAGGCGCCTACGGCCGTAGGCGCAACCAAATCCTTCAACGCTTGTACCAATCTTTTCCAACATCTAGGATTGACGCTCAACCTTCAGAAATCACGTATGTCCCCAACGAGAAGCATTACCTTCCTCGGGGCTACCTTGAATACGGAATGCGCAAGAGCATTTCCCTCAGACGAGAGAAAACACAGGATCATATCCCTGGCCAAAACGGTGCAATCAAGGAAATCCCTGAGAGTTCGCACCTTCAAGTCACTCCTGGGGATGATGTCTTCCTGTATACTACTCATCCCTCACTGCAGGCTGCGGATGCGCCCTCTGCAGGAGGCTCTTTCGAACCAGTGGACTCAGAGTGCAGGTTCGTTCGAGGACATTATAACCATAACACCGCAAATATCCAGGAGTCTCGAGTGGTGGAAGGATACCAGAAACCTCTCGAGAGGACTACCGTTCCTGCTGCCAGCAGCACCTCTGGTAATCACCACAGATGCATCTCTAGCGGGTTGGGGAGCTGTCCTTCAGGACCTCAGAGTCAGCGGCAAATGGTCGGATCAGGAGCAACGCCTCCATATAAATCTGCTGGAGTTGAGGGCTGTGTATCTAGCTCTGCAGGCCTTTTTACCACGCATCCAGAACTCTCAGGTGCTCGTCAGAACGGACAACACCACGACGATGCATTACCTGAACAAACAGGGAGGAACGCGTTCGCTCACGCTATCGCGCGAATCGCAGAAGATCTGGAACTGGCTTGTTCTCCAGGGGATTACGCTCAGGGCGGACTACGTCCCGGGAAAGGACAACACCATTGCGGACGCCCTAAGCAGGCAGAAATCTCTCTCCCACGAATGGGAGCTCGACGAGAGTGCACTAACACACGTATTCTCGGAATGGGGAGCCCCACGAATCGACCTGTTTGCCACCAGGGAGAACGCCAAATGCCCAAGCTACGCAAGCTGGCATCCCCAACCGGAGTCGCTCGGAAATGCCTTTTCCATAGGCTGGTTCAGCGTATTTGCGTACGCTTTTCCACCGTTCCCGATGATTCCCAGGGTCCTCAGGAAAATGAAGGCGGAGCCCTGTACACTAATTCTGATCGCCCCGTACTGGCCGAGGCAGCACTGGTTCTCGGACCTTCATCGCCTCTCCATCAGGACGCCGATTCGTCTAACACAGCACCCGAACCTACTGACGATGTCCAACGGGCAGGTGCAATACCCGAACCTCCAATCGCTCAGGTTATCGGCCTGGCTCCTGAGCACAGAGAGTTCTGCCATTTGAACATCCCGCAGGACTGCAGGGATGTGCTAGCAAAAGCGAGGGCGGACAGTACCAACAAAACCTACTCCCTCAAATGGAAGCGCTTCTGCGTCTGGTGCTCGGAGAAGGGCCTGAGACCACTTCATATCACACCTGAGCAGATATTGCCATATCTCCTGCACTTGGCACAGTCCGGATTAGCGCATGCATCCATAAAGGTGCATCTAGCGGCGATTTCACGTTTTACCAGGACTTTTCAAGGCCCGTCCCTCTGGTCCAGCAGACTTGTTAAACAGTTCCTTAAGGGTCTTTATAGGTCCTTTCCAAGGCCCCGACGGGTCCCACCGACATGGCACCTCAACTTGGTCCTTAACCAACTCATGAAGCACCCCTTTGAGCCCATTCACCGAGCCTCCATCAAGTACATCTCATGGAAAACGGCTCTATTACTTGCGCTCACATCTGCCAGGAGAGTCAGCGAGTTGCAAGCTCTCTCCATTCAGGAGCCCTTCATGCAGTTCAAACAGGACAGGGTGGTGCTGAGGACAAATCCCAAGTTCATACCGAAAGTGCCTTCAGACTTTCACCTCAACGAGCCGGTGGTCCTGCGCTCCTTCTTTGCCAACCCTACCACGGCAGCAGAGAGGACGCTCCATTCTCTGGATCTCAAACGGTGTCTTAAGTTTTATATAGACAAGACAAAAACCTTCAGAAAGTCTTCGCAGCTATTCGTGGCCTACAGCAGACCAAGGCTGGGTATGCCTCTCACGAAACAGAGCATTTCAAGGTGGATTTCTTCTGCAATAGCGTTCTGCCATGAAGGGGCCGGACGGCCGTTGCGAGACAGGGTGGAAGCACACTCCACCAGAGCGATGTCCACATCAGCAGCGCTGTTCGCTGGAGTGCCGATTTTGGACATCTGTAGAGCGGCGACGTGGAAGTCACCGCATACCTTCTCCAGACACTACTGCCTGGATGCCGAGCTTACAAGGGATGCGGCAGTGGGCCAGGCGGTGCTTCGCCATCTATTCCAGTGAGGTGAGCCTTCCAACATCCCGCCATCCTGGTATGCACATTCTTTACTGTTTTACTATTTTGATGTATGCCAATGTTTCGAACTGTTATGATAATGCTGTATTATCTCAAATACCTTTATGGCATGTTACATCAGAAATGTGCATAATGTATTGCTAACTACTCTGATTCAGGCATGTGAATCTATGAAAGACACCCCTAATACTGGATAAGAAACGCGTTACTTACCTGTAACAGCAGTTATCCAGTATTGGTGTCTTTCATAGATTCACATGCAACCCTCCCGCCTCCCCTGGAAGGACTCACACCTCTCTCTAACTATATTACGCCTACCTAGCTTGGTGCGTACGAAAATCTGAGGGACTGAGGCTCCTGCCAGGAAGGTTCTAGAGGGAGGTGATAGCTGATTGGCTGGCTCTAGGAGTTTGGTCCTTTTTACATAAGGACTATGATAGGCGGCTAAGGGGAGGCCCTTAGGCCTATTTTTCTCTATGTATGTCTATAGGACATTGCTTTTTTATGTACCGGAGGCTCCCGTCTCGACGACGGGGAATGATTCAGGCATGTGAATCTATGAAAGACACCAATACTGGATAACTGCTGTTACAGGTAAGTAACGCGTTTCTTACCCCCAACTTTTTGCCTAGTGTCTAGCTGGTTTTTCGACTTAGTTGGCCTGAGATCCTGCCATTCAGGGTCTCAGGCTGTCTGCTCTCTCTTTAAAATGGACTCCATGTACCCTAGGTACATTCCCAATTGGTAAGGATCACCTTGTTGGACCCTGTACAGTGTACCCTAGGTACCCAGGGCATAGGTGTACCCTAGGCCTCCCAGGGGCTGCAGCATGTATTGTGCCACCCCTGGTCTGGCCTTCCAATCAGACACAACTGGCTGATCACTCAGCTGGGGCAAGGTCGTGTAATCACCCCTTGCTTAGATATAGTATGCCTATATCTACCCTTATATATAGACACATGTGTACCTATCAGTCACTCCTATGGCAGGCCTTAACAATCCTGGAGGCAGAGTGCTTGGTAACATGTGAGATGGTGCTCTAGCATGAGCTGAGCCTGTCTGCAGCTTTCCGAACCAAGTCCTTATAGCTGTTCTATGATATAGCCTACCATATACTCTTAAAGTGCCTTATAATCTTAGACGGTTATGGTAACTATGGTTTGGCTTTATCGAAACATGTCGTGTAAGGTGTCTAACACTGTGGAATAATACCCCCATGCCATTTCTGGACATGAGGATATTATTCCCCCCTTCTAGAGGGAAAGACATGTTAAAATCATACTTCACTGTTAGCCTCTGACCAAAGCCTCAGCATCACAAAATGGATGCTGCTGCCACGACACAAGTCTGACCTCCTGCAGCTGGGAGTGATCCCAGCCAGGGAGGCCTGGACAATAGGTTTCCTGCTTGGGGAGGTGCTAGCACCTCCCCAGACAGCCTTTAGTGTATTGGGGCAGGGTGGGCTGAAAGGAATGAGACATGCCTGGGGCACACAAGGTGTTCCTTGCATAGTCCAGTTCAAACCGGCGCTGGGGCACTCCAGCCCCAGCTCTGGCGCGAAACTGGACAAAGGGAAGTGGGTGTGACCACCCCCTCCCAGGTCCCACCCATAAGGCGTGACCTAGCAGGTATCCCAGCCCCCCAGATTAGTATAAGAGTGGGAGTTGGGCCTCAAGACTTTAGATTATCCTGAACCTGCAAACTTGAACAGAAACTCTGGACCTTCGACATTCGACGAAAGAAGAAGACTGAAGAATCTCCCTTGTGGCCAAGGAGTGGCTACCCTGTGCAAACAGGCACCATCAAGAGACTACCCTTTGCTTTGCCCACGTTCTACGAGGAACCGACTGCAGAGCCCGACCAGAGCCTTGACTTCCAGACTTCTCCGACCCTGATCCACATCCACAGCAGAGCTGAGATCCGTGGAGGCGACGAGCGACGTGGGACCGGCTACCTGGGAAAAGTGGCTAGTAACTTCAAGCGCAGCTTCTGAGGCACCCTCGAAGTTGTGCACCGGGGATTGAGAAGCCCCAACCCCAAGCATCATCTGCACCGAAGATCAGCCCCCCACACTCCACGAGTCCTGCGTGGGGCCCTTCTGCATTTTCCTGCTTGCCACGTCTGTCCGGTTGCTTGCCCGCTGGCTAGTGGCCTTTGTGACGACGCACCCTGAAATCTTCTGCGCTGGTTTGGCTCCTCCAGACTGGCTCCCGCTTCTCTGCAAAGAAGAAGCACCCCAGACCTTCCTGGTCTGCACCAGAAGCAAGTCCTCCGTTCTTCGTGGGTTCCGCTTGCCAAGGCTTGGTGAGTCCTAGTCCAACTTCGACGCCGCCGACAGCAAGACTTGGTGAGTCCTAGTCCAACTTCGACGCCGCCGACAACAAGAGCCTTCGTGGGACAGCTCGCCTCCTGGTCCTGGTCGTCCTCGACGCTTCCTGGTCCTCCTGGCTGCAGCGACAAGCTTCACCTTCACCTGCAATCTTCACGACATCGCCTGGTTCCTTCCTGGTTCCACGTGGTCACTGGCTAATGACCCAGACTCTGTCCCTTCTGCTTGCAGGTATCCTTCCTTCTCGATCCCAGTGTGGGGGGCTGATCTTCGGTGCAGATGATGCTTGGGGCTTCTCAATCCCCGGTGCACAACTTCGAGGGTGCCTCAGAAGCTGCGCTTGAAGTTACTAGCCACTTTTCCCAGGTAGCCGGTCCCACGTCGCTCGTCGCCTCCACGGATCTCAGCTCTGCTGTGGATGTGGATGCGACGAGCGACGTGGGACCGGCTACCTGGGAAAAGTGGCTAGTAACTTCAAGCGCAGCTTCTGAGGCACCCTCGAAGTTGTGCACCGGGGATTGAGAAGCCCCAACCCCAAGCATCATCTGCACCGAAGATCAGCCCCCCACACTCCACGAGTCCTGCGTGGGGCCCTTCTGCATTTTCCTGCTTGCCGCGTCTGTCCGGTTGCTTGCCCGCTGGCTAGTGGCCTTTGTGACGACGCACCCTGAAATCTTCTGCGCTGGTTTGGCTCCTCCAGACTGGCTCCCGCTTCTCTGCAAAGAAGAAGCACCCCAGACCTTCCTGGTCTGCACCAGAAGCAAGTCCTCCGTTCTTCGTGGGTTCCGCTTGCCAAGGCTTGGTGAGTCCTAGTCCAACTTCGACGCCGCCGACAGCAAGAGCCTTCGTGGGACAGCTCGCCTCCTGGTCCTGGTCGTCCTCGACGCTTCCTGGTCCTCCTGGCTGCAGCGACAAGCTTCACCTTCACCTGCAATCTTCACGACATCGCCTGGTTCCTTCCTGGTTCCACGTGGTCACTGGCTAGTGACCTTGACTCTGTCCCTTCTGCTTGCAGGTCTCTCCTCTTCTTGATCCCAGCCTTGGGATCCACCGGACACTCTTCACTGACTGCCTGTCAGCATCTTTCTTCAGGCATCCATAGGAGTCGACGACGAAAACCGACGCAACTTCACCCCTATGCACCCGCAGCCTGTGGGCTAGGTAACTTGGGTACTCCGGTGCTCATCAGGATAGTGACTATCCTAGTGTCTAGTTTTCCAGTCTCGACTTCCTAGCTACTCCGGAAGTGTCCTAAATCTATCGTTTTCTAAACTGTACTATTGCTAGTGACTTTTACGCATTACGCGTGAGTGTTTCCACTCTGCACACGAATCCCGTGGGCCTCCCACTTCCTAACTAAAGCTAGTGTAGTGTAGCCCCAGCGATTCCCTAGGCCTAGGCCTATTTTATTTCCGTGACAGTGGTCCTCATACCACTTACTTAGTATATGTTTTGCATGACCCCTAGGGCCTAACTGTATTACTTACCTGTGTGACTTAATGTATGCTTAAATAAGACTGTGTTGTACTTACCTCTAATCTCATAAAGAGTGCTGAGGGTTTGACTAGAATAAATACACTTTATTTTATATATATATCTGTTGTGGTGTCCTTTCATTTGGTATTCAAGGGATTATATATGGTATCACAGCTGGCTTCACATGCCATTCAGAGTTTAGCCTAAGACTGCTCTTGTCCATGCTACCACTAGGATAGCTGGTCTATAAGGTTGACTTTACAACCAATCACCATAAGGGTATTTGGACTGAAATAAGGTGTACACTAGAACTAGTGACATCATACATCAGGCCAACTTCTCACAATCACGATCTGGACCGACCTCAGTACTGTGTCCCTCTCCGGCATCACGACCCACCAGTGCCAGCAACATTGACTTCATAGTGCTGATGCCAAGACAGCACCGCCCTCATCTTGACAGTGTCAGTGCGCAGGTTTGACTGCGTTGCAGCCATTTACTCAACCTAGTGGCTCTGATACGGTGCCTTTGCCCTCCGGCAAATATCAAGTCATACACAAACTGTTTGGCACAAACTTGACCAATGGTGGCTATGAGGTTGGAGATGAACATGCCAAACTGTATCCGGAGGACAACAGTTATGAGGACCTCCAGGATGCCAGTGTTCTTGAGACCTCCCTAGACACTGGATTGGTTTTGCCTCCAGGCCCTGCCATGGAGAAAAGCACCTAGTTCGTCATGGTTTGCAGAGGTCTTAGATCTTCAGCTTCCTAGAAGGCCTGTGTTTTAATGGAGGTGTTTCAGCCAGGCCACACTAGCTCTGAGCATCTTCTTCGCTTTAATGAGGCCCTTACAGATACACTTTTGAGGTCCTCGTCCGAACCCTGTTCAGGGCCACCTGTCAATTGGCTGGTTGCCAGGCGCCATCTACCTTCCTTGAGTGACCCTAATGTCTTCACCCAGCACACTACCCCGGAGAGCCTAGTGGTACAAACCTCGGATGCCAAAGTCCCACCAAATGTATTCCTCACTACTCCCCCTGTCAGGGAGTCGAAATGAATAGAGGCCTTTGATAAGAGGGTCCTTTCTTCCCCAACTTTGGCTTGCTGTAAACGCCAGCTGTCTCCTGGCTCGCTACTTTAATACTTTATAGGACTTCGTGGCTCAGGTGTTCTACTATTGGTCCCAGTGAAGCTCATGCTATCCTTTTACAGGCTTCGCAGGACAGCCATGATGCGGCCAAGTTCCCAATTCGCTGTGGCTTGAACACAACCATCTCGCTCGGGAGAGCCATAGGCACCTGTGTAGACCTTTGTAGGCATGCCTGGCTGCATTTCACTGGGGTTTCTGAGGACGTTCAGATGAGCCTTATGGACATGCCATTTGACAAAGACAGCAGGGCCACGGCATGCTCCTCTGGCCTTTCTACTCCCCCCACAACAGCCGCAAATACGTTTTGATACCCTCTGTGGCCATAATAGGTGCTTTCAGTATCACCAGCAACCCCAGCAGGTGCAGCAGCCTGCCCAGTCTTTTTGTGCCGTGGCCTCGATACCTTCCGACCACATGGACAACAAGGCCGGCATACAGCCCAGTATCCCACTCCTCCAACTGCTGCAGCCCCAAACCTCTCATGTGCCCTTGACAGCAGACCTCCAACCTGTCTGTTGAAGGATTTGACATATTCTGCCAGGCAGTAACTTTGGACAAACGGGTCCTGCAAATTGTGTAATGAAGTTACTCCCTACCATTCCTCAAGGCCCTGAACACCTCCTCTTCCCATTCTTGTTGCAGCAGGAATTGCAGGCTCTTTTGGCCAAAGGAGCCATAGAAAGGGTGCAGATGCCGGAAGTGGTCTCTGGTTGTTATTCACGCCACTTCCTGGTGCCAAAAAAAGATGCCGGCCTTCATCCTATTTTAGATCTCTGCCCTCTAAATGGCTTCTTATGGAAGGACAAATTCAAGATGCTCACTCTGACCTTGAAGACTGGATGGTGGTGTTTGACCAGCAGGATGCTTATTTTCATATTCCTGATCTGCAGGCTCACAAGTGCTACCTATGGTTCGCAGTGGGACAAGGGTATTTTCAGTTCATCGCGCTTCCCTTTATCACTAGTGCCCCTTAGGTGTTCACGGTAGTGTTGGCGGTTGTTGCATCACACCTACAGAGGTCTGCATTTCCAGTCTTCGCCTACCTCGAATGGCTTTTGAAGGTGGACTCACCCCAGGCAGTCATCACCCATCTCCAGACTACTGCAAATCTCCTCACATTGTTGTGGCTCTCAGTCAAAGTGACAAAGTCACACCTAACTTTTTCACAGACACTCCCCTTTATTGGAGCCAATTTTCAGACATGGTGCAGTTTTGCTGTTATCCTCTGGATGGAGAGTCCTGGGCATTCAGACTATGATCCCTATGTTTCCAGCTCTGTCCTGGATCTTATTGAAGAAGACTGAGGCTGCTGGGACTGATGGTCTTGTGCATCGTGGTGCTAGAGCATAGCAGGGACTTTATTATACATAAGGCGCATTTCCCTTGATTATGCTGGGCGCACTTTTTAAAATGTACACCCAGCGCAATCAAGGAAAATGTGCTGTATTTGGGTGAATGTGCTGCCCTCAGGGCAACCGCGAACTCGTGCTGCCCCCAGAGCAGCGCATTCATGTGAAAAACGGAGCGGCTGCTTTGAAGCAGCTCCATGTTTTCACAGTGCATGCGGCATCCACCTGCACTTTTAAAGAGGATTAGAGATCCTTTTGTAGGCAGGTGTAGTGAGTGACTGCACCCACCTGCAAGGATCTGTCTGGGGGACCATTGGACCCCCCCTTTTCCCCTCCAGGGGGCGCATTGACAGTGCGCTTCCTGAGAGTTCCTTTGCCTCTGTGCCCACTTCTGCAATATGGCGCGGGTGCAGAGGCAAAGAGCTTCCCTCATTTGCATGGGGCCTCGCCCCCATGCAAATGAGCGAATGCCCTCTTGAGAAAGCGCTGGCGCTGTATAGGCGCCAGTACTTTCAGTATTAATGAAGGGGACCACAAGCGTCTGTGGCCTCTTCTGTAATACCAAAGTGCCCCTGGGGTGAACAAAGTGGGCGCAAATGCCCGTTGCACCCCTGGGTCACTTCTATAATACTGCCCCAGGTTGCATATGGGGGTCTGCAGTCTGATCTGAAGTCCTAGAGGCAGCAGCCCAAAGGGGACCGCTACAACCAAGCCCAGATTTCAGAGGAGACCTCAAAAGATCTGCAGGGGAAGCTGCAGGACTGTAATGGGGTCAGTGACTTACTTCTCTCCCCACCACAACCAGAGCTGATAGTGGCGACTGATGCATTGCCCCCGAGATAGGGCGGCCAACTGGTAGAGGTGGAGATCAGAGGCCTCTGGTCTCCGTTGGAAGCTTGGTTCCACATTAACATGTTGGAGTTGAGAACCATCTGCTGGGTGTTGAAAGCCTTGAAAGCCTTCCTACCATTCATCAAGGTGTTCACAGACCACACCACTGCCAAGTGGTACTGTAACAAGCAGGGCTGTATAGGATTGTGGAACGTGTGGCAGGAGGCTCTGCTCCTCCGGACGTGGCTGGAACACTAGGGGATTTTCCTAGTGGTGCATCACCTGACTAAATCTTTGAACACCAGTGCGGACAAACGATGGGTGCATCCAGAGGTGGTGTCACGTCTGTTCTGTGAATGGGAAGAACTTTGGTTTGATCTGTTCACCACTGCTGTGAACATGCTATGTCAGCATTTCTGCAAATTGAAGTTTCCATAGCGGCTCTGACTTTCAGACGCATTTCGCTCAGAGTGGAATTAAGGATTCCTTTACGCTGTTCCGCTGATAACACTCCTGCCCTGAGTTCTGAGGAAGATAAATAATAAATGGTCTCAAGTCATCCTAGCGGCTCCGGACTGGAGACGGAGTGTATGGGATCCCAAACTCCCTGGCATCAGCATCTGTCCTCCGATCAGGCTGCCCTTTCCGGAAAATCTCCTGTTGCAGCCACAGGGCAGGGTTCTGCACCTGAACCTGCACACCATACACGTCCATGCTTGAAGATTGAGTGGTGACAGTTGAGTGCCTTTGACCTTTCTCCAAAGTTGTTGACATCATCTTGGCAGCCAGGTGTCCCTCAACCAAATCTTTATATGCCTGTTGTTGGAATAAGTTTGTGGCTTTGTGCTCTTCTAAACAGATGGACCCACTCAATACCAAGCTGTCCGAAGTTTTGTTGTTTGTGTTGTCCCTTTGCCTACCAAGCCTTGTTTGAGCACTGTTAAAGAGTACCTGTCGACTTTTTCAGTCTTTTTACGGTTGCCGGATCAGCCCTCAGTATTTAAATCACCTGTTGCGATGTGTTTTCCTATGGGGTCCCAATATAACTTTCCCCCTTTTCCATTTACGGGCTCAACCATCCTTTCTTCCAAAGGTGGTTGGTCAAACCATTCCGCATCCAGCATTTTATGTTACACCTCACTCTTCTAAGGGTGAGGAGATTTTCCACTGGCTGGATGCGAAAAGGACACTCAGCTTCTATATTGATGTGCCAGAGAACATCAGGTCAGCTATGTGTTGGATTCACTGGAGCAGAGTGGCAAGCCTGAGCTGAAGAGGACCATCTCTTGCTGAATTGTGCTCTGCATTAAGATCTGTTATGGGTTGGCAAAAAGCAGCCTCCCTAAGGCTTGCGGTGCATTCTACTAGAGCCAAGACTGCTACTACTGCTTTGACATGTAGGTTGCCTGCCCTGGGAATTTGCCAGGCATCTACAAGGGTGTCACTTCATACGTTAACAAAGCTCTACTGTCTGCATGGTCAGGTCTGTCTAGATGGGCATTTTGCCCCTTTAGTCCTGCAGGACTTTTTGGTTTGAGCTAATTCACAGACCCATCACATGGTATTTACAGCTTTGGTATCTATTCAAAAGGTGAGGAATCAGCCGTTAGAAGTCTCTATCAGAAAAACAAGTTGCATACCCTCTGTAATGATCTTTCTGGAGAGACTGTAAACGCAGATTCCTCACTGACCCTCCCTCCTCCCCTTTCTGTGAATGTATCATTTTCCTTAATAAGATCCCACTTTAGAGACCTGCAGACTGATCCGAATTGATCTGTTATTTGCTCTGTGTCTGCGGGCGCGGATTGGTCATAAAGCAACTAATGACAGCGCGCATGGGTGGTCTCTTTATATGTCCAGGCACATCATATCCATCGAGGAATGATGTGAAGCCATTGGTGCCACCTGCTGGTGCGCAGTGGTACAGCTGAAGATTTTCCAGATCCGCTCTGACACCTGGGGAAGATTCAAAACGTCAAGAATTTGGGGTTAGATAGTCTCTACCAGTAAGATCGTTACCGTAGATAACTAGCTTGTTTACCACGTACGTACAGTGACCAGGCCCAAGAAGCTATTTTCAGTGTGGCAGACCTAGCTGTGGCATTTAGAAAACCAGAGTGCAGATTAACTTAATAATATTGTGTCTCAGGAATTGAACCAGCTACAAAATTAAGCAACTATTTTTAATAGTTATAAAAAAATCAAATTCAATGGTGAAGCTGGATTTTTAATAAATATTAAGGAATAGTAACTTTTTCCTGCCTCAATTTCCTGCAGGCTAATTTGCATTGGCTGTCCAATTTCTTCTTGCCAGTGATTAACATTGAAAAGGTTTGAAAGGCCTCCTGGTAGCAAACAATAGGCTGGTCTAAATTGGCAGAGATCACTCCTATAAACTCTACAGAATATGCTGGGTGGGGCTGTGGGAATCCTTTTTGACGCTGTAGTGTCAAATTCTGCTTGTCGGGTTTGCTGGACTCACATATACCACTTGGGGTGCACTTGAAAGGTAGAGAACAGGATGCAAAGACAGTTCTTGTGTATCTATTGTCTGGTTGCTGAACGACCCTTCTATTGTCCTGCCTGACGTGTGTCTCTGGGTTTATTGTGGATACAGTAACTGCTCCAAAGTGGAGTTTATGGTTACCTTAATACACTCACCTTCCCCCCCCCCCACTCACACACACACCAGCACTCTGAGCCAAATTTTAGTGTGGCCAAAGACTTTCGCCATCTTGAAAATGCCCCAGCACATTGCATGTTGGGCCTATTTGCAATACGGCAAACAGGAAGTGTTGAAAATTTGGTAGGCTTGGCCCAGCAACTTTTGCCCTTTGTTAGGGAGGGATCAGGAGTCACCACACTCAGTAGCTCGAGCCTGGCAAATCTCCAGGCCCCCACTTCAGAACACTATCCGGACCTGCAGAAGATCAGAAGAGGATTGGACCTGCTATCTGTGACCCGAAAGGTCCCCTGAAGGACTGAACTTACTCCCTCTTGTACCCAGGACAAAGAAGTGTACCACAAGAGTCATTTGGTTTATCTCTGGTGTGACTACAGTGAGACAAGCTGCAAGAGGTCTTTCCTGGAAGTACCAATGGCAACTGGACCTAGACTATGCCCTGCTGTTGTCCTCTGCCTGACACGTTGTGAGTCTATAATGCCACCCAAGAGATCCGGGGGGTGGGGGGAGTCTACTCCTGTGTTGGATTGGGACTTAAAAGATTGAGTCAAAATGTAAAAATCTTTGACCAGGACAAACCTGGTTATTGTATCCGGCTCGCACTCCAGTGCGATCATCCTCAAATTACACTTAAGACCCGGTCTACAGTGGCCACTGACGTTCATTGGCACTTTGTGCTTTTTGGTGCTATTTCTACCTAAAATTAACAATTTAATATATCCTGTTCCCCATTTTTGTCATTTTTGTGTACTTTTGTTTATTAAATTTTACTATACTTTTCTTATTTGTCTTAGGGCTTTTATTGTTTTGCATTTTGACTTTATTACTTCTTTTGGTACTGCAATAATATTGTACACATTGCTGTAAGTTAAGCTTGTCTGCTCTGTGTTATAGCTACCGGGAGTTTAGTTCAGGTTAGTATGGTGACTTTTTGGGTGCACCTCGATATGGGTTGGGATTATTCCTTGCTGTGGGTAGGCACCCACCTCAAGTAATAATCCAGTTTATTACAACCACAATTAAAAAGCTGACACAAAGGTTGGAAAATACTTACATTTATACAAATTTGGAAAAATGCAACAAAAACCTTCATCCTCTAGGAATTTCTAAAATAAAGGTCCAAAAAATACAAATGTCCAACGTGTATTCAAAATAAAAGTTCACAGTGAAATACATAGTATCCTGTCATGATATAAAGGATCAGAGTCTGTTCCAAAAATCTTATGGAGACCAGATCTGTAAGCCTCCTCTTCCATCAGTCGCTGGGCATCTCTGCAACAGTGGACCTGGGCCTCGACGTTAGGTTGCGGTGCCGGTGGAATTGTATCCGGTGCCGGTGGAGGTCGCGGAGGCAGAAGCGGCACCGTCCATGGCATTTATGTGCCGCTGAGAAGTGGAGCACTGGATCAAAATGGTGAGATGGATCCAAAGGTGCGGCCTGCAAATGGTGTCAGCTGAACAGTGGCATACGTGTAGAGGTCACTGAATCCAAAGGTGCACCGAATGGCACAGATGCTTTAGAGAAGATAGAAACATTGTGCTTGACCGCAGCTGGATCTGATCCTGGTGTTGGGAACTCCAGGTAAGATGATGCCAAAAGCTCTTGAGGGGGAGGTGGTGGCTCTGAAAGTTCTTCGAATGGAGGCCTGTCGAGAGCCAGGTCTGTGTAAGGAGCGGGACTGCATGGAGGATCTCCAGCATCAGGGCAACACATTCCAGCTCCAAGGATGAAAGTTCTGTAGGAGACGGAGAGCGACTAGGGGGCTTACCTAAGGAGCATTTCTTCTACTTTTTTCCTATGTTTTTCTTCTTACCTGATGAAGATCAAGAATGATGTTGATAACACTTTCTACAGTGGTGTTCATTATTTGCCCTTGCCATAATTAGCTTGGCCTCTTGTTCCTTGATGGTCTTTAGATGCATGGAAAGACATGAGGACCATGACTTGGAGTTGTGGTCGGACCTGGTACTGCATTTGAAATTTTCTTGCAACGAAAAATTCCCTCAGAGAATCGATGCTCCAGATCTGCATCGAAGGCACGGAAAAAAGGAACCTGCCGTTGATACGCCAGGGCGGGTGCTTTATGGCCTCTGTGACATCACCTGACATCTCTCACGGTGCCGTCTGATTTCGGCTCCCTCTGCCGGCGACTACATTGTTTTGAAGTGTCTGGATCCAGTTTGACGCCTGAGGTTGTTCTACAGCTGAGCAGTGTGAAAGTACATAGAGTATCCCCAGAAAGATCATTACCACAGGTAAGTTACTTTTTCGTGCTGTTACGTCCGATAGACCCTTTCTGGTCTTTTGGATTCGTAGGCTCTCCAGAAACATATGGCACAACTGAGCTACACCTTACAATGATTTTTTATTATGTACCGAGTAAGCAGCAGTTCATGTGTTAAAATATAAAGAATGAAAAATTGGCATGAAGGAAATCGATGTAGTTCTGAAATGTACACAGGATACTGAGTGTAGGAACAGTGGTTATTTGTACACCTCTGTATTTGTGGGTGCCCATACTATCATGTGATATGCAAACAAATGATGGAAGGAATGCCGAATAAGTCATACATACGCCCCCAGCCAAGAAACCTGGGTTAAATCCATTGTTCTTTTGCTCACTACGGCATCCCAGTTTGTACCCAGCCATATGCAAATCAGTCTTGACCCTGCTCCTCATGGGAACAGTCCCGCCCGAACTGCCAAGCCAGGTCGTCCCTGGACCGGAAACAAGCATACTGGGACCGGTTTTGGGGGTAGGGAGGACCTAGCTTGGCAGTTCAGGCTGGACTGTTCCCATGGGTCTAAACTGGGGTGCCATGGTGAGCAATAGAACAATGGATTTAACCAAGATCTCGACTGGGGGTGAGTGTATAATTTATTCAGCATTTCGTCCAACATTTGTTTGCGTAGCACATACGTGATTAAAAGGCATTTAAAAAAAAAAGTTCTTGCACACTTGCTTGCATTTGGAAGACACAAATGTGGGGAATCCAATTGGTAATAACATTTTATTCTCTGTTTCCACATGCCCCCTGATAAAAGGGTACCACTTTTGTGTCGTTGTACCTAAAGCCCGGGACAGGAAAGGGTTTAAGATGCAACATAGACATATCAGATATTCCCACTCAAAACAGACACTTTGTTTGCAATGAGGGTGCCAGTTAATTTTGGGCCTGGCCTCGGCCGCCACCCGGAGAAACCACTAAACCCAGATATTTATAAAAACTAGACACCGAGGAGAGACCAGGATGGCGTGACTTGTGTGGTTCTCGTGAGGTATACTTTAGCCAGAAGCCTTTGCAAACCTCAAGCTTTGGCTAAAAATGCATATTCACCTCACATTGCTGTGATGGAAAGCTTTTAAATTTGTAGAGATCCACAAACTTCCTATCTCCCAGACATCAAAGTTAGGCTTTAAACACACATTTTCCTTGTATTTTTGTGACCGGAAGATCCGGAATCAACAGGGAACATAAATTTCCTACCACAGATTGTTCTCAGACATCTTCCTATAAGAAACCCACCCAGTTCTTTGGCTTAGCCGAGGACTTGTGACACTAAAGGCCCTAAAAGGCTAATTGGTTCAGAGATAGGGGTCACTGAGGTATCTTGGGCCTGGACTTGGCCGGCACTCACAGGAACCTAGCAAGCACAAACGTTTTTGAAAAAGGTATCTCCTGGTATTCCAGGGTGGTGTGCTTTGCAATGTATCTCGGGATGTATGCCCTGCAAACCTCAAACTTTG
The DNA here is from genome assembly GCF_964204655.1 of Triturus cristatus. NCBI lineage: Eukaryota > Metazoa > Chordata > Amphibia > Caudata > Salamandridae > Triturus > Triturus cristatus. The sequence goes on from NC_140585.1 coordinate 1,147,528,349, forward strand.
CCTAAAATCACGCATTTGTTTTATTTCTCTCTGATAAAAACTTCCAGAATCTGCAGAGATCCACAAAATTCCCACTTCCCAGTGTTACCCGATATAAATACTACTGCACCCGGTGGCTGGGCCTGGTGCCTGCAACAGGAACAGATCACACTAGTGTCAATTACATTTGAGGGAGACTTGGGGTCTTATGTAGAGTTTCATAAGACCCCGACAGAAATCCAGTCTGCCTAATATCCTAATGTACTTGTAATAAGATGGACAGGATATCCGTCACGTTTATGAAGAAGGTACCTGTCTACTCAAACTCTAAACCAAGCCCTTGGACTTAAATGGAGAGGAATAACAGTGAAGCTTATCAAAAGGAATGACTGAACCTTCCTGAAACCTTCATTCCTGATAGAGACTTCTAACTGCATATTCCTCACCTTCCCAGGTGTCACACTGGATCCGAAACGCTTGCATAGTAATTCCCTGGCATGGCAAGAGGTGGCTTTGCAGGGTGTCGTTTTACCTCTGTCCCATGCAAATGTGATGTCAGAACCAGTATATAAATGCTACTTGCTCTATCTGGATCTGAAGTTTCAATTATTATTCAGCAGATTTTGCTTTTCCCTTCAAGTATTCAATGGTGTGCAGACAATGTCACATAAACCCAAACGTTTTAAACTATGTAAGGACTATAGCCAGCAGTTGTCGTTTACAGATCCTCATGACATCTGACTTTTGGTGCCTTGACTCCTTTCATGATTCAAAGCTGTGTGTCAAGATTAACAAAAAGGCACTCAGTGAGCACGAGGCAAAGTTCACTGTCAAGAAGTTGAAGATGTCGAAGACCTGTTCCTGATCAAAGTCCAGGGTGTGGTGATTCCGTTCGAAGTCGAGGGTGCAGACACACTCTTGTTCCCGAGGTTGCACTCATGACTGATCTTTGTCAAACTCAGATATGTCAACAAGGAGCCATAAAAAGTACAAAAAAGCCAAACTTGGGTCACCTGCTTCACACTATTCAGATTTGCATGATGCACCCAGCACCTCTAGGCCACAAAGCTGTTCTCCCCCAGCGAAGACAGCTTTGATGCTGATCCCATTTCAAATTCCTTCTAATAGGGTGGGGATCCTGGATCAGCTTAAATTAGCTATTATTGACAAGATCTTTGGTGCCACGCCAGATCCCACTGGAGTGCCACTTGGCTTCATGAATCCAAGGAGACCTCCAGCTGGTCTACCGAAATTGGATTCGTCCTCAATGCCAGCTGAGCATTTCGACCTGTAATAGGGTTGATGCCAACTCTGTCTCAGGTTCCGTTGAATCCAGATCCACCAACACCCCTGGGTCCATTCTCGGGGCTGCATTTGACACCGCAGTTGCAAAGACCAGCACCACTAGCTCCTTTACTGGTGTTGATTACGCCAGTTGAAGATCCGATTCTTTTATTGAATTCCGAAGCCCATTCCTCTCTGGCTAGACCTAGGTTATATGTTAATTCTGAACCTGACTATTCAAGAGAGTAGTTAATTTCTGATGAGGAATATCAGCCCTTTGAACAGGGTTATTTTTATGATAATCTTGCTAGTGGTCTGGGCACCTTTGCAGACACTGAAATCTTCTCCTAACCCTGCTATTGCCACTGGGGAAACAACATCTTTTGCGACAGTCATCAGGAGAGCAGCAGAAACTTTTGACCTTGTTCTGCCTGGTCAGGAGGTTAAGACAACTCTCCTAACAGAAGTCTTGAACCCAGCATTGACCACTCAGGAACCTTTGATGTCTTTGAGTGGGGCTGTAACAGATATACTGTTGAGCGCCTGGGCAACACCAGAATATTGCCCTCTGGCTAACAAGCAGGTGGCAAGGCTGCACAGCCCTGCTCCTGGAAATACTGAGTCTTTTTATTGCAACATCCTACTCTGGATAGCCTTGTTGTACAGGCTCCTACGAGCTGTACAAACCCAAATGCCTTCCCAACAACCCATCTGATGAAGTTGAAAAAGCTGGAGTGAATTTGCATAGAGAATATTCTCCTTTGCCAGCCTTTCCCTCAGGTAAATTAATATGTCATGCCTACTGGGGAGTTAGTTCCATGCCTAATGGAACATAGTGCCAGATGTCCTGCTGGTGGTCCCTGATGAAGTCACTCAAATTTTGCAGCCTTTTGTTTTCGACTGACAGGATGCTACGAAATTAAGTTAGGCCTGGACACTCCCCACTGTTTAGGTCGGGCGGTTGCTACTAGTGTTGTGCTCAGGTGCCACTGCTGGATTCGTTCCACAGGTTTTGGTCCTGATGTCCAACAGTCGCTTATCGATGTGCATTTTGACAGCTCTAGACTATTCCTGGTGAAAGAGGATTCACCCCTTGAAAGATTCAAGGAGAGTAAGGCCACTGCCCAATCTCTGGGCTTAGGTCTGTAATTGCGACAGCTTCTACAGCAACAGTGCCCTTTTCCAGACTTTGGAAGGGGCTATATGAACAGACAGAGGTAGTACTTACACACAACAACAGACCTCCCAGTCCTTTGTGGGACGAGGTCGGGGAGCAGGCCGGTCACATTCAGGCTCACATGGACTACATCATATTGAGACCCCAGCCCTACCCTTCTTCAGCAGCCACAAAACCCTGTTAATATAGCCTTGTCTTCTCACGATCGCCCAGTTGGAGTTTAGATAACCTTTTATCCCCCTGGATGGAGGTGTATCATCTCTGATCAATGGGTGCTCCAGATTGTGGAACAAGGAACAAGGTTATTCCCTGCCCTTCTTGTCCTCCAACAGGCATGACGGAGTGGGGTCATTGGTCCTGTGCCAGGAAGCGCTACATCTTTGGAAGTGAATGAACACTCAGAGCATTTCTCGGATTGCCAGCACCTGGCAGGATCTTCAAACACCAGGGCGGACGGTGCCTAGCAGGTTGCGAATATGGGTTACATGTGGAGGCACAGGGCGTCTTCCAGTAAAGGACAGAATCCTGGTGTGAGAAGTCGGCCTGATGTATGATGTCACTAATTCTAGTGTACACCTTATATCAGTCCAAACAACCCTTATGGTGATTGGTTGTAAAGTCAACCTTATAGACCAGCTATCCTAGTAGTAGCATGGACAAGAGCAGTCTTAGGCTAAACTCTGAATGGCATGTGAAGCCAGCTGTGATACCATATATAATCCCTTGAATACCAAATGAAAGGACACCACAACAGATCTATATATAAAATAAAGTGTATTTATTCTAGTCAAACCCTCAGCACTCTTTATGAGATTCGAGGTAAGTACAACACAGTCTTATTTAAGCATACATTAAGTCACACAGGTAAGTAATACAGTTAGGCCCTAGGGGCCTCGCAAACCATATACTAAAGAAGTGGTATAAGGACCACTGTTACGGAAATAGAATAGGCCTAGGCCTAGGGAATCGCTGGGGCTGCACTACACTACCAACAGTTAGGAAGTGGGAGGCCCACGGGATTCAGGTGCAGAGTAGAAACACTCACGCGTAATGCGTAAAAGTCAATAGAATCACTAGCAGTTAGAAATAAGCAGTTTTAGGACACTTCTGGTATAGCTAGAAAGTCGAGACTCGGAAACTAGACCCTAGGATAGTCAATACCCTTATGAGCACCGAAGTACCCAAGTTACCTAGCCCACGGGCTGCGGGTGCATAGGTGTGAACTTGCGTCGGGTTTCGTCGTGGACTTCTATGGATGCCTCAAGGAAAGTTGCTGACAGGCAGTCAGTGAAAAGTGTCCGGTGGATCCCAAGGCTGGGATCGAGAAGGAAGGATACCTGCAAGCAGAAGGGACAGAGTCTGGGTCACTAGCCAGTGACCACGTGGAACCAGGAAGGAACCAGGCCATGTCGTGAAGATGCAGGTGAAGAGGTGAAGCTTGTCGCAGCAGCCACGGGTACCAGGAGACGTCGAGGACGACCAGGACCAGGAGGCGAGCCGTCCCACGAAGGCTCTTGCTGTCGGCGGCGTCGAAGTCGAACTAGGACTCACAAAGCCTTGGCAAGCGGAACCCACGAAGAATGGAGGACTTGCTTCTGGTGCAGACCAGGAAGGTCTGGGGTGCTTCTCTTTTGCAGAGGAGCGGGAGCCAGTCTGGAGGAGCCAAACCAGCAGTGGAAATTCAAAGGTGTGTCGTCACAAAGGCCGCTAGCCAACGGGCAAGCAACCGGACAGACGCGGCAAGCAGGAAAATGCAGAAGGGCCCCACGCAGGACTCGTGGAGTGTGGGGGGCTGATCTTCGGTGCAGATGGTGCTTGGGGTTGGGGCTTCTCAATCCCCGGTGCACAACTTCGAGGGTACCTCAGAAGCTGCGCTGGAAGATACTCGCCACTTTTCCCAGGTAGCCGGTCCCACGTCTCTCGTCGCCTCCACGGATCTCAGCTCAGCTGTGGATGTGGATCAGGGTCGGAGAAGTCTGGAAGTCAAGGCTCTGGTCGGGCTCTGCAGTCGGTCCCTCATAGAACTTCAGCAAAGCAAAGGGTAAGTCTCTTGATGGTGCCTGTTTGCACAGGGTAGCCACTCCTTGGCCACAAGGGAGATTCTTCAGTCTTCTTCTTTCGTCGAATGTTGAAGGTCCAGAGTTTCTGTTCAAGTTGCAGGTTCAGGATAATCTAATCTCCTGGGGCCCAGCTACCACACTTATACTAATCTGGGGGGCTGGGTTGCCTGCTAGGTCACGCCTTATGGGTGGGACCTTGGAGGGGGGTGGTTACACCCCCTTCCCTTTGTCCAGTTTCGCGCCAGGACTGGGGCTGGAGTGCCCCAGCACCGGTTTGAACTGGACTATGCATGGGACACCTTGTGTGCCCCAGGCAGTTTCTCGTTTCTTTCATCCCTCCCTGCCCCAATACACTAAGGCCTGTCTGGGGTGGTGCTCGCACCTCCCAAGGCAGGAAACCTATTGTCCAAGCCTCCCGTGCCGGGATCACTCCCAGCAGCAGGAGGTCAGACTTGTGTCGTGGCAGCAGCATCCATTTTGTGATGCTGGGGCTCTGGTTAACTTTAACCGGGTAAGTAGGTTTCAACATGTCTTCTCCCTCTAGAAGGGAGGGATAATATCCTCATCCCCAGAAATGGGATGGGGGTATTATTCCAAAGTGTTAGACACCTTAAACAACATGTTTTGATAAAGCCAAACCATAGTTACCATAACCGTTTAAGATTATAAGGCACTTTAATAGTATATGGTAGGCTATATCATAGAACAGCTATAAGGACTTGGTTCCGAAAGCTGCAGACAGGCTCAGCTCATGCTAGAGCAGCATCTCACATGTTACCAAGCACTCTGCCTCCAGGATTGTTAAGGCCTGCTATAGGAGTGGCTGATAGGTACACATGTGTCTATATATAAGGTAGGTATAGGAATACTACACCTAAGCAAGGGGTGATTACACGACCTTGCCCCAGCTGAGTGATCAGCCAGTTGTGTAATAATGGAAGGCCAGGCCAGGGGTGGCATAATACATGCTGCAGCCCCTGGTAGGCCTAGGATACACCTATGCCCTGGGTACCTAAGGTACACTGTACAGGGGCCAATAAGGTGATCCTATCCAAATGGGTTATGCACCTAAAGTACATAGTATTAATTTAGAGAGAGAACAGCAGGGCTGTGGGTCTGATTAGCAGGCCCACAGCCACATCTAAGTCGAAGACCAGTAAAGCAAAAGCAAAAAGTGGGGGTGAACATAGAAAGCAGACCCTACTCTCCTACACCTGGCTTGATCTATTTGCCACTGCAGAGAACGAGCAGTGTCACGACTTTTACACCTTTTGCCTGCATGACATTCAGGACTCCTGTACTACTTTCCGCCCCTACCTCTCCTGCACTGAGTGCTCAAGAAAATCAAGCCAAACCAAGGCCCAAGTTATCTTAGTGGCTCTGCTCTGGTTGAGGAGAGTGTGGTACCTGCAAATTCCGATTGATACATCTGCCTGTGGATTCCTCACCTTTTGAATTACCCCCATGCGCAGCATTTCACTGAAGCTTTTCTTCTCAGCTCTCCCACGTCGTCAAGGGCGTTACAATGGAACGGCTCTGCATGCGACTTCGCACGACGTCATTGGAGTCATAAGATGACCTCGTCGGCGTGCTTACGTCAGTTCCCTTTTTTCCGTGCCGTCGATTTTTTTTTTCTCCAGGGCTCTCCATTTCTGGGTGTTTCTTTGTTGCAAGTCTTCGGAACTTTGTAGCAGCGGCTATGACTACTCAGAGGAAGTCTAGGTTCAAGCCATGCAGGGAATGTGGGGGTCAGATGTCGATTACTGACCCTCATGAAGATTGTTTATGGTGTCTCTTATTAGACCACGACGTCTGGGAATATTAGTCATGCAGGCGCATGAACCCCAAGGCCAGGCCTCAAAAAATCATAAAAATGTTACTAGACCTGCAGGTCCGGTGACTTAAATAATCTACTCGACCTATTTGTAATGCTCTTGACCCATAAACTGGTTTCAAATGATGTGATCGTGGGCAAAAATTTTAATTCATTGAGCGGCCATTTTCTTCATTATCACATGAGAGCACCTTCAAATGTATAAGTTCAGCATGTCTGCTGTAGGAAAAACCCTTTTGTTTAATTTAATAGAAAACTTTTTTCCATATATAATACAAATATAGCCAAATATAGGATACACATGACCCCTTACTTGCCTCTTAGCTTATGAACAGCATTGTCATCAGGGCAGGGGCAGGAATGTTTCTCAAATCATATTTAAAAAGTATCACTTTTAATAAATACATAACTAAAGCATGAAGTGGTAGCACACTGTCAATTGTAATCAGCAGATTTTACATTGAAATGGCTACAAACTTTCCTATTGACATTCGGCTTTACTGATAAAACTTTATAGTGTACAAACAATAATGTTTGGAAATAGAGTTTCTGCAAATATATGTCATTTGCATATCACCAAGTAAAGTGTTCTGGTTTGTTTTGCTCCTATTTAACTCTTTGTTTGTATCACGCTTCATTAAAAAAATGTGCTTTTGTAATTCCTGATATATTTTGAAATATTTGTAATATTAATTTACAGGCTATTTATATAAATGTTATGTGCTAGAGAAAAATAACATATCTTCAGACAGCTCACTTTACAAAACCTCTAACTCTAGTAAGGGAGAGAAAAATAAACCAATTTTTCCAAGCAGCAATTAGTTAAAAGACAAACTGGCATTTGACCTCTTTCCTTGAACAGACAGCAAATGTGTCAAGATAAAGACAAGATTTAATGGCATCTTTATTGCTCATTCACTTTCTGAATGAACAGAACAACTACTCCTTTCCAGACTAAGTTTACTTGCCAGATGGAACTAGCATGTGCTAAAAATAGCTCGACCATCAAATTTTACTCGCAATTCTGAGTGGGTGAGTAGATTATTTTTAGGCCTGCCCAAGGCATTGAAAGACAGGGAGGCCAAGTTGTTTATGGCTAAAGCTAAAAAACAGAAAAGAGGTCGAAGGAGGTCAAGGTCCCGTTCTAAGTCGCCGACTCTGCATACCTTGAAGTCTTTGAGGAAGAATAAAAAGAAGCGGCGCCATGGGTCTCTGCGTAGATCATCAAAGGATGAGACTCCGAAGTCGGGGTCTCCAGCTCCCCGATGTCATCGCAAGGACGAAGTCTCCGTCTCCTTCTCCCGAGATGACTCCAGCCCCGTCTCTGAGAGCGGTGACTTCACCAGGGCCGAGAAAAGTGACACCTCTGCCGACCACTCCACCTCTGGCTCCGGGGTCTCGGGCACCGCAACCGTAGCCTATTGTGCTGCCTCCTCACCAAAACCTGCAGAACTATATCCAGGGTATCCTGCTTTCCTGACTCCGGGTACGGATCCGTTGCATTTTCTCAATGCAATGTTTGCCTTGTTTTTGCTAGGGCAGCTTACCTTACTTGTGCGCCGGTTGGTCCCATGGGTCCACTGGCATACTCCCTGGGAGGCTTGCCACCTCATTTCCCTCAGGCACCTCTCATGCCTTTTATGCCAATGGTTCCAGGGTGTTAGCTTCTCCCGAAGCTGAGATTCCAGACGCTGGTGCAATCTCTGAAGGGGCAAGTGCCACTGGACGGATCTTCTTCGGCGCTGTCTAGTTCCGGTCCGGTGCCACCTCGACCGGCGCCGTCTACTATCCCAGTAGACCTCAGTTTGACGCTGATCCCAAAGTCACCGGCGCCACGTCTGGTGCCGCCGACACTGGTTCTGAATATAAAGTCTAGGAGGGAAGCACAGAGGTTGAGCGAAGGTGAGGAGTATAAGGATCAACATGAGGAGGCTGAGGAAGGTGAGATTGTTGACGCTGATCAAGAATTTGAGGGCCTGCAGGAAGCTAGTGGCCTAGATGCATCTCCTGAATGGGAACTGTCCTCTCCAAAATGGTCTTCCAACGCAAGAGGTGACTTCATATCACTCGGTGAAAAGGAAAGCAGTGGATCTGCTGGAATTACCATTGCCCACAGCAAAACTGAAGTCTAACATTTTGACGGAGGTGCTCCATTCCCCTTCTTCTGTCTTGGAGCCTTTGCTTCCTTTCAACAAGGCTTTGACTTAGCGTATTTTGGAGGTTTGGCAGAAGCCGATGACTGCTCCTGCGGTGTCCAGGTCTGTGACGAGGCTGTATAAGGTAGCTCCTGGGGATCCTGTTTCCTATCCACCCATACGTCACCGGAAAGTTTAGTAATCAAAGCATTGTGCTCCTCTAAGCAGTCTTCAGGGTCATTCCCTTTTACACTTGCAGATAGAGAATCCAAATGTATGGAGCTATCCGCAAAGAAGGTGTTATCTACAGGTAGTATGGCTCTCAAGTCAACTAATGCTACAGGCCTGTTGAATCACTATATCCATGCTCTGTTGGACTCGGCAAGGGAGGTCCTCCCTAAACTTCCGTAGGCCGTTCAGGGCCATTTTTCAGAAGTTTTTTCTGATACTCAAGCTGCGGCCCGCCAGGTCATGCAATTGGGTCTGGACACTGCTGACTCGGTTGCCAGGGCAGAAGGTTCCTATGGTGCGACCAGGAGGCACACTTGGCTATGGGGGTCAGGGTTGTCACTGGATGTCCAAGTTACCCTTTTAGGCCTGCCTTTCAACAGATCTCGTCTATTTGGGGCCAAAGCCGACTCCGCGCTGCAGCGCTTTAAAGACAGCGGAGCCACAGCAAGATCATTGGGTCTCCAGCCTCAATCAAGGGGTTTTGGATACCGCATGTTTTGTGGTTTTCGCAGGACTTTATCCTTTTATGCCAAGCAGCAGCCGCAACAGCAGCAGCAGGCAAACCCCCTATACAGGGGAAAGGGAAGAGGTCATCTGCTAGGTTTAGCAGGGCAGCAAGTCTCCTCCTCCTCCTCCTCTGCCCTCCCAACTGGCACAGCAGGGAAGCAGCACTAGCTCCTCCATCCTAGAGCATACTTGTCTCGTGGGAGGATGGGTGTCCCATTTTCTACAGAATTGGAGATCTGTTACCCTTGACCTTCTGGTAGGTCGCTCCCCCCCCCCCCCGCTGCAGCGCCACCTGCACTTCTGCTGTCTGCTGCCGCCGGTGGAATTCGAGGCCCTCCACCAGCGCCTGATCCCTGGTGGCCAGTGGTGGCCTTAGGTACGTTTTTCCAGTGTTCCATTGCTGCCTGTTGCCTTGTATCCTGATCGCCGCTCTGCTTGTGCCCCCTGCCCCCCGCTCGCCGCTCTGCTTTGAGCCTCTCCTATTTTATATTCTGTATCCTGATCGATGCTCTGCTTGTGCCCCTTGTATTTTGCATTTTGTTTTCTGATCGCCGCTTGCTCTGTGCCCCTTTGCTTTTGTACACCTTCGCTCCTCTGTGCCCCGCGCCGTCTCCCGTCCTCCGCCCCCGCCGCTGCCTCCCCTGCGACCCCGCCCCCTCCGCACCCATTCGCCACACCCGTCCCTCGCCTCCCGCCTCCCAGACCGCGCCTGGACCGCACCCAGCGCCAGAACCCCTGGCCCCCGCACCTGCCAGGATGACCACCTCCGCTACGACGCCAAGACCCTCATCGCTCTCAACCCAGGAAGAACTCACACCTGCTACAAGGCCGCCCCGAGGCGCACGCACGGTCCCTTCACCTGCTGGAACTGCAACTTCTCCTGCCACGAAAGTGCCAAGACACCCACCACAACGGAAGCCAACCAGCTCAGATGCATCCTGATCAACACCCGCTCCGCACACAAACACGCCGTCGAACTCTGGGACTTACTCGACACCACATAACCGGACGTCGCCTTCCTAACCGAGACCTGGATGAACAAAGCCTCCTCGCCAGACATCGCCATAGCCATCCCAGACGGGTGCAAGATCACCCGCAGAGACCGCACCAACAGGGCCGGAGGAGGAATCGCCATCGTCCACAAAAACACCATCAAGATCTCAACAAACACCACCGACACCCTCAGCACCGCCGAACACATGCACTTCCAGATCCACACGAACCCAAAGACCACCTTAAGAGGCACCCTGGTCTATAAACCTCCAGGACCCGGGCCTCAATTCTGCGACTCCATCGCCGACCTCATCAGCACATACGCGCTGACCTCCACCGACTACATCCTCCTCGGAGACCTGAACTTTCACCTGGAGAACAACAACGACAGCAACTCCTCCACCCTGACAATCTCGCCAACCTCGGACTGAAACAGCTCGTCACAACGCCGGCCACACGCTAGATGTCATCTTCTCCTCAATCCCCCACATCACCTTCAACCACGCCTCCGAACTCACCAGGACAGACCACCACTGCATCCACTTCTCCTTCCGAAAACCACCCACACACCACCGTGAGGAACTTCGATTTTCGATCACGATCGAATCGACCCACCATTTTGTGGCCCGCCGCCATTTTGTGTTGCCATCACTTAGGCAGCACGGCGAACAAAGTCTATTCTGCTTTTTCTGTAGCCTGGTGTCGAAATACATCCTCGGCCTCTATTTGCAAAGCTGGTGTTAGAACTAGCCGAGTACACTAATCCCTGTCTGGCTTTTCTAATCCGCGTCTCAACTATCTGTTGGCTCACACTATTCTTTCCTGACCTTATCTTATTGACTGGCCTTCACTGTCTCCTGCTAGTATTCTCTCGTTTCACGACTGTCCTCCAATACACACAAACGTATCTCGCCACCTGCAAGTTAGTTATGAATCTGTAATGTATTAGCCTGAGGGTGGGGTGACAAACACAGTTGGAGGAGAGGTCTCTTCAAGTCATCTGATATTTCTGTTTTCAAACCTTTTCTATTGGTTCCGCCTTGTTTTCCAACTTTCCTTATTGGTTCCTTCTTATATGCTCTGGGAGTGTATCTCGTTAATAATTGTATCATTGTATAGTATTTAACCTGATGCGCCACAGAGTGAAGTGGCAGTCTCCTGAGAACCTACTTTGTGTACTTCTAGGATAACTGTACTAGCTGCAGCTAAATATATCCAATCTTCTAACGCCGACAGAGTGTCCCGTGTCTCTGTGTAGCGAAGCAGGTGAACTCCGGAGACCTTGGGCGTACCCTGCGCCGCCAGGCCCAAAAGGTTCTGGTTCTTCAACTGGCGCCCAACGTAGGGCAGCTTCAGTGGTACTGGTTCTGCTCGAAGGTCGTGAGGAACCCCGCAAGAAAATTCCGGAGGGTTCGCGAGCCACACTAAGCGACCCCTGTATGTCGAAAGTGGTCCGCAGGTCTTTTGCAGCGCGGTTACTCCTTCCTGACGGCTACTGACGACCGCTGCCCTGACTGCCGCCCTGCTTTGGCCCATTCCTTTGATGATGTATGGTAAGGCGAGACGATAGACGGGCCTCTGTTGGTGGAAGAAGACGTCCTTAGTTAAGTATTTTCGTGGGTCGCGCCCACAATTTTGTTCTTTGTTTGATTTCCTTAGGTTTCTTAGATTTATTTTTTGCAAAAGATAAAGTGCATTTGTGCTGCGTAAACTGAGTTTTACTCCCTTGAAGTTTGTGAACAGTCCGGAGACATCTCGAGATGCCTGGTCTGACTAAGTTTGGAAGAATTTGTTGTCTTGGTTGTAATGGGGACTCCCGACTTGAGGACTCTTGTGCGATTCCTTCGGTTGGAACTCCCACATACGAGCTCTATTCAAAACATGGTATCGGCCCCATTGCCTTTAACGAGACATGGACTCGATACACGAAGAAAGATGGTGTTCACAAATGGCCAGAAAACGGTAGCTTCGATCCTGATGTGCTAGATAATTTAGAAGCAGTTTTGTTCAAAAGAAAAGCCCGGCCGGCAATGTTTGACTCTTTCCGCCTTTGGCATAAGGAAGCCAAACAGAAAGAAATTAAACAAGCAAAACGAGATAGGAAAGCACAGGGTATGACAATTATACAGGCTGCCCAACAGTTCAAAAATGATGAAATTGATAATGCGACTGAAATTTCAGAAAGACAACATCGTATGACGATAGATAAATGCTATCCGGTGTTGCCTGTTTCTCCTTCTGATAATAAGAAGAAGATCCTGTAATGTCCCATTTAATAAGGTTGCCCCCGCCCTATGCGCAAAATGCCAATGTACCTCAGCTGTTACAGCCTGCTCAGCTGCCAGTGGTACCTCCGCCGGTTCCGGCTCTTCAGCATTTGCCTCCTCCAGTATTACCGCCCTTGCCGGTTTTACCATTAGTCTCAACTTCTTTGCCTTCATCTCCTGATCTCAGATCTCCTTTGCCTTCTGCTCCTCCTGCAATTACCAGTTCTTCTCCTGTCAGTTCCCCTAATACTCTGTCTCCAGTTCTAATGTCTAATTCACCGTCTGTGCGTAAGCGTCTCACAGACTCTGTCACTAGTATTCTATCTCCTTTCTTTGGAGCTTTTAATGTGTCTCCGGCTTTTGCTCGAAGACAATCTCGTAGTCAGTTCCCAGATTTTGAGGAACGAAAGAAGCTAGACTCTCTTGCACGAAGATGGATCAAGAAGGGTCCACAATATAGTGTGCTTGATATTATGCCTACCTTTTTGCAATGGAATGCGCCTACGCAAAGATATGTTTTCAATGTAATGTGCGACATTCTCTTTAAAGAATGGGAAGATGTGAGTTCGAGTCCGATATCACAGGATCTGTTAAATGTTCTGGCTGATTTTGAAAAAGGACTTATTGTAGGTTCTAAAGTTGAGGAAGCTGTAAGGACACTTATCTCTTTTAGATCCTTATTGTTTTCTCAGATTTTTCTTGATTCCGATCCGTCGGTTAAACTGACGTCGAAAAATTACCCTATGAGAGAGGTTCCTCCAGTTTGGAAGGAGGCAGTTGCGGCTGTTGGCGCTAATGCACCTATTCCTGCTCATTTCCAACGTATATGGGTACATGTCCCTTGGAAGAGATCTGAAGTTTTGGCTCTTAAGCAGACTCTACCAGATCCTCGTAAGAACCCTGCAGGTTATTATAAAGAATTATCGCAGACAATTGATGCTTGCATTATGAACCTAGCAGACATCGATATGTTGATGGGAAATGTAGTCCCACAGACAATATGGGCTAAGATTCGTAGAGAGGATCACGCACAAGAACTAGGAGCTACTTGGGATGTTATGACTAATACAGATAGAGACCAAGTGGGTGGCGCATAGCCTGACGCTCTGATCTCGGAACTTCCTGGTAGAATTATTACGTTAATGAAAACTATGATGCCTGCACTGAGAGTTAATTGGGATAAACTAGCAGCATGCAAACAAAAGAAAGATGAAAGTGTCTCTGACTTCTTTACTCGTTTCGAGGAGACATTTATCGACCACAGTGGTCAAGACATGGCTACCGAGGGTGGACAGCGATTATTCGTGGACAAATTTGTATTCAATTTGCTTCCCGAGCTGTCACACAAATTAAAGGATTCAGAAAGTTCATGGGCTGTTTCTTCTTCAGCCCAGATATTGGCTACTGCACAATATTATGAGAATAGGGACAAGGAAGAAAAAGAAAAGCAAGAGAAAAAGACGAAAGAATTAAAAACGAAGGTTCTCTTGCAACAAGCCTCTCCGCCACGTTATGCTCAGCCTCAAATTCAGCAGCCTCCGCAGTTTCAGAGGTTGTATCAAAAACCTGAGCCATACAATCCGCGACCTTTGTTGGGTCCTAATCAATGTGCCTATTGTAGAGAGGAAGGTCATTTTAAGAATAATTGTCCGGTTTGTTTTATTGCAGCGCAATGGAGCGTTATCTGCTCCACGAGGTCGTGCTGGCCTCCAGTCAGCAAACAGAGGTAGAGGTCGGGGTATGTTGACTCAAGAACAGCGTGCCCTTCCTTCTCCCAATGCCGCAAACTACTTTGATCAGCAAAATGTGAGATCTACACAGTATTACAATGAAGACCATTATGTTGAAGGCGAGAATGAGAGTCTTCATACTAACTAGGACAGCCATGGACAAAGTAAGGGAGTTGTGCCAATCCCAGTAGATCAAAATGGTCCTTATGTTAACGTCACTACAATGGGTGTTTCAGAGCCATTTCTTCTGGATACTGGAGCAATGAGAAGTTCTATCATTCATTCTAAACTCCCTAGGGCACCTTTGTCTGGCTTAACGAATGTTTCTGTAGGATTCTCTGGCGCCCCTGTTCATAATCCAGTTTCTTGCCCTTTGCCTATTTCAGTTGGTCCCTATGATTTGGAAGCTCCACTTCTGTTAACGAATGGTTGCGGTGAGAATCTGTTGGGTCTAGACCTATTGAAAAGAATGCATGCTACAATATATTGTTCTCCTTCAGGCGTACATCTTACTCTAGGACAGAAATTGATCTCCCCAATGTATTTGTCCAAAGATCAGTTTCCTCCTGAATTACTTTCTCTTCCAGCAGCACTTTGGGCCACGGGTCCGAACGATGTGGGTTGTCTTGAGATTCCGCCTTATGTTGTCACTCTCAAGCCCAATGTTGAATTACCACGCATCCCACAGTATAGAATTTCTGCTGAAGGTGAGAAAGCGCTTTTGGAAATCATTCATGACTTAATTCGGAAGGATGTGGTTGAAGAAACAAGAGGTAACACATGCAATAGTCCTATTCTTCCTGTTCTTAAACGCACTGATCCTTCTCAGCCTCCTGTGTACCGTTTTGTAATTGATTTGCGAGAAGTAAACAAAATTGTGATTCCACAATTTCCTGTTGTTCCAGATATCACTGCTTTGTTGACAATGATACCTTCCACAGCGACTTGGTTTTCTGTTATCAATCTAAAGAATGCCTTCTTTAGTATTCCCATTGCAGAAGAGAGTAGGGACATTTTTGGTTTCTCTCTTGGAGGCCGAAGCTTCCGGTTTAAGCGCGCACCCCAAGGCTATTGTGAAAGTCCCTCCATTTACAGCCAAGCTTTAAAATGTCATCTTGATACTTTTCACTTGCCGTCTGGTGCTGCTCTTATTCAATATATGGACGACTTGTTAGTCGCCGCTGATTCAGAAGATATCTGCAAAGATGTCACTGTTGCTTTGTTACGCCACTTGTTTAAACTGAATCACAAGGTTTCACCTTCCAAACTACAATATGTTTGTCGAGAGGTTACCTACTTGGGTCATCTCCTCTCAAAGGAGGGACGACGTTTGACACCAGAACGAATACAGGCGATTGCGCGAATGTCTGTACCATCCACACAAAGGGAAGTACGTGCCTTTCTGGGTATCACTTCTTATTGTAGACAGTGGATCCCTAACTTCTCTCTAAGTGCTACACCTTTGTTGGCACTCACTTTAAAAGGTACGCCTCAGCCCCTTCCTTGGACTGATGAGTGCCAAAAGAGTTTCACTGACTTACGTACTGCTCTGTGTTCTGCTCCTGTACTAGGCACTCCAGATTGCACTAAGCCTTTTACGCTCTATGTGCATGAGAGAGAAGGTTGTGCATTGGCAGTTTTAGCACAGCAATTTGGAGACAAACAGCGGCCTTGTGCCTATTTTTCGGCTACGTTGGATCCCGTAGCTAAAGCATTGCCCAGTTGTCTCAAAGCGACAGCAGCAGCAGCAATTTCTATCCGACAGTCTGCTGGAATGGTGTTGGATAACACTCTCATTGTCATGGTGCCACATGCAGTGGATACTTTGCTAAACAGAACAAAAACACAGCATGTTACGAGTGCACGTTTAACTGATTACAAGCTGACGCTTTTGGCTAGTCACATACACATCAAACGATGTAATACCCTGAATCCAGCTACTTTGTTGTCCCTTCCAAATGAGGACAATGTTGAGAATCAGCATGATTGTTTCTTCCGTACTGAGGAAGAGACAAAAGGAAGAATTGACTTGAGAGACACACCGCTAGAGAGTCCGGATGGGACTCTATGGGTAGATGGTTCTTGTTTTAAGATGCCTAATGGAGATACAGTTCCAGCCTATGCTGTAACTACCTTACACACGATTGTGGAAACTGCACGTATTAGACACAATTCAGCGCAAGCAGCAGAATTGATAGCATTAACGAGAGCTTGTGTATTATCGAAAGGGAAGAGAGTGAACGTGTACACTGACAGCCAATACGCTTTTGGTGTAGCGTTCAATTTTGGGCGTCTCTGGAAGGAGAGGGGTTTCCTCACTTCACATGGCACCAAAATACAGCATGGTCAATTAGTAACTGATCTCCTTGAGTCACTTGCTTTACCCACCCAAATAGCGATAGTGAAGTGTAGTGCACACTAGAAGATTACGGATGATGTTGGTCGAGGAAATGCATTTGCAGACGAAATAGCGAAGAAAACAGCGAGAGATTCAAAGAGTCGAATGTTTGTGGCAGGTCCTGCGAATTGGGTCAGAGAGAGAGGAATGTATGAGAATACAGTGGAAAGTGTGAAAGCGATTCAGAAAGAGGCTTCAGAGAGAGAGACAAGCAAGTGGAAAGAAAGTACGGGAATGTTAGATGAGATGGGTTGTTGGGTGGAATTATCAGAACATCAACGTTGGCTATTACCAGATGCCTATGTTCTCCCAGTGGTTACTATGGCTCATGGTCCAGCCCACTTAAGTGCAAAAGGCATTTGCAAACTTCTGGCACCAGTGTGGCAGAATGAGAATATCCCAAAATGTGAAGACAATGTAGTAAAGCACTGTATTGTTTGTTTAATGTACAACCCAGGAAAGGGAACCCCAACTCCAGCAGGTCACTTTGCTCCTCCAACATATCCATTTGAGGTGTTGCAAATCGATTACATTCATATGGACCGATGCAACAACCTCAAATATGTTCTGGTGGTAGTATGCGCCTTTTCAAGATGGATAGAAGCATACCCTCTAAAGGATAACACAGCCCTATCCACAGCTAAAATCCTTCTAAAAGAGTTCTTCCCCAGGTTTGGTTTGCCGCGCATTGTCTGGAGTGACAATGGGAGCGAATTTGTTGGCCAAGTCATGCAGAAAATTTGTGCAGGTCTTGGTATCAAACAAAAGTTCCATGCGCCAAATCATCCACAATCAGCGGGTTTAGTAGAGTGTTACAATGGAACCTTGAAGTTGAAGTTAGCAAAGGTTCAAGCAAGTACAGGACTCAATTGGCCTGATGCTTTGCCGTTAGCTCTGCTATCCACCAGAACTGCAGTACACTCTCGTTTGGGACTTAGCCCTTACGAAGTGGTATTTGGCCGTCAGGCCAACGTATGGGGAATACCTCGCCCTAAGAAATTCTCAGACTTGCCATATCCAATGTTGATTGATTATCTGCATGACCTTACGACTAAATTGCGTGTTCTTCATCAACAGGTTCAGAGTACTCTGCCGGAGGCCTCCACAGACCCAGGTCACTCCATCCGACCAGGTGACTGGGTGTGTGTGAAGAATTTTCAGAGGTCCAGCAATTTGCAACCCAGGTGGCGAGAGCCTCGAATGGTCTTGTTGACTACAAGGACAGCAGTTAAAGTCGAAGGAAAGAAAAATTGGATTCACGGTGTGCATTGCAAGAAAGTGCCTTTGCCTTTGCCTTTTGATCAGTGGGTTCGTAGAGGGGTTGGTGACTGTGAAAGCGAAAAGACTCCACGATTCGTACCCTTCAGCGATGCACACCTGAATGGGACACTGTCTGAGAAAGAGGAAGACGACATTTTACAGGAAGCAATTCCATCGCATCGTCGCTTGGATACGACTGAACCACGAACATTGTTCCAAAATCAGAATGTTCCAGGGAAAGAACACTACAATTTGAGACCCAGGCTAAAGAACATTTAAGACTTTCTTCTCCCTTGTGTAGTATTCTGTCCCGGTTGCAGGGTCACGGTAGGAGTCTAGGTCACGACCTGAGTAGTGACAATAAGTCTGCAGGATCTTCAGTGTCATAGGACGGTAGAGCATCGTGACTTCAGTGATTGAGGAAGATTGCCGTGAGCATCCATTAGTAAGATGGAAACTACACTAAGTAATAAAGAAAGAAGAGATGAAATGAAGAAAACATCCTGTAAAATAATGTACAGTCGTTTTAGTATAACTTTATGTGTTTTTATATCATTATGTATTGTTTTGGCGATTATTGGTTGAATAATTTATGCTTTGCAGCCAAGAAATACCTCCCCTTCTTCCTCTTTGCCTTCCTCTACTATCACTCCACACCTCTTTTATACTCTCCCTTCACATGAACTCGTCAGAAGAACTGAGTATTATAACAATTCCTTTATCCAGCTATTACATCAGCACCAATTTATGGTTAATACAACTGATTGTTGGGTGTGTGGTCTTATGCCACATACCACAGAGAAAGGAATGCCATATCTAGTCCTTCCTTTTTCTTATGAGGGTTCTGCTTGGGCTTACTTCGTCATCTTCTCTAATGCTTATCAAAGCAAATTCCGACGACCTATTAATTCACATATTAATTATCCGGATTTTAGTCACTGTTCTTTGATTAAGGGTATGGTAGTTATGGCTAAAATCATGGAAAACAGCAAAATCTCCGTTGACGAAAGAAAAGCATACACTAATTGGAACGTCACCCAATATATGTCGAGTCTCAGTAGTAAGGTTAGAAAAGAAAAGTCCTCGCCAATCTGGACTATACCACATCAGGGTAACTTCTGCTTACAGACCAATGATCGCCCTTCTGACACTACACAAAGGAATAACTGCTCCTACACGTATGTTTATTCCTCTCAGAACTCGCCTCCTCTAGTGCCTTCTCAAGGCACCTATTTCATCTGCTATGATAGAGCTTATACATGGTTACCAACGGGTTTCTCTGGTACTTGTTATATAGCTTTTCTTCTTCCCCCTACTTACACTGCTTCCGCAAATCACCACCGAACCCGATATGGCAGAGGGATTATTGATTTAAAGGACACAGCAGGACAAGAAGGAGGAGATTTCCTTAAAGGTTTTCTTCCCTTCTGGGGTCCAATAGCTAACAGCAGAAATATAAGGCAATTGGTCCGTGTCGTAGAGACTACAATAGACATCACTGTAGGAGCCTTAAGTAATATCACGGCAGAACTACAGGCGGATCGTCTTATGACCTTGCAAAATCGAGTTGCCTTAGACTTTGTTCTTTTTTTTTTTTTTGAAACCGTTTATTGCAGTTTGAAAAAGTTACAGGTATGGGCCTACAACCACTCGGCCGGCCGCTAGAGTGACAAAAGCATATTGCATACATACAGTAAGAGTCTCTTGGCAGTGCAGCTTAGCAAAACAGGAGAAATCAATGTTGCAGGCCGCATAGCTCCATGCCCACAGTACGGTTCCCTTTTATCAAAACAAAACAACACAAAAAACCACACCCGCAAGGCAACCCGCGATCCAAAGTGACAGCACGTGCTCCATAAGTGGGGGATCCCAACCAGCAGCAGAACTCTGGAGAGGGGAATGGGAATAGATCAGGGACTGGGGGACCGCGTGCCCAAGGCCAAGGGAGGGGGGCCATCTAGGGAGACGGAGCAGGCGAGGCAGCAGGTAGCTGTGGCGGCTCACAAATACCCCCGCGGTAGGCGTTCCAGGGGCCCCAGATTTTCACCCACGCCCCAGGCTTACCCCTCGCCACATACACCACCTTTTCACGAAACATACACCAATCCATATGTTCTTTCCAGGCCAACACCGCAGGGGGCCTCTGGGATCCCCACAATTGAGCAATGTCACGCTTAGCTATCATGTATCCCAGAGTCACCCACCGCGTCTGCGGGACCGAATAGTCATTTGGTTCCCACACATTCAGCAAGCATCTCCTCGCTTCAGGCAACAGCGCGACACGCGTAACCACACGCAGGACCTCATGCACACCACGCCAGAATCGCTCCACCTTTGGGCACTCCCACAGTATATGCATGAAAGTTGCCAACGCGCCACAGCCACGCTTACACATTCCGTCACCAGCAAAGCCCATACGTAGAAGCCTTGGCCCCGTCACGTAAACCCGGTGAAGGATCTTAAGCTGGACAAAACGAAGGCGAGCCGGGATGGCCACCTCTTTTGGAGAGGCCACCGCGGAAATCCAATCCTCGTCGTCCAGCTCTAGCCCGTCGGCAACCCAGGCCTCGCGGAGACTAGTCAGCAGGCACGATCTGTCGTTAATCAGTTTTTTATATATGAGGGAGATCGTGCTGTCTGGGACATGGCCATCCAGCACTCTGTCCTCCAGGGGGGAAGACTCCGGAATGGACGCGACATCCGGGAAGACGGAGCCCAGCGCATGGCGGACTTGTAGGTACCGAAAGTACTCACTGCCCTGCAGCTGAAACTCCGTCTGCAGCGTCGCAAAAGTCTTGAATCCCCCCCTCGTCCAGAGATCTCCCACAGTGCTGATTCCGATCGTGTCCCACTTCTCAAAGCCCTTCGATGTCCACAGGGAGCCCAACCTCTCTGACGCATATAGCGGTGACGCCCGGGTCAAACGGTCCTTCCACCCCATAGCTGCATTAGCCGCGTGCCAGACACGCACCATGACGCGCGTCGGTCCCGTCAGACGGGGGCTGGGCGCGGCAGAGTAAAGCGCTCGATTGTAGTCGCCACCGGGCAGGAGCATCTTGTCCATCTCAAACGCCGGGTTCAAGGCGGGCCCGTAAAGGCCATGATTAATTGCAGCCAGTTGGGTGGCCCAGTAATACCGTTTAATGTCCGGGAGGGCGACCCCCCCATCGTACCACGGGAGCGTCAATTTAGCCAGAGCAATGCGCGGCCTCCCGTCCCAGAACAGGCGCCGCTGGAGGCCCTCCACCTCACGGAAGTAGCGTGCCGGAACCAAGTCCATAGTATTCTGGAGGGCGTAGAGGAAGCGCGGCAGGGACATCATTTTAAACAAGGCCGCTCGGCCGAGCGGCGAAAGCGGCAGACGCCGCCAGCGCACCACGTCCTCCTTCAAGCGCTGGAGGGGGGGCAGCAAATTCCGCTCATAACGGGCCTCCGGGTCAAGAGTGATATATATCCCCAGGTACCGAAACCCCTGGGAGGCAATCTGGATCGGACAGTCCCGTGGTAGGACCGGAGCCTCCCCGGAAAGCACATATACACAGGATTTCGCCCAGTTGATGACAAGGCCTGAGTTGCGACCGAATGAGCGCAAAACATCAACCAGGACGATCAGTGATTTACGCGGGGAGGCGAGATAGAGGAGGATATCATCAGCATAGAGGGACACACGGTCCTCATGCTCGGGGGTCCAGCGGAGACCACGGATGGAAGGGTGCCACCGCAGCCACTCCGCCAGGGGCTCCAGGGCCAGTGCAAACAGGAGAGGTGACAAGGGGCAACCCTGTCGCGTGCCCCGCCCCAGCGCGAACGGGGCCGAGACTCGCCCATTCACCACCACCTGCGCCAAGGGGCCCGAGTACAACAATTTGACCCAGCTAATAAAGCCCGGTCCAAATCCAAATTTCGCCAGCATCGCCCAGATGTATGACCACTCAAGCGTGTCAAACGCCATGGTGGCGTCCAAGGACGCCAAGATGGCCGGCTCCCGCACAAATGGGACACGCGCGAGCACACCGTGCAAGCGCCGTAGATTGAGCGCCGTGTTGCGGTGTGGTATAAAACCAGATTGGTCTTGGTGGACCAAGTCGCCCACCACGCCAACCAACCGGTTGGCCAACACCTTGGCGAGGATTTTGGGCTCCGCGTTCAAGAGCGAGATCGGCCTATAGGATGCGACCCGTTCACGGGGCTTCCCCTCCTTGTGGATCACCACGATTGTAGCCAGACGCTGGTCCGGCGGGAGGGAACCCTGCGAGTGCGCCGCCAGGAACATCGCACGCAGGTGGGGCGCCAACACATCCGGGCGTAGCTTGTATAGTTCGATGGGGATACCATTGGGGCCCATGGCCTTGCCGGATGCAACCGAGCGAATAGCCAAGGCAATTTCGTCCGAGGTGGGAGGAGCGTCCAGCGAATCCCTGTCCTCCACCGTAAGGGAGGGCAGTGCGATGTCCCGAAGCAGGGCATGGGAATCTTCCTCCGAGCAGGGGGAAACCGGGGAGTAGACTTCGCGGAAATAATCCGCAAAGCAGGAGACAATGGCTTCCGGCTCGGTGACACACGCACCATCCGCACTCTCAATCAAAGGAACCACGCGACTCGCTCTCTCCCTCTTGTCCAACCACGCAATCAATTTGCCAGCCTTATCACCCACATCATACAATCGCCCCTGCTGCTCTCGACTGAGGCCCCTGGCCGCCTCCGTGACGAGGGCCCGATAGGCCGCCTGCTTTAGGTGTAGAACATGCAGCTTGGCATCTGTTACCCCGCTCCCCAGGTCACCCTCCAGTTCTGCAATCTCGGCCTCTACCCGGGTCACCTCCTCCCGCTCGCGCCGCCGGGCATGGGAGATAAAGGAGAGGGCCTCCCCTCTAAGAACTACCTTAAAAGCCTCCCACAGGGAGATGGCCGAAGGGACCGACCCCACATTCTCGTCGAAATAACGCTGTAAGGATTTGATCAAATCGGCACGAATGGTGGGGTCGCGCAAATACCATGCATTGATTGGAGCCACCCTGCCATCCCCCCTCGGGAAGACATCTAAATGTAACAGCAATGGGGAGTGGTCTGAGATACCCCGTGCCAGATGGCGCACCTCCCCCACCCTCCCTGCATGGGCCGCCGGGACAAGGATGTAATCAAGCCGCGAGAGGCTACCATGGGCACCCGAGTGGAAGGTGTATTGCCGCTGTGCGGGATGCTTTAGTCGCCAGCAATCCACCAGGCCCAACGTGTCTAAAAGGCCGGGCAGCCACGCCTGTGCCCGGGGGAGGTCGCTGGGGGGATGGCGATCCATAGACCCAGAAGCTACCGCATTAAAGTCCCCTCCAACCACCAGCAGGCCACTCGGAAGGTCCAGGAGGAGGTGCCCCAGGTCCGCAAATGTGGTGGCTTGTAACCCAGGCGGGACGTACACTGATATCAAAATAAACACTCTACCCTCCATTCTTCCCACCAGGACAGTGTAGCGTCCCCTCTCATCATGGCGCACCTCATCGATCTCCAACGGGAGCGAGTTCTTGATCATAATACCCACCCCCCGCGAGCCCGAAGTGAAGCCAGAATGGGCCGCCAAACGATAGCCCCGCCGATTCATTGCCTGAAAGGAGTTACCTATAAGGTGTGTCTCCTGCAGGAAGACAACATCTGGTGAAATACGTTTCAAGTACTGCAGGACCACACCACGCTTAATCCTATCCCCCAGGCCGTTAACATTCCATGACAACACAGTCAAATCCCTACCCCCCATCATACGTCGAAACAATCGGTCGTCCCCCACAGAGCATCTTAAAAACAACAATATAGTAGCGGGTTTGCCTTGCGGTGCAAACAAACAACACACCCCCCCACCCCCCCATCCCAACAGAACTCCCCCCTCCCTGCACCCCTGCATGAGCCCAGACAGCCCCCCCAAAGTGCAGTGTGCCTGTCGCCCCATAGCTAAAAACTAACTAGTCCCCCAGAGGAGGAGGGAAGCCCCCAACAGACCCCGCACGACCTCCATAGGAGGGGAACATATGCAATCAATAAATGGGGAAGGAACATCGTCCAGAGCAAGGCCTATTCAGTCACCCCTCAATTCTGATCCGGCGGGCCCTCCTCGCCAGCCGCGCCCCCCCCGCCCCCCCGGCCCCGATCTCCAGGCAGAGTGTCCAACCAGTCCCCAGCCGCCTCTGGCCGGTCAAAGAAGTGCGTGCGACCATCCACCTCCACCCTCAGCTTAGCTGGAAAAAACATTGAGTACTTAAGGTTCAGGTCCCGTAGGCGACGTTTAACACCAAGAAAGCTCTGTCTCTGCTTCTGAACCGCCGGAGTAAAGTCTGGGTAGAAATGCACATCCATGTTGTCAAGCTTGACCGGTCCCTGTTGCCTGGAGGTCTGGAGGATAGCATCTCTGTCCCGAAAGTTAAAAATCCGGGCAATGAGAGGCCGCGGCGGGGCACCGGCCTTAGGTCTGCCCCCAGGGACCCGGTGAGCACGCTCCACCGCAAAAAGCTTACTCAGCCCCCGGGGCTGGAGATGGGTAAGGATCAATTCTTCCACAAAAAGATCCGCCGCCTCCGCCTCTCGTCCCTCCGGCACCCCCACAATACGGACATTATTCCTCCGGGCCCGACCCTCGGAATCCTCCAGTCGCCGGTCCATCAGGGCGCTCGCCTGGCCAAGCCGGCGCACCTCCTTCTGGAGGGCCACCACATCCGTCGTGAGGCTCGTTGCGGTGTGGGCCAGGGAATCAACCCGGTCGTTCGTTTTGGACAAGTCTGCCCTCACAAGGCTCACATCCACCAGGACCGAGTCTATTTTTTGCGCTAGGGTGTCGAAACGCTGGTCCACCGAGGCCTTCATCTCTGCGATGGCGCCCATGACGTCCCGGAGGGTCAGATCCACAGGCTGAGCAGATGCCTCCGTCGGGCCCGCCGGGGATGTGCGCGATGTCTCCGGAGAACCCTTCTGGAGAGTGTAGCGGTCCATACTGTTAGCTTGGTGCGCCGTGCCACGGCGGGTCGTCTTCACCTTCGCCCGGTCGCCATCTTGTTTGGTGGACATGCTTGCCCTCCCACCGTCGTGCCAATCTCCTCGAACGGGCCGCTATACCAATTCACGGGCGCCGGGGGGAGGCGGGGGCGACCACAGAGCCGCAGGTCAACCCACAGCCGGCGGGTCAGCCGGGCACTTAGACAAGACCACACCACCGTGCCCCGCTCCGCAACCCTACCTCGCTTGAGGGCAAGGAGGGCGCAAAAGCGAAAGTGAAAGTGCGGGGTACGCGAGTCGCCCAGCCTTGCCCGCCGCTGTTGTTCACTTTGTCCCCGGATCGCCCCACTACTCCAATCCGGGGGGCCGGCGAGGAGAAGGCCGCAACCTTCGATCGGTGCTCCCACCGGTGTCCGGGGTCCAATTCGAGCCCGAAAAACGGGTGGCGCCTCAGCTCGGGTTCCCCGACACAGTCCCCTCAACAAGGACAGGATATCGCCAGGATTAATTCAGGAGGTCGCGGAGGTCCTCGGGAGCCTCGCACCTACGCGGCCATCTTGGTTGCGCGCTAGGCTCCTCCTCTAGACTTTGTTCTTGCCGATCGTGGAGGAGTGTGCAAATTGATCGGGTCAAGTTGCTGTATTTTCATTCCTAATGACGCTCCGACAGTATACCAAGCTATCTCCAAGTTGCACATAATCTTCGAGTCTATTCATCAGGACGAAGGAGATTGGTCTTTAACGGAATGGTTTTGGGGACTACTGTCCACATGGGGTTGGAAAACATTGACGTTCCTTGGTATAATCCTGACCATTATATTTTCCTGTCGCCTTTGTATGCACTGTGGTCCCGCTATCTGTGATCTTTGTGCTACTATGTGCATCCCAAAACCCAAGCCACAAGTAACAGAAAACATAAGAAAGATGTTACAGCAACAGCTCGATGACCTCATGGCTATTGACGTGGACTCAGATTAACATGAGTCTATCTTGCCTGAGTTCTGGCAAAAAGGAGGGTCTGAGGAACTTCGATTTTCGATCACGATCGAATCGACCCGCCATTTTGTGGCCCGCCGCCATTTTGTGTTGCCATCACTCAGGCAGCACGGCGAACAAAGTCTATTCTGCTTTTTCTGTAGCCTGGTGTTGAAATACGTCCTCGGCCTCTATTTGCAAAGCTGGTGTTAGAACTAGCCGAGTACACTAATCCCTGTCTGGCTTTTCTAATCCGCGTCTCAACTATCTGTTGGCTCACACTATTCTTTCCTGACCTTATCTTATCGACTGGCCTTCACTGTCTCCTGCTAGTATTCTCTCGTTTCACGACTGTCCTCCAATACACACAAACGTATCTCGCCACCTGCAAGTTAGTTATGAATCTGTAATGTATTAGCCTGAGGGTGGGGTGACAAACACAGTTGGAGGAGAGGTCTCTTCGAGTCATCTGATATTTCTGTTTTCAAACCTTTTCTATTGGTTCCGCCTTGTTTTCCAACTTTCCTTATTGGCTCCTTCTTATATGCTCTGGGAGTGTATTTCGTTAATAATTGTATCATTGTATAGTATTTAACCTGATGCGCCACAGAGTGAAGTGGCAGTCTCCTGAGAACCTACTTTGTGTACTTCTAGGATAACTGTACTAGCTGTAGCTAAATAAATCCAATCTTCTAACGCCGACAGAGTGTCCCGTGTCTCTGTGTAGCGAAGCAGGTGAACTCCGGAGACCTTGGGCGTACCCTGCGCCGCCAGGCCCAAAAGGTTCTGGTTCTTCAACCGCACCCTACAGACCCCACGCCGCCGCTGGGGCAAAATCACTGAAGAACAACTACAGACAAACCTCGCACTCAACCCCCCGACGATGAAGGGGCACTCGCCCTCGAACGCTGGATGAACGACTGCGCCAACACCATTGCTCCTCTGAAAAGCCCCACCAATGCAGACACCAGCAGAAGAGTCAGCTGGTTCACCCCGGAACTCCTCAACTCCAAACGCACCTGCAGAAAACTGGAAAACATATGGCACAACAAAAAGACGCCAGACAGCCGCACCGCCCACAAAGACACCCTCCGCAACCACCACCACCTCATCAGGTCCGCCAAAAGAACCACTTTCACAGACCGCCTTGACAACAACGCACACAACAGCAAGGAGCTCTTTACCATCGTGAATTAACTCTCCAACCCCAGCTCCAATGCGAACAACATCCCACCATCGCAAGCCCAGTGCGACTCCCTCGCCACCTTCTTTCACCGTAAAATCACCAACATCCATGACAGCTTCAGACCCCGGACGACCCCTACTGACCACACCGCACCGAACCCACCGCACCCCACCACCCACGACACCCTGACAACCTGGGCCAACGTGAGCATCGAGGACACAATCAAGACCATGGGAACAGTCCACTCCGGATCCCCATCCGACCCTCTCCCGCACCACATCTTCAACAAAGCCAGCAAGTCCATCGCTCCCCACCTGCACAAAATCATCAACCTCTCCTTCGAGACCGCCACCTTCCCTGAGATCTGGAAGCACGCAGAGATCAACGCCCTACTGAAGAAACCCAAGGCGGACCCGAGCGACCTCAAGAACTTCCGGCCCATCTCCCTGCTTCCGTTCGCAGCTAAGGTCATCGAGAAGATAGTAAACACCCAGCTCACCCGGCACCTCGAAGACAACATCATCCTTGACCCGTCCCAATCAGGATTCCGCAGCAACCACAGCACCGAGACCGCCCTCATCGCCGCCACAGACAACATCAGGATCCTGCTGGACAACGGCGAGACGGTGGCCCTCATCCTCTTGGACCTCTCCGCCGCCTTCGACACCGTCTGCCACCTCACACTACGCACACGCCTTCACGACGCAGGGATCCGTAACAAGGCCCTGGACTGGACCACCTCCTTCCTCTCCGGCAGAACGCAGAGAGTCCACCTCCCCCTGTTTCGATCCAAGGCCTCCAAGATCATCTCTGGCGTCCCTCGAGGATCCTCCCTCAGCCCGACAATGTTCAACGTCTACATGGCACCACTAGCAAGCATCGCCCGATAGCACGACCTCAACATAATCTCCTACACCACTCAGCTGATCCTCTCCCTCACTAAGGACCCCCTCACCGCCATATCCAACCTCCACCAGGGAATGAAGGCCATTGCCGACTGGATGGAGGACAGCCGCCTCAAACTGAACACAGACAAAACGGAAATCCTCATCCTCGGATCCAACCCCTCCGCATGGGACGACTCCTGGTGGCCCACATGTCTGGGGTCCCCCCCGGCCCCCACCGACCACGCACGCAACCTGGGAGTCATCCTCGACTCAAAACTCTCCATGACCAAACAAGTCAACGCAGTCTCCTCCACCTGTTTCAACACCCTCCGCATGCTCCGCAAGATCTACAAATGGATCCCGACCAACACGAGGAAAACAGTCACCCAGGCCCTTGTCAGCAGCAGACTCGACTACGGAAACGCCCTCTACGCCGGAGCCTCGTCCAAGCTCATCAGCCGACTACAGAGAATCCAGAATGCCTCCGCATGCCTGATCCTCGACGTCCCACGCTGCGACCACATCACCCCCCACCTGAGGAACCTGCACTGTCTCCCTGTCGACAAAAGAATCCCCTTCAAACTCCTGATCCACGCACACAAAGCACTCCACAAAACCAGCCAAGCCTATCTCAACAGTCGACTCTCCTTCTACGTACCCAACAGGAATCTCCGCTCCGCTGACCACGCCCTGGCTACCGTCCCACGCATCCGGAGAACCGGAGGCAGGTCCTTCTCCCATCGCGCCGCCAAGACCTGGAACACCCTTCCCCTCTACCTGCGACTGACCGAAGATCTGCTGACCTTCAGGAGACAACTCAAGACCTGGTTCTTTGACCAATAGCAGCAGCAACCCCCCTTCCCCCCAGCGCCTTGAAACCCTCCCGGGTATGTAGCGCGCTTTACAAATTATGTGATTGATTGATTGATTGATAGATTGATTACTTCAGATTTCTGGGTGTAGTATCTTGTTGAGAATGGGTACACCCTACCCTTCCTGGAACTTCCTCCTCCTTCTCCCCCCCCCCACACCCGTCAGGGTTTGTGCTCAGAAGAGCACCTCTTGCTTCTCCAGCAGGAGGTTCTATCTTTACTACAAAAAGGTGTGATTGAGGTGGTTCCAGAGCAGGAAAGGGGTCAGGGATGCTACTCCCGGTACTTCCTAATTCCCAAAAAGGACGGTCACTTGAGGCCGATCCAAGATTTCCAGGTCGTGAATTTTTACCTCAAGTCGGAGAAATTCAAGATGTTGACCCTGGCTCAGGTTCTTCTGGCGCTGCAGAAGGAAAACTGGAAGGTGTTGATGTATTTACAGGATGCATATTTTCACATTCCCATTCTGAAGTCGCATCGGAAGTATCTCCATTTTACAGTGGGGTGTCAACACCACCAATTTGTGGTTTTTCCGTTCGGTCTTACTTCCGCACCTCAGGTCTCCACAAAGGTGATGGCGGTGGTGGCAGCACATCTCGGAAGGTTGGTAATTCCTGTTTTCCCCTATCTGGACACCTGGCTGCTCAATATAAAGTTGCCAGCGTTGGTGCTGCATCGTTTGCAAATAACAACACAACTGTTGTTTGACTTGGGATTTTCTATAAATGTACCCAAATCTCACCTGGTGCCCTCTCAGTGCAACCTGTACATAGGGGCAGTACTTGGCACTACTGTGAGTCATACCTTCCCACCGCTACAGATTCAAGACATCCAGTCTATGATTCCACTTATTCAGAATGGAGCAGCAGTTCCAGTCCTGAAGGTCTTGCATCTGCTCGGTCTGTTTGCTTCCTGCATACTGTTTGTCAACCATGCACACTGGCATTTGAGGGCCCTCCAGTGGTGCCTTCGCATGCAGTGGTTTCAACACAACGGTGATCTCATAGAGGTGGTCGGGATCTCCAGAGACACAGCAGCGGAGCCGTTATGGAGAAGGGTTTCAGGTAACCGGTCTCAAGGGAAGCCGTTTCAACCTCTTTCTCGGTGGACACTGGGGATCTAGAGGTCGAAGGTCTTTGGTCTCCAGAGGAAAGACTGTTTCACATAAATGTTCTGGAATTGCAGGCGATACGTTTGGCTCTCAAGGCCTTTCTTCTCTCCCTTCGCAGTCAGAAAATTCATGTCCTGACGGACACTACCGCAATGTGGTACATCAACAAACGGGGAAGAGAAGGGTTGTATTTTCTTTGGAGAGAGGCTCTGCGACTCTGGTCTTGGGCGCAAGGCCATCAGATTTACAGGATCGTGAATCATCTGGCCGGAGAGCTGTGCAGTTGGCAGTACTCGGCCGATCGCTAGTGGGGTCTCCATCCAGAGGTGGTCCGTCACATTTTCAGGCTGTGAGGGTTTCTTCAGTTGGACATATTTGCCACTCACGAGAACGCACACTGCCCGTCCTTCTGCAGTCTCCAGTATCCGATGCTGGGAGCGTTGAGTGATGCGTTTAAATTAGATTGAGGCTCACAGCTTCTGTACGCGTTCCTGCTTATACCCTTGATTCCTCGAGTTATGAGGAAGATTCGCCAAGACCGGGCCCAAGTGAAATTGATCACCCCGGATTGGCTGTAAATAGTGTGGTACACAGACCCCCTTTACCTCTCATGGCACCCTCCGCTGCGTCTCCCTCTCAGGGCAGACCTCCTCTCACAGTCGCAGGGGCAGCTTCTACACTCCCACCTCCAGAGCCTGCACCTTCATGCCTGGAGATTGAATGGGTCAACCTGAGCTCTTTCTCTCTCCCACTGGATGTGGTGGTTGTTATTTTATCGGCCAGGACACACTCCACCAAATCTGTCTATTCTGGTAGGTGGGTTAAGTTTGTTAAATGGTGTGGTGAGAGATCGAATGATTCTTTGCAGGCCAGTTTGTCTGATATTCTGAGTTTCTCTCTTTCCCTGGCTCAACAGGGTTGTGAGTAGCTACTGTTAAAGGCTACTTGTCTGCCTTTTCTCTGTTTACCAGATCAACCCTCTTAATTTAAATCTACCATAGGTATGAGATTCATTAAAGGAATCACAAATAAGTTCACTCCCACTCCCTTTATCATGCCTCAGTTGGATTTAAATTTGGTTCTCACTTTCTTAATGGGTTCTCCCAGGCGCGCAGCGCCCATTGGGCTCAAAGGGATTCAATTCCCCCCACCCCACCCCCGTCGTGTGTGTCAGCCCAGCTGAGGCAGCCTCCCGGGCGCACACACAGCCACACCCGAGTACATCGCAGGTCTATAAAAGGCCATTTACTTGCTAACGAGGCTTTGTTGTGTCTTCTCTCCTTCTTAGAGCCCCGGCATCTCCACTCTGCATATTGCTGGAAGACTCAGCCCCCCCCTGAAACATTTAGTAGCCCCCCCCCCCCCCGAAATTTGGCTCTAGTTGCGCCTCTGGGTTCTCCCTTTGAACCTTTACATAGTTGTCCCTTAAGGTTCCTAGCGTCTAAGACGATATTTCTGGTTGCAATCATATCTGCTAGCAGGGTGAGTGAGTTGCAAGCTCTAAGCTCTAAGCCCAAAGCCTCCATCTCCATCTTTCCATGCGGATAAGATGGTTCCTAGGACCAGAGCTGCTTTCCTGCCTAAGGTGGTCACCTAGGGAAATCCATCACTTTACCCACTTTCTATCCTCTCCCTCACGCTTCTAAGGAGGAGGAGAGACTTCACCGCCGGACCTTAAGAGGGCGGTCGGCTTTTACCTGGACAGGAGGACTGAGGACTTCAGGTTGGACATCCAACTCTTCATCGGATATGTGGGCAAGATGAAGGGCAAGACTGTCCACACAAAAAACGCTGTCCAGGCGGATCATCCTCTGTATCAGGGTCTGCTCCCCTTGGCCAAGAAGGAGCCTCCTAAAGGTATTCGAGCTCATTCTACCAGAGCTAAGTCTTCTTCTTTGGCTTAGCTAGAGGTGTCCCTGTTGTAGACTTCTCTAAGGCAGCAACTTGGGCCTCCCTCCACACTTTTGCGAAGCACTATTGCTTAGACTCGGAGGTGAGGAGGGATGGCCCGTTGCACGTTCTGAGCTGCAGGATTATTTGGTATAGGTAGGTAGGCACCCTCTGCCAGCAGTGGGACTGCTTGGGGATTCAATTCAAAAGGTGAGGAATCCACAGGCAGATGTATCCATCAGAAGAACAAGTTACTTACCTTCAGTAACTCTTTTTCTGGTGGATACAGTATCTACCTGTGGATTCCTCTCTGACCCACCTGCCTCCCCGTTGCCTGCCTGTTTATACCGAAAAATAATTGACATGTATTTTATGTATTTTATTGTTGAAATAATGTGATACTTGACACTAGGAAATGTCTATGATTTAGAGTTTCCAGTTTTAGCTGTGATTTATATACTATGTATACTTGTGAAAATGTTGTTGGTTTGCCTGTTCGCCACAAAGGCACAGAAAAATGGTTGGAACTGATGTCACCACACAGACATGGTCTTCTTATGGCTCCTATGAAGTCATGCGGAGCCGTTCCATCGTGACGTCCTCGTCGATGCGGGAGAGCTGGAAAGAAAAGTTTCAGTGGAATGCTGCGCATGGGGGTAATTCAAAAGGTGAGGAATCCACAGGCAGATACTGTATCCACCAGAATAAAAGCGTTACCTAAGGTAAGTAACTTGTTCTTTAAGCCATAAGCACATGTTCTCCAATCCGGCTGCCTTTTCGGGAGAATCTCCTGTCGCAGCAGTATGTCCAAGTCTTGCACCGAGCCTACACAACCTACAGCTTCATCCGTGAAGCCTAAGCGGTGACATTTGAGGATGTTCGACCTTTCTCCTGAGGTAGATGATGTTATTCTGACAGCCAGGTGTCCTTCAACAAAGTCTGTCTATGCAGGACACTGGGAGATGTTTGCTTTGTGGTGTTCGTCTTCCAACCAATGCTAGCTTCTTTATCTGGTATATTGTTATTTTGTTTAGCATTGGCCAAGAAAGGCCTTGCTGTGTTCACAGTAAAAGGTTACTTATCGGTCCTTTCCACATTTTTACATTTACCGGCTCGGCCATCCATCTTCAGATCACCTGTTTTGATGTGTTTTTCTTTTAAAGGGGCTGACACATATGTTCCCACCTACTATTTTTATAATACTGTAGGAAGGTAGAATGCTTCTGCATGGTTACCCCGACTTTTTGTTGGTGTTGTTATATTTTCTGAATAGTCTGACTGGGATCCTGCTAATCAGGACCCCAATCTCTGTGCTTCTTCCCTAAATTGGACCTGGTGAGTACTTACATACACTCCATATTGGCTACTGGTGTACCCTTGTAAGTCCCCAGTATATGGTACTAAGGTACCCAGGGCATAGGTACACCAAGGGTCTCCCATGGGCTGAAGCACGTATTATGCCACTCATGAGAGACCACTCAAATTGTGACTACACGCCTGCCTTTTCAGCGTGTGTAAGCTGGTGCTAGCTCCACTTATGACGGATTATATCTGAGGTCACTGCACTTAAAACCTATAAGTCACCCCTAAGGCAGGCCTTTCAATCCTGAAGGCAGGGTGCTCGGTTCTGAGTGTGAGGGTACCCCTGCATGAGCATGACACCCCTACAATCTTCGGAGTCCATTCTCATGGGTTGTATGTGCATCAGTCAATAAGATATATAGAGTGGCCATTCATCATTACGCAATGGCTATCTCTAAAGTGGCTGTAACAAACCATCGGTTGATGGATCTCACTGTGTATCCCTGTAACTAGCGAAAAAGCGCCCAGCCGAAATATCCTAACTTCCAGACTGCTATCCACTTACCTAACAGAAGTTTCAAATATACATATGGAGCGTCAGTGACTTTCTGACAGTGCATATGACTGCAAGAATTTCATGAGACGGCCCATAGTTTATAGCAGACCCTGAAATAGATTCTTACATAGCACAGAGAATCTTTGAGGGGCCAATCAGACTCTCGTGGAGTTTCATGGGTCACTTTTAGAGCCCCATCAAACCCTACCAGAGCCTACAAGACTTACAAGGTGTTTTGAACCAACCAGAACCTCATATCGTCATATGACCTACATAAATTATCACGAAACTCAGAACCTCACACCCATCGGAACACCACGGACACTACAATAGACATGCTAAGCGCATCAGAAACTAATGGCTGCATCAGAACTCCGTTGAACTCCATTTGAACCTGTACAGAGCAGCACAATAAACTCAGATTGTGTACAATAGACTCATAAGCATATAAGACCTCCTTGTGCAGTTTCCAACAAACCTTCACACACCACCAGCACACCCATAGTTAGTCATAGAGGCCTTTAACCCACCCTCAGCTGAATCACATAGTCCAATATGACCCTCACACTCTCCTACAACTTCATCTGAGCCCTCAAATACCCTGCAAGACCACCTCATAGCTTCTATCACACCATCACCTCGTCCATAGGCGGAAAGCCATCCTCAAAGGACTTTTGCACATCCTCCAGACACACAAAACTGATTGAAACCCGTCAGGCTCTCCAGATCCTTCCATAATTTATTGGACCTCTAGAAAGCAGTCATCCCGTCATGTACTACCAGCAGACCCATGTAGAGCCATCTGCAGACTATTGCAGTGTACAATATATAACAAAGGCAATCCTACTGCTTCCTAGCCCAAGAGACGGACATGTATCGCTCTCACTTTCACAAAGTCACCAGCAAACCATCACACGATAACCCCTGGCCCACCACATTTTTACAAGCCTTTTGACCCTCAGATTGAGCTTTCCTCCTTCGCCCTTTCTACTGTCACTCGCCTTCTCTCCTGACTTCTGGTTACCCCTCTCCACTAGTCTTCGCTCTTCTCCCCTCATTTCTCTTTATTACTTGCTGCTAACTCCTTTCTTCTTTTTTCGCTGCTCTATTTTTCTCATTTATTAATCCTTGAATTATTCCTCATTTCGTTTGTTCCATAGCTTTCAATCTTCCTCTTGCTCACCCTTCTCCTTTCTTCACTCCTCACTTCTCGTCGCCCCTCTACTTTTAACTCCCACTCTTTTCTTAACTCCTACCCACCCATCTACACTCTTCACTTCATTCGACTTTATTCCTAACTCCACAGTCCTCCTCCCCACTCTTTGCTCCTCACTTCTATTCTCACTCCTCCTCTCAGCTCACTCCTCATCCTCACTGGTTCATACCTCTTCACCTCGCATTCCTCTTTATTGTTAATCTCCCCATTTTGCAATGTTTTCATTGTTTCCCTGCCTTTCCTCACTCCTTCCCACTTCTCTTTTCACCTCGGCTTTTCTACTCATTTTTCATTCCTCTACACTCGTTTTCGTCACTTGTCTTCGTTCTTTACTCTTCACTTCTGTTTACTGCTGCTTGTCACTACTCCTTTTCGTTTTGGTCCTCAGGCCTCCTCACCTCTCCACTTTTCATTCTTCTTCCTCACACTAGTGTTCTGTTTGCGCCTCACGCCTTCTTTTCACTCCTCAACCATCTTCACTGTACTCCTCTGATTTAGTCTTAACTTTTAATTCATCCTCCACATGCCTCGCTTATCTTCTTCAGTCCGCACTCCTCTTTTCTACCATGCCTTATCTTCAGAAAAAGACAAAGCACAGTATAAATTGCTCTAAGTCACTAATCAGAACAAGACATAGAACAGTAGGACAAACTTCAAATAAAAGTCCTTCGTGAAGAAGCTATATTACACTGGGCTGCAAGTAAAATTTCAGAATAAATTGTAGTGCTTTTCTATAAACAGGGGAGCAGCCAAACATGAAGCTGCTGGTAGTATAGGCAATTATCAATGGTTGACTTTGCTTAATCCCTATCACTGCTGGGGTTGCACCCTTAACAGGACTATTTTTAGGTTTTACCTAGACAGCGTATTCGCTGTCTGTGCAAGACGTGTTGGTTACACACAGTGGGCTTACAGCCTACCCATAGAGTACCATTTGTTATCACCAGCGTCGCTCTCATTTCCTTCTTTCCTGTTTATCATGGCATGCAGGCATCATGTCCTCTTTTGTGTTTGGCCCTCCCTTGTCGCATGGACCAAGTACTTATGTCCCTCCACTGCTCCTGTTTTTGGAGCTACTTTTTTCTATGTGTTCAAGCATTTCCCTTCCATATTGCTTCTTTTCCCTCCCACCTCCTACCCTGTAATCTACACCACGGCACTCTACTCTGCACCACTCTACGCCATGCCACTGCAATCTATGCTACTGCACGGTACTCTCACCACTCTATGCCACTGCAATCTACACCACTCTATGATATTGCACTATATGACACTACTCTGCACCACTCTACTCTAGGCCACTGCACTCTACACCACTGCACTCTGCAAAACTCTACGCTGCGCCTCTGCACTCTAAACCAACCCACTCTATGCCACTCTACTCTGCACTCTGCACCACTGCACTGTATACCACTCTAGTCTACTCTGCACAACTGCACTCTACGCCGCTGCCCTGTATCCAACTCTCATCTACTCTACAAAACTCTACTCTATTTAACTGCACACTACGCAACTCTACACCACTGCACTCTATGCCACTGCACTCTACTCTGCACCACTTTGCGCCACTGCATTCTACTCTGCACCACTCTTGCCACTGTACATTGCAGTACTCTGTGCCGCTGCACTCTACTCTGCACCTCTGCACTCTATGCTACTCTACTTCGCACCACTTCACTCTACATTACTCTATACCACTGCAGTCCATATGGCTCTACTCTATGCCACTGTACTCTACTTTATGCCACTGCACACTACACCACTGCATTGCATACCACTCTACTGTATGCCACTGCATTATGTGGGCACTCTACTCTGCACCACTCTATGCCACTGCACTCTATGCCAATTCATTCTACTCTTCTCAATGCCACTCTACGCCACTCCACACAGTGCCACTCCACACAAAATGCCAGACTACTGTGTGCTGCTCTATTTAACTCCACTCTGCTCTTTCCAACTCTACGCCACTTCACTCTACACCACTCTACTCTACCCCCTCTACTCTAGTCACTCTATGCCACTCTACTCAATGCTACTCCACAACATCCTACACCATGCCACTCCCCTCTACTCTAGTCTATCCCTCTCCACTCTATGCCACTCAACTCTATGCCAGTCCACTCTACGCCACTGCGTGCTACACCCCTCTATGCCAATCCACTCTACTCCACTCTGTGCCACTCTACTGTATTGTACACCACTCCACTCTACACCTCTCCAAGTCATTCTACCCCACCCCACGCCATGCCATTCCACACCACTCTATGCCATGCCACTCTACTGTACTCTGCATTGCTGTACAATATGGCTAAAAGACTTTGGCAAAGCCAATAGCTCTCTCATAGGCTAAACCAATTGTCTTTGCCAATGCTTGCTTAAAAGTGCTTTGAGATCGCTCAAACTTGGGGAACACGTTAACCTCTTGGTTAATCGTTGTATGCTTCTTCAAGCCTTAGTCTTCGGACAGGTATGGACTCACCAAGGTACAGAAAAACTTGCAGGTGAGAAGGAGCGCAACAGGATTACTTATTCGCATGTAGGTGAAACACTGAGTTTGGGGTGAGAGAGTAGAAGTGCTTACGACGTCGAAGGATGTCTGGCCCAAGCTCAGTTAGGAATCTGTTATTGTGCTCTTGCAGCGAGAGATGGCAATGCATCAAAGTGTAACGGGGATTAGGGTTTCTGAAGGTTCTGTGCTTATGGGGAAATCTCCTGGAAGGTGGTGTATTATCCGGGAGGCTGTTTCACTCTTGGGTAGTGAGTGGGGTCTCATGGGAGGAAAGAGCAAAGGGAAGAGGTATACAGACCCACCATAGTGGTAAGCAGAACAAGAC
Organism: Triturus cristatus; assembly: GCF_964204655.1. Taxonomy (NCBI): domain Eukaryota; kingdom Metazoa; phylum Chordata; class Amphibia; order Caudata; family Salamandridae; genus Triturus; species Triturus cristatus. Next base: position 1,147,566,010 of record NC_140585.1, read on the forward strand.
ACAGGCAAGCAAAGGCATTAGCAGCCACTAACAGAAACAACACTGGAAGGATCTCTTCAGATATAATCCGGGGGTGGAGATTAAAGCAAAGATTAATTCCACCTCTCATAGGGTTCGCAGTGGTGCAGCGTCAGAAGGTGCCACATGAAGGGTTTTTAGACTCCTGGCTTGTTTTAGAGTTCGCCAGATGGGTTTTACTCTGTCAGGGCAGTAAAATAAAGTACTCCGTCATCCTGAGGAAGTACCTGCCCGCTGAATTTAGAGATGTCCACCAGCGCAAACGGACATCTCTTCTGTTGCCACAAAGTGCTGTCATTGAGGTTTCAGTCAAAGCATTGAAAGTTTGACAGACCGCTCCCTCAACATGACGAAGCTGTATGGCAAACATAAATTTTCTAAAACAAACCCCAAAAACAGGATTTAGTTTTTGAAAATAAAAAAAGCAATGACCCTTTTCACCATGGGAGTTTCTTCCCATGGCGAGAGGGTCATTTTGCAGTTTTCATTGCCCCTGGCAGTGATGGTCAGTGACACCTTGCCATTTGTTCCCCCACTTTATTATATAGGGCAGACGGACAAGTGGCAAAACCTCCAAGGGCCCTTACTTCATTAGATTGTCAAAGGAGTATATGTCATAGGCAGTCTCTGCCTCTGACATACAGAAGGTCCGCCTGTCTCTAAATGAGGTGGGCAGATCTTCAGTTCGGCATAGAGGGTACACGTAGCCTTTGCGACAGATGACACTCTCCGTCAAACTCTAGATCGGTCCCTTAGACCAGAGTCTTTATATTATCTGCGGGGGTATGTCAGTTATTCAATTTAAGCAATGGCTCTGTAAATAAGGCACGGTGTATGTTAATGTATCTTTTGTGGGTCTCTGAAAATCTGGCATGGACCCGTTCCTCCTTGACTGACATTGGGCACATCCCACTTATATCTGCCCATATGGTAGCTCATGAAAATGAGCATTTTCAAGTCTTTCTGAAAGGATGAAACTATCGAGCTATGCTTTTTATAGGATATGGGAACCATCCCAAGGAATGATGCGCAGGCACACGCTTTATGGTTCAGCTTGTAGGGAGCGCTACTCTTCATGTCCAACGGGAGCTCTTGTTCAAATAGGCTACAGTCATTGGATCCAATCATAGCCTCGAAAATGTTGATACATACAACTGAAATTAAGATACAGTCAAACTAAATGTAAATTATTCTTCCTTCTTCCTACCCCCTCCCCAAGGTGTGTAAGAGGGCCACGCCTTCACTCCTCATTCTGTGGTTACCCGCTTGAGCAGTACGGTACTGCACAGAGAGGAAGCAGCTTGTGGTTGTGGTTTCAGAACTCAGAAGTGCAAGACTTAAAATCATTTTCTCCTCAGCCTCTGCGAAACAAGTCCTTCCAGGTCTGTGAGCCACGCTGGGCTTCCCCAGAGCAATCTAGAGGAAACAATTCACACAGACTGGCACCACCCTGGGTCAACTCTGGAGGAATTCACATGCAACAAATCTAATGAACTGATGCAACTTTGGCTAATCCATGCAAGTATCCAAAGGCAAAAAAATATTTCCAACAGACCCAAGCTGAACAACCTCTGGCATATCCTGATACACCTAATTACTTCCAATGCTGCCACGGCGACTAACCTCACAGTTATCTTGAGACTACAAGCAAAATTAACCAGCCCATCATCCCAGATAACTTCAGAGATATCGAAAGGGACTAAATTTCGTCCAACAACTCATTCCGGTTAACCAGAGAGAGATCAAGAGACAAAAAATCACACAGATTGGCAACAAATTGGGCAATCTGCTGCAGCATTTGGAGACCAAAGCATATACACCCTGGTGAACCTCAGGGAGCTCAAGAGGCAAGAAGTTACATCGAACAGAGCCAACCTGGACTACATCAGAGATATTAAGAGGCAACAAATTGCAGAGACTGGTGCCACGATGGTTATATTCTGAGGGACCTAGAAGCATAAAATCATACAGAGCAGAGCCACATCGGCAAACCTCCGGCCTATCCAGGGGCAACAAAACTCATCCAAGGGGGCTACGACAGCTGACCCCAGAATATTCAGACCAGAAATCTCATCAAAGGAGAACCCTGCCGGCTAACCTCAGTTATCCAGAGGCAAGAAATCACATCTAGAATGGGCACACCAGCAAATCTCTTGGATCCGGGGGCAACAAATCACGTTTAACCAAGCCCCAGCAACTATCCCAGAGACAACCAAAGTCAACTAATCACAAAGACTACTACACTGTGCTACTTCAAGACGAATCCACATGTAACATCTCACACTGGACTATCCAGGGAGCAACAGAGGCCACAAATCACACCCAGCAAAGTCATGCTGGGCTTCCCAAGCTTTACAGAAGCAACAAATTACATCTGACGGTCCAGGGAAAATCAATTATATACCAAGAGCCGCGGAGACCTTCAGTGAGCTACACGGGAGGGAAAATACTGCTCTCCAAGAAGCTCGTTGGGATATCCCTGGCGTGATACAGGCACAACAGATGACACCCACTGAGGAACATTGAGTAACTCTGAAATTGCAGACAATAATTATATCCATTTAGTAATACCTGGACAACACATCACAAATCCAAGGTACATATTGGGCCACTCCTGACGTTATCCCCAAACAACGAATTGCATTTTTCAGGGCCAGGCTGCCTAATTATGAAGAGTTCTAGAGCCAATTTGCACCCCCTGAGCTAACCGTGGAAATATCCAGGGCCAACAAATTCCAGAAAAATGCTAGTCGAATCCAGATGCCACTCAGAGATACCAACCACCACACACTCCAGGCTTCCCATGAGACACCAGAGATCATAAATGCGTCTGTTCCAAACCTTGATGCGGCAAACAGCTACCCATGAGCAACGCCGGACCAACCAGGAGCTGTTTGTAGACCAATCAAACGCTTGGTGTCTCCGGAGCTCGCAATAGGCAACAGCGTGTATCCCTGGATCCATCATCACAGTGAAGGTACAGTTCAAATTTCAGTTACACATAAAACAGTCAGGGCAGTAGTGCAAGCTCCCCGCACAAATAGAAGAGGAGTGACCCAGGCAGAAGCAGCAGTGCAAGCTTCTCAAGGGAGGGATGGCAAAGGCAGCAGTAGTGCAAACTTCCCCCACACACAGAAGAGGAGTGACACAGGCAGAAGCAGCAATGCAAGCTTCTCAAAGGAGGGCTGGCAAAGGCAGCAGTAGTGCATGCTTCCTTTGACATAGAACACGCGTGTCAACAGCAGCAGCACAACATTTCTACACACAGAACAGGCACACCTCGAGCAATAGATGTACCAGCGTCTGTCACACAGGGAGTACTGCACTCACATCAGCAGTGCAAGATTCCTGAATGCGCATAACAGGCGCGCTCTGAGAAGCAGTAGTGCAAGCTTCAATCCCACACAACAGACAAAACACAAACATCAGCAGTGTGAGATTCCCTCATGCACTGACAGTGCAGAGGGCACAAGTGGGAGGGCAAGGGACACCCTCAAAGCTACGGTATGTACACACTCAATTTCACTTAGAAACACAGTAACACTGGTCCTATATATATGTACCTATTGTACATGGATAGTAAAGGAAATTTACAGCAACTTAATGTGGGAGTAAGTAAATGCCCAGGATCAAGTATGCACCCTTGGGCACTGTTCTTGTGTACCCCTCAAGAGCAGAACCAATGGGACTTGTGATTATTCACTCAAGTGCAAAGTTTTTATTTTTATATTTTTATAAAAGCTGTTCCAAAGTAGACGTAGGGAAGGTATAGGTTTTTTTAGGAGATGGAAGATTATAATTTGTTTTAATGCTGATGTCCGAATCCAATTCATAAGGACTATGTGTGAGCTAAAAGAGCAGCTACAATTGGATTTGGCTTATCTACAATCCAGTGATTTTTTGCTAAAAAGCGCTATGAAGTTAAATAAGCAATAGAGTCAAACCGTATTATGGGGTGGAAGTTAGTGCTTAATTTGAGACAATGGTTTCCCGTGCTCAGCACCAGCACTTATAAAACACCGGCAATTTTCATGAGCACCAGTTAAGAACACGTTCATTTACGGGGAGATTAAGGGATTTGCCCAGAATCTCAGGATGTTGAGCCGACGCCAGACTCGAACCTGGTTCCCTAGCTCTGAAGTCTGCAGCTCTGGCCATTACACCACATCCTCTCCCCATTTTTATGGTTAGTAGTTGGTTCTGTTTTATGTGGGCTAACAGGAGAAATGGGCTGTTGCTAGCTGCTTCCTGACGAGAGCCCTGGGCACATATATTTTTTTTACAAATTAACCACTGGTGGAAATGATCCTGGGAGGTTTTCGGTCGATTAATCCACCACCTTCTCCAGGACCTTCAGTACAAGGCAGGGCTTAACTTGAGCTGGTAGTTGGAGGTGTTGGGCCCGACACTCATTTTTGGGGAACCAGGACTTACTTTTCATCACCAGACCTTAAGCCAGAGCAAGAGAGAAAAAGACAGAAAAGGGGTTGAGGAGGAAGAGAAAGTTAGGGAAAGTGATAAAGAGAGAAAGCAGGGATTGAAAGGAATCTGTAAGCGTGAGATAAGAGACACAGGATGTGTAGGGTGGAGAAAGGAGGAGGATGTGGTGGAATCAAGCCCTGGTGTTCAGCAAACCCCACATTTGACAGTGCCGACAGCAGGCTACTAAGAAAGGGTTGTGCCATATACTTATGCTTTTCTCCTTGCAAATGAATCATGGACCATGAGTATGATCATTGCCTTTCGCCATCCGTGCACGCTGGTCACCTGCATCGAGTTAGGGTCAGTGTAACCGTTTTCCGACAGTGCAGGTAGCAACAATGGAAGTTTGTATCACACAGGCAACAGGCACAACAATGTGAGGCGGCTTCATGCGTGGAACAGCCTTGCACACCGGTTAAGCAGGTACTGCATATGCAACCGAAGAGTGGGCTTCACTTACTCAGACACAGCATAAGCAGAAGCAGGGAATCTTTCTTTACAAAGGAACCTCACCGACAGTTTCGATGCAACTTGCAAGTTTCTCAAAGACACAGGCACACACTGTATGACAGTGGGAATGCAGGTTTCCATCACACACAGAGCAGGTCCAGCACAGGCAGAAGCAGCAATGCAAGCTTCCTTCATGCACCAGCAGCATGGGCAGCAACAATGCAGCCTTCACTCAGACACAAACAGGTCTATCACAGGCAGAAGCAGCAATGCAAGCTTCCTTCATGCACACGCTGCAAAGGCAGCAACAATGCAGACTTCACTCAGACACGAAGAGGTCTATCACAGGCAGAAGCAGCAGTGCAAGCTTCCTTCCTACACAGACAGGAGCTACATGGGCAGCAGCAATACAGAATTCACTCAGACACAAAAAGGTCTATCACAGCAGAAGCAGCAGTGCAACCTTCCTTAATGCATCCGCTGCATGGGCAGCAACAATGCAGACTTTACTCAGGCACAAAAAGGTCTTTCACAGCAGAAGCAGACATTGCAACCTTCCTCCATGCACCCGCTGCATGGGCAGCAACAATGCAGACTTCACTCAGACATGAAGAGGTCTATCACAGGCAGAAGCGGCAGTGCAAGCTTCCTTCATGCACACGCTGCATAGGCAGCAACAATGCAGTCCACTTGGACATGAAAAGATCTATCACAGCAGAAGCAGCAATGCAAGCTTCCCTCATGCACCCGCTGCATGGGCAGCAACAATGCAGACCACTCAGACACGAAAAGGTCTATCACATGCAGTTTAGCACAGGCTTCTCACCAAACTCTTAGAGGAAGCACAGCTCACGCTTTGTCAAACACACAAAAAAGGTGCAGCGCCGGCAACAGCAGTGAAATCTTTTCTTACACACATTATACTTGCAGCACAGAGAGTTACTAATTCAAGCTACCCCTATACATTGCACAACCTCAGCACTAAGAGCACGGCTGTTGATTTGCTTTAGACAGAAGCCAGAAGCAGCTGCACTGTAAGCTTGCCTCGCTCTGCAGAGGTAGTGCAGATAAGAGAAGTCCAATCTGCTGTCACACTGCACGACAACAAACACAGGCAGCCTCCTCCAGACAGAGAACAGGCATGGGGGATAGATGGCACTGGTGCAAGCTTCCCTCATACAGAACAGGGCTGGCTTTAGCGCTGTTGGTTCCCCTTCTCCTCTCCCCGGCCTCCTTTTCGGATTCCCTCACTGCCACCGGACAACAGTGCCCCTCATCTCTCCATAGCCCCTCTCTCACATACATTTCATTTGTTTTAAAGCACTGGTAAAGGCTGACTTTACTAATAGGAGTGTATATCCACCCAAACAAATTCTTTTCAGCAATATTAAGACTACATTATGAAAGCCTGGGAGTTCAAAAAACGTCCTGACCTATTTTATGCAGTTTGCACACAGATTTTTTTTTATTTTTTTAAAACCTTTATTTTCAAAAGTCAGGACACAGCTATTCAGCCGACAACCCGGAGGTTCGGCAGCATCGATATATAAAAACAGAGATGCGTCCCCAGTACCATGAAAGGAGAAGTGCAAAGGTTCAATTTTAATTAAATACAAAAACGCACAACAAACCCCAGCAAGGCAAGAACACTGAAAGCCCATGATGAGCCCCACAGGGGAGGCCGGACCCCACTCATCTAACAGTTACAGTACAAAGTAAAGAGGAAGAAGAGGGACTGTAGAGGCCAAAAAGTCCATAAACCATACTGAGCTGGAAAGAGGGTTAGGAGGAAAGCTGTTCCTCGGGAGGATCCTTTTTGATGACAGTTTTTAACAGTCACTGGTCTATATTAGGGTTCTATCTTATGAACTGCGGTAACAAGAGGATCTCTGTGGTAAAGCAGTAATCCACTCAGCTATCCACATAAGATACAGGTCTGTGATCTACATGGTATGCGTTCTTTGCAGCAGGCATGTTAACCCTCTGCGCTACCTAATGGCCAGAGAAAACTGCCACTAGACACTACTCAGATCTCTCTCTCTCTAGCAGGAACATTAATCACAAGAGCTATCCTGACATTTGTAATGCAGCCTGAAAACTGGGTGTAAAAGGAACATTGTTCCAGGTATTTTAAATCGTAAGTTATCGCTAAAAACAGCCGCCCCCTTCCCCGAGGTCAGTGCCCTCCTCGAGGTCAGTGCCCTCCTCATCAGGTCAGCGCCCTGTGCGGCTGCACCAGCTGCACTGCCCTAATGCCGGCCCTGTATACAGAACAGGCCAAGCAGTCACAGTGGAGCTGTGAGACTCCCTCATGCAGCGCAGGTTTCTTTTATACAGAGCGAGGCATTCAAGCACACCTAACTACTGACACACGTCGGGTAGAGCAGGGGTGGTAACAGTGCATGCCCACTCAAACACCCCGCAGAGAGAATGTGTACAAAGGAAAGCAGCTGCGCCACCTTCCTGCACGCAGTGGGTACAGCAAGTCGTGCGGCAGATCAATCTTTTGTCACTCACACATAGTGTACTGTGCAGATATAGACACAAAGTCCATGCAAGCTTCTCTCTCGCTTCTCAGCCCTGCAGCCATGGGCGTCCGCAGGGGGGGGGCAAGGAGGGGCGCTTGCCCCCCCTGGAGTGCTCCTCCTTGCCCCCCTTGCGGCCATCCATGCTTTTACGGACGCCTTTTGTCCGTAATTACGGGCCCTGCAGGGAGCAGAGCTGTTCCCTGCCAGAGGCCTCAACTCCCTGATCGGGCGCCTCGCACTCCTCCTCGCAGCCCCTCCCGCCCATTGTCATGCTGTCTGTGGCTGATTATCACAAACAGAATGACAATGGCCAGTTTGAGCTGCGCGCCTCAAGCAGGAGTGGTTAGGTCTGGACACAAAGACCTCCTTTTAACCAGTGCTTAATTTGCAAAAGCAGAAGTGCCGGTGCCGAAAATGTTTCCAAGGAGGCCATAGCCCACTTCTATCTCTGGTGTGCCCCACCTTAAACACTAGCACTGCCTCAGTCTATCTTCTAACCTTGCTCTGATGTTTGTCCCATAGGTCTTTTCTCTAAGAGTCTATCCTCTCACCTCTCTAATCATTTTCTATCGTCTTTGTCACACCTGGTGTGTTACCTACTTCCCTGTATTTCTGATTTGCCCTCTATTCCTTATGCATTCTACCCATGCCCGTTTTCATCTTCCTTTTTATCCATATTCTGCTTTCTCTCCCCTCGATCTTGGCTCTTTACTTTCACTCTTCTAGCAGTGATTAGCTGTATCTCCGTTTTATCCTTTCTCTGCTCTTTTTTTCTCTCTGTCATGTCCTGTCCTCTACATCCTTTCAATCTATCTTCTCCCTTCTATCACTGTCTGCTGCGCACCATGTCTGCCTTCTCTTTCTCTCTGTATCTGATTTGCTCTCCTCCTTTTCTTCTACTCTGCTGTGTTTTATCCCTCTCTTCTCCTTGTTTCTTTCCCCTCTTTGCTCTTGCTCTCTCTCATCTTTACTAGTGCTCTCAGCCCTGTCTCTAGCCTGTACATGTCCCTGCTATTTTGTCATTCCTAAAGAAGGGCAAGGTGACATGTATTTTAATTCTTTATCTAAACCGACACGAGTGCAAAAAAAAGAAATGCACACCAAAATAAAATGCTTTTTTGCACATATTAATCAGTGCATTGCGGAACAGGCGGCTGCTCCAGCACAGCAGGTTAGGTCACTGCTAGTGCCTCCTGCAATTAGTAGGTCCAGGGGTGACAACGGCATCGGCATCCAATGCTGAGCTTGCTGTGACCCTGACTGCTACAGCACAAGCATTGTCCCCGACCGTAATGCTGCCAATGCCGGTGTGTATGGCTGTGGCGCCTGCTGGACTCACGCGCTGAACAATTAGCATGCTGGGGGGCAGCGCACAAACAGGTGACTCCATGGCGCACAAAAGTTGTGTTCGGCCACAGCCGTATTGAGCACATTGCGGATAGCAGCAATGTAGGGCTGCCATCTATACCACTCTGGTCACGAAGCAATTTGAAAATGCACACTTAATTTAGTTTATTCTTCCTCGCGACCTCACTCCCAAGTTCCAAATGAGCTCTCGGAGCTTCCTTGCCTGAAATCCGTCATGAGCTAGCCCCCACCTACAATTAGCCAATGGGAGGCTCAGGCAATGGCAGGGTGCAACAGACTCGGGGAATCGAACGCAAGCCATTTTTTGACGATGACTTCTTGAATTTGTGACAGGTGTGATGACATCATCACTAACGTGGTGATACACAATCATGCCTGCCTGAACCGGTGTATGCCTGCCTGTGAACACATACCAGCCAGTCACCATGGCAAGGTATGTTATACTTTATATTTTGGAATGGAATAATTAATATTGAGACGACCACCTGCAGGTTCAGAAATCATAGCCCCGGCCCTGTGAAATAAGTTCCGGTGCTGAGCACCGGAAAGCACCGGCTCAAATTAAGCACTGCTTTTAACACAGTGTAGCTTGAGAGCAAGAGGTCTTCTGAATGAAGTTCTGGGGGGGTCGATGCATTATTCTCCCAAGTCAAATATTGAGGTTGCGCCATAACCCAGATTTCAGATCCCACCAAAACGTACACAGACTCGTGTCAATAACATATCTATCTGCCAGTATGCACCCTATCATGTCTGGCAGGACATGCTGACCCTGTGTTTCACTGCCTCCTATCCCCCTGCACCCCACTCCCCACTGCCTCATATCCCCCTGTACCCCACTCCCCGCGCTCAGGGCCGGCTCTAGTGCGGTGCGACCGGTGCCACCGCCCCGGGTGCTGACTTTGTGTAGGGGGCGCTAATATGATTTTAAAAGCACCTGCTTCTTTCCTGGACTCCTAGAAATTTTCAGCCACCAATAAAAATGTCTAAATGACTGCAGTGATTAATGCACTTCTTAGAGAGGGAGAGATCGAAGTTTTGTGTAATGGAAGTTTCTACTCATCCTAAGGTAGCGCAGAGGGTTACTATGCTTGCTGCAAAGAACGTGCAGCTCACAAAGTGCGTATAATGTAATGTAAATAGGTCAGTGGGTCACACTTTTGTCAGAGAGACCATATTGTTGATAACTCTTTATGAGTTAAAATCCTAATGTGGAACAGTGAGCAAGTAACTGTTATGAAAGATGCATGCAAACTGTATGGTATGGGCTAGAGCGTTATGATTTCCCCCCAGCTTTTCATTATCCTAATGTGGCAAAATGGGTTAGTTTGGGTAGAAATCAATTCCTATTAATAAAGGGAACCCCCCATCCATGGTGCTAGGTTTTAAATTCTAGGTTTCTGATTCTCCTGGCCAAGCCCTCTTAAACTATCCTGCCTACCTGTACGGATGACCTGTGACTCCTAAACCTTCTTGTCCTCTCTCTTATGTAACATTTCCTATGCACTGTTTACACACTTATGATTGTTTGTCTCTATGTAATCTGTGTAATGTAAAGTGTTCTGACACCTTACACGGATAGGAGCGGCGCTATAAAATGAATTAAATGCACCTGAGACTGAATGGTTACGGAGGCTTGAGGGGCGCTGTGAAAGGATGGTTATGAAGAACCTGTAGTGGAGGGGGTCATTGGGGGTGCCAAAAAGCATTGTCGCACTGGGCGCCACCAGCGCTTAAGCCGGCCCTGCCCGCGCTTACTGCCTTATATCCCTCTGTACCCCACACCTCGCGCTAACTGCCACAACATATCCCTCTGTACCCCACACCTTGCGCTAACTGCCACAACATATCCCTCTGTACCCCGCACCTTGTGCGCACTGCCACAACATATCCCTCTGTACCCCGCACCTTGTGCACACTGCCACAACATATCCCTCTGTACCCCGCACATCACGCTCACTGCCACATATGCCTCTGTATCCCACTCCTCACACTCACTGCCTGATCGCTCATTTTACCCTGCCATTCATCTTCTACGTATTCTCTCCCCTTCCACTCGTTCTACCTCTGTTCACCCCCTTACTTCTTTTAGTGCCTTACATCTTTCTCAATATCTCTACTTCTTTTCCTCTTCAGTAACATCTGTGGCACATCTCTGCACTTCCATTATATCAACGCACCCCTCTACCTCACCTGTCTACCTCAGTCTTTATTATTCCCTCTTCCTCAGCTGTCTCTACATGTCTATGACACACCTCTCCCTCTCTCTACCTGGCCCCCTCACGTTCTACGACTGCGTTATTCTCCCCTCTCCAGCTTTGATTTACCTGTCGCTGCTCCTGAATCTTTTTCTTCTACACCTCACTTCTTTGTCTACCCTTCACCCCTCGCTACCCTTCTGTTTGCCTTACTACGGTCTTTACCCGACCCACCTTTTAGTGCCTCTTCCCATTTCGCCTCACTCCCTCACAGCGCTCTCCTAGCATGCATCTGTTTCTCCCCTCATCACCATGCCTGTCTCTACCCCTCCTTATCTTTCTAACCAGCCTAACTTTCTACCTTCCTGTTATTCCTGGTAGCGAACCTTTCATTTCACCCCTCCGGTTGTATTACCTATGCATTCAAATTGAGTAGGTCATTGCTGTGCTCCCAACCAGACATCGAGACCCAGTCCCCTAGCCTCTCAACATGCCCAGATATAACAACAAGCATTGGCATAGCCAATTGGTCTCGCCTTTGGGACCTGCTGCAGAACTAAATACTTATACTGCCGGCATCATACTTACCCAGCGCCAAGACGCCTCGGCAAAAGTGAGCTATATAAGTTCTTCAGTCAGTGAGTCAGTCATAAGGTCCCAAAGGCGAGACCTATTGGCTATGCCAATGCTTGTTTTTTTCAGGTTGGCCTGAATATTACCCGATCCTGATTGTCTGCCATTTTAGCCCCGCCCCCATTGATTAACATTAGCCATGCCCCTTCATTTGCCAGGTTCGCCCCCCCCCTGGAAAAATTTCTGCGGGCGCCCATGCCTGCAGCACAAGTTTCTTTAACGCAGAAAACACGGTGGACAAACGTCCCCATCATTCGACCCACGAAGGTACAGCCCAGGCAGCAACAGCTCATGGTCGTACGCACGTCCAGAGAGGAAATGTGCACCAGATCTACAAAATTCCTCCTGACATGCTTATATAGAAAATGGGCGTAGCACATAAGGCAGCACCACAACCCCCTCCCTGTGTCCCACTGACGCGCACAGAAAAGGTGCTGTGTGAAAGCAGCAGTGAATGATTACAGACCGGCACAGATACACTCAAAAGGCGCGGTAGACGCATCAGTGCAAGGTTTCCCCTAAAAAAAACACACACACACTCTCACTCTCTCTCTCCCTCTCCCCCCAGGACAAGAAGCAGCAGCACAAGGCTGCCCTCCCACAGAAGCACACACAGGAAAACAGCAGGGCATTGTTACACTCCAGCACACATACGTTTAACAGGTGCAGCATGAGACGCAGCAGTTCAAGGTTCCTCTCCGACAAAAAAAGCCACACACGCACCCCTGACACAAAAAAGGTGCAGTATGAGATGCATCAGTGCAAGGTAACCCTCGCACACATACAAAATGCGCAGCACGAGAACTAGAAGGGCGAGGTTCTCCTGACACAGACACTCACACAGGAAGGGCGTAGCATAGGAAGCAGCAGGACAAAGCTGCGCTCCGACTCACGTACACTCAACACGAGACCAATCAGTGCAAGGCCCTCTCCGACACACACACACACACAGAAACGTGACGCAAGAGAGGCAGCAGTGCAAGGCTCTAGTTTCCCCCCACACAAACACACACACACAGAAAAGGTGCACCCTGAAACACAGCCGTGCAAGGTTACACACTTGCACACATACACTGAAAAGGTGCAGCATGACGTATCAATGCAAGGTTCCACTCAAACACATACACACACAGAAAAGAAGGGGCATAAGAAGCAGTGGTGCAGGAGAATGAGCAATTAGAGATTTTCTGACACAAATACACACACACACACACAAGGAGGAAAAACATAAAAACACACAATTCAGAGGTACCTCAAATTTTGGGGTTCCTGGATCCCCCCCCCCAAAAAAAATCCCGAAAATAGCTTATTTTGAAGCCCATTGGGCACTGCACCCCACACCCAATTTGGTGCATGACCTGATGAAGCATGCCACCTTGGGGTCTCTGCATACGATAGAGGAAATTCTTCGGACCTCAGACATTCAGTGATCAGGGGTATATGATATACGAATCGGAAAGGAACATCATTTTTAGGTCTCGCATACTCAGCGCGCATGCGATGCATAGGAGGGGACCTTTCGGAATTGATCAGCATTTTGTCAAAAAGCGTGCACTTTGTGCATTGATTTCTATTGCAACACGTGCACGTTTGGCGTTTCCCTTGCAGGAGCGAACTTTGGCACCATCTGTTTGTAATTATCTTGAAAACAGATGGTGCCCCTGCTAGCTCCCGCAAGGTAAATGCTGTGCGAGTCTCGCTTGTTTAACTTTGAAACTGAGCGCGGCACCGCTTCACGGACACTGTGCTTGGTTTATTTATATATTTCTTAACTTTAGCACTGAGTACGGCAGCGCCATCTTCAAGGACACCGCGCTCAGTGTTGAAGTTAAGAAATATATAAAGAAACCGAGCGCGGTGTCCGTGAAGCGGCGCATGCTCAGTTTTAAACTTAAGCATTTGCAATGCAATCGGACCGATTACATTGCAAATGCTTGTTCTGATAGTACTTTCCGATTTTTTCTTTTTGTAGTGCTAGTTGCCTTCCCAGATAATGCTTCATGGCGCTTGGGTGTCTTATGCTGGAGAGAGAAAAGACGGGATGGTGGTGCAGTTGGTTGTCTTCCAAGTGCTTGGGACATTTCACATAGGAGAGGTTGAATTAAAAAATGGTAGTCTAGTTGCTCAAAAACTTTTGTTGGATATTGAGAGGGTGCCAAATGACAACGACGACGCTTCAAGGCTCTTGGTAGGATTTATTCATCGAAGTGAGCTGTGAGAATAGTACCGCGGTTATTCAGCTATGCAGTCTTTGCTTTGTTTGCATATCAGCTCCTGGCAGTTATGAGGTCGTTCCTGATGCTAGCGGTTGGGCAGGAGGCAATTCTATGTCAGGACAGGAGGCTCCGATTATGCTTTCTCATTTCTTTATTAGAAATGCTCAGCAGCCAATCAGAAAACAGTAGGTAACGAAAAAACAACAGTACCCATGAACACTAGGGTATCACGTGACCAACCATAGAGACCATACTATAAAAGGTCATGAGGAAAGTATCATATCCTCTTTCTTTGCTGCTCCGCAGCCAGTTAAGTGCTTTATATTTATTTCCTTGTTACTACATTGTGCTTTTGTTCCATATATTGGTAGCGCTCACGCCGCGTGCTCTGTCAGCGGCTTGTACTGTAGTTTACATGAGTATGGTTTTACTATTTCTCATTGTTTGGTTACTGTGGTTACGGCTTGAGCCGCGCGCTGTCAGCGGCTTCTTAACGGGGCGTGTGACTCACCCCCCGGCGTTCGGTCGCTTCGCGCCTACATTTAAACTTTGGTGGAGCGGGAGAAAGGGGGCCGGAGGTCTCTCGCTTTGCGCGACATCCTTTCTATGTTCACGCAGGCGGCCGTTACCGCGCATGCGCGGCGGCCATTTTTAATGCATTTCTGTCGTATTTGCATGACGAAGGTTGTTTTACACACAACTGCTGCCCACAGCCTCGCGTTTTCGGCCCCATTTGACGTCTTCTGCATATAAAATTGCGAAGGGCTGTACAATTAAGCATAGGCTCTGCCTAAAGTGTGATTATTTTTGCAGCAAGCCCTCCCTCCACATTTAAATAATTTAACAGTGTATGCAGGTTTTTTCATCTGTACTGTTGGCTTGCTGAGGGTTTTTTTCACTCCCCCTGCATTGTGCCTTTGGCCATATAAAAAACGTTGTCATCTTGTGGGCATTACGGTAACACTTTGTGTCACAATGAATGAATATTTTGACGAAGATGACTATTACTATGAGGAGGACGCCTCTGGTTTTTCAGAGCATGACTTAGTGGAGGCTTTAGACCAGGGTGTACAGCACTCAGTGAATAAGGCACTTGTTTGTGCTATAAACCCCTTGAAGCGTCATTTGACACATTACGCCAAGAAACAAGGCTGGTTGCCTGCCACACGTACGTCTTCAGAGACTCATACTAATCCTCATAAATCAGACTTTAAGAAACTGTCTGATCTCCACCTCGCAAAAAGTCGCGAAAGGAGCATTATGTGGATGCTCCTTCACGTCCTCCTGTTTTGACTTTTGAGCCTTCCGAGATTGTTCACCCTCATTCTTCCCCTTGGCTTCCATCCCCTGCTGTGGCGGAGTATATTCAAGCTCACATCCGGCAACCTTTTGAGAAGGATGTTAGGGCCCGCCTTCGGTCCGAGTGTCCGCATCCGGATCTCGCCGACCATTTAGCGGACACTCCAGAGCTGGACCCAACGATGGTTTCTTATCTTAAAAAATATGCCAAAGACCCCAAGAAGGGTCTGGATAGATCCTGGCGCTCCTGCCAGGACAAGTTACTGGACTTACTAGGGCCACTTGCAAAGATTTTAGACCTCGGATTTTTAGCTAAGGAGTCTTCGGTCCTTGTCAACCCAGATGAACTCATCGAATGGGCTCAGAGGGCTATTTGCAAATTGGGCAATGCAAATTGTGCAATTTCAAGTGAGCGACGCCGCTCTATTCTACTAAAATTAGACCCTAAGCTGGCGGAGCTCTCCTCTTCCGAGTCCGGCCCTTTAGTTCAGGGGCTTCTATTTGGCCATCTAAGCTCACTAGGAGCTCACTAAGTTTGTGGCAACTTTCAGTGGCCTAGATAAGGCTCAGTCTTCCCTGCGGCGAGCCTTTCGACCGGTTTTTGCCAGGGCCGGACGACATCGGGGACGATCGTTCGGCCGTGGCTCCCAGAATTCTCAGAGGGGATTCCAGTCCCAAAGAGGCGGTGGCCAGGATTTCGGATACAGCTCCCGTTCTCAATTCTATCCCTCTCGCAAAGGGAGAGGACAATTTAAAAAGGGACGTTCCGGCGGACAGCAAGGTGGATACCATGATTCCAACAATTCAGGTGAGCTTGATTCCAGCTTCCAATCTGGTTCTGGGGGGTCGAATTCGATTTTTTCTCCACAATTGGCGTTTGATCTCCAAAGATGCTTGGGTGCTGCAAACCGTTCAGGGTTTCCGCATAGAGTTTTATCAGCCCCTACATCAAAACCTCCTTCCCTCTCCTCTGTATTTCTCTCTTCAAGACCAAGATTTTATTTCCGCAGAAATACATTCGCTCCTGACAAAAGGGGCACTCAGACAGACTGTTCGCCATCCCCAAGGGTTCGTCAGCACGGTCTTTTTGGTGCAGAAGAAAGGGGGCGGTTCTCGCCTAGTCCTCAACCTGAAAGACTTCAACGGAGGTGTCGTGTACAGACACTTCAAGATGGAGGGAATTCATTTGTTACGCGATCTGCTTCGCGAGGGGGATTGGATGGTTCGCCTAGATCTCAAAGATGCGTATTTGTCGATCCCCATCTTCAAGCCTCATCGGCGATTCCTACCATTTCTGTGGCGGGGGATTTGGTACGAGTACAAGGTTCTCCCGTTCGGCCTCTCGTCAGCACCTTGGTGCTTCACGAAACTTCTGAGGCCCGTCGTGGAGTGTTTACGCGCTCGGGGTGTCTGCTTAATAATATATCTGGACGACATTCTCATTTTAGCAGACTGTCCCCTCAAGGTCGTGACTCATCTAGAATGGTCTATAGATCTCTTGCAATCTCTGGGTTTTCTGATAAACCCTCAGAAGTCAATCTTGATTCCATCGCAGATAATAGAATTTCTGGGCTTTCAGATCAATTCACTTTCATGTCAACTTCTGTTGCCCAATCAAAAGATTCGGTACATCAAGAGGGAGTTGAATTCAGTTATTTCCAAACAGACTGTGTCACTGAGATCGTTAGCACGAGTTGTCGGTCTGTTGGCGTCCCCCATCCAGGCGATTTTCCCGGGCCCTCTGCACTACAGAGCTCTTCAACGTTTGAAGATACATCATCTCCAGAAAGGTCTTCGTTATTCCGATCTCATTCCTCTTTCAGAGGAGGCAAATACGGAGATGCAATGGTGGTTGGACCACATGGATGCTTGGAATGGGCGAGCCCTGTTCGGTTCCTCTCCGGATCTCGTGATAGAGTCCGATGCCAGCCTGTGGGGTTGGGGAGCCCGGTGCGGTCCCATCTCGATTGGGGGTCGTTGGTCTTCCCAGGAGTTGTCTCTCCATATCAATTGCCTGGAACTACTAGCGGGATCATTTGCGATCCGTTGTTTTTCTCCTCTTCGTTCCAATTGTTGCATCCTTCTCCGCATGGACAACATTTCGGTGGTCCGATATGTCAACAAGTTAGGGGGCACAAAGTCCAGATTATTAGCGGAGATCGCCAAAGATTTTTGGCACTTTTGTCTGCAACAGAAGATCACTGTTATTGCCGAATATCTACCCGGTCGCCAAAACCAGATTGCGGATTGGAATTCACACCATTTTCGGGACTTCAGCGACTGTCGTCTTCATCCCCGCATTTTCCGCTCTCTCATCTGGATTTGAGGTCAATGCCACTTAGATCTGTTCGCCTCGCGTCTGAACACTCAACTTCCTCTGTTTTTCAGCTGGAGGCCGGACCCTCAGGCTCTGGCCACGGATGCCGTTCTACAGACTTGGCCGTTGGTCCTGTGCTATGCCTTTCCCCCATTCATGATGATTCCCAGGGTCTTGGCTTGCGCAAAAAGGTTTCAAATGGACTTAATTCTGATTGCTCCTCTGTGGAGGGCTCAGGCGTGGTTCCCGGTTCTCCTGGAAATGTGTTGCGCAGTCCCTCTCCTTCTTCCCCAGAAGTGGAACCTGTTGCTGAATCCTCTCGGCAATCCGCATCCCCTGATTCTGTCAGGCACTCTCCTTCTGCTAGCGTGGCGAATTTCGGGGATCGCTGGTCGCTCCCAGGCCTTTCTCTTGACGCTTCCAAATTTATCAGTGACGCCTGGTCCCCCAATACTCATAAGCGATACCGAGGGTCATGGAAGCGATGGTGTGACTGGTGTATTCAACGGGAGGCTGATCCCTCTTCAGCGGATATCTCTTTAATCCTTAATTTTCTTGCCTCTCTTGCTTCCTCCGGTTTGGCTTATTGCACGGTAAACAATTTTCGTTCTGCCATTTCGGCAGCTCATATTATAATTGATGGTAAACCTGCGGGTGAACATCCTCTGATTGCCAAATTGCTTAGGGGTATTCGCCTATCGAAACCTCCTACTCCCAAGTACGTGTCTTTATGGGATGTATCTGTTGTTTTGCGGTTTTTGGAAGCATGGCCTTCCAATTCATTACTTTCTCGTAAACAACTGTCAGCTAAGTTGACCATGTTGCTTTGTCTTGTTTCTTGCAAACGGGTTTCTGATGTTCGTGCTTTGGACTTGGCGGGTCGCAGTTTTACACCTGAGGGTGTCACTTTTCGCCTTTCCAGACGTACCAAGACTAATATTTCTGAGATTACCTACCCGTCTTTTCCCAATCATTCCAACCTTTGTGTTGTTCAATGTGTCAAGGATTATGAGGTATGTACTGCCCCTTTACGTTCAGATATGCATGGTCAATTATTAATTGCTTTGCAGAAGCCTTTTCGTCCTGTTACCCCAGCTACTTTAGCTCGCTGGGTCAGATGGCTCATGTCTGAAGCCGGCATTGATGTTTCTATTTTTGGTGCTCATTCGGCACGTGGGGCTATGGCTTCTAAGGCTTTTTCCATGGGTGTTACTTTATTTGACATCATGAGGGCCGCAGACTGGTCTTCTGACTCAGTGTTTAAAACTTACTATTATAAACCTATTGATCATATTGCTTCTGTAGTGGTGGATCAGCTTTGAACAAGCATAATCGGAGCCTCCTGTCCTGACATAGAATTCAAAATTTGCGAACATACGTGACAAGAATTTTCAATTCTATTAAGGACAAGGAGGCGAGGATTATCCCACCCGTGATTATCTTTTTGCTCATGTTATGCATTTATATTGTGGTTTTTTCTGCATATGATTATTGTTTAATGCAATGTACCTTTTTTCTCTACCCCCCCCTCTATTTATGACTTCATTCTATATACTGGGTGTGTATTACGGCTGTATGTCTCTTTTCAGGTTCTGATCCAAAGTAGCGGTTGCTGGTCCTTTTGGTTCATCCGATTTTCGAAGCCTTCCTTTCTCCAATAATTTACTGCTGCTGAGTCCTGTGTTGGTTCGAAGTGGACTTCTGCTGTATCCCTGCTGTTCTACGTTTCTTGGACTTACTGTTTTGACTTGAAATGTTTCCTCACCAAAGAAAGAGGATATGATACTTTCCTCAAGACCTTTTATAGTATGGTCTCTATGGTTGGTCACGTGATACCCTAGTGTTCATGGGTACTGTAGTTTTTTCGTTACCTACTGTTTTCTGATTGGCTGCTGAGCATTTCTAATAAAGAAATGAGAAAGCATAATCCTCGCCTCCTTGTCCTTAATAGAATTGAAAATTCTTGTCACGTATGTTCGCAAATTTTGAATTCTTATTTGTTTTTTCTCCTTGGAAGTTAAGTAGCTAATCATCGCGGAATGAGATTGGGGGTGTGTGGAAGGACGCGGACATAAGACGAGTGTCTTAATGAGCAGAGCAAGTCCCATCTCCGTCTATATCTAAATTAACACCAATGCTTCATGCTCTTCAAAAGACAACAATGAATGCAACATGGCCTGGATTCATTTTTGTTTGTTGAAGAGCTGTCGTTTTTTTTTAAATGATCACTTTACATTTACATTTCCGTATCCCAGTTGGCTGCTTTAACACTGCATCAACTTACTATTGTTCCATTAACTTTTTTACATTTATTTTTACATAATTAGTAGCAATTTACCTGCATTTCTTGCAGGCTGCCTCGCTAGTAAAAATAACATTTTTCTGTACACCTGCTTAGAATACTTAAACAAATATGGAATCCCCATTTTACGGGCTCAAGGTAAGATGATTCTACTCGGCAAAAGGGCTTTGTAGATTTCCACCGGAGTGCAGTTGTTTTCTTTACTGAGCACGCCTTCCCCGCCTGCCACTATCTGCTTCATTACAAACGCTGAATAGAACACGCACCTCCCCGTCCTACAGTACCACCCCCCACATACATACATACATACACACACGCACGCACGCACGCACACACACACACACACACACACTCTCTCTCTCTCTCTCTCTCTCTCAGTTATGGTGCAATCCAGTTAAACACACACACTGTATTAGTTATGGTGCAATCCAGTTCAGGTAGGTCCAAAGAATTCACTGTATTAGTGTTTGTGTTTCTATGCAACGATGTACAACACAGATATGAATTTGTCTTAAGTTGGCGGGTTCCAGCTTCTAGAAAGACAAGTCGTCAGGTCAAGGGTCATGCGTCGGTTTTATGGGGAAAGAGGAAGGGCCCATGGCAGTGAGCTTTACAGAAATCAGTGGGAGGGCTTGCTTTCGGCCAGCGGGCCTGTCGACGCACTCAACCTCGGCGTTTTGTTTCTGTGGAAGTCAAATCTGCCTTGCTCCTCTGTGCAGACCTTTGAATTACGGATGATGTGCGTTTTCCTCAAACCACGAGGAGAACGTCTCAAAAGTAGCTTTTTTCTAATGCGGCAAAGGGAAATCTTTTTTTTGCGGACAAGTTTTTACTTTGTAGTTACAATGACCAGCCACAATCGATGTTAAGGCGTTACGCCTGTAAAACCAAATTGATACCAAAGGGGATGATGGACGGAGCGTTAGAGCAAATCAAACACTCACCCCCAGTCAACTGATCTGGGTTTAATCCATCATCATTCTTTAGCTCACTCCACCACCCCAGTTCAGACATGGCCATATGCAAATCAGTCTGACCCTGTGCCTCATGGGAACAGTCCAGCCCGAACTGCCAAGCCATGACTTCCCTGGACCGGAAACAAGCATCCTGGGACCGGTTTCGGGGTCATAGCCCTCATCAGCCAGGCTATCTTGAATCCAGTGGCAAAGTGAGCAACGGACCCACCTCTGGGCATACCCTGCCAAATTAGGGCGAACAAAGCAATACCAAAGTGGATGATGGACGGAGCGTTAGAGCAAATCAAACACTCACCCCCAGTCAACTGATCTGGGTTTAATCCATCATTCTTTAGCTCACTCCACCACCCCAGTTCAGACATGGCCATATACAAATCAGTCTGACCCTGTGCCTCATGGGAACAGTCCAGCCCGAACTGCCAAGCCATGTCTTCCCTGGACCGGAAACAAGCATCGTTTCGCAGACTGATTTGCAAATGGCCATGTCTGAATTGGGGTGGTGGAGTGAGCTAAAGAATGATGATGGATTAAACCCAGATCTGTTGACTGGGGGTGAGTGTTTGCATTGCTTCAAATGCTCCGTCTATCATCCCCTTTGGTTTTGCTTTGTTCGCCCTAAGTTGGCAGGGTATGCCCAGACGTGCGTCCCTTGCTCACTTTGCCATTGGATTCAAGATAGCCTGGCTGATGAGGGATATGAACCCGAAACCAGTCCCAGTATGCTTGTTTCCGGTCCAGGGAAGACATGGCTTGGCAGTTCGGGCTGGATTGTTCCCATGAGGCACAGGGTCAGACTGATTTGCAAATGGCCATGTCTGAACTGGGGTGGCGGAGTGAGCTAAATAATGATGATGGATTAAACCCAGATCTGTTGACTGGGTGTGAGTGTTTGCATTTCTTCAAATGCTCCGTCCATCATCCCCTTTGGTTTTGCTTAGTAAAACCATATTAGCACGATTATTCTTGCTTAAAAATGTACTGTTTGCTCTGCACTGCACTTATTTGGTCAGTGTAAACCCGTGCTGGGCAGAAAAGAGCGAAATAAACAATAGTGTTTACTGTCGACGATAAACCTTACCACATTGATGTTAAAGGCACTAATTGTGTTTTTTACGTTGTGCACGTTTGATGGCCATTAGACAGACACTCGACCACATCTAGCTGAATAGGCCCTTCCACTCCACCCCCTCCAACCACTGGAAACACAATTAATTGTCCCACTATCTTGTCAGCTGGAGAAACGAGCATTGGCATAGCCAATAGGTCTCGCCTTTGGGACCTTATAAGTGTTCAGCCATGCATCAGTTGATGTTGTTGCACCAAGGATATTGTGCTGCATAGCTAAATACTTATAAGGTCCCAAAGGCGAGACCTATTGGCTATGCCTATGCTTGTTTGAATGAGGAAGGGAGGTGTATATGTAAATACAGCGTGACTACTTTTCATTGCATTTTTCTTTTTACAGGTATGCCGCGTTCCTTCTTGGTAAAAAGTAAGAGGGTGCTCAGTTACAAAGCGCACAGAAGTGAGCCATTGGCACCGGATGACGCTGGTGAGTACAGAATCGTGTCGTGGAGAGACCTGTTCCTGTTCACAGGTTGCATGAGGACTGTGTCACATTGTAGACGGAAGAGTTGCTCGTGGCCAATGGCCAGAGGGATATTTGTGAGTGTCTCCTGTCCATCTCAGTAAAAATCCCCCTGATCTGGGTAGGTGACTGGGCACTGTTTTTGATGACGTTGGTTGCCAAACCAAATGTTTTCCGTCGTGGAGAGTTCTTTGTCGAGAAGGTTAGAAATGAATAGCCACTTAAAGTGACCATTTCGATTGAGAGGCCAAGGTTTGAAATTGTACTAAGTCTGAACATTCAAACCTTCTGTGAAGCAACCACTCAAGGCGCCAGAGGGAGGTCTGAGTAGAGAAGATGCATAGCTGAGTCCCTCAGGTTTCTCTACTGGGTCCAGTGCTTTTTTAAGGCAATAATTAATTTAGAAATGAAGGTGAGAAATTGAGCCTCTTTGTTTTGCGTGATTAATTTATAAAAACCCAGCAGGAAACACTGATTATTACAAACAGGTGGAGTCACCAGTGGAGGGATGTAGATCACTAAGGGCAAGATGAACTAAGAAAGATGAACTAAGACTGGAAATGAAGAATAATACACCTGAAAATGAACGTTAAACTGGGGGGCCTTGGAATCACAAGGCAGGACAAGCATCGACTTAAATAAATTGCATACGAGTGCACAGTGTCCTGCTGCCGCTCTCGCCAGCACTTAGACAACACGCTGCATGACTGCTCAAAGTTGTGCCTCAGCTCGCTAGCGCACATACAACATAGAGAGCTTCTTCCAGCAGAAGATCATGACGCGCCTCTCTCTAGCACGAGACAAGAAGCTGCGTGCGCGTGCACAGGATCACACTGCAGCTGTGCTCAGCTCTCGCAGACAATAACCTGCACGTGAGCGCGCAATGCCATGCTGCAGCTCGAATATCCAGATATTCATCAGGATGGCATTAAAAGCGGCACAGAAAGCACGAATAGAAGAACCATTTACCTCTCTCGGACCTACTTTTGAAACATTTTATGCAAGTTAAAGAAAGCAAAGAAAAAAGCTGTAAAAGCTGGGGAGGTTCAAAGGTGAACCACCAAAACAAATACAATAATTAAATATTTGAGTTATGTTGTGAGGCTGAACTGGTAGGATTTGATTTCCTGAACAAAAAAAAATAGTCTAAAGTGTATTGACTACCCTGTTGGCCTACTATTACCATTATGTCAGACTTTGACAGGGAGGGTTTAATTTCACAGAACTAATAAAAAGGCTCACAAGACAGGAGACATTGCTTCACACGCTGCCAGAAGAAAGATGTTTTTACATTGCCATGAGCCATGCTATGAAATTTCTATTGCTTTCAATTAGGACTTTGGTCGACTCTGGAAATTAGGACACAGTAAAAATTAAAAGGACCTTATGTTATTTTTTTCTTTTACTTGCTTTAGTTGTTGGTGAAGTAGTTTATTATTATTGTTACATCAAATTAACTCCCAACAAGTAACCACAATATACTTAACAATAAAAGAAGATTAAAACAATGCACTTGAGAGGGTAAGCTGTGTCAGTCTGACAGGAAAATAGTGAGGCTAATTCTTCAGAGTTGTAACTGGAATTATGAATTTTCTGGGCTTGTTGTTGCAATTATAGCTTAAGGCTTTAAAAATAAACGCAGATATTCTCGAAAAGGAACACTTTCAAGGAAAGGGTCAATACAAAAAAGGTGTTGTGTAGTTTTCTGAATTGTGGGCGCCCGATAAAGAGACATGGTAGAAGCTTCACCTAGACGCAGACACAGTTACTAGCCACGAGATCCAGTAGCACAGAATGCGAACCTTCAGAGTGGACACACAGCATAGCGGTGCCCACTGTAGGCGCAGGAGAGCCAGATCCATACAAGAGGGTTAGAATGATTGCTGACCATGCAAACTATTTTCAGTTTGGTTAATTGTATGTTAACGGGCTATCCTACAAAAATCTGGCATGGAATCGACCCTCCTTTTCCTGCATTGGACCTAGAGCAAGAGTGGATATTTACACCAAGGTAGGTTGGTGTCATTAGGTTTAAATGGCACTCACAGTGAGGACAAGAAACTCAATGAATATTGACCTACTACAATCCACTCATGAATATACACTTGATTTTAGCTTGAGTGGATGTTTTGAATCTCCTTCTTAAAACTGCAGTGAAGGAAACAACTATGCATACAGTTGCATAAAAGGTGACTCTGCGGCTGCTAAATTCCAGTCCAGCAAAATGGAAGTAAGTTGGAAACCAAAAACTGCACTGTAAAGGAGATAATGAAAGACTTATAAGATACAGGGCACATTCTCAAGCAAGGATTGGCAAAGCCAGGAGGTCTGGCTTCAATGTGTCAACACATGTAAACACAGGCATTCACAAATGCTGTTTACGTGTGTTACATAAGCAAATTATGTTTACCACATTAAAAACTGCCCTTTGCTAATGCTGCTCTAAAAACGGTGGTTGTTTGAGCCGACAGTTTATCCTCACCTAATTGTTGACACCGGCATTTATGTCAATCTGCCAGGTGATGACGCTGTTTGTCTAATATAGTGATGAGAACAACAACAGTTGTTTATTAATTCAAAATACCTGCAAAATGATTAATACCTGCAGCACAAACCATTCCTGTAGTTTTGGGAGTCTGGAATAGTCTGAATCGTCACACTAGTAGGCGTGTGATGGCTAGCAGTTGTGTTAGTGCTATTACTGGCAGTGCTGCAAGGGATATGGGTGGTGCAAGCTGCAGTGGCCTCCTGACGAGGACCCTGGCACAAATTAAGAACTGTATAAAAGTATCAAAAAAGGATTGCTTTTTGCGTAGAATGCATACAGGAGATACATAATTGAATATGACAACCAGTGTAATGTAATTTCCATTCGTAAAATAGTCACTGATGTAGTCAAACAAAGCACTTACTGGCAGGCGGGATGATATACCAAATAACTAATAGCACGAGGTGAGAGAGTGATACTCCTCTGGATGGAAGCACAGCCCACTCTAGTGATAACAGAACGTCTTGCTGACAACTGTTCTGTAACAAGCATTGGCATAGCCATTAGGTCTTGCCTTTGCAAGAGCTATTGGCTTTGCCAATGTGTTTTAGCCATGGCTAAATGTTTGTGGTATAGAGGAGAGTGGTTTGGAGTGTCATAGAGTGGAAAGGTGAAGATTGGAGTAGAGTGGAGTGGCACAGCGTTTCATGTATTGGAGTGGTATAGAGTGGAGTCTCTTAGAGTGGAGTGGCATAGAGTAGAGTGGACTGGTGTCGTAGTGTAGAGTGGTGTAGAGTGTTGCAGAATATAGTGATGTAAAGTGCAGTGGCATACAATGCAGCATCGTAGAATGCAGTGCCATATATTAGATTGTTGCATCATAGAATTCAGCGGCATAGAGTGCAGTGTTGCAGAATGGTGTAGAGTAGGGTGGAGTTGTGAAGAGTAGATTGGAGTGGCCTACACTGGAGTGGTGTACAGTGCAGTGGAACAGAGTGGACTGCCATAGTGTAGAATGGTACAGAGTAGAGTAGAGAGGCGTAGAGTGAAGTGGCATAGAGTGCAGTGGCATAGAGTGGAGTGGTGCAGAGTGGACTAGAGTGCACTGGAATGGTGTAAAGTGGAGTAGTGCAGAGCAGATTGCAGTGGCATGGAGTAGTGAAGAGTAGAGAAGAGTCGCGTACAGTGGAGTACGCATGGTGTTGTAGCACACTGCCATTACAGACAACACATTTTCAATTGAAAAGACCATTACATTTGCACAGACATACAGTTTCACTAATAAAACTGTACAGCTCACTAGTGATAATGTGTGGGAATGGCATTACCTAGTGTAATGATTTGTTTTGATCATATTTAAAGTATTTGTTTGCAACACACTTCAGAATTAACATTAACAGAAAATGTGGTTCATTAGTGTACCTAATTCTCATATATTCTGAAATACTTGCACAGTGCATTTAAATATTATTGTGTGCTAGAAAACAAATACCCTTTCTTAACCCCAGCATAGCATCCACCCAGATTGCCACATAAATTCTCTCACTTTGAAGTAAGAGAAAGAAAAATAAGCACCAAGCTCCCTTTAAAAACAGAACCTGACATTTGACCTCGGTCTCTGAATGCACAGAAACTGTGTCAAGATAAGAACAATATTTACAGGATGTTTACAGAAAGGAGCACTCGTGGAAGAATACAAGGAGCGCTGGTGTGAAAAGGCTTTGCTACTTGGAAGGAACAAACTCATCCTGAACAGCTTAAAACAAAGCCAGCAGATAAAACGCCAGAAAATGTGAGTTAGAAACCACAAAGCCAATGGTAAGCAATGGAAGGAATGCATTCCATGGAAGCTTTCTGAATTTCTTTAGCAAACCAGACAGCTGCACTGTCTGGTAGGCTAAGACCTAAAAAGGGAATAGTGTTCCAAGCAATCATGTGGTGCATAAAAACAAAGAGTTGCAGGGCCACTGCAGGCTAACATTGAAATCTGTCAAGCAAGCTCACCAAACACTGAAAGGTGAAAAGAGCTCTGCGCGAGGGTGAGTGTGCTGTGAGACAGATTCTGCTGGTGCTGAGCAGGCAGAGGTCTTTGTCGTGGTGAGAGACTACTTCCTTTCTTTTGAAAAAATGAATAGAGCCTCTTGAGAAAGAAGTTTGTGAAGTGATTTGCTTTGTGAAATGAACAAGGGAAAGTAGATCGTTTTACTCTTGACCGGTTAATACTTGGCCACATCCAGTATTTGATGGCAGAGAGGTAGTCGGGGTGAATATTGGTAGACGGGAAGGGAAGAAAAAGAATAACTATTGGTATTTTTGGTTAACTGCGTAACAAGTAGGGTGCAGTTGGTAACAGCAGTGAGAAACCCACCATCTCAGTGTTTCTGCCTCAGGCCTCTGTCATTATAACAGAGCCCGTGAGGGTCACTAGGTGCTTCTGTGGTAGTGGTTTGTGGTGATGGTTTGCGGTGGTCTACAATACAAGGTTGTGTCAACTAAAGCCAAGAAATGCTTAAATCCTGCATAATATTTTTAGTTATGCAAAGGTGTTCCACCGATCAGAGGACTGGTTCTTCCCCTGTTCTCTTAATTGCCAAATTCACCTCATCACATTAATTACTTCTTGATTTCAGGAATTTTTAGGGCTATCTTTAGGCATGATGGTGGAGGGAATTGTTTTTGTCCTGATCATCACTGCATACTCTTCTCACCTAGAATCATCTTCCAAAGATCCGGACGCGAGCAGAAGTGGAACCGTCTGCTCAGAACCCAACTATGGTCCGCCGCTGGTGTACCCTGGGACTGAACACCTCAATGAAAGCACTGAAGAAAGGCTCCTCTATCCATTCACTCCCTTCTTCAAGGAGCACAAGTCGGTGGACATCTGGCCTTGTCTTGCCTCTGAAGGTACTACTTCATGATGGTGCGGGATGCGGGCTGCGTAATTACCAGTGGCAGAGAATCAGTAGATTAAGCCAGGCATTCAATCCATTGTTTTTGTGTATTCCTCACTACTTCACTTTGAGCACACAGTCAGGGCTAAGCAACCCCTAGCACCAGGGAAGTTCTCTATTTTATATAATTATTGAAATCTGTTAGACCTGTCAGCCCTTTGGGTGGTCCCATCTCATCATTATTTATTTTGTCCCACTACTGCCTCAAACCCTGTTATAATTTTTCCTTTTTGGGAACCACCAGACTTTTTAGTGTTGATGCAGGGTCAGGGAGCCATTTTCCCTACCCCTGGAACTTCTGTCTGAGGGCCTGAGACACAAAATGGTGGCCACCCATTGTCACCTGTGACACATCTAGAACCTCCTGGAACATTCTGGAATCTTGTGATAGTGGGAGGCAGTTTAGAATGTTGGGAGGCCATCTCAGAGTGGCAGTTGGCAACTGACTGGAGAAGAGAGAGGACAGAGATAGAAGGAGGTCGGAGTAAGGCAGCAGAGGTGGAAACCAGTGCTTGGAGTGGGGTCCAGAAACCCACCCTTGATGCTAGTCCCTACTGACCAAGCCCAGCCTAAAGCCCTGTGTGGGACCAAGACCAGAAGAACCATCTTAAGGAACTGAACATTTGGAACAGGCCTTAAAGAGGAAGAACAGCAAGCTCCTGACCTGTTCAGCGGTGTCCTCCTGGAGTCCTGACGTCGAGAAGCCTGGAGACCTGGGGCCTGAGGTGGAGAAGCGGCGCTGACAGAAAGCAGACGTCGTACCCGGAGCCGCCAGAGGTCGAGTGAGGGCGCCGACGGAGGTCGTGGAGAGGCACCGGAGGTCGAGTACGGAGTCACCTGAGGTCGAGTGAGGACGCCGACGGAGGTCGTGGAGAGGCCCCGGAGGTCGAGTACGGAGTCACCTGAGGTCGAGGTGAGGCGTCGACGGGGGAGTGAAGTCCGCCCACCGGAGTCGCCGGAAACTGAGGTGAAGCGCGCCGGAGGTCGGGAGTGGAGATCGCACTCCGGAGACACCCGGAAGCGGGGAGACCGTGTCCCTGCGACGCCGGAAGGCGACATCGAGTCGAGACCGCCCAGCGACATCGAGTCGAGACCGCCCAGCGACATCGAGTCGAGACCGCCCAGCGACATCGAGTCGAGACCGCCCAGCGACATCGAGTCGAGACCGCCCAGCGACATCGAGTCGAGACCGCCCAGCGACATCGAGACGAGACCGCCCAGCGACATCGAGTCGAGACCACCCAGCGACATCGAGTCGAGGCCGCCCAGCGACATCGATCCGGAGCCGCCTCACGGCGTCGACACGGCGCCGAGCGGAGCCGATCATCGAGGAAGGGACAGTAAGTGGTAGAGGGGGCGTCTGAGGCCCCGTGGAGCCCTAAAAGACCATTCTAGGGGTTAGAGGGGTGTTAGGACCAGCCTGGGAGTGCCAGGGGTGAACTGAGACTGGTACAGTGACCTCTGAAAAGGGCTGTGTAGTTTGGAGGGCCAGATCTTCAGATTACCCTTGTTCTGCCTCAGCTTAGGCCCCAGCCTTGACCAATCTAGGTGGGACACCCCCCCATGCCATCTGAATGTCCATAAGCTGTGTTTGGGCAAAGTAAAACCAAGTGACCTCATGAAAGTGATCTGATCTGTAATTGTCATTGATTGTGTTACCTTATTTATTGAAGGTGCTTTATTTATTGTCTTCCACTAAGTTATTCTTGCACTGAATTTATTGTCTGACTGTATTTATTTGCCGTCTATATTTATTGCACCCCTATTTATTCTTTGCTTAATGATGACCTGAACTTATTTATTGAGATCCCGAAGTAGCATTGTTTATTTGACCTGCTCTTTTGAAGGAAAATCCTATTGTATTGTATTTATGATGTGAAACCTGCAACTAAGAGAAAATAAGATAAAGACATATATATTTTCAACTTGACTTCCATGATTTTTACGGTGTAGTGTCGTTTTTGGAACGGATGAACGCATGGTTATTGTGAGGGTGTGACGTACGCTTAACACGGTGCCTGACCCCCAACCGCTCGAGCCAAGCTACCACTGTGCTGGGTACCTGGTGACTGCTAACCCGGTTGCCCGGTTTCCAACATAAAATTGGTGTTCAGCAGTGGGATAGAGCTGTGCTTGCGTCTACTCGACAATAACTTTGGGTAGTCCATAGGCCTACACCGGGAGTTTTCTCCAAGCGGACTTCCTAATTTTGAGTTTTGTTTTTTCCAAATTTACTTCTGGTGGTGGGAGGAGGTATTACAAAAGGTACCCCCCTGCATAGCTTCTGTAAGCAACTGTCTTCTATCCTGAGTGGGCAAAATGGAGTTTGTGTTGCAGGATGTGGAAACTTACACTGTGGCCCAACTCAGGGAGTTTTGTCAGCGAGAGGGGGTGTTTTGTCCCCAAGGTGCAAAGAAGGGTGAGCTCCAAACCAGCTTGAGGGCTTGGGGGGAGGCACGACGAGAAAGTAAGGTTGAGAAGGAGGACAAGGATGGAGAGCCTGACAGCGAGGGGGCTGGTTTGTACCAATCTGAGGTGGGGAACCTATTAGCGGGGCCCAGAACACTTTCAAGGAAGGGCAGCAGTGTCTCTAGCAACGGCTTATTAGAAGCAGAATTAACTGACCGGAGGGAGAAAAGACAGCTCACATGGGAGTTGGCGAAGCTGGAGAAAGCCAAGGAGGAACAGAGGATGGCTCACGAGTTGAGGCTCAGGGAGATAGATCTCCAGATCCTACGGGTCGGGGCACACACTGTTCCTAATGGTGGCAGCGAAGACAGAGAAATCACCAGGGAACCCAAACCCTATCTGCCAAAAGACATAGTAGCTAGCTATAGTGCGGGAGATGATATCGCCAAGTGGCTAGCGGCCTATGAGGTCTCTTTAAGAGTCCATGGGGTTCCAGAGAAATATTGGGGAGGGGGATTGTATAAATACATGCCTCCAGCTGGTAGGGATACATTATTGGCCCTGGAGCAGGATGAGCAGACCCACTACCCCACCATGAAAGTGGCGCTCGTGAGGAAGTTTGGACTAACACCCGAGAAGTATAGACAGAAGTTCCGGGGTAGCCACAAACTGGGCACACAGAATTGGGTGGATTTCCTGGACTATGCAAAGAAGGCATTAGAGGGTTGGATACAAGGCAGCGAGGTGAGGGACTACGAGGGGTTGTTTGATTTGATGTTGAAGGAACACCTGCTCGAAAAATGTTTCCCCAAACTGCGTCAACACCTGGTGGATAGCAAGCTGACCAATCCCCGGAAGCTTGCTGAGGAGGCGGACATTTGGGCTAGTACCCGGGTGTCCACAAGGGGGACTGGAGGGGACTCTCAAAAGACCGGACAGGGCGCCCCCCAGAAGAAAGAGGGAGGGGAAAAGAAAACGGAGTTCTCTAAAGGCCCCCAAAATAGTTTCCAAGGGAAGGGAACAGGATTCACCCCTAGGGCTAACCCACCCAGAAACCCTAATCCTGGCCAGAGTCAGCAGCCAAGGGTTGTCCATTGCTTCAAGTGCGGTGGTGTCGGACACTATAAGGGAGATGTGAAGTGCCCGAAAAGACCACCCCCTCCCATCGGAGGAAAGGCCCCCGGAGTAGCTAGTGTAGTGCTCGGGGAGGAGATGCCTTTAGATAAGGGAAGGGAGTGGGTGGGTGTCACTTTAGTGTCCCTGGGAGAACGGGAGATGGTTTCTAAGATCCAGGTGCCCGCAAATACCACAAAGTATGGGCAGTGGGTCACCATCAATGGCCAAAGAGGGGAGGCTCTGAGAGACACAGGAGCCAGTATGACTATGGTACGTAGCCAACTGGTGTCTCCAGAGCAGGTGATTCCCAAACCACTCCACCCTGCCGCGATGGCTGACGGCAGAATGGGCCACTATCCGGTGGCCGAGGTTCCATTTGAATGGGAAGGGGTTGCAGGGTTGCTTCGAGTTGCCGTAAGCCCTGCCGTGCCAGTCGATTGTCTGCTGGGGAATGACATGGAGCATAATGCTTGGAAGGAGGTGGAATACCGGACTCATGCTGAGATGCTGGGTACACCTGACTGGGCCTGTGTCAGCACAGGGTCTGCGACTACCCGGAGGGGGAGTACGTTTAGGCGGGAGCCTGGAACAAAGGCAAAGCCGGCTGCCGATCAAGGGAAGAACCGAGGGCAGGAGGAGCCTGCCTCGGCATCCGCGCCCCGTGTGACGGATAGGCCACCGGAGGGGGTGGACCAGGAGTCCGCGGAGGGGGATGTTACCGAACTGGAGAACCTACCCATCCCGGCCGAGTGGCACGTGGAGGGAGGGCCGACCAGGGAGGAATTCTGCAAGGGCCAGAGGGAGTGTCCTACCCTTGAGGGACTGAGGCGACAGGCCGAAGCCCAGGCAGCAGGGAACGTTGAGGGGAACTACAATATTTACTGGGAGGATGGCCTCCTCTACAGTGAACCCAAGACACCCATGCACGGATCGTCACGGGCCTTGGTTGTCCCTCAACGTTATCGAGCCTTCCTCCTGGAATTGGCTCATGAGATCCCCTTGGCAGGACACCTGGGGCAAGACAAGACCTTTGCCCGTCTTGTCCCACACTTTTATTGGCCTCAAATGAAAGTGTCGTCCGACACCTACTGCCGGACATGTGTGTCTTGTCAAGCCAGTGGGAAAACAGGGGTGAAGCTGAAAGCTCCCCTGGAACCACGTCCTGTCGTTAGCACCCCCTTTGAAAGGGTGGGCATCGACATTGTGGGTCCGTTAGATCCGCCTACTACAGCTGGTCACAGGTTTATCCTGGTTCTGGTGGATCATGCCACACGGTACCCAGAGGCTATACCTCTGAGGACCATTACTGCACCTGTTGTGGCAAGGGCCCTGATGGGAATCTTTACCCGAGTTGGTTTTCCCAAGGAAGTTGTGTCTGACAGGGGGACCAACTTCATGTCAGCATATATGCGGGCCATGTGGAAGGAGTGTGGAGTGACCTACCGGTTCACCACTCCTTACCATCCCCAGACCAATGGTCTGGTGGAGAGGTTCAATAAAACCTTGAAAGGCATGATCAGAAGTCTGCCTGAAAGCCTGCGGAGGAAATGGGACGTCCTCCTACCCTGTCTATTGTTTTCTTACAGGGAAGTGCCACAGAAGGGAGTGGGCTTCAGCCCCTTCGAGCTTTTGTATGGGCACCCTGTGCGTGGACCTCTCGGCCTGGTGAGAGACGGATGGGAAAGAACTCCCAGAAAGCTTCCCCAGGACGTGGTGAGCTACATGCTGGCCTTCCGGAGCCAAATGGCTAAGTTGTGGAAGCAAGCTTCTGACAACTTGGAAGACAGCCAAGCTGTGATGAAGGCGTGGTATGACCACAATGCTCATCCGGTGGAGTTGGAGCCTGGCCAGAAGGTGTGGGTGATCGAACCAGGAGAGCTTAGCGCCCTCCAGGATCGCTGGTCAGGACCCTTTGAGGTGTTGGAGAAGAAGGGTAAGGCTACCTACTTGGTGGATCTGAAGACCCCTCGCCAGCCCCTACGGGTGCTGCATGCCAACCGCCTCAAACCCCACCATGAGAGGCCCGAAGTCATCTTGTTGATGGTGACTGACGGAGCAGAGGACGTGGAAAGCGAGCCTCTCCCCGACTTATTTGCGTCTCAAGAGAAGGATGGGTTGGTGGAGGGGAGTGATTCTCCCCCCGTCCCTAACTCCTGAACAGCAGGAGGACTGCCGCCAGGTCCTGGGGCAGTACTCTTCGTTGTTCTCCCTTGTTCCGGGTAGGACTCACCTGTGCGTCCATGATGTGGACACAGGAGACAGCCCACCTGTGAAGTCAAAGATCTACCGGATGACAGACAAGGTGAAGGCCAGCATTCACAGTGAAGTCACTAAGATGCTGGAGCTAGGAGTGATTGAACCTTCCAGCAGCCCCTGGTCCAGTCCGGTGGTATTAGTACCAAAAGCTGTACCACCGGGTGCCCAACCGGAACTGAGGTTCTGTGTGGACTACCGGGGACTGAACTCAGTAACCAAGACTGATGCCAATCCGATCCCGAGGGCGGATGAACTGATTGACCGGCTGGGAGCTGCCCAATATCTGAGTACCTTTGACCTTACTTCTGGGTACTGGCAGATCTCTCTGACTGATGGAGCTAAGGAAAGGTCAGCCTTCTCCACGCCCAAGGGCCACTACCAGTTCTGCGTGATGCCCTTTGGGCTCAAGAACGCACCTGCCACGTTTCAGCGTCTGGTGAACCAGATCCTCGCTGGGATGGAGAGTTTCTCTGCTGCTTATCTGGACGACATTGCCGTCTTCAGTAACAGCTGGGAGGATCATTTGCGTCACCTGCAAGCTGTTCTCCAGGCCCTGAAGCACGCTGGTTTAACGATCAAGGCCAGTAAATGCCAGATCGGGCAGGGGTCGGTAGTGTACCTTAGACACTTGGTGGGTAGGGGAGCGGTGCAACCCCTCCAGGCGAAAATCGAGGCCATCATGGCCTGGGAACCCCCCAAGACTCAGACCGAGGTCCGAGCTTTTCTGGGCCTCACCGGATATTACCGCCGCTTCGTGAAGGGATATGGTACCATTGTGGCCCCCCTCACGGAGCTTACGTCCAAGAAGCAACCTCGACGGGTAGTCTGGACGGAGGCTTGTCAGCAGGCCTTTGTGAAACTGAAGCAAGCCATGTGCGAGGCCCCGGTCTTAAGGGCCCCAGACTTTTCCAAGGAGTTCATTGTCCAGACGGATGCATCGGAACATGGCATTGGGGCAGTGTTATCGCAACTCAATGAAGAGGGTCTGGATCAACCCGTGGTCTTCCTATCCCGGAGACTACTTCCCAGGGAACAGAAGTGGAGTGCAATAGAGC
Source organism: Triturus cristatus (assembly GCF_964204655.1). Classification (NCBI taxonomy): domain Eukaryota; kingdom Metazoa; phylum Chordata; class Amphibia; order Caudata; family Salamandridae; genus Triturus; species Triturus cristatus. The sequence continues at coordinate 1,147,600,661 of NC_140585.1, forward strand.
GTGAAGCCTTTGCAGTGGTATGGGCTCTGAAGAAGTTGCGGCCATACCTGTTTGGCTCGCACTTCCCAGTTCAGACCGACCACAGACCCCTTCGGTGGCTGATGCAGATGAAGGGGGAGAATCCCAAGTTGCTAAGGTGGTCTATCTCCCTACAGGGAATGGACTTTCAGGTGGAACATCGGCCTGGAGTGGACCACGCCAATGCAGACGGTCTCTCAAGGTATTTCCGCCTTAGTGATGAGAACTCCCAAGGGGTTGGGTAGCTCTCCCCACTTTCAGCTGGGGGGGACGCGTGTTAGACCTGTCAGCCCTTTGGGTGGTCCCTCCTCATCATTATTTATTTTGTCCCACTACTGCCTCAAACCCTGTTATAATTTTTCCTTTTTGGGAACCACCAGACTTTTTAGTGTTGATGCAGGGTCAGGGAGCCATTTTCCCTACCCCTGGAACTTCTGTCTGAGGGCCTGAGACACAAAATGGTGGCCACCCATTGTCACCTGTGACACATCTAGAACCTCCTGGAACATTCTGGAATCTTGTGATAGTGGGAGGCAGTTTAGAATGTTGGGAGGCCATCTCAGAGTGGCAGTTGGCAACTGACTGGAGAAGAGAGAGGACAGAGATAGAAGGAGGTCGGAGTAAGGCAGCAGAGGTGGAAACCAGTGCTTGGAGTGGGGTCCAGAAACCCACCCTTGATGCTAGTCCCTACTGACCAAGCCCAGCCTAAAGCCCTGTGTGGGACCAAGACCAGAAGAACCATCTTAAGGAACTGAACATTTGGAACAGGCCTTAAAGAGGAAGAACAGCAAGCTCCTGACCTGTTCAGCGGTGTCCTCCTGGAGTCCTGACGTCGAGAAGCCTGGAGACCTGGGGCCTGAGGTGGAGAAGCGACGCTGACAGAAAGCAGACGTCGTACCCGGAGCCGCCAGAGGTCGAGTGAGGGCGCCGACGGAGGTCGTGGAGAGGCACCGGAGGTCGAGTACGGAGTCACCTGAAGTCGAGTGAGGACGCCGACGGAGGTCGTGGAGAGGCCCCGGAGGTCGAGTACGGAGTCATCTGAGGTCGAGGTGAGGCGTCGACGGGGGAGTGAAGTCCGCCCACCGGAGTCGCCGGAAACTGAGGTGAAGCGCGCCGGAGGTCGGGAGTGGAGATCGCACTCCGGAGACACCCGGAAGCGGGGAGACCGTGTCCCTGTGACGCCGGAAGGCGACATCGAGTCGAGACCGCCCAGCGACATCGAGTTGAGACCGCCCAGCGACATCGAGTCGAGACCGCCCAGCGACATCGAGTCGAGACCGCCCAGCGACATCGAGACGAGACCGCCCAGCGACATCGAGTCGAGACCGCCCAGCGACATCGAGTCGAGGCCGCCCAGCGACATCAATCCGGAGCCGCCTCACGGCGTCGACACGGCGCCGAGCGGAGCCGATCATCGAGGAAGGGACAGTAAATGGTAGAGGGGGCGTCTGAGGCCCCGTGGAGCCCTAAAAGACCATTCTAGGGGTTAGAGGGGTGTTAGGACCAGCCTGGGAGTGCCAGGGGTGAACTGAGACTGGTACAGTGACCTCTGAAAAGGGCTGTGTAGTTTGGAGGGCCAGATCTTCAGATTACCCTTGTTCTGCCTCAGCTTAGGCCCCAGCCTTGACCAATCTAGGTGGGACATCATCCCATGCCATCTGAATGTCCATAAGCTGTGTTTGGGCAAAGTAAAACCAAGTGACCTCATGAAAGTGATCTGATCTGTAATTGTCATTGATTGTGTTACCTTATTTATTGAAGGTGCTTTATTTATTGTCTTCCACTAAGTTATTCTTGCACTGTATTTATTGTCTGACTGTATTTATTTGCCGTCTATATTTATTGCACCCCTATTTATTCTTTGCTTAATGATGACCTGAACTTATTTATTGAGATCCCGAAGTAGCATTGTTTATTTGACCTGCTCTTTTGAAGGAAAATCCTATTGTATTGTATTTATGATGTGAAACCTGCAACTAAGAGAAAATAAGATAAAGACATATATATTTTCAACTTGACTTCCATGATTTTTACGGTGTAGTGTCGTTTTTGGAACGGATGAACGCATGGTTATTGTGAGGGTGTGACGTACGCTTAACACGGTGCCTGACCCCCAACCGCTCGAGCCAAGCTACCACTGTGCTGGGTACCTGGTGACTGCTAACCCGGTTGCCCGGTTTCCAACAAAATCCTATTCAAAGTAAACATAGTAGTTCTGTATGGATCAAATTCTTTATTATTGACCATTATGTTACTCATATAGTTAAAAGTAAAGTCCTATAATTACATTAACTAGGCTTTCCTGATTTAGGTTTAAACCTATAATAACTGATCAAATTGTCAAGCCCCAGAGTACAATGTGGTGCTGGTTAAAAAGTTGGGACTGATTTAAATAGTAACACATGCCATGGGAAGACATGGCAGCTAAAAAACCCCATGCAACAACAGCGGCACCACTTTCATGTAGTCATGCAGAGTGCAGAAAAGTGATGCCAAGCATGCTGTAAGCTCCAGGGTTCAAGTGTTTTAGAATACACGGCAACAAATGATTCTGATGTAATAAAAATTGTAAACATTTCCCAAGATACTATGCTGTTGGCAGTATCAAATGTCTTAAAATTTAATAAGGAGTGGGCGAAGGACACCCCCCTCCCCATTGTGACCAGAAATGTGTTCACTACAACATTAGAATACTACACGGTCTTAATTTCTTAATCCACTAATAGTACTGTAAAGCAGACCGAGTCCCAAGAGGGTGAGTGTGAGGTCATGAGATGTGAGAGAGTCTGAGAGTCTCAGGGAGAGTGCAATACACGGACTTTTATGTTCAGGACAGTCTCCTAAAAGTTGATTGGACACACTGCCAGTGGAAAGACACGTCATATCTTGCACTACTCCTCTTTTAATTTAAGTATGTGTTTTATAGCAATAACTGTAAAAAGCAACATGTTTAGTAAATATTTTAAAAAACTCAGTTTTAACTGTTTTGGTGTTAGCCAGCTAAATAAACTCCAATAAGCACTTATTTTGAGAAAAAAAAATGGAAAATACTTAGCAAATACCACAGAAATCCTCAAAAGATTTACACAGGAAAGTGTAACAGCAACTAAAGAAAAAAAACTCCATAATCCTAGTTACTCTTCTGAAGAATTGTCCGCTACACTCAGCAGGTACTTTTTCCTTCGGTCTTAATTTTACTGCATTCATGGTAGGTGCAGTGTCCAGCCTGGACAGTCTGAGGAGCAGAGTTCCTGGTCAGATTTGAATATATAGAATCAAGGGCTAAGGTGGCCTGATAGCTATGAATGTTCTCTGTATCACTGTAGGCATTATGGGAGCCTCGGGAGTCCTGTTCAAACCCTACCCTTTGGCCAGATATCCCAGCTCAGAAGAAAGAGGGTTGCCTCGAAAGGTCAAGCTACCTGTGATGGAACCCCAGGGGGAGAGGCGTAACCTGGGGACACCCCGATGCCAGGAGAAACGTGCTGGGCACCAGGGATCGCCACTGTTTTTCCTGAAGTCCTCTTTCCGGTGTTCACGGTGTGACAAGGTACAGCATACATACACTCAATCATACCTAATGGAAGAATGTTACACTCCATCATACCTAATGAAAGAAAATTGAGGGTGGGGGGGAGGGTGGGAGGGTAGGGGGGTGTCTTCTAGCAGAACCATGTAAAAGTTCCATTCTTTAACTGGCAGGAGCAGCTGTGGGCGGCATAGAAGGGCTTGTTGGCAGTCCGGTGTGTATTTCCAAACCGTCGAAATACATGAGGATAGGGGTGCGTCAGTAAATCATTGCCTGTGCGTGATGGGGTTCTGGAAGGTTCTGTAGGGAAGCTATGGGGGTGCGCCTCGCAAGGACAGAGATGCAGTGGGGCAGTTGTGGTTGGTTCAACCGAGGAGGCACGGGAGGCGGTGCAGGTGGCGCGTGAGGCGTAAGCTCAGCAGGGCCGGACTGACCGTAGCAGGCACCGGGCAATCCCCCGGTGCGCCGCACAGGTGGGGCCAGTTTTAGGCCCCTGGGGGCCCTGTAACAAAATCGTCCGAAAACCGGCCCTGGCAAAGAGCTCGGCGGCACCCCCAACCCCACCCCCGCGAGGGGGGCCGCCGAGCACTTTGCCAGGGCCAGTTTTGGTTCCCAGCCCGGCCCTGTGGCTCAGTGTCTGGACTCTGGAGTTGGTCTCAGTACAGGTCTACATGGGGGGTTCCGAACACTATCAAAACACTTCAAGCCAGATTCTAATGCTGTGCTCGATCTCTGACGTGGCCTCTGTTGTGACCCCCTACTTCCTCCTTCTCCAGATGTTCCAAACCCCTCGGGCACTCGGTGAGCACCTGGGACGGTCTTCGAGCCCTGCACAGGTGTCTTCCTGTGGATTTTCTGACAAGCACTGTGCCCACCTGTTGAACCCGCAGCATCCGGGCCTGCTGTACCCCTACAAGGTGAGTGACGCTCTGACTTATTAGTGTCTCTTTGACCTGAGTTCCAGCAGAGGAGACAAAGAGCACGTGATTCAATCAATTTCGGTGTGATTACAGCCCCCCCCACCCGCATGACCTTCTTCTCCACGATTTCCCTTACTACCTGCCTCCAACAGTGTCTCTGCTCTCCCCAGAGCCCCTCTCTCGCAGGCATTTCATTTGTTGCATAGCGCTACTCATACCAGTGTAGGGAGTCGGAGCACTTTACATTACACACACACATATAGAGACAGTGAATCATACGTGTATAAATCAGTCTATAGGGCATGTTACATAAGACAAGGAGGAATACAAGGTGTACGCATCACGTGTCATCCGTACTAGTAGGCAGTATATTTTGGGAATGGTTGGTCTGGAGAATCACAAACTCAGGGTTTAATTCCTACCACAGTGGTTGGGGTTGACTTTGTTAATAAGAATGTATTTCTACCCAAACCCTTTTTAGTAGCATCAAGCTGATGTAGCACTGTGGAAAAAACAACATTCAAACCTGTACCATGCAGTTTGCATGCAGCTCTTTGAGGGCAGTTCATAGGTCACTGTGCTATACTAGGATTGTGACTTATGATCTGCAAGGAACAAAAAGATCCCTGTGACAAGAGTCGTAACCCACTGAGCTGCCTACATAAAATACAGTTCTGTAATGATATACATTCCTTGCAGCAGACATATGAACCCACTCACTGCTTTATTAGGAGTTAAAACTGCCACTAAACAAAACTCATCTATCTCCAGCAGGCACATTAATCACCAGAGTTATCTTGATATTTTTATTGGTGCCTTAAAACTGCTGAATGCACAAGGAACACTGCAGCAGGTGCTCTGAATCATGTTATTTCTAAACACAGCGCCTACCAGCTCAGTGCCAGGTGTGGCTGCACCAGTCACACCGCCCTGAAGCCGGCCCTGCCTGTTGCACTCTAAGAACAAAGGAATGCTGCCTTTCACAATGACTTTTGTAGTTTTAGTCAAAGGGCAGGTGATTTCAGGGTAGCATATCTCACTTTCGGGACACTGTTCTTAGAGATGATAGACTAAATTATTCTTTTAGCACAATATTGTCTGACTCAAAGGCGCAACTAGACCCAACTTCAGCAGGGGCTATAACTCTGAAAAATGGGGGTGCGGCCATCTTTATAGCTGAATCAAAATTACGTGTGGGGGGGTTCCTTCACTCTTCTTGTACAATACCACAATATGATGGGGTGTTGCTCTAAAAAATATGCAGCCAATGCATTTTAAGTGCACTGTCAAATATTGCTATTTTCAGCATAGGAAGTCTTAGCCAGAGCTTTAAGTGGGCCGTGTCTCACTGGGTTTGAGCAACGGCAGTTTTTTTAAGGATGGCTCGAAACGGACTCTGTCGGGCTCTGTTTTGTGCCCTGGCACAGGCGGTCCATTTTTTTTCCGGACTGCCGTGACAGCAGGCAATTCATGTGTGTGGGGTGAGTGTTGCAGAGGAAGGGAAATCCTTTAGAGAGTCATTTTCTCTCTGGATTTCCCTTCTCTTTTTGAAACTCAGGAGAAGCAACATAGTCGTGGTGTCACCAGGGCTTCAAGTGGAAGGTTTTTTCAATATTATATAGAAGCCATAGTTGCTGCTTATTTATCTTATGCAACTAGCAACCATTGACAAAGCCAACAGTTCTGACGTGACTTGTTGTATCATATTTCTGGATGCAATGCCAGGAACAGCAAAATACAAGTCGGGCGGCACACTGTGCTAAACACACATTTTTAGCTTACGTGTTTTTAAGCCATGCCCTTAATTACATTGACCACGCCCCTTTGAGAGACCCCCCAGTTTTTTCATCCCACTTAAATCCCTGGTCTTAACAATGCTTATACTGGGTTCAAGGATCACCTATAAAGAATTTTAGCAGCTTTCATATTGTTGTGTGACACATTAAGCCGTTAGACCTGGTAGGGTGTAGGATTCCGGGCCATACTTGGCTGAACCCTTGGAAGAAGTATTTCATCTGTCTCTATCTAAGGCGGGTGGACCAAGGGTTTGGTGGGAAGGGTACTCGTCATATTTGCGATGGAGTACCCTGTCAGCCAAACTCTAAATCCTTGTCCTTAATACATGAATCAACTTTCTTACAGTCAAGAAGAATGTCTCTTGTCCGGGGTTTGTAACAGACATAATGTTGAATCTTTATTTCAATAATCCTAAATAGTACCCCGAGTTTTAGCTGCCATCAAGTATTCTGTTTCTGAGCTAAACTAAGGCCTTCCCAAGTCCTGAATTGGAGCCAGCATATGGAAAGATGTTGACTGTAATACGAAATACAGAAACTGAACATGAAGTGTGATTATCCAAGGTGCCACAATAAAACAAACTCATTGCCAACATTTACAAGTTACCCCTAAACATTAGTATCTATAGAATACTAAATAGTAATACACTTTTTTTAAAACAATTTATTTAAGATTGCTTGTACTCAGCTTCAATTTATGTCAGTGGAAATGTTAAAGATGGCATAGTAAGAGTCCTTCAGTGGAATGCTTGTGTGAGGTTAATGCATTCCCTACAGGGATCTATGTTTTCTCATAAATGTGAATTTGAGTAGCCCGACTAGCCTTTTATTCTTTTATGGTCGATAAAAGCAATACCATTGAGGTGGGTGGCAATAAATATCTTTTATTCGCATTTTATTTTATGAGGTGTAGGAGTCATTGAATACGACTAAGAAAAGGTTCAGTACTAGCCCAACAGAAGAAAGAATGATAAATGCATGAAACTGGCTACTAGCAAGAGTGGTGAGGTTAAATCAAACCCGAAATAGAATTGAAAAAGTTTCTGGACATCCTGTAGTATATACAGTTTAAGGAAATAACATATTGCAGGCATACTAATTTCTATAGTCTTGTAGCAAGCAGGGAGGTGAAAGGAATGCATAAACGAAGACATCCTAATCCTAAACTCATTTTAATTTCAGAGGTAGGATTCTGGCTCTTTTAAGGAGAAAACAAGTACTGCATTATAAATAAATACATGCTCTTGGCATTTTCCTGTTCAATAAGTGACATTCCTGTTGGTCCAACATAGGGTCATCTCTAACCTGGGTCATATTTGCCATAATCATCCTTTCCTGTAACTGGTCAGGTTCTATCTACTTCTTTATTCTCACCTCCTTCTTGTCTATCATTTCCCCCTCTCTGCTCATTCTCTCTTCTGGTCTTTTCCACCTGAGTCAAATTTTCCACCTTTGAATCCATCTCGCTGGCGTACTCTCTGGCCACTCTTTCTACTCTTAATCCAGTTCCCAAATGATCCTTGCCCTGCCAAACCTCTGGCTAGTGCAGCGGCAGTGATCAATCCTTGCATGAATCTGTTGATGAATGCTTCTCTAGCATCTGCCATTGTTCCCCCATCCTGGAAGCAAGCGATGATTATCCCACTCCTAAAGAAGGCGTCCATGGACCCCAATCTCCCTGCCAGCTATGGTTCTATCTCGTCTGCTCCCTGTCGCTAAGGTCTGCAAGAAAGTGGTCAATAAATAACTGACCGCGTTTTTGGAACAGCATGGCATCCTTCACCCAGCCCAGTCCGGTTTTAGAGCCTCCTACAATATGGAATCGGCACTAGTGGACATCTCGGAGGCCATACATGAAACATTAGATAGCGGGTGCAGGGCAGCTCAGGTCCTTTTGGACCTGTCGGCTGCTTTTGATACTGTGCCTCACACCCTGCTCCTGGCCAGCCTTCAGGAACTTGGTATCACAGGTTCTGCTAGGAAGTGGCTGAACTCTTTCCTGGAGGGTAGAACTCAGCAAGTCTGGATCCACCCCCTTTGCGTCAACCATCCAGAAACTCCTGACCGGGGTTCCCCAGGGGGTCAGTCTTGAGCCCTCTGCTGTTCAACGTCTATATGTCACCCCTCATCCAGATGGCTGAAGACTTGGGCGCTAAAGTCATCGCGTATGCTGACGATACTCAGCTTCTTTTTACCTGGAAAAAATATGAGTCGTCCTCCTCCCATGTCAAAACATGTCTTACAGCATTGTTTGATAGGCTCACCGCTGCCCAGCTCAAATGCAACGAGGATAAAGCAGAGATTTTATTCTTTGGTAGTTTTCTTCCCCAGTACTGGAACGCTTTCTGGCCGGATGAGTCTCCCAAGCCTACCCTTGAGGTCACCCAGTCAAGAACCTAGGGATTTGGTTAGACAAAAAGTTAGGTTTCAGTACTCAGATTAATAAACTGACAGGATTGTGTTTCGGCATACTGAAATCACAAAAAAAAATCTGCCTCTACTCCCCTTAGCGGCTAAGGAAACGGTCACCAGAGCACTCATCACCTCTTGTATTGATTATGCAAATGCACTGTATGCCGGTTTGCCCAGTTACCTACTAGATAAATTGCAGGTTGTCCAAAACGCAGCTTCTAGAATTCTTTTCAACCTCCCTAAAAGAACCAGCGTCAGCAGCACCTGCGTAACCTGCATTGGCTACCTGTGAAAGCACTGGTCAAATTCAAAGCCATGGTAATGACAAATGCTGCTCCTTACGGGCTTGGTCCAGTGTACCTCAGGAAGCGCTTTCAGTTCTATGCCCTCACCAGGCAACTACGCTCTTCCAACACACTGAGGGCGTGCACCCCCAGATTTTGCCTTAAAAGGACAGGTGGCAGTTCCCTGGCCTTTACGGTGGCGGCAGCCTGGAACACACTCCCATTTGACTTACACAGCCTGCAGGACCCCAAACAATTTAAAAAGAGAGTCAAAACTTTCCTCTTCAATTAACTTTCTCTTCTTTCTTGCTGAGCTTTTTCCCTTGCTTTTCCCTCACTTGGGCTCGCGCCGGAACACTCTTTTGAGTAGCTGTGTGCGTTATAAACTTCTATAGCATAACATCTCTTATGCCTTTCTCTGTGTACATTCTCTTTCCATCTTTCTCTTACTCATTCTCTGTATAGCTTTTATCTTTATATTCTTCTCTTTTGTTTTATCTTTTGCCTCCTTAGCTGGCTATGCTCCTATCTCTTTTTCCTTTCTCCTTCTGTCCTTTTCAAGTGAGAAGTCAGAAAAAAATACTCCCCCCACACTCTGAACCAAAGCACTGATGGCTCCAAGCAAGCGAAGCACGGGAGCCAGACCCTCCCTAGAAGGCCTCCCTTTTCTCCTCCATCCATACTTTCACTCTCTGTTATCCACTATTTCACCTTCACATTCAGTCATCCTTTCATTCTTTCTTCCATCATTCAGCTTTTCCCCATTCCCATCCATCAACCATTCCATTCATCCGTTCACACATCCATCGCCTAAGCATACATTCATTCAGCCTCCTATCCACCCATACATCCATTCCTTGATGTATCCATTGATCAATAAAGCTGGTCAGCTATCTATCTATCTATCCACCCATCCATCCATCTATCCATCCATCAATCAATCCACACTCTGAGATTTCCCTTTGCTCTGCCATCCTTTCACCTGTCTATCCACCTATCCATTCAATAATCCTTTCATTCACTTTTCCATCTACCCACTCATCCATCCTTCCTTCCTTTTCTCCACCCTTCGTTCCTGTCAATCTTCCTTCCATCCAGTATTCCTTTCTCTTTCCTCTTTTTTACATACCCATCCATTTTTCTTTCTACCTTGCTCCCGCTTGCTCTCCTGTCAACACTGGCATTCCTTTACAGCTCTAATTATGAGCTTTTGCCTGCTGCGTTGCAGACAGAAGAGGTCCATAAAGAACCCCACCCCCTCTGTAGCTGCTAAAGCAGGGGATTCACTTCGACCCTAATCCTCGTCTATATCTTCTCTGTTAATTTCTACAATTTCTTTGACTACTCAGAGCCTCTGATGAGTGTTTAAAATCTGCATGATCTCTGTGACATGCAGCATGCATTCAACAGGTACAGTACATTTAGAAGGTGGTGCAGATAGAATGTTGCCAAATGTCATAAAGTACAGAAAGCTGCGTCTATAGGACATCTCGTCTTGCAATGTATGGGTACTGTACAAGCTTGGACTGTCGAATCCGGCAAAGCCATTTCTATCGATTGCTGCAGACTTGGCTATCTGCTACAGGTCATGCCGTAACAGCATGACCAGCACATTTGAGAGAGCTATCGTATAACGGATAACCATAACTGGTAAAAATCAATGTAAAAAGATCTTGATCATAATACTAATATTTCAACCTATATCGCTCTGTATTGATGTCATAAAATGAAGTTCTTTGTTGTTCATGTTTCTTGCATATGGATTTTAACCAACGAGAAGCCTAGAAAATACTATAGTATACTACAACTTACAAGAGTTGGGGTTGCCAAACAAATAAAGTCATATTAAGTGAGTTTCTCACTCAAAGAGTGTGAAGTGGGCTGTGGGAGGGTGATATTCACAGTGTTTGAAGGCTCAAGTTGGAGGTCCCTCACATATGTAAAGGTTTATGCAGAAGACATCCTTGTACTTTTGCTTTAAACATCACTCCTCCGATAGAGACTTCTAGCCGCAGATTCCTTACTGTAGAATTAGCCCTAGGCATCAGACTGGATCTGGAAATTTTCAAGCAGTAACCCTGCGCACTGGTAGGTGGCATCGTTCAGCTTTAGGCCATCGGCGTCGTCAGCATCTTTCGTGCTGGAAGTGACATACGCGGTATCTACAGAGGTGCCAACTTTGAGAGCTGACATCAGTTCTATCCTTTCAGCGCCAGATAGAGCAGATCAGTTAAGAGTTAACCCTCAACCACTTTTTGACTGCTTTTTTCCGACTATTGTCTAACATTTTTTTAGAAATTCTTTCTCCTGGTGACAGGATGTCCACCCAAAATAGTCTGGTTTCAAACCATGTGGCGGTATCCCACTTGATCTGTCAATGGTTCCTCAAGAAGGACCATGACTCAAAGACCTGCGAGGATTGCTGTGCCATGCACCTGAAGGTGATGAGGAAGTGCTCTGTCAAGCTCCTCGTTGCCCGACATCGAATGACCCTGCAACAATCAAGATTCCGGTCGCATGTAGGGTCCCGAGGCTGCTCGCGGAGCCGTTCCCGAAGGTTGTCGTCCCAGTCGAAGTTGTCATAGGGTAAGTCACACAAGAAAAAGAAATCTAAGAAGTCAAAGAGGTCTTCAGTTTCTCTGTGCCGGCATTCCAGGCCCCACACCTCCGCGGGCCCCAATCTGGGTCAGCTCCCTGTTGGTCGAGTTAGCCGGGGCGACCGGCTCCCAACTAAGAAAGTTCCCTGAGGCCATGCACCTCATCTTTGGGCAACCCAACCCCTCTGGATCGCTGTCAGGCCCAATGGCTTCGGGAGGGACCCTTACTGGATTCCCACCAGGGGGTACGCCCTTGGCACCAGTCGGGCCCCTTGGATCTGGTGTTGGATGCAGAGTGGTGCTGCCAGTGAAACTAAAAACGTCCTCCGGAGCCCACTCCAGTGCCGATGCCCCTGGTCCCATCAACGCCCATCAACTAAGCCATCCCCATGTTCCTCGACTCCGAGATGGAATAGGACTAGCGCCACATGAGGCCGGTTCTGGGGCTGTCCAGAGCCATGCCTTACGGGTCAGGGCCAGTGCCTTTTGTCTTTGACAGGCCTGGTACAGGAAACAAATAGTGTGGCGACACTGATGAATATCGCCATCCATTTAATGATACAGAAGACACCTGGTATGAGGATCTAGCAGATTCCAATGGGTTAGAAACCTCTCCTGACCCTAGCTTGGTCTCCCTTCCTACTGTAGCTATGGAGGAGGGGCCTCTTTCCCTAAGGTGGTGCATAGGGCAGCTGAAGTTTTGGACATTCAGCTGCCCTCAGTGGCAGTCTAGACTAAAGTCTTGACAGAAGTACTTCAGACAGGCACTGCCCCCTCCGAGCAAAGGCTCTGCTTTAACTAAGCTCTCACCGACGTCCTTCTCTGGGCCTGGTCCAAGCCCTACACAGGGGTTCCTGTGCACAGGATGAGTGCCCGCTGCCATGCCCCACTCCAGGGGAGCCCAGTTTCCTCACTCTGGACAGCTTGGTGATCCACTTCCAGAATAAACCCAGGTGCATTCCCTTCCACTTCACTGGATAGGGAATCCAAGAGGCTGCATACCTTTGGAACTATAGTGCCCTCTTCCGCCAGCCTAGCACTGCAGTCGGTGAATACCGCGTGCCTCTCTGGTCGTTACATCCACGCAATCTGGGATTCAGTTGTGCAAGTGCTGCCTATAGTCTAAGAGGATATCCGAGCCATGCTCTCTCAGGCTATTGTTGATGGGAGGCATGCAGCAAAGTTCACTATTCACTGTGTCCTGATCATGATCAACTCGCTGGGCAGAGCAATTTCTTCGTTGGCTGTAGAAGGCGAGCTCACCCCAGAATTCATCCCCGAACTCCACACTACGACGAACCTCCTGCACTAACTGGGTGGGGTTCACTATCAATGTTCTGAAATCACACCTGACTCCCTCTCAGGTGCTCCCTTTCATCAGAGCTGTTCTGGACACAATGCAGTTTCGAGCTTATCCTCCCAAATGGCGAGTCCAGAATATTCAGGCTATGATACCGTTGTTTCAACTTCTATTCTGGTGTTTTCAGGGAGACGCACTCTGAGACTGCAGGGCCTCGTAGTCTCCTCTCTTGCATCCTACTAGTGAAGCATGACCACCGGCATATGCTGGCTCTGCAGTGGGAATTGAAGTTCCAACGGGCGCAGCATCAGCGCAATCTCTCTGACAAGGTTCAGATCTCAGAGGGAACTGCAACAGATTTGTAGTGGTGGCTGACAAACCGCGACTGGGTCAGCAGCAGACCCTCTCCCTTCCCCTGGGCTGGGGCAGCCATTTGGGGAAGGTGGAGCTCAGAGGACTCTGGTCTCCTGCGAAGTCCAGACGACACATAAACTTGTTGGTGCTTCGGGTGATTCACTTGGCACTGAAGGCCTTTCTACCCTCCATCAAGGTATGGCAGGTGCAGGTGTTCACTGATAACACCACCGCCATGTGGTACTGCAGTAAGCAGTGCGGGTGGAGTCGTGGACCTTTGTCATGAGGCTCTGCATCTCTAAACATGACTGGAACACCAGGGCATCTCCCTGGTGGTTTTAACACCTGGCAGATTCTCTGAATGCCAAGGCGGACAAACTCAGCCATCTATGCCTAGCGGATCACAAATTACAATTCCATCCGGAGGTGGTGCTAGTTCTCTTACAAGAGTGGGAAGAGCCTTGGTTAGATCTATTCACCACCCCTGAGAACATGCAATGTCAGCAGTTCTGTGTCCTGGAGTTTCCAAGGCAGCTCTTGCCTGGAGACACTTTTCATCTCCAGTGGAGCTCCGGCCTCCTGTACGCCTTTCTGCCAATACCATTCCTGCCCAGAGTTCCCAGGATCAGGAACGATTGGGCCCCAGTTATTTTTGTGGCTCTGTATTGGGCACAGAGAGTCTGGTGTCCCGAGCTCTTGAGCATGAGCAATGGTCCTTTGGTCAAGCTGCCTCTTCAGGAGACTCTTCTGTCGCAGCAACAGGGGAGGGTCCTGCGCCCAAACCAGCAGCCCTCCGGTCTCATGCGAGGAGATTGAGCGGCGACAGTTGACAGTCTTTGACCTTTGTCCTGAAGTCTGTGATGTTTTTCTGGCAGCCAGGCGTCCCTCCACCAAAACGGTATATGCCTGCCGCTGGGACAAATTTGTGGCAAGGTGCGTATCGAAAAACAGTGATCCCCTATCTGCTCCTCTTTCTCAGGCCCTATTATTTGTTCTTTCTTTGGCCCAACAGGGCTCTGCTCTCTGCATAGTTGAGGGATAGCGTGCAACCATTTCTGCATTTGTTTGGTTGCAGTACCAACCTTCCTTATTTAAGTTCCCTGTTGCTATCACTGCGTTAGCTCGTGGAGTTCCAGTACTGGACATCTGTCAGGCTGCAACATGGGCTTCACTGTACATGTTACTAAGCACTACTGCCTGGACAATCAGGTTCATCTGGATGGGCATTGTGCCTGGTCTAAGTTGGGTCTGCAGACCCGTTTCTGGGGAGGCATTGTTTGGGTATCTACTCTAAGACAAGGAATCTGTGGCTAAAATCTTTATCAGATGAACAATCTACTTACCTTCAATAACACCTTATCCGATATAGACTTTGTCAAGCCGCAGATTCCTTACCGGCCCTCCCATCTTCCCCTCCCTGCGGCCTGATTAAAAGATGAGGGCTTTCCCTTACAAAGGGCTCTAGAAACTCACTGCAGTGGTCGTGCTTAATCGTGGCGCCATACTCCTGGTGTGTAAATCTGGAAAAATAAACTGACATAAGAAGCGCTGAGGCGGCGCCTATATAGGTAACGTGTACGTCACTTCCGGCATGGATGACGCGGAGTCGAATGATGCCACCTACTTGCACACTGGGGCACTGCCCGGAAATGACCAGATCCAGTCTGACGCCTGGGGATAATTCTAAGGTAAAGAATCCACGGCTAGATAGAGTTTCTACCAGATAAGGCGTTACCGAAGGTAAGTAACTTGTTCATTTGAGCTTCTCTGAAGAATCCTTTATTGATCCCGCACAGTTGGTTTTCAGTTCCATACTGGCTGGGTTAAATGAGGAACAATCCTAAAGAATTCCTTTATAATTTAGTTTGACATGAGACAAATATGTCTTTTCAGGAACAGATCAGCAATATTGCAGCTGCATTGTTCCCATCTCGGATATGTAAATGTAGTGCAGTTACACTCTTATGATCTTGTAAGAAAGCACCTGAACCTGCTTCTTCATCACCTATAATTTCAGAAAGCACACCTGCCTCCTGCTCACTACAGGCATATGAATTTGCCAGAGCAACACCATTCTCACTTCTGTTACTCTAGCAGGATTGCCATTGCTTTGATTCCACACATGAACTTTGGGAAACTGAAATCCGTCATGTTCAGAGTGCATTTCCAACACAAGCACTTTTAAAAAACTGTTCTGAAAATCTTACAGTGACAACCTTGTAGTATGGCATCCTGGACAAAGATCATTCTTTGCAGTTATTATTTTGGTTGTTTTTGTCATGGATGGAGACACGATGTCAAGGCCTATCCACATGCTGGAATAACATGCTGAAGTAAGTCTTTACTGACAGTAATCATTGGGCTCCTTTGCACCCCACCTTCAGCACAAAGATGTGAGTGCATTAGTATGGATTTTATATTGCCATGGTCCCATTTGTACCCCTGTGTCTTTGAAGCAACAAGTCACAGTTGGATTTTCTCAGTGGTGCAGGATTCCCCCAGTACTGGGGACATGAACTCCGAAGCATGCAGTCCTCAGTGAAAGTAGAGTTGGAGGCAGGGACTTGAAGTTGAAATCAATATATCTATGCAACTGATTTAGATACAGTATACAGTTATGTACTCAGCATGGCCTCACTTAGTTACCGTGCAGATTTTCCAAGCCAGGAGATGAACTAAGGGTTTCGTCAAAGCTACAGGAGACAAATGGGAACAGTACTAGTAGGGTCAGTGACAAAAGGGGCTCACCTAACAGTGGTGGCGGTGACAATCGTTCTTCTGGGTCCTGAGTGATGCAGGTGTAGGTGTTTTCCCTGTACAGATCTCTGGCATTGTTGTCTCCTCCAGCGGCATAGACTTCACAACTACAATGTCTTCCACAGGTCCGCATGCAGCTAGACTGGTCAGCTTCTTCTGGGTAGGCTCTTCTCTGTAGTCCAACCACCCCCTTCAGCAACAGACCTTGTGCCGAAGGGGGTTGATGGACTACGTCTCACAGAGCTTCCAAGAGGATTCATCTTCTATACGTAGTCCACAATCTGGCAGAAGGGTGTAGTCAGGGAGACTCTGGCCATGAATCACAGATCCTCTCATGTGTACGTACTCTCCACACATATCCTTATCATTTGTGATGGTTAAGGGAGACGCACTAAAAGGTTAACATGGAGCAGACCCTCTACCACCAATGAAGAAGACAGGGAAAATGCCTGGAACTTCAGTAGGAATTATGCTGTCACTACTGCCAATCCCACAAAGCCCAGACAAAGAGTGCAATGCTCTGGGGCTAATTCTATGCAACATGTAGGTGCATCGGGGATATTGACGAATTGTTGGGCTCACTCGAAGAAAAGAAAACTAACACAGACACTGTAAATGGAAAAACAACAAGGGCAGATAGCACCCTCTATGGAGCCATGCAAGGGGATTTTTGTTCTAACATGGACTTTCTGTCTTTAGACTATTGCCTATAACAAAACAAGCATATTCATCAATGCTGCTCTCACCAAAAGACTGGGATGTAGCATCTTCTGTTCTTGAGATGGCCTCAGAGGCCCAGGTCCGAGAGGCGTCAACCAATTTCCTGTGGTTGCCTCATTTTGCTTTTATATAAATGTTGAACACTTAGGTAAAAGGGGTATCTTGATTTTCCTGAAACAGCATTTTCTGTTCTTGAGTGGACCCAACAGATACCTGATTTCTTAGGGTTGCTGCACATCCACTCCGCTGTGTGCCACTGAGGCGCATATAAGAAAAGTGTCTCTTGATTTTCTTGGGTCACCAAATCTACAACCCTGGGTGGATCCCCCAAAAACATAAATGAATGGGATTGCTTGGTTTTTGTGTGTAAGAGAATCTCTGCTCTTGAGTGCACCGCGTAAGAATGGTGTCTATTGGTTTTCATTGGGTCATGCCTTTCCTTAGCCTAGATTACAAACTTGCTCCTGTTCACCAAGCACAGCAGGGACAGCTCACCCCTCAGTCACCATAACA
Source organism: Triturus cristatus (assembly GCF_964204655.1). Lineage (NCBI taxonomy): Eukaryota > Metazoa > Chordata > Amphibia > Caudata > Salamandridae > Triturus > Triturus cristatus. The sequence continues at coordinate 1,147,617,861 of NC_140585.1, forward strand.
AATGATGATGGTAAGTATGATAGAGTAAATGTAAATGCGGCTTGGTTTCACATATCTTTCAGCTCCATGCCATGATTAACCACAGCCACATGTTTACTACCACATGTTTGAGGCAAGTCTCTGAACCTCACACAAAACTCCAAAATACTTCCGACATAGACCACAATAAGGAACACACACTTTAAGCCATAAGTAACAACCTAAGTAGATGCTTACTCGATCACCCCAAAAGCACTTTGAGGCATCTTTAGGGGTAGAAAAGTGGTATACAAATCCTACATATAAGATAGTACTCTACAAGCCATTACCAAAACAACATCTGTAGGTATGGTTATTATCCAGTGAACATGATGTGGCATTGCAAACAGAAACTGGTATGAAGTAACTATCTGGCACATAGGAACTGAGCCTAAATCAATGTACATTTATTCTAATGAGCGTACAATCGGGCAAATTAAGGTACATTCATTTGAACTAAAGGACACATTTTGAGACTGAACATCTGTGTACTAGCCACTACCTATATTTACTTATCATTATCATTCACTTGATGCAAAGTTTCTGTTAGGAGACAGGCTTCGTTTAAGGATTATTGGTGCCACAGGCAAACGTGCTTTGTGGCTGTTGTTCCACAAAAGGGCTATAGTTGCAGCATCCCACTGCAATATGGGACTCTTTGGTGCCTCTTCCGGGTAGTGCAATAAGGCAGCAGTACATGACATAAGGTGCCTTTGAATACACTCCTTATCGTTGAATACTCACAAAAAAAACCCATGACCATACATTATTCAGGAAATGTTATGATCTGCAGAGCGCTACGTTTAAAAAAATATAAAAGCACTTTAAAATGTGTTTCAGTTTTAAAACTTTTTCTTATCATATCTTACCCTGAAGCCATATTAACACTAACTTTCATTTACACAGTTTTTGATGTAGCAGATGTATTGTATTGTAATTTAATTTATATAGCGCTTAAAACCTATAACAGGGCACTATAGCGTGAGTTGCACAGTACTACTGGAAACTAATGTAGGTGGTTAGTCTAGTGCATTATTGGATTCTGAGATAGAAGAGTAAGATGGGGTGGTTCGCAACACACAACAGTACACACATGTAATAATAAGAAACATCCCCCCAAAACTCCTCTCCCCAGGCCATTGCACAACGGTGCTGTATCCGGCCACAAATTGTGTAGAAAATTATTAACCAAGATAATTGATTTAAACAATGAAAACAATGGATACACATGGGTAGGGCAGTGGTGGGTAGAACTATATGGAATCTGATGTGGAGACCTATGGGGAATAGGCCCCTAAATGCATGCTTGAGTAGACCCACACATACTATACTAGTGGAATGGAATTTCATCACAAGACATCCAAAAGAAATCCCCTTCCTCTTCCCCCATACCCCGATCCACTATCCAACCTTTACACCAACCCTCTTCCCTTGTCTCATTGATAATTGGAAAATGGAAGCTTACCTCATGATTTCAGATTTATTCGAAATATAAAGAAATATTATCCTTTGAGGCCTGTAAATGGAAGTTCCATCTCGGTAAACAGGAAAGTTACTACTATACACAACTTAGACACTAGGTCATGCACCCCACTAATAAAGCAGCGAAAACCTAAGACCTTTTACACCTAGAAAAGGTTGGGCTCTCCACCAGAGAGGCCAATGGTCAGATGTCCACATTTTTTGATATTCTTCTGCAAACCACATCTACAAAACGACCCGTCCATATAAAACACATTGTGCTAAAATCACAGGGAAAGAGGTAGGTAGCAAACAATAAGATATATTGTGGCAAGAAATCTCTAGAAATATCCATTGTACATAAGGCAGAGAAGTACATTATACAGTACTTTTTGATTAGTATCTTTGCCCAGTCAAGCTACAAAAAGTGCTCTAGGTTTGAAAGGATGTGGCATGCGAGGAGCCTTTAAGCACATATGGTGGGACTGCCCACACATCAAGATGCTTTGCGCAGAGCTACTGACGGCGATGAAGACAATAAAGGGATACCCTTTGAAGGCAAACCTCTCCTGTACAATATTAGGCTTACACTCCACCCACCATAAGCACCAGATGAAAGTTGACTGGATACTTAAATATGTGGAACTGTCTGAGAGCAGCAGCTGAGTTGACTTTGGCAGCCACTGGAAAAAGACAATATCACCCTTTATTGTTCTCTGGTTTTTCCGGTAATGGAATTTACTAGTAGGGGAGAACTTAACATATCCGCTTGCTGATTCACACAAACTTCACAGCCAAATGGGGGCCATTGTTCGATTGTCGCTCAATGGGCTCATCCCCTCTGTCCTACCTGCTCTGATTGTGAGCCATAAATCTCTTTCGCTACTAAGATATCTATAAATGTACTATAGAGTATGCTGAAGGCATAACAATCTCAAAAGTCTCTTGTAATCTTCCTAGCCTTAACTCTGCATAGATGTTACACATCCAAAGCCTTCCTACTTCTATGCAGCTTGATATTGTGTGTTTAATTATGTTATTTAATCTCTTCCATGCTAGTTTTTGTTCTGTATTTTCTTGTGTGTGTGTGGGGGGGGGCGGGGAGGGTGGAGGGTGAAGTTGTATATGTATTTTGCAATGGTTAATACTGACAATGGAGATCGACTTAGACACTCATATTTGCAGGTGAATTATTGTATTGTGCTTAATACAACATTCTAATAAATAAGTTTGAACATTTGTTTTTATTACATCCATCTGTTAATTTATCTAACTCTACCCTAATAACTCCTTAGTACCCCTAAAGCTTTTCATCTCTGAACCCATAAAACCCCAAATTGCCCCCTAATGCTTCCTTTCCCTGAACCATAAAAAGACCCTTACTACTCCTTAACGCTACCCTTCCCTAAACCCTAAAAGGCACAGCTACCCCTTGACTCTACAAATCCATGAACCCTATCAACCCCTCACTAATTTTAGTGAGGGGTTTATGTTCCTCGACCACCGAAGGCTCTTTGTGTTTTCATATATTTATGTACCTTCCTATAACCTGTGGAAAGGCCTTCCAGTGCAAAATTCCTCAAAGAACAACTGCTTGCTTGCTGTGAATTTCCAAACTTGTTATGTTTTGGTTGTTTTTACTCTCTGAAACAGGTAAGAGATTAGGTTATAAAGAGGCAGTTTTTTGTCCAAATGCAGGAAAGAACCTTCCCTTGTACCATTTGTGGCAAGGCCTTCAAACGTTCGTCCACCTTGTCTACTCACCTCCTGATCCACTCAGATACCAGGCCCTACCCCTGCCATTACTGCGGCAAGCGTTTTCATCAGAAATCTGACATGAAGAAGCATACCTTCATCCACACAGGTAAGAAGGAAGGCTGCTGCATGGGTGTATGCATAGTTTGAGCCAGTACTTTTAAAGCAAGGGTCTCTACCTTAGGTCTGGAGCACCAGCCAACATTTTAATGATATCTACATAAGAGAGCTTTTGTAATGCTCTCTCAGAAGTTGGGTCTCCTATATCTTGTTGACCATTTCTACATTGGAAGATTACCTTGTGGTTTTTAATATCAAAATCATGCTTCACTTGATAAGACTGAATCCTTTTCCATACTAGCATCTTTCATCATGCTTGGCCATCAGCTCTTTGGTGAAAAAACACACTTAAAGAAGCCAAATGTATTTGTAAAAAGCTGGAGAAAGCATGGTGCAAGGAGTATTGCCCTTCTAAACAAATGTAAATTACAGACAGCTCTATGCTCTTACAAAAGACTTAAATATAATTTGAGGGCCGAGTACTATGCAGAAAGAATTGTTCACTTTTGTAATGCATCCATGAACATTCCTGGGTGGCTCGGTTGCTTTCTTCACTACAACAATAAGGTACCTGCTTTCTGCTTAAAGTCTTGCACAAGAGTTTTCCACTTTTACCACCTCAGTCACATCCGTTAGTGATCCAGGCATCGATCTTCGGGCACCTGGATAAATTCAATGGGTTGCTTCTTCGTTCTCCACTTTATTTACTATAAAGACTCCCACAAATTCAGAATTGTTTGGCCAGGTTGGCTCTTAACGCCCTGCATACTGCCTCTGAATCAGCCTGATTGAAAATGCCACACTTGTTGCCCATCTTCAAGAGGATCCTGCATTAGATTTAAACCTTGCCAGGCCCTGTCTGTTTTTCCAGCCTTTCTAAGTGTGTTTATACCTTTTTCCAGCCTTTCAAACAAGCAAACATGACAATATGCACTTTTTCAACCAGCAAAGGAAAAAGTTTTCAAACAGGAAGTGGATTAAAATAAGCCTCTTTTCAAATCCATTTACCGGTGGCCATCTTTGATTTTGCCGGGTCTAGTGTTTCTTTCCCCAGCTGGTTTCATTTTTCGAGCGCGCCTCCATACACGGCACACAAGATAAAACGCCAAGCTCTGACGAACTCCAGACCAGAGCAAGGTGCGAGTAATCACCGCAATAATTCGACCAACCATGACGTACGCTGCACCAGTTTGGAGCGGCTGCCGCCCGCAGCTTCGGAAAGACCTGCAGAGACTACAGAGCAGGGCCTTACGGATTGCAGCAGGTGCTCCAATCTTCACAAGAACAGCAGACCTCCACAGAGACCTAGGTGTTGAGATGTTGGATGACCATCTCCGCAAACTCAACAGGACATTCTACAAAGGACTGGATCAAAAAGATAACCCACTGATCAGGAAACTTGCAGACATTTCTACAAACCCATTTGACCGCTACCCGAGACCCATCGAAGCGCTAAACTTGTGAAACTGAAACAGCAACACAGCATCCAAAAACTCATCACTGCCTGAGGGCAAATCGCCCCGGCAGGTACCCAAAACTCATCACTGTCAGAAGGCAACCGCCGCGGCAGCCATCAAAAGCTCATCACCACCAGAAGACACTTGGCAGACGAATACAAGACTCTGCGGTAAAACTTGCTGACAATTCCGCAAACCAAATTGACCGCAACCCGCGGCCTATCACAGTGCTGACCTTGTGATCCAACCTCAACTGTGACAAAGCGTCACACATCAATAGGACAACCTAAACAGCGACTAAAAAAACTCAAAATGAATGTGGAGTAATGAGGCTATCGCCTCGGTATCCAAAAACTCACCACTGTCAGATGGAATCTGACAGGCGAAAACAAGACACACGGACGCAACTCCAGACCAGATTCCGGCTAGCCATGAGAAGGTAATTCCTTGGAGACCGCGCTCTTTCCAGCATGTGAGTAAGACAATGGCATGTCTTTAAAAGAGCCAAAAGAGACCGCGATTTTATTTAATTCGTACACCTCAACGACTCCTGTGTAAAAAATGTAAAAAAAAAAAAAAAAACCTTTTTTCCTTCTATAAATACCCACAGTGTCTGACTGAAGGGGCCCTTACTCCTCTCGTGACAGCTCATGGAGCGGTAACGATAACATATGGATGTATGTATTTTTACGGCAACCTCAATGGCACATTTCTTTTGTGGGGAATGTATACCGATAGTATATTTTTAACGACACGCCATGGGAGCACATTTTATAAAGAGCGAGTGCACAGTTCGACGTTTGTTGATAATCTACCCAACTTCAAAGGCATGTCATGAAAACAGACTTCTAAAAAAGCGAGTGCATAGTTGTCTTTAAAAATCTATCTAAGACCACATGGAGGTTATAACGATTGTATATAACTTTCTTCCGTTTTAAATACATATGAATGTTTTTGAATGAAAGATTTCATTTGGCAATACGAAGGTTAAAACTGACATGTGTGAAAATGAGTTCTGAATAAACGTAAAACTGGGCACAACAACCATGAGGAGTATTCCTTTAACTGATATATAAGTAGATGATATTTACCAAGTGGTACAAATACTGACGATACAAATACTGACGATAAAGCTGCATAAGAGAAATATATCACAGTGATAATGAGCATTATACTTTCCACGTGACGGTGATGTGAATACATGATGTGATGAATGCCATTGTTTATTCACAATGTTTTTCCATTTCAGATTTTGTTGCAAGATATACTACTGGTATATTTTTTCAAACTACCCAAATTTGGGAACAAAGGACAGTACTTTTGACCAACAGGCATATATACATTCTTCATTATTATATCACCCAGTGAGGTGAAACAGGGATCGTTTTTTGGTCCTGAGGAAGAAAGCCAAGGGGATGGCTTCTGAAACATGTCGACCTTGTAGAGGGTGACCCATCATAGTACACCATCTACACCTCCCCATTTTTACTATTCTCAGCTAGGGAAGGCAATAAAGTATATTTTTTCCACTAGCCAGAGAATTTTTAACCGTCGCACACTTTTTTCATGATCCCACGCACTACACATAATCACCAATCACAAAACAAAGTGCTCCCGCGTCTACGTAGGTCATAGCACGCCCTGTCCCGTAGAGGGGCAGGAAGACCCCAATGATGAAGCATGACACTGAATCAGGTTTCAATGTGTGAGGGGTACTTTACAATTTTTTTTATATTGCCCTTCCTAAATGAAAATAAGGTGCTTTAATCTGTTTTATGACACCATCATTTACGTAGCACTTCAATATGATTAACACTCAAAATAAGAATAGCACACACATATGCACGTATATATCCATGTAATTAATGGTAGAATCCTTGTGTTGAATAATATTTAAGACATAAATGTATTCATTAGTCTTCTCCTCAGCAGCTGAGATCAAGCAACGCCTGCCTCCTAGATGTTCCTACGTATCGGCGTGTTCCGATGGGAGGGTGAGCTTTCTCAATTGCAGCCACTCAGCACTGGAGTCCGCTCCCTCCACATCTAAGAGCTTCGGATCAGTTAAAGTCATTCAGGAAACTCCTGCAGACTGTGCTCCTTGCAAGCTAGTGGCCACCTCTCTGTAGTGTTAAGCTGTGTTTGGCACCAGGACATCTGTTGTGTATTTGCAGACTCTATAACAGTTTAAATCAATTAATCAGCCAATAAGATACGTTTACATACAAATAAACTAAAAGTGCCTGTGACCACACTGTAACAAACCAGCATCAATAACTATAGATTGTGTACCGTGCTTATCTTTGTGCACCTTTATTATAATAGTCTTTCTTCTCTTTCTGAACTTGCATTGCAATGCGGATTGCATGTTTCAGAGTATGTATGGTACAGGGCAGTAACAGTTGCCAAGTTACCAAAAACACACATTCTGATATTCCGTTGCATTTTGGACATTGTAGTTATTATTGTGCTAATCAGTTCCTCGCATGTTTCATCACTGCAGCCGCTAATGCATGCATTGAAATGGATCTCATCTGCATGCAGCCTATTATTGATAACCAGGCCTGGATCTTGTCCTCGTTGTCTTTCATTGGACACCTTTGGTATAAAGTGCTTTATCCAAACAAAACCTCAGCAAAGTAAACACCACGATGCACTACATCTGGTATGAAAACTAGGGGTGGGCGAAGACAGTTCCTGATTTTCATCATTTGTGGAAGAGTAGGTCGCACACTGCTCGTCACACCAGCAAGTTTCCCCAAAGGACTGTGGGAAATGTAGTGGCGACGGCGGGTACGCCTATGCCACGAAATGTAAATAGAACAGTATGTGTTGCGTTAGCCATCCCTGGACACGTGTTTCGAGGTAGTTGCCTCTCGTCAGCAGGGAGCAGGTCAATGTTAAGGGGTGCCGTGTGGACTGCCAAAATGTAATTAAAAGCAGGTCAAGTACCTCTCCTGGCGCGCAGGTGCAGACCAAGGCTCGTCAGCCCGTTAGCTCAAGGAAGCCGTTTAAATTGTGGAAGAGTAGGTCGCACACTGCTCGTCACACCAGCAAGTTGCCCCAAAGGACTGTGGGAAATGTAGTGGTGACGGCGGGTACGCATATGCCACGAAATGTAAATAGAACATTTTCATCATTTGATAAGGTTGCAGATTTGCCCAGTTTGTTTGTCTTCATCCGTGCTATGTGTTTCTGCACATTGCAAGATCATTTTTACACGAATAAACCAGCAAACCTTGTCAAATGTAGAGCAAGTTTACATTTAGTGGAGATTTGTGTACACCATTACAAATCCAGGATCAATGTTCTCTGTTAAGTTAACCCTTCGCAATATAAATTGTCGCAAAAAGTACAGTTTTCTATACAAATCTTGGAAAGTTTAGAACGTTGCACCTTCATGAAGTTTCAAAGCTTTCTCCAGAACTTTGCAAAGGGTGCTAGAAACAATGTTTGCAATTTCCCCCAAATCCCTAAGAAAAATTTGCCCTCCACCAGTTTTCCCCCTAGAGATAGTGTTGGAGGCTTTCGGTGGCATCATATCTCCTAAAACAGTACTGGCTTTGATGAGGTGTTCGGCCATCACGAACCATGTTCGCAGGAAAAGGATAATGTGCTAAAGGCACATTACGAATAAGCATGAACAGAACATATTGTAGTTGCAAGAAGCGGCCTGTTGTAGTGCAGAGAATACACTGTAGTTTCTTAGTTCTTGAGACAGGAGAGGACTTTGCCACTTGTTCTAACTTATCAAGAGTTAGGGACACATATATTCTGCTGCACAAATTATCTTGGCGTCTTCTCCGGTTGATAATGTAGGATTCTGAAAAAGTGAAGGTGAGGGGTATCAACATAAAATGTCTTGTGGACAAGTCACAGATTTACACAAAATTGTCTTAAGGCCTCGTAACTGATGCAGAGATAAGCAGCTGGGCATACATTAGTCAAACTTTCATTGTGCTGGCTCAGAAGGAAAGGCGATTCCATTTGTACAAAGTCTAAACCTAACATGGATTGTCATGGGAGCATGCCAGGGCTGAAAAGGAGAAATAAGTCATCTTTACACTAAGTGAGTAAGACCACAAATTTAGAAAAATGTGACCAATTGGACTGACTCCAGTGACAAGTAAAATAAAAGAGCAGAAGACGTACCACATGCAAGACATAGGGGGACGGTGAGCTAATCAACTAGAGCCAACAAGGGCTAACGAAAAGGCTTTCGTATCGGATTGATTGACTGCCTTATTTGCGAAATCGACTAGTAATACACTGGGGTGCACAGAACTGTCCCCAACCATTTTGAAAAAAGTGCTTGATGCTGTCCAACAGAAGCATACAATGTTCCATGACGGATTTTCCAGATATCTTACATACATACTTACATACAGTGAATATCATTAAAATAGTCAGTGACTATCCTAGAAAGATGGATCCAGAACTCATGTACAACCATTTTACAACCCTCTCCATATTGTTCACGAGGGCCAGTTCAATGCTAAATTTTCGGGATATCCACATGGAATAAATTCACATGAATTGACCTAAATTAATATTTACATAGTCAATAGTTATCCAGAAAATCCAACATGGTTTCGGCCACTGGTGGTCCAACGTTAAACAGCCCTGCAGTACACCATGACAATAAACAAGTACAAATCTGAAATTGATATCATGTTATCGTTTTCTTAAAAAGATTTTCATGGCACAAAACTTGGGGTAATAGAAGACAGATAAGCGAGACAGAGAGTTGCGGACTAGCAAACTCCACAGCTTCAGATGGTATGAATTATAGTTGCAATAGATATAAAGTCAAATATGGCTGATGTGTAGCAATCTGAATATAAATGACATATGGGTGGAAGATATGCAGACTATAATACGGTTGAATGATACTAATATGGGGTAGTAGGGGAAAATTCCAGCATTCTGAATTAAAGCCCTGCCTTAAAATCCTGGTTTAATAATATAATAATGTAAAGTGATGTACCGCGAGATGAGGTAGCAAGGTTATAATTACTTTTCTAGTTGATGTGTCAGAATGAGTAAGGCAATCCAATCCATTGAATCAATTCCAATATATTTTGTGGTGCATCGTAACAGAGGGAGAACATTTATAGCCAACACGTGTTTGCCAACACGTGTTTCGCCCACTTACATCTGCCATCTGGCCTGGGGCTTCCTCAGGGCGTTCGGAATGGAAAGCTGGGTTAGGAGTGTATAGCGGTCCTATCCCAGTAAGACGTGTACGGCAGTATTCTCGGGCGGGGAAAAGAGCTTCCGTAAACAGTTGCGATTCGTCGGCATTACTTTTCTAGTCTTCTAGTCAATTACCTTCAGAATTGAGCACTCCTTGGATTCTGCTGCCTACTGTCATATGTCCTCTTTATGCTTGTATTCATTGAAGTTTCTGAGCCTCTTCATTTTCATACCAGCCCATCTCAGTTTTGGTATTTTCTGTTTAGGCTTTCTCCATCTTTGGTCTTCCTGGATACCAGGCAAACAGGAAGTTAGCCCACTGTCGGAATGTTTTAATTCTGAGGGTTTCAAGTGTAAAGAAGGGAGGGGCTGGGGCACATGGTGCTGCATAGGCAGGGTTGGAAAGAGCATGGAGCAGGCAGTATATCGGTACCAAAAATATTGTGTGGGCTGAATATTGTGTCAAAAATATCAAGGACCAAAATATCGAGAAGGCCAGTGTGAATGGGTAAATATAGATTTACTATTCTTAACTCATCTAAATACACGAAAGATATATATATATATATATATATATATATATATATATATATATATATATATATAGTCAAGGTACATATATGTGAAGCTATATATAGTAAAACTTTACCTTACTATAGAAACTTACCTTCACAATATTTTTGCCCTTGATATTCTTGACACGATATTTTGTCCCACAATATTTGTGGTTCCGATATTCTGTCTAAATGTCCCCAATGAGAGTGCGCAGGTGACTTGTAGACAATGTAAACCGCAGTTCTAGGGGCAGGTGACCTTAGTTCAAGGGGCTGTTGGAGCGGTAGGGGATTCAGGTGACTGTGCCCTGCCCAAACAGCTTGCCTGCAGCTGGCGTGAGGTTGGGACCAGGAGCTCATGCCCCTTAGTTAAAGACCACTCTAATGTATTTAGCTTCTAGCTTGTACTACAGGTAAGCTAAATTACAATATTTTAATTGTAGTGCACACTTTAAAAAATCTGTCTCCTAAGCACTAAAACATCTGCTATGTAGAGTCAATTAGATACAACACAAGCAAGCAGATCTTATATGCTCTAAACCCTCCAACTTAACTCTTAACACAACAAGTTCAACACACAAACACACACACCCTCAGAGTCAGAGTCAAATGAAAATGCAGTACAAAAAAATGCCTGCACTTACCACCTTCCACCTGGCCTTTCTTCCTACAATGCCAAAGGCTCACAGAGCCTGCAGGGCAGTAAAGTTGGCTACTTTTTCCCCCTTTCTAAACTTAAGGGGCTGTTTGGGGGGGGGGGGGGGGGGGGTTACGTGTATGCCCCGATTCAGGTGACTCTGGGGCCTGCCCAACCACTTAGCCTGAAACTGGTGGGAGGAGGGGGCAGGAGCTACCCTATGTTTTTTGCCCCCTCTATAGACTCGGGTCACAAAGAAAGATGAAGTCTGATTTTGTAGGACTACTCTGATGTTTGGAACGTTTTCTGATATTATGGATTCACAAACAATCCTAGGACTAGTGTAGGAAAGCTGCTTCTGTCACGAGTTTCCTGCAGCACTCCTGTGCACAAAATGTACACATATGGAAATTCCATAATGTGGAAATATTTGCCAATGCAAACGCAAAAGTGCACTCGGACATGTAACCTTTTTTGTTCAGTGACAAAAATTATTTTCTCAGCCCAACCATGCACTCCATAAGGATGGTGATGTTTCCCCCTTTCCTACTTGGAAAGACACTTAGTCCTTTCAAATTAGCACAATTGCATGTCTTGATGGCGAGAGTGACTGCCTGCAAGATATATGTAAGGGCCCACCTACTTCTGCAGGATGCTTCACCCAGCAACACACACTACCTGCCCCCTGTAAATACACTTGTGAAACATAAGAGTCTACCATCCTGTATCTGTAGAATAGGATGTGGAATGTATATTCAGTGATGTGTGTTTTTGGGCCCTAATACCGTTTATATACTTGAAAATAATAGAGAATCAGGACCAAAGACTCAGCTTGAGAGCACCAGCAATGAGAATCATCAAACCAACAGCATGAAAGACTTTCAGATCTAAAACAAGTAAGGAAAAGAGAGTCACCACGGAGTAAAGGGCAGGGGAGGTTAACACGTGAAGCAGCAAGAATTGTACAAGCTCTGCTTCGAAACAAAAGACTGCATGGGACCATGACCGCACAATATACATATGTGAAGAAGGTTAAAACGGGGGGTTAGGGGTGACAAACAAGAAGAAAATAATGTAGGGTAGCAGAAAAAGCATTCTAAACTCAGGAGCAATTAATTGCTGCAATAGTCCTCCATGTGAGTGGATGGGAGCTCCTTGCGTCATTGATTCAGTCAAATCCTTGATAAATGCCATAATGCCCCTCAATTATACATTTTAAGAATTTTCGAGTTCACCGAGGAGTTGCATGACCAAATGGAGGCGGAAGGGCAAGTGACTTCTTAAGTTCTTTGTCCCTCCCTCTATAGCCTTATAATCTACCTAATAGTTAGGTTATACCAACAAATACCAGCTTATAATAAGCCATTACGAGCTAGTACTGATATTGTTATGGTGTAATAGATGCATTCTGAAGTCATATCATTCTTGTAGTAACGAAAATAATGTAGTCCACAATATAGGCTGGTAATGCCATCAGCATATCAGGGGGGATGAACACAATTCTTAGATTTCCTTCCAACGCTGCCGCTCTCTAATTCTACGACCTGAACTCGAGTGGTTGTATTCAGTTCTACTTTTATGTCCTGAAGCTGTCTTTGCGGCTATAGCAGACTTTAAACACCCAAATACAATACTAGAAGCCTCATGCCTGCATCTTCCAGAGGACCACAGAATTATTTCTTATTATATTAGCAGAGTTGTCTCTTGCGTGTGTTCTTTCAAGTGCAACTCTTTTTTTAAGAGGCTTAATTTTAACCAGGTTCGCCCAGCACTTTTGTATTTACAGCTGTTGAAACCAGACTGTATAATCTTTATTGTAGGCTATCTGAAATCTTTGGTGAGAACCAGGGCCTGCCTGGAATATTAGCTATTTCAGGGGGAGGAGGTACTCATAGTTTTAAAGTATGTCTCTTAAGTGTTCTCTATTTTTAACACAGAAACGTACTTATTGTACCTGCCATATTTTATTTGTAATCTCTTATGGCTATGGACTGTACATTATTTTAATGTACTTTTTTATGGGTTGTGTATATACATTATGACTTTTATGGTTTTCACATTGTAAAACCGAATAAAGTTTTATGAAATGAAAGTGCAACTCTTTCTGGGGGGTGAATGTCTTGCAACAGAGTTGCCCCTGCCTTCAATGATCCTATGCCATTATAATACTAACCAGATCACAATTTAGCATGAGTATTCACATACCTATTTTTTTTTAACAGTTTTTGCCATTTTAATGTGATGGTCTTCTCTCCTCCCTTTCCCTGTAGGAGAAAAGCCCCATAAGTGCCAGGTGTGCAGTAAAGCCTTCAGCCAGAGCTCCAACCTCATCACTCACAGTCGTAAGCACACCGGGGTGAAGCCATTCGGCTGCAGCATCTGCGGAAAGGGCTTTCAACGCAAGGTTGACCTTCGGCGCCACCAGGACACGCACACTGCCTTTAAGTTGACTCCTAATAATTGATTCCTTAGGAACTTCCCAGTGCAGGAATATGGAGCAAACCATCGTAGGTGTCTGCGTGGCTACTCGGTGTCTCTATAATATGAGGACTGAATGACCTAGTTCATTATCGAGTGCCGTTCCACGAGCACCTCACACCAGCAGCCGTATTCCATGGATCATGATGTGTTGTGTTTGTGGTGTTGTGTTTTCCTGAGTGATTAAGATGTTAGCTAAGTAAGGAGATTGTGAGAGGTGTGGTTGGGGAGGTATGTGATCTCTTATGGCCTGGTAGGTTATGGGTGAGATGAGGATGTCTTCAGTACTGGGCCCACCCAATAGCCGCTAGACCCCAACATCACACAGATGTCTAGTGTAAAGCGCTGTTTGCTGAGAGTGCCTATGGCCTAAGACATTGCCCGCAAGTGTCTGAGGCAAATCTGTACTCCTGGAAGCTAGACCTGCTTACAAGCAGCAGGGAGACACTACTGGGTGCTGTTGACAACTCAAGCTAGATACTTTCTAGGGATATATATTTGTGTAATTGTGTGTGGGGAATGTAGCTGAGCACTTTGGGACTGACAGTGTTCTACTTCTGGCTATGGGAGAGTTCCAGATGGAGCATGGAGAAATGTTAAATGTGTGATGCTTTCTTTTTTTGTTATTTTCATGTGGTATTTGAAAAATCAAAGCTACATGCCAAGTTTTGACAGACATAAACTGATGAAACTTTCTGCAAATCTCTATTCTAGTCCCCTATTGTTTGAGCATCTATGTTATACACAAGCCATCAAGACTCTGGTATTGTGGCTCAAGCAGAAACATGTATTTTTTATATTGTGTTATCCACCCCTTTAGTAAACACCTACATGTTGTTACTTTTCTGGCTTCATTGAATGTCTACATTGTGAAATCAACTGGAATAATACATTTAACTTTTTAGAGAACATGCAGAGAAGGCGTTTTTAGATGGGATGCTCTTAAGTCCTTTTTCAGCCGAGTCTACAAAACAGAACAATCTGTCCGCTTGGAAAAGACATATTGTCAGTTTACTAATAACTTGCAGCAGGCTTAAAGCCCGCCCCTCTGCTTACCATTAGTTGGCATTATTGTCACTCTCATTTGCTTGCTTCTTATTTGATGACTTTCCTTTTCCATCTAGCATTTGTCCCTCACCAGGGGCGTAGTCTTTTTGCTTGTGTACTTCCACTGCTCACTTGCAGGGAGCTACTTTTTCTCTTTGCTTAAGCCCTCCATGAGAGTGCATGCGTTTTTCAGCTGCCTCCTCATATGCCTCTCCCCAACTAAATGTCCACCCATTGGCGCTCTCTGTTGTGGTCTCCCTTGCATACTGCTTCTTCTCTCCTCCCTTCACACAGCGTTATTGTTAATTTTTCGCCACCCACTCATCCATGCTCCCCCTTACCCACATGCTCATCCCTGGCCTTCCATTTTGGAGCCTGAAATGTAGGTTGCTACCCCAGTACTTTGCTTTCTTTCATGCAGCCCATGTTTGCTTCCCCCATACTTTGCAATATTCCACAGAATCTGCCCCTTACAGTGCTTTCTCTTATTTTTAAATATGCACTGTAGCTTCACAACCGAAATGCCCATAAAACAGTAGCTGCTAATTTACACCACTTTCCAAATGCCCAACTCCGAGCCATAAATGAAGGCAGGAAATCTGCAGCGACAAGAGACCCTTCAAGGTGCTAGCGCGTCATCATTGATCAGCCTGCTCCACAGGATAATCTTGCTTTATAGATGAGAAGACAACAGTTTGAAGAAAAGGAGGACTTGAGCAGACAAACAGGGAGATTCACAGGTGCTGCTGAGCTCTTGTACTTCAAAGGAACTCCTCTCCCCCTTGCATCCACCCCCAAAAATGCACAGTCCTTGGTCCATAGAGCACCCTGTGGTACGCTCTAAGCGAATGTCCCTTCTCAGCTGGGGTCTAGCACCTCTCCTGCGGCCTCTAGGCTACACCTTGCTGCCAACAGTTGTGGGCGGCCCTCATGCCTGACCAGGGCCGGACTGGGAACCAGAACCGGCCCTGGCAGAGAGCTCGGCCACCCCCTCCCCCCCCCCCGGGTTTGAGGGTGCGGCCAAGCTCTTTGCCAGGGCTGGTTTTCGGCCAATTTTGTTACAGGGCCGATTTTGCAGCTATGCTGCAAAAACGGCCCTGTAACAAAACCGGGCCCACCCTTGCGGCCCACCGGGGGATTGCCCGGTGCCCGCTATGGCCAGTCCGGCCCTGTGCCTGACCTGGGCTGCAAGTGCCTTGTCCCCACTCTGCTGACCCCATGCTGACCCATAGCCTGCTCCCCATTCCCTTGCCGTAAGGCATCCCAAGGGCACACGCTTGAGCGGTTCCACCTTTAGCTATTGCGCTAAAAACCAAGCTGACCGGTCGGTGCCCAGCATTTTCCCGGGCTCTGCTGCTGCCCGCTCTCAGTTCCTCCCCCCCCCCCCCCCCCCGAGTAGGGGTTTGTCGCAGGCCCCTAATCGGTTCGGCTGTGCCTCTCCAGCCCCCGTGCTCACTAGTCTGCAGACGGAAATGAATGCCCAGTAACTTCAGACGCTCCACAAAGAAAAGCAATTAAAACTATTACCCCGGCACTCAGGCCACCACCACATGGACTAACCAGACCAGACACCCTTGAATGTTGGAAGTAAAGGTTGCAGTATAATCAGAATTTTCAGGACTACTGGAAGGCGGCTAGTCATAAATCAGGTAAGAAATCACATCAAGTTATAACTCTGAAGAGACATGGATCAGGTCCTAAATCAATTTGTAAATCAATTAAGTCACCTTTTAAGTCATAAACCACTTGATTCAATACTCAATCACTTTAAAAGACAAACATGGTTAGTTATCATCAATGGGATGGTGATAATACTGAAATGTAGTGTTTGTATTGGAGTCCTCGAGGTTAGGAGGCCCAACCTTAACCTCTGGTAGGCTTAACTCGCTATATTATGCATTGGGTTGGGGCCGGCCTACCAGAGGGCCTGGGTTGTGAGTGTTGTGCATTCGTCCTGGTCCCCCCCAACACGCCACATGCTTCCTCCGCCGTCAGGCATCCCCAGGGGCGTAGCTTCAGGGAGGTTGTTTGGTGTGTTGCATCCCCCTAAAAAGTTTATTCTGTAGTAAATAGTTGGATACAAGTGCTTTTAGTAAGGTATGGTGAAGTGCCTGTCGGATTTCATCTGGGATGTTTACATGGCCCCATTAACAAAAACAAACACACCATCTCTCATGTTTTTAAGGCCTTAAAAAATTTGATTAGTTTGAAAAAATGTTGTGTTTTAGGTGCCCTAACAATCCAACTTCCTCTCTCTTTCCACTGCCCCTTAAGGCCCCCTCATGTCCAGTTTCTCATATGTTTTTAACAAGATATCCCAGGGTGACTGTTGGGACATCTGAAGCTTACACCCTCCCTCAACCCCATCCCCCCAATATCATTGACCAAACTACGCCCCTGTGCATCCCGAGACCAATGGCATACATCTGCGACCTGGCTTCCGAGTTTTGCTCATAATGTTACTGCTTCCTGCTTCTTATGAGAACATCTGGTTTGATCTGCTGGGGATGTGGGCGGTTGGTGGGTATGACCGCCGCGCCTCCTTGCCCCCTCCTCGATTGACCACTGACCAAAGTGTGGGGTTTTAAGTCCATTTTAGTCCCATCCCTTATTGGGTCGTTTGGTTAGCGCATTCCTCACTCATTGGTCGGGGGTATGCACCATTTCATCCTTTGCACGGCGACCGGTGCGGGCGGCTCATCTCTTTCTGCAATCTTGGGTCTTTTCACCTTCCTTCTTTCTGAGGCTGCCTTTATCTTTTCCCTGCCAATTTCCACCAGCTGCGAGGCACTTCTATCAGATAAACATCTTTTACTCAGCGCCAAGATGCTCTTGGGTGAACGTGCGCTTAACAAATACACGTTATGATATGTTTATGTTATGTAAGTGCCTTCTGCCGGGTTAATACTCTAGCCAAATACATTGTATATAAACAACTCCAAACAGTGAGGCAAACTTCAGTGTACATGCTTGTGTGTTTTATGGAAAGACTGAGTGTGAGCCTCTATATGTGCATGTGCTATGTATATGTCTGTGTGTTTGCCTGTGTATTAGTGTGAGTTTGGAGCAGTACTGGAAATGGAAAAAATGTACTCTGAGATCCCATAAGTTGGGGTCCAGGATAAAGCTTTAGAAAGATGGTGGATTCACGTCGGGTGGAGTCATATAAAGTAGAGTCTGACAGTCAACTTATACATTTATTTTTTTGAAACTCTGCTGCACAGAAACTGCCAAGACATCAAATCTGATAGTAAATCTGTTCTAGCTTACATGGTCACAAACAGGCTGCATATTAAAATATCTTATGGGGTTAAGGTACCTGCTGCTGCGATCTGTGTCTGCCCAGCAATTTTCACAGGATAATGATGACAAGATAACTTTGGTGGTTAATGCACTTTCTGGAGAGATCTATGTTTTGTCTAGTTACAGCTCTGACTCATCATAACATAGAATAGAGGCCTGCATGCTGCAAAGCACAACGTGTAACATGCAGGTCACAGATCTGTATTTTATGTAGATAACTCAGTGGGTTACCGCTTTTGTCCCAATGCAGTTCATCAGCACTGAGCAGCTACATGCAAACTGCAAGTAATCGGGTTAGAACATTATTGTTTTTCCCCTCAATATTTCGTTATTCTATGGTTACTAAAAAGGGTTCTTATGGTAGTGATAAAAACTTACTGGTACAGAAAACCCCCAACCACTGTTTAGTTTTAAATCCTGACTTTGTGCTTCTCCAGACCGAGCACTCATAACTCTAACATATAATGCCTAACAGTACACAGATGACGTGATTCCTACACCATGTACTCCTCATTGTTTTAAGTTTCATTTCCAAGAACACTGATTGATAGGCTTTTATAATTGATTATCTCTGCATAAATTGTGTGATGTAAACGCTCAAACACCCTTCGGGGGATGAGTAGTGCTATAAATAAAAATAATTGAGTGCCATTTAAATCACTATTAATGTAATTAATCTTACAGACAAATTCATCCAACATTCTTACAGTGCATGGATATCCCATATATACAATGGTTGAACAAAGTCAAAAACCTGCCTCCAAATCCTAGTTTGTCCTAAGCACTTACAAACTGGGAGCCTTTGTTCCCTCACCCTTCCCCCTCTCTAATTTCATTGGCATCTAGATTTAGACACCTCCTAGCCTTCAGCTAGGATTATACTCCAACAAAATGAGGGCTGATGGTCCTTTAAGTGAGGCCATTATGCTGAGCCTATGTAGATGTGAAAATAAGAAACCCCTCTCATTCCCGGCAGGTTGCCCTTCAGAACGGAAAGCAGATACGGTGCGGGGGCTGCTGAATGTATCTCAGTGTTGGTAAATTTAACTGGGCCATATTCAGCATATTTCACAACTCCCTGATCTACGATCCAGGCGTATCGGCCTAACTTCATGCACTTGCATGGAGAGTGTACGTCAGCCTTTATGTCTTTGTTTGTATATTCACGATTTCCGCATTGTAGGAGTATACTTATCCCACCATTTAACTATTATTTGCTCCAACCCAACAAAGCAATTCCACAGGGTGTATGGTGCTACCCTCCTGATAATGCTCTCCTGCACTATGCCAGGGTTTTTAAGCCATACTGTCACAGGCAATTGCAGATGGCAGAGATGCAGCAAAGTTCATCATCTGATGTGGACTGGACAGGACCGACTTGCTGGGTAGAGTGATTTTATTGTCAAGGGCATTGAGATGCAACACCTGGTTGAGAACCACTGGCTTCTCTGGGGTTGTACAGGCTTCTCTCATGGACATGCCGTTTAATGGCACTTGTCTGTTCAGAGATAAGGTGGACTCAGCCTCGGAGCGCTTCAAGGACAGTAGGGCTGCAGCCCTTTGCCACAGCCCCTCATCACTCCCAGTCCACCCTTTGCCCCTTTGGTGGCCACGGAAGGGGCTTCCAACCATGTCTGTACATGCCCAGCCACCCTGGCCAGCAAACTGCACAATCCTTTCATGGACGAGGACATGGCTCCCACAGACGTGGGAGAGGCAGTTAGATGTGGAGCCAGTCCACCACCCCCTGGCAGCCATAGACTCCAAACCCCTTTAGAATCCCTGCCGACCATCATGGGCATCCAGTGGGGAGCAAGATAGGCCATCATCTGCACCACTGGAGGTCAAGAAAAAATGACCATTGGGTTTTGCAGATTGTTCAAAGGGGCTACTCCCTCTCCTTTGTGACCATCCCCCCACCCATGCCACCTACTTTAGATCAGCTGAGGGAGGACCACCTCTCCTTACTCCATCAGGAGGTGTTGGCTCTCTTGGCCAAGGGAGCTATAGAGAAGGTGCCAGCATCAGATGTAGGTCATGGTTGTTATTCTCAGTGCGTTTGTCCTATTATAGATCTTCACATTCTCAACCTTTTCCTGAAAAAGGAGAATTCACAATACTCAGTCTCACACTAGTCCTGTCTGCTCTGGACCCAGGAGACTGGATGGTTTTGCTGTACTTACAGGAGGCTTATTTTCACACCCCCATCCTGCCTGCCCACAGGGGTTACCAGCGCATCACGGTCGACCAAGAGCACTTTCAGTTTGCCATGCTCCCCATACCAGCACCCCTTGGGTATGAAGAAAAGTGTTTGCAGCACACCTGCAGAGGTCTGGGATTCCAGTCTTTCCCTGCCTCAGCGATTGGCTGTTGAAGGTGGGCTCACCCCAGGCTGTCTTCTTCTACCTTCAGACTACGTCACATCTTCTGCACTCGCTGGGGTTCACTTTCAACATGCTGAAGTTACACCTGACTCCTTCTCAGACGCTACCTTTCATCTTGCTGTTTTGGACACAGTGCAGTTTCGGGTCTAGCCTCCTGAGCGGTGAGTCCAGAAAAATCAAGCTACGATACTGATGTTTTGACCTCTATCCTGGAGATCAGTGAGACTGACTCTGAGGCTGTTGGGCCTCATGGCTTCCTGCATCCTTCTTGTGACACATGCCTGCTGGCATATGAGGGTTCTGCAGTGGGACCTGAAGTCCAGTGGGGATCTCTCTGACTTGGTCCAGATTTCGGAGGGAACTGCAAAAGACCTGCAACGGTGGCTAATGAACAGGGATTGGGTTAGTGTCAGAACCCTCTCCCTTCCCCAACCAGAGCTGACTGCAGTGACAGATGCATCACTTCTGGACTGGGGCGAGGTGGAGATCAGAGGACTGGTCTCCAGTGAAATCCGGAGTCCACAGCAACCTGTTGGAGCTCCGAGCGATCTGGCTGACATTGAATTCCTTTCTAGCTTCAATCAGGGGAAGGCTGGTACCAGTGGTCACCTACAACATCACCGCCATGTGGTATTGCAACAAACAGGGCAGGGTTTGGTCATGGACCCTTTGTCAAGAGGCGCTGAGCCTCTGGACATGGCTGGAAAATCAGGGCATTTCCCTGGTGGTTCAACACCTGGCGGTCACTCTGAAGCCCAGGGCAGCCAAATTCAGTCATCGATTCCTTGCGGATCACGAATGGCGTCTCCATCCAGAGGTGGAGCAAAGTCTCTTCCAAGAATTGGGAGAGCCCTGCTTGGAGCTGTTCGCCTCCCTCAAGAAAGCACAATGTCAGCAGTTTTGCATGCTGGTGTTTCTAAGACAGCTCTAGCTCTGAGATGGTTTTCGTCTTGAGTGGAGTTCAGGCCTCTTGTACACCTTTTCAAAATTATCACTCCTGCCCATAGTTCCCAAGAAGATCAAGAACGACCAGGACCAAGTCACAATTGAGGGCATGAAGAGGTCCAGAGCTGTTGAGCATGAGCACAGGTCCCCCAATCAGGCTGCCTCTTTTGGAGGATCTTCTGTCTTAGTAACATGGCAGGATTCTGCACCCAAAACTGAAATTGCTTAACCTTCATACTTGGAGATTGAGTGGCAACAATTGGCAGCTTTCGACCTTATGCCTGAAGTCTGCAATGTTATGTGGACAGATAGGTGTCCTTCCACCAAGACAGTATACACCAAAGGTTGGAGCAAGTTCATGGCATTGTGTACAGATAAACAAGTTGACCCTCTCTATGGACCCCTTTCCCAAGTTCTATTCTTACCCTAGCCCTGCAGGGCTCTGCTTTGGGCACTTTCAGAGGTTATCTGTCTGCTGTATCAGCGTTTATGCGGTTGCCAGATCAGCCATCCCTTTTCAAATCTACTATTGTAAATAGGTTTCTCAAAAGTCTTCAACATATGTTTCCACCGGCTCCTTTCATTATGCCACAGTGGGACCTCAACTTATTTCTCACTTTTTTGATGTGTGCTCCCTTTAAGCTCCTACACCACTGCCCTCTTAGGCTTCTTACCATAAAAACGGTCTTCCTAGTAGCGATGACATCTGCCCGGAGGGTCAGTGAGCTACAGGCACTGTCATCACATCCTCCGTACCTCACCATCAACATGAAAACACCCCAGCACACAAATTAATGTCACAAAAATTATCACAACGGTGCAGAATGTGAGCACAGATTAAACACAGAAAGTAAATTCTTGTTCTCTTTCTTTATTCCGCGAATCTTTAAAACAGCCGACACATGTTTCGTCGCATTACAGGGATATCGTCCTGTGACTTTATCAAGGCTATGTTCTTTGCATGTGTTTCTTTACATTGTGGTGAGACTTCCGACCCACAAGGGGTTCTGAATCTTGCGACATCCAATATGGTAGCGCGTCTATTTCTATTTCAATGGTTCCAGTTTGTTGACAATGTCTGAATCGTCATGATTGAAGATAAGTCTTCGGACGTTGCTCTCTATGTGAATCCGAATACAGAACACTCTCACCACAATTGTCGGCTGGTTTGAAGATCCGAGGAATAAAGAAAGAGAACAAGAATTTACTTTCTGTGTTTAATCTGTGCTCACATTCTGCACCGTTGTGATGATTTTTGTGACATTAATTTGTGTGCTGGGGTGTTTTCATGTTCATGTTGAAGACAGCTTAGGCTACCGGTTTTGGGGAGTTTGGTGGTTCTCCTTTCCTTGCAGCACCAAGAATGAGATAGGTATTCTTGCTCTAATTTTGGGTGATTCTCCTGAGTGGCGCCATTTTCCTAATAACAAAACCACAGTCCAATAGTGTTTGAGTACCACACCATCTACCCAGACAAACTGGTGCTTTCCACCAGAGCATCATTGCTACCGAAAGTGGTGACTCCCTTTCATGTAGACCAGTCCATCACTTTGAATACCTTTTATGCTCCGCCTCATCCCTCTAAAGAAGAGACTCCATTGGCTTGACACAAAACATTGCTGTTGTTGTAACTTGACCGTACAAAAGAGTTCCAGGTGGATGATCAACTCTTTGTGGGGTACGTTTGAACCAAAAAAGGAAAGGCGGTGCAGAAACAGACCATCTCACGATGAGTAGTGCTCTGCATCAAAATCTGCTACGCATTGACCAAAAAGCAACATCCTGAAGGGCTGCGAGCTGATTCTACAAGAGCCAAGGCTGCGACCAGTGCATTAGCTCGTGGAGTACCTGTCCTGGACATTTGTCAGGCAGCAACATGCGCTTCTCTGCAAAATGTTTACGAAGCACTACGGCCGGGACAGTCCGGTCTGGAGAGATGGTCATTTTGTCCATTCGGGCCTACAGGATTTATTGCTCTAATCTGTGTCACAGCCCCACCTCTGGGAGGTATTGCTTGGGTATCAATTCTAAGGTAAGGAATCAGCAGCTAGAAGTCTCTATCAGATGATCAAGTTACTTACCTCCTATAACGCCTTAGCTGGTAGAGACTCTATCTAGCTGCAGATTTCTTACTGACAAACAAATTGAGGGTCAGCCCTTCCCTAAGTCCTAAAAACTAAAATCCAATCGGAACAAAATTATTGTTAATTTGTCCAGAATATTTCTTACTTTGTGCCCAGCCTATTAGTCAATTTGTGCCTACAATAAAATGTCATCTTGTGCCCAGATAAATTGTCAATAGGTGTTCAGTAATGATAATCAACTTGTGCTTAAAATAGGCTTTGAGTTAATGCAACTTTAATATAAAAAATGTGCCCATAAATGAAGGAAAATTAGTGACAAAAATATTGCTTTACATGTACCAAAATTAATGGTAAATATGCTTGAAATATTGGTCAATGTGTCCTGAAACCTACAGTCAATTCTTGCCCATATTATTGCTAAATGTATTCTCAATTTAAGAACAAAAGTGTGGCCCAAAGTAATGGTAAAGAGGCTGAAAAAATTGCAGTTATTTTGTGTCTAAATGAAAACACGGTTGTTACACGACAAGTCATTTGTAGCTAAAACATGACCTGTTCTATTCCTAAATAATGATTTCACATGTGCAAAATTATTAGTAACTCTGAGCCTAGATTAATTATAATTTTGTGTTTAGACTATTGATCAAATTGTGGCAGGCAGCCTACTGTCCATTGTGGTGGCAGAGGACATTATGTCTGCCACCCTGACAGATTAACAGGCATTAAATGTAGAGATCGCTAGCTGCCCAGCGGTGATCCCCACTGGCCCATCAGTGATTTCTGTACCTTCAGAGGAACTGCCATCATGGGGGGTGGTGTGATTCCGTTACTCTGACGTTCAGCACTCCATTAGTAAGCTGGAATAAGTTTCCTAATGACAGAGCCAACTGTGGCAACAGCGATGGCCTGCCCAGGGCTTTAAGTGGGATGAAAAAACTGGGGGGGTCTCTCAAAGGGGCGTGGTCAATGTAATTAAGGGCGTGGCTTAAAACCCCGTAAACTAAAAATCTGTGTTTAGCACAGTGTGCCGCCCAACTTGTATTTTGCTGTTCCTGTCATTGCGTCCAGATATATGATACAACAAGTCACATCATACCTACAAGTCAGGACTATTGGCTTTGTCAATGGTTGCTAGTTGCATAAGATAAATAAGCACCAACTATGGCTTGTATATAATATTGAAAAAACTTCCACTTAAAGTCCTGGTGACACCACAGAAAGGTTGCTGCTCCTGAGTTTCAAAAAGAGAAGGGAAATCCAGAGAGAAAATGACTCTCTTTAAAGGATTTCCCTTCCTCTACAACGCTCACCATGTGCACATCGACATGCCTGCTGTCACTGCAGACCGAAAAAAAAACGAACCGCCTGTGCCAGGGCACAAAACAGAGCCCGATAGGGACCAGTTTCGAGGCCCCCATAAAAGGAACTGACGGTGCTCAGACCCGGTGAGACCGGCCCACTTAAAGCTCTGGGTCTGCCTGACTCTAGGGCGGGCAAACAGACAGTTGGCAGAAAGGGTACTCTGTCATGTGTGTGACGGAGCACTCTGTCCACCAAATTCTGAACCAGTCCCTAGATGTCAAACTGTGTCCAAATTGACATTAAAAGGGTGCCCATAAATGATGATAAGTTTATGCTCTGAATAGTGTTCGCTGAATGATGGACTACCATTGCTCAGACTATTCAACAATTCAGGCTCAGATTAGTCTAATTTCATACCCTAATGATGGTGAATAGTACCCAAAGTGAGTGTCAGGATTCAAATAAAGGATATGTTTTGTACACAGTTAATGGTCAATTGGTGGGTGTCAAAAATTACATTTTGCCCAAATTAAGGAGAAAAATGGGGCCTATTACGATGTTGGGCGGACACACCTTCTCGGTGTGAGAACCGATCGACCATAGGTCGGTGGTTCCGCACACCATATCACGATGTGGTCGCACATGGTGCGGTCGCAAAATCCCATTTCTCAATGGGAGCTTGTGCTGAGGGCGGAAACCAACCTCAGCACAAGCCCCCATTGAGAAATGGGAGTTTTTACACATCCCTTCGGCCGGCCGCATAGGTGCCCCCCAGGGCCTTAACCGGAGGGCCAGGTGAGAAGGGGGCCCTGCTAGGGCCCCCTAAGACACTTTCCAACAGCAGTTCCATGTCGGAAAGGCCAACATGAAACTGCTGTCGGAAAGTGCCATCATAATCCTGTCAAAAAAAAAAATCAACATGTAATATGCCAATGCTGATATTTATTTACTAAATTATTTCTACGTGGGTACAAACCATTCAATGTAACCCAAGGTCATTCTTCCTTATTTCTTTATTTATAATAGAAAAGTTTTTTTCTTTATATTTTTTATTTTTTATCCTCAAGTTGCAAAAATTTAAAGTATTGCAACCATCAAAGTCTAACAAAAAAAATTACATTATTTTGCAAACAAATACAATAAAATGAAAAGACATTAAATAACAAACAACACATCTTCACACAAAAAAAAAAACATTTAAGAAATGACACCAAACACAAGCCCAGACAGGTGAGTTTCTATTTACAACTTTTAAAACTTCTATTTAGAGCAAGATACAAACAGTGCGTTGTATATAAACTAAACTCCAAACTGTTCCACATTATATTACATTTTCAATTCGCAAACAATGTGATTATTGTAAGAAACAGTTACGGGTAATTGTAATTTTTTGACACTGTATGAAAGAAACAACGGTCGACGTGTTTCGAACCCCTCTTTTAATCTTGGGGTTCTCCTCCAGACCATACAAACTGTAAAAGAAAAAGGGGCGGGAAAGGCAGAGTTAAGCTCTTGTTCCCTCTGTATGATTTAAACTATCTATACTCAAACCCCTATTTAAATGTACGTTTCATTTATAATATTTAGAAAAAATAGTTACCATTTTTTAAAAGGAGATCAGCCGATAGCAAAGGTGAGACAACGTGCCAAAACTTTTTTCTACAACACAAATTTGAAAAAAGAGAGAAAAGAAAAGAAGAGTCGGTCAGTACTCTAGTTCTATTTAAAAAAAAGGGGGGGGGGGGAGATTCCTGTGTATGTTTTACTGCCAAACTTACTTGGTCAAATCATTTAAAATCTTTGATGGACGCTATTCTTTTATTCCAGGTCTGTGAACTGTAAAGAGAACAATGTGAAAGGAGAGACCACTGTAACAAAGGGACTCGGGGGCGCTAGAGGGCGCACAGCGGAATGGCTGACTGTTAAGGCAGCTCCGCCGGTCAGGTCCGATAAACGGCAAAAAAGATCGGTATGCGGTTCACCTAATATCGCTGAAAGGCGTGACGGAGCGTCGGAAACGCTGGGGCATGGTTTGCTGGCGAAACGAGCCTAAATTCAGGCAGGAAAAGCAGATTTGATCGAATTGTTGGTTTCCCCGCGATGGGATTGTCGGCGACTCAAAATGGCGGCGCCCTGCGGCGCAACGATCCCGCTGTCGGCGGCGCCTCGGACAGCCTAGCAACCAACTACAAAGTCAGAAACCGGCCCCTACATGATCAGAGCTCTTGATGCAGCTACTGCCACCGCCTGCAACATTGCGTCGGCTGCCTGGAGCGTTGTACAGCTGATGACCAGGAGGAGTGGAGTGCAGGAACAAAATGGCAGCCATAAGTTTCTGCTGAGGCTCGACCTGAAGCTTTCAATCGTGAGATGAAACTGGATCTTGCTGCATAGAGGGGGGAGACCAGTTGGAGGTGAGAATGACAACAATATGGAAAGACTGTGCCCAGCGCGCCATGCTGACACTAGGTGCGGACATATCTGCTGCTAGCTTGCGTGCTCTACGTGCGTGAACTGCCCAATGGAATGGTGCTGCTGCAAATATCCATAGCGGTGAGGTGGGACTCGTTGCGGCGCATGTAGTGCCTACAGTATGCTGCACCCAAATACTGACAAGCGCGGATGTCGACTACTGATTGCGATGTGATGCTGGCGGCATTGAATGTGAGCAAACGGACGGCGAACCTATTCTGGATGCCCTGGGCGGCGCCCTGCTCCCTTGGGTGTAGTGGAAGCCTGTGAACGTCTGCGGACCCGACGCCTTGTGATTACGGTGAAGGATCAGCTCTTTGTCACTGAGTGCCACCGTGGGGGTGAACTGCGCGTGGGGCACTGCACCCTACGTTAAATTGACTGGCACCTGACGCAGGTGCGACGCGCCGATCAGGCCCACGATACCCGCTGGGGAGGTGCCGAGGCCTGGTGGTCGCGATAGTGACGAGATGTTTTGAGTTTGGCGGCATCTCCGTGGGTGAAGTCTATGGGTATCCGGCACTGGGACAGCTGGGATCTACTACTCCTATCATGGGAAAGTCGGACAAACAGCAGTCAAAGCTCTCCTTTGATACAAAACGCCAAACGAAAAGTGCAACGGCACCTCCGGATGCTGAAATAGAAGGGGGAGCTGAGGCAAGTGCACCCATGGAGCAGGTCCTTACGGCAATACAGCAAAACCTGCAAGAAATCAATGGTAAGCTGAATTCCTTAACAAATCGCGTAGATAATATATCAAAAAAGCTGGATAAGCAAGGTGTGCGTCTGGATGAGGCAGAAAAACGTATATCATCTGTGGAAGACGAGTCGCAAACCACAGCGCGCAAATGTGCGGATATGGAGAAACTGATGGAGGCCCTTAAAACGTAGGTGGAGGACTTAGAAGCGAGATGGCGCCGCAACAACGTCAGAATCGCGAGAATACCTGAATCCACCAATACTGGGCGTATGGAGGCATATGTAGAGGGGCTGTTGCGGGCGTTGTTCGATGTTAATCCGCTCTCGTCAGTCCTCATAGTGGAGCGTGCCCACAGATCGTTGGCTCCAAGACAACCACCAGGCGCCACGCCAAGACCTATAGTGGCCCGGCTCCTGAATTACAGAGATCGTGACGCCATACAGCGTATGGCACGGGAGTAGCAGAAAATATCATATCAGGGCAACGAATTGGCGTTCTATCCGGATTTTACCATGATGGTACAACTGGCGCGCAAAGAATTTAATCCAGTGAAAAAGCGACTGAGGGAACTGGGGTAGAGTATGCAATGCTCTATCCGGCTCGGCTTAAGGTGACGCAGGATGGTAAGTCGACGATCCTCCACTCTCCAAAGGCTGCACATGACTTCATCAAGAGGCTGGCTGGTTGGCGCGGGGAGCGCGGGCATGCTGAGCGGTCCCGTGATTCCAAATGAAACTCGTTGGGTTGGTCCTCTAGCATGAGCGGGGTGATCCGGTCTGGCGGGGCCACTGATATCAGATCGACTTGGATATGTAACTCAGAATGAGCTTGTTGCGGCCTGCGAACTCTGTCTGTAAGGTTGGTATGCATCCAATACTTTTCAGAGGTCCCTTCGGAACCTATCAGACAGTTAGCACCTAGGAAAAGATACTCTGTAACTAGACACTGACTATCCGTCTGCGGCATTACCACACTGAACGACATGAGTAATAGTATGCATATTGTACATATTGGATGCTGTTGACGAGGGTGATCTTGGTTTGGACAAGGAACTGGCAAAGTGCTATGTTGGGATGCAGTTGGACCACGCTGCACCTGTTTAACTATCACTGAAATACATACACTGTCCGCAATAAACTGTTACAGACCGCACTACGCGCCCTGCTCAAAGTACGTTACAGCATATTCCAGACAGTGTTATATAGCTCTATGGTAGCATTAAGATACTTGCCAATTTATGAGCGCTATATGATCTGCACATATAACGTATACCTGACCACATCCATGTTGGTGGATGGAGATGTGTGCCCTCAGTGGTACCCTTATGCGGGTGCTCCCCACAAAATGTTTCTGAGATGTTGTTACTTTTGTTGGGGACTTGGCTTTGGCAAAGTTGGGGTGCTAAAGTGGGTGGCGGGAGGAGAGGAGGCGGATTGTTACACAGACTATAGTGCGCAAGATGCAATGTAGCTGTACAGCAGAACACCTGTATGAATGTATCTACCAGCATGTTATGAAGTCACAGTTGATGCACCTGCGGGTTGCAGAATATTTGCTTTTGGACCGTACTGCAATAGGAGTCTATGTCTGCAGATAGATTGCGTCCAACCACGCTAAATCTACTGACGTGGAATGTTAGGGGACTCAACAACCCGAAAAAAATACAGCAGGTATTTGCTTACTTGGATAGGCTGCATA
Organism: Triturus cristatus; assembly: GCF_964204655.1. NCBI lineage: Eukaryota > Metazoa > Chordata > Amphibia > Caudata > Salamandridae > Triturus > Triturus cristatus. The sequence goes on from NC_140585.1 coordinate 1,147,647,412, forward strand.
TCGACATAGCGTTACTACAAGAAACTCACATTGCCCCTGATGCTAATAACACTATTGGACGAAAATGGGCAGAGGCGCTCTATAAGTCATCATACTCATCCTACTCCAGGGGAGTCCTTATATTGGTGAAAAAGGGGACACAATTTCAAATAGATAGTACAATGCGAGAGGATGTAGGACGCTATGTTATCATAACAGGAATACTTCGTGGCCAGCGTATAGCCCTTGTTAACACTTATGGCCCAAATGTAGATGACCCCGATTTCTATAGAGAAATATGGCGTAAAATACATGAGTTAAAGGGGATAACTATATTCTGGGGCGGGGATCTTAACGCTGCTTTGTGTGACAACCTAGATAGATCTGGCGCCTCTAGAGAACCACACCTGAGAACTGTGGAAGTATTGCACAACATTATGAGAGAGGAGGGGCTATATGACATTTGGCGCACTCATTACCCAGATAGGAGGGAGTCCACGCACGTTACAGCAGCTCACAATAGCTGGTCCCGTATAGACTATTGGTTGGGGACCAGTGACGTATTGCTATGGACCCGAAGTGTGAGTCATGTTCCTAGAACACTATCGGATCACAATCCTGTGCTGTTGTCTATAAACATACCATATTACATACCTCCACCATACACCTGGCGTTTTAACTCTAAAGCACTGTTAGACACCGTGTTTGCAGATACACTGGGTAAAGCCATAACTGAATATTTTGATTTGAATACGCCCAGTACAGATGACCCGGGTCTCCTGTGGGAGGCTTTCAAAGTGACGATCCGGGGAGTGTGCATCAGTACCTGTGCTGGCATATTAAAAGATATACGTGAGCAGAAACGCAAGCGGGAGAATACGCTGCAAGCATTAGAGCGGGAATATGAACGTACACAAGAGGTCAAGGTATTGGGGGATATTAGGACTGTACTCTCTGAATACCAAAAATATGCTGACGATGAACTGAAGTACATCACGAAACGTGGGATAGCACGTTCCTATGGACAGGGGGGCAGGCCATGTAAGGTATTGGCGGACAGAATACGCACGAGTAGACCACAACAGTCCATACTAGCAATCAGGGATGAACAAGGGGTGTTGAAGCAAGAAGCGCAGGAAATATTGGGTGAATTTAAGAGAACCTATGGGGAACTATACGCTGCGCGCAACACTGCTGGGGTGACTGAAGTAAAGGAATACCTAGATGACATTGCTATAGCATGGTTATCCGATGCACATAGGGAGTATTTATCCTTGCCTGTCACTGTGGAGGAAGTCACGGCGGTTATTAACTCCCTCCCTAACGGTAAAGCCCCTGGGCCCGATGGGTTCACATGCGAATTTTATAAGGCTTTTGCAAGTCAGCTAGCTCCTCATCTAGTCGAAATATATGGAGATGCACACGACAAACAGTTGCTCCCACCAACGTTCAGGGAAGCGGTACTCATTGCACTCTTAAAGCACAACAAAGACCCAGAGAGTAGCGACTCTTATAGACCGCTGTCTCTTATAAACGTGGACACTAAAATATTGGCCAAACTTCTTGCCACCAGACTACAGCCCCTAATGACAAGACTAGTACTACCAGATCAGTCCGGATTTATCCCGACTAGATCGACCAGCCATAACACCAGGACACTGTTTGCGCTATCTCATTACTTAATCCCCAGTACTAAGGCTGTTGCGGTTCTCCTGGACGCGGCGAAGGCATTCGATTCTCTTGAGTGGCCGTACCTATACACCGTTTTGCATCACATGGGATTTCCACCTATCTTCTTGCGCTGGGTGCAGACTTTATATGCAGACCCTACAGTACGGATCAGAGTGAATGGATGTATATCGGGTGCGTTCCCCATAGCAAGGGGGATGAGGCAGGGATGCCCGCTTTCCCCGTTGATATTCGCACTAGCCCTGGAGCCCCTTGCCTGTAAGATACGGCAGGGTCATCATTATTCGGCTCTCCAATTCCCGCAACGACTGCTGCACATATCTCTGAACGGAGATGATATGATGTTATATGTACGCGATCCGGAGACAAATCTGGCCCCATTGCTGAGGGAATATATCTGTTTTGGGTTACATTCAGGTCTGCAAATTAATTGGCCCAAATCTCTAATAATACCATTAACGGACTCCGTGGTTCCGCACCCAACTGAATTTCCCTTGGAATGGCAATTAGAACCGGTAAAATATCTGGGAGTTTGGTTCCACCGGGATCCAGAGGTGGTGCTTCGCTATAACTATGGCAGGGCAATTGATACAATGGAAGACAACATCGGGCGATGGATTCAATTGCCATTGACGTTGGCTGATCATTTAGCTATTGTCAAAATGGTTATATTGCCGAAATTTCTTTATCTGTTCAATAACATACCAATTACACCCCCAGCACAGGTTTTCAAGCGAATCTCCACCATGGTGACAAAGCTGATCTGGGCTGGCAAACAACCCCACATTAAATTGCACACCCTCACACTACCCTACGCACGTGGTGGGCTCACTGTTCCAGACTTTCTGCTGTATTTCCTGTGTGCGCAAGCGCAATTTGCGCATTACTGGTATCACAGTGTCCCGTATCTCCCTCATGTTGCCATAGAAGAAGGGGATGCACTTCCAATTCCATTGAATGCCATCATCACGCATCATAGATCTCCGCTCCACGGTCGAGATATTAACTCTATAGACGCAACTGTTGCTGCATGGCATAGAATGGGGAAATTAGCGGGTAAATAACCATTATACGCACAAGCACTACCACTGCTACACCATCCTGAATTATCTGTTACACAAGAAAAAGTGGGTCAGAAACAGCTGCAACAGGCCGATATAGATAAGATGGGGGATCTTTATTGCAATGGAGTTTTTAAAACACTCACAGAACTCACATATATTAGTAATCAAACGACTCTATTTAGATTCACATATTACAGGCTACAAAATGCGATCAAGTCACTGTACCCTTCTTACCCTGAGGAGCCATCACAGATGTCTACGCTGCAGTGGTTGCTCACTACACCCAACAATAAACACATGGTATCCAAGCTGTACACTAAACTGCAGGACGATATAGATGGCAAGACACCCCAGGCGATGGGGAAATGGAATGCAGTTCTTGATATCCCACTCACAGAGGAAGAATGGTCCACGGCATGCGCACTGACTAGCTTACTTGCTCCTAACGGCAATTTGAAAATGGTGCACTCTAAATATATCCACCAAACATACTACACTCCAGCCAGGCTGTATGCCTATGGCCTACGCTCAGAGGCAACCTGTAAGCGCTGTAAGGCAGATGGTGCTGATTTTCTGCACCTGGCATGGAACGCCAACACAACCTCAACATCATCTCCTATGCCGACGACACCCAGCTGATCCTCTCCCTCACCAACGACCCCGCCACCGCCAGAACCAGCCTCCAGGAAGGGATGAAAGACGTCGCCGAATGGATGAAGTACAGTCGCCTGAAACTGAACTCAGACAAGACGGAAGTCCTCATCCTGGGATCATCGCCCTCCGCCTGGGACGACTCCTGGTGGCCCCCTGCCCTGGGCACCACTCCCAAGCCAACGGACCACGCACGCAACCTGGGCTTCATCCTGGACTCCTCCCTCTCGATGACCAGACAAGTCAACGCCGTCTCATCATCATGCTTCAACACCCTGCGCATGCTCCGTAAGATCTTCCGATGGATCCCCACCGAAACCAGGAGGACGGTCACCCAGGCACTCGTCACCAGCCGACTGGACTACGGGAACACCCTCTACGCCGGAACCACATCCAAACTTCAGAAAAGACTCCCAACGCATCCAGAACGCCTCCGCACGACTCGTCCTGGGCATCCCCCGACACAGCCACATCTCCGGCCACCTGAGAGACCTGCACTGGCTCCCCGTCAGCAAGAGGATCATGTTCAGACTCCTCATCCATGCACACAAGGCTCTCCACGACCTGGGCCCCATGTACCTCAACAACCGCCTGACCTTCTACACACCCACCCGCCAGCTACGATCGACCAGCCTCGCCCTCGCCGCCGTACCACGCATCCGCAGAGCCACCGCCGGAGGAAGATCCTTCTCCTACCTGGCAGCCAAGACTTGGAACTCCCTCCCCATCCACCTTCGGCTGACCCAGGGCCATCTCTCCTTCAGGAAGCAACTCAAGACCTGGCTCTTCGAGCAGTAACGGACCCCTCTCCCCCAGTGCCTTGAGACCCTTCCGGGTGAGTAGCGCGCTATACAAATGCTATGATTGATTGATTGTGCTGAGGTGCATGAGTACTGGCATCATGTTACTACGACACTGGGGAAAATGGTGGGTGGAGATGTTGATTGTACTTTTCGCACATGTCTGTTGGGTCTTGTTCAAAACATGCGGGCTCGTAAACGTAAATTTTGTGTTGTGGCTTTGTTGATGGCAAAACGTAGAATCTCCTTGTGCTGGGATGGTAGGACGTCTCCTACGTTGCGACAATGGCTTCGTGACCTGACATACTGTAAGGACATGCTCCACACCTATATGGAGGAACTACCCACTGGAACTAAATCCATGAACTATTGGACATACCTAACTGACTATCTACAAATCTGTACAATGGATTAATCAGATTGTGTGCGACATCTGAGGTACATGTGACGTGCTGTTCGTCGGCAGGAACGGTCTACACTGTAAGACAAATGTGGTTATGCTACAGTCTGTGAGTTTATGTTTAGTTGGTTTGTATATTGTATAAATTTGAAATGCCAATAAAAAAAACAAAAAAACAAAGGGACTCATTACTATTTGTTTTTAGTCTGAAGCAAATTTTGGTTGAGCACGTACCTGTTTTAATTTCTGAGCGGAAGAGCACCGCTGTCTACGTGCCACGTTTAATTCTACATAAAAAAAGTAAGGAAAAGAGAGGAGTTTTTTTTAGTCCTTGCGTTCTTTTGTCCGAAAAACCCTGCTCTACAATCTTCACTTTTGACCTCTACTATTGGTGCGGTTAGAACTTTGAACCGCGCGCTGCTTATACGAATTTGCTTGTGAACGCAGTTTTTTTTAAATCGTGAAGATTCCTACCAGACTATCAGGGAAGGTCAAGAAACAAATTAATTTGTCCCTGCAGAGAGACTTACTATGGGCTGGTAGACCTCTAATAGCACTAGGCAAGCTCACGTTGGGGTGGTACGACGGGGGTATAGCCCTCCCAGACATTCGTAAGTACTATTGGGCAGCGCAACTGGCTGCGATTAATCAATGCCAGTACGGAAGTGGCGATGACCCTGCTTACGGAATGGACAGGTGGTTGCTGCTGGGTGGTGACTTCACAAGAGCACTTTATTCCAGACATACTAGATACAAGCTCACGGGCCCCATTAAGCACTCAGTCCAGATTTGGCACGCGGCCAACAAAGCTCTGGGGTAGGCCAATAAACTCACATTGGCCACCCCCCTTTGGGACACGGAACAGTTGGGGACTATGGGGCGAACCAAAGGGTTTGACAAATGGGACCTCATCGGCATTTCACACATTAGGGACCTGTGGGGGCGGGATGGAGTGGTGACGTTCACTGCTCTGCAACTGACATACGAACTGGCCACATCAGAACACTTCCGTTATAGACAGATTCGCCATGCTCTACAGGCCAACATCCAACCAGACACAAAGCTACCTGAGGCATCCCCGCTTGAGGACAGACTACTTGATGGACATCTCCCAGATAAATGTATCTCCCTCACGTACAAAAAACTCATCCACCACACCCCTGATCCCCTCACGACACTTGGGGAGAAATGGGTACGGGATGGTCTTGAAATAGACGATGAGGAATGGCAGGAGGCACTTTCCTCACCCAAAGAAGTGGCTATATCGGCGAAATTAAAACTAATACAGCTGAAAATTTTGCATAGAGTCTACCTCTCAGGGACCCAACTGATTCACATGGGGAGCAGTGTGGACGGGCTATGTAGGAGAGGATGTGGAATGCAGGGCGAATTCATACACGTACTATGGGAGTGCCCATTGGTTCAAGTCTTTTGGCGAAAAATCCTGAAAATTATGAGTACGGTGTGGGGAGTGCCTTTGCTGCCGGAGGCCAAGAGATGCCTTCTGAACATTTGGGAGCCCACAGATTTAAACGTGAAAGGGAGGTTATGGGTCACACTTGGGCAGACGGTTGCCAAGCGCAACATAGCACAGCTCTGGGGGGCCGCTGCTTCACCTACGCTAAAGAAATGGAAGGAAGATATGGACTGGTGTATGAGTCGCAAGAAAACTGTTTATGTTGCACGGGGATGTCCCAAAAAATGGTTGGCTATTTGGTCTGAATGGAATGTGTACCGGGGGGGATTGTGTGAACCACCGATTGTCTCATCCCCAGAAGACCACTGTATGTTTTAAAATGGCAATGCATGTATTGTAACTTTACCTGCTAAGACTACACTATGTACGGATACGTGTAAAAATGGATGCAATTGGAATATGTGCGGTGCAGAGCTGTATACCATGACCACTGTTTCTTTAAGTTAAATAAACAGAGTTTAAAAAAAAAAAAAAGAAACAAATTAATTTAATTCTCAGCCACTTCCTCATCCTCAGAGGGTGGAAATGATAATAATGAAGGATGTTTTAATAGTAACCGCCGTGGAAATAATCAACAACAACAAAGTGGGTCTTTTTTAGGCAGAGGTCAGCAGAAGCCACGCGGAAGGAACAGATACGTCAATCAACCTTGGGAAATGACAATCAGGCAGAGGTACTACAAAACCTAGCACCATCACCCATTTACAATTTGTCCAATCGCGTTCTTACTGAAGCAGAAGAAAGTATTTTAAGGAAAGGTTTATCCTTTGTTCCAACTAAAAATACAAACTTTGTTAAAATGAAATCAGAAGTCATCGAATTCTGTAGAAAGATTTGGTTGATAACTTATTTTTCTGAAAATCCTACTCCTATGAACACAGAAGTTACTGGAATGAGAAATAGATCGACATTTTGTCCTCCTTCTATGAAAATACCTAAAGAAGTGTTAACCTTTGAAAGGACGGTCGTTTCAGCCATTACTAATAGGGAAAAGAAAAAAAAGTATGTCAAACATAATACATCAAAGGCACAAAAAGAGGCAATTACCAATTTGAAAAATGACCCTTCAATAATAATTAAACAAGCAGATAAAGGGGGTTCTATTGTGGTATGGAGCACCTTGGATTATATTGCATAGGTCAAAAGACAATTGAGTACGGAGGATTGTTACCGCAAAATCAATAATGATCCAACAGTGGAAATTCAAAATGATCTTCTTGCAATCTTAAAAGATGTCTCGATCAAGGGATTGTAGGCCAAAAAGAAATTGACTTTTTAAATAAAAAACATCAAAGAAACCCTTTATTGTACATTCTGCCAAAAGTGCATAAAGATGAAACTCATCCACCAGGAAGACCGATAGTGTCTGGGTACGAGTCTGTACTCGAGCCTATATCAAAATACGGTGATTTCTTTTTTAAACCATTCATGCAAGAGGTACCATCTTACCTCCGCTATACAACCAACTTTTTAAACAAAGTTCAAATCATGAATTTTGAAATAGGACAACACTCTTGACGTAGTGTCGTTGTACACTCAGATACCACAGGAAGACGTACTATCTGCAATAGAATCCTTTTTAGAAAAAAGATCAAAACCAACAAGGTTTCCAACAGAATTTATCATGAGACTGGCCAGTTTCACGCTTCAAAAAAATAATTTTAAATTTGGAAATGATTTTTACTTCCAGACCAAAGGAACAGCGATGGGCTGTCCCTTTGCTCCAGAGCTGGCGGTGTTGTACATGGCCAAATTTGAAGAAAGATTTGTTTACAATAACAACCTGTATGTCCAATGGATTTCAAATTGGGTCCGCTATATTGATGACATTTTTATGGCATGGGCTGGAAATACAGAGCATTTGTTCCAATTTCATGGATGGCTAAACACAAGGACAGCAGACATCAAATTTAGTTTGAACCATGCCACACAAAGAATGACATTTTTAGACATAGAGGTTTATGCCTCTAATGGGAAGTTAGTCATCACTATCCATCAAAAACCGACGGATAAAAACAAGGCACTTCATTATTCAAGTCACCATCCAAGAAATTTACGTGACAATCTACCCTACAGTCAGTTTTTAAGGATTAAATAAAACTGTTACTTTAAAGATGAATACGCTACTCAAGCAAACAACCTGGAAGAAAGATTGAAAGACCGAGGGTACCCAAAACAAAATGCTAAAAAATGCTGCAAAAAGAGCGTGGTGGACACCACGAGAGGCTCTTTTAGGAAAGAAGGAAAACCCAGTTCTTAATCGTGCAGTCTGTGTGACCACATTCTGCCCTGATACCAATCATTTGAAAAGAATAATTCATCAAAATTGGCATTTGATCCAAAATTTGGACTCATCACTTGAAAATCCTCCCTTGTTCGCATTGAAAAAGGAAAGCAGTTTAGCAAACCAAGTGGTTAAAGCTTCATTACCGAAGACATCAATAAAAAATACTTTGCGTGAACAATTATGTTTACCGCCTGTGACAGGACATCATAAATGTGGAACGTGTGCTTGCTGCAATCAAACCATAGAAGGCTCACTTTTTTCCCCACAAAAACGTACATTGGAAACATGACACATTCAGCAATTGTAAATCAAAATATTTTGTGTGTGGCATTTTATGCCCGTGCCCCAAATTGTATTTTGGTAAAACCAATCAAGAGGCACGCCAAAGGATTACTCAACACAAATCAAGGATTCATAAAAATGTGCAGTCTGCACCGTTAGTAAATCATTGGATCAATCACAACCACGTTGAGAAAGACCTTACATGGACTTTAATAACAAAGATGACCAAGATCCTCCTGGAGGAGACCTTGACTGTAAACTAGTACAAAGAGAAGCAATGTTAATAGTCAAATTCAATACTGCAGTTGACGGACTCAATGAGTTGTCAGAAATTTACAATCTATGAAAGACAGCCATTGAGCCAAAGCACATTTCACTCTTGTCCAGTTACCATACATAAATTGGTTCTACTTCCTCTACAGCGTTTTTAAAAATGTCGATCCGGCACTTAAAATGCAAAAAGCTTTCATTTGCTCTCCTTTTTCTAATATGATTTACCACAACACCGTGGGATTGTTCCTCGGTTTATTAAAATGTGTCTGATAAAAAAATTCACAGATCACATTAGATTACACATTCTATGAGTAATATTGCATAAGCTATTCGTACACTCAAATATAGGAGTAGATGCCGATTCAACACCAACAATTAAATCCTCAAATTGGCGACCTGTCTCATCGGAGATTGAGTATTCGCGATCAAGCAACAAAATCTCATTAAACTACATATCCCAAGTTTCCTAGAGTGACGCTGTCAAGCGTGACGGTCACATGATTAGCTCAGGAACTAAATGCTCCCGTACAGCCGAGAACAAGCAAAGATTGAGGAGGATGCCGCCAACACGAGAAACGCGCTTGCCCAGGTATGATAAAACGACGTTTTCGTCCACCTAGTAATCGGAACAAGCAGCTTTTTATTGGAATCACTTTTAAACACACATCATGATGGGTGCCACAACGGGTTTTAGAAAACCTGAAATTGCTGGTCACATGGCATTTTTTTTTTTTTAAACTGCGTTCACAAGCAAAATCATATAAGCAGCACGCGGTTCAAAGTTCTAACCGCACCAATAGTAGAGGTCTAAAGTGAAGATTGTAGAGCAGAGTTTTTCAGACAAAAGCCCGCCAGGACAAAAAAAAACTCCTCCTCTTTTTCATGTAGAATTAAACGTGGCACGTAGACAGCGGTGCTCTTCCGCCCAGAAATTAAAACATGCTCAACCAAAATTTGCTTCAGACTAAAAACAAATAGTAATGAAAGTCCCTTTGTTACAGTGGTCCCTCCTTTCATATTGTTCTCTTTACAATTCACAGACCTGGAATAAAAGAATAGCTTCCATCAAAGATTTAAAATGATTTGACCAAGTAAGTTCGGCAGTAAAACATACACAGGAATCCTCCCACCCCCCTTTTTTAAATATGACTAGAGGACTGACCGACTCTTCTTTTCTTTTCTCTCTTTTTTAAAATTTGCGTTGTAGAAAAAGTTCCCGTACGCTGTGGCACATTTGAGATCGGCTGAAACGGACATTTATATAGGGTTTGAGTATAGATAGTTTAAATCATACAGAGAGAACAAGAGCTGAACTCTCCCTCCCCCCCTTTTTCTTTTACAGTTTGTATGGTCCTGAGGAGAACCCCAAGATTAAAAGAGGGGTTCGAAACGCGTCGACCATTGTTTCTTTCAAAAAGTGTCAAAAAATTGCAATTACCCGTAACTGTTTCTTACAATAATCACATTGTTTGCAAATTGAAAATTGAATATAATATGAAACAGTTTGGAGTTTAGTTTATATACAACGCACTGTTTGTATCTTGCTCTAAATAGAAGGTTTAAAAGTTGTAAATAGAAACTCACCTGTCTCGGCTTGTGTTTGGTGTCATGTCTTAAATGTTTTGTGGTTTTTGATACGTTGTTTGTCATTTAATGTCTTTTCATCTTATGGTATTTGTTTGTAAAATAATGTAATGATTTTTTTCTTGTTAGGCTGTGATGGTTGTAATATTTGAAAACTTTACAACTTGAGGATAAAAAACTAAAAATATAAAGAAAAAACTTTTCTATTATAAATAAAGAAATATGGAAGATTGACCTTGGGTTACATTGAATGTATTTTTTATACCCACGTAGAAATAATTTAGTAAATAAATATCAGCATTGACATATTACATGTTGTTTTTTGATGATCAGGATCAGCCTTGCTGATAGGAGCTGGAACCCGTACTTGTTAGTCATCATAATCCTGAAGTCAGAAACGCCTCCCTAAAGGGATTATGTGGCCTTTCCAACTGGCCGATGGGCTCCTTGAGCCCATCAAAACCCAGTCCGTTTCCCTGGCCGGTTTACACTCCGACCGCCAACATTATAATCCGGCGGTCGGAATGTAAACCAACCATGTAGGTCGGAAAGCCTCCGACGAGCGGTCGGAGGCTTTCCAATCTACATCGTAATCAGGCCCTATATGTCTTAAAATAGAAACCAAGTACATACAGATATGAGGGTAATTAGTACCCAAAAATGTTCTGGATCCAAATATTTTTTCTGAATGTTGATAATGATTTCAGATTTATGTTGGCCTTGTAAATATTTTGCAAATCAAAATAATATAATTGGTGCTAGGGATGTTGGTCAATTTTCACTCTCAACAGTGCCAATTTATGAACATGATAATGCTCTTGATGTGTCTATCTGTCTAACGAATGCACAATTTGTGCACATATAAATGGACAATAGGTGGCAGAAATAAAGGTCATTTGTACTCACAATGGAGTGCAGATGGTGCCCCAAATATTAGTCAGTAAGTGCTCAAAATATAGGCTCATTGACACCTAAAATGATGTTCAGCATGCGGCTAAAGGAATAGTGGATTAGTGCCCAAAGTGGTCAAGTACCCAAATATGAGGGTGAATAATTATTCAAAATGGGGGAGGGGGGGCGCATGGGCACTTTACTGCTGGATAGCATGTTTAAAGGGCACAGACTTCTAAAGCTAGCAAAAATATAGGATCCAGCAAGATCTTAAAAATCGAGGATGGAAAAGGCGATTGTCCTACACATGTAATGCTATCAAATTTGTATGTGAAATTGGAATGAATTTGAGCTGGGTTTAGTGGCCTTTTTATGCACAGATTACTCGTTTATTTTGTCAAGAATAGGTATTATTAATTGCACAGAATGAGTGCCACCAAGTGCCCAAAATAGTGCTCAATGTGTGAAAAGATTAATCTGTCCCCAAATTAATAGTCAGTATGTGCCCAGATTGAGAGTCAGCTAAATCCTAATACAGCTGTAAATGTATTCACCCCGCAATGATGGACAAATATCAAGTTTGTCTACATAGGTCATTTAGAGCCAGAATTGTGGTCTGAATTTAGAAAAGAATATTTGCAATAAAGATCCTAATTAATTGTTCAAATTGTGCTAAAATTGCGAACTGTTATTGCCCAAATATGGCAGTGAACATGTGTCCAAAATAAGAGACACATACAAAAATAAGGGTCACGTCAAAGTAAGGCGCCAAAATAAGGTAACTGGCTGGTGTGTGCCCAAATTGAGCACATCTTCGCCAATAAAATGGAGGTCTGTGTAGGATTACTCTAATTGATCCATTTGACACTTACAATTGCTGCTATATCTGTGATATGACAAATATCATTACTGAGCTAAGTACAACAGTCGATGTATTCAACGGTTTCTGGTTCATTTGGGCATAAACGAGGCTATATCCAAATACTAAAAACATACATTTGTATTCAACATAAAGTTCAAAAGGTGTCTGGAAATGATTGCTAATGTAGTGCCCAAAATGTGGATGAATTTGTGTAGTAAATAAAAGTCAATTGGAGCCCAAATCTAGAATACATTAGTGACAATAACATTATTGAACATATTCCCACAGAATAGTAACATTTTACTTCGATTTCTGTAAATGTCTGCCCAGAATTAGCGAGTGTACCACTCCAGCACAGGTACCAGAAAGACACAAGCATAACACTGGAAGGTATATCAGGGTAAAAGACGATATCAAAGGCATTCATACCATGAACACACATGCATTTATACCAGGATATCAGAGGTGTTAAACACAGGTACGTGGGCTTTAGTGGTAGAATAGGATGCATTATGCAGGGATAATAAAGGTTAATGAAGTCCACAGGATAAAACGTCCATGACATATTTATTTAATTTGGAATAACATGGGAATTTTTAACGTATGAAACAAAGGTAGGTATATTAGGTCTGTAAAGACATTATATCAGGGTAACAAATGCATTTATACCATGATAATAATAATACAATATTTTGCACCTGGCCAGTAAGGGAATTCATACAACAAAGGTATCCATCACAGAATAGCAGAATTGTGTGTACAAGGATAACAGAAGCGTTTTTTACAAGGAGTGCAACAGGATAACTGCAATCTATACAACAAAACACAGATATTTATACCATAATAAGACAGAGCAATTCCAGGGTAACAAAGGCATTCTTAACAAAAAAGCAAACAGATGTTAATGTAGCATACACATCTCTATCAGGATAGCAAAGGAATTTATACCAAGATAATGTAGGCAATAACACTAGGATACAAGGCAATTCCACAAGGAGAACAAACGTATTTACAACGAGATAACACAGTTATATATGCCTGGATAACAAAGGCATGTTTACCAGAATGAAAACAACATTTATACCAAGGTTACAAATACCTTAATGCAAGGGTAACAACTGTATTCATACCAGGAGAACACACACACAGGGTTTCATACCAGGATAACAGGAATTAATACCAGGACAACGAAAATGCTGATACTAGCATAACATAGGTATTTACACTAGGAGGGCAAAGGCATTTGTAACTTTATTACCGAATAAAAACCAAAGCTCCGACTGGGTCTTTTTAGTATGCCATTTCAAATAATCCACATATTTGGACTCCTTCCTCCATATCTTATTGGTCTGCGTGGATTGTCACTGGTAAATGCATGTTCCCTGCATTTTTGTTTTATGAAGTTCTTTAGTTCTTAATTGTATTTATGTGTACGTTAGTGATGCCAGTTTCTTTTTAACATACAAAAACAGAATAAACCTATGAAGTAATAAATGCAGCCGATAAACGCATTCTGTTTTTGTATGAAAAATATAAAATTGTTTGACAACATATATAACTATCAAATTAAAAATAAAAACATTTCTGAGACAAAAAAGTTCAGATAGCATACTGTTGATAATGCCATCTAGACAGGGATAACATAGATAAGAAGCTACGAGAATAGAGCTATTAATACCAGGATAACATAAGGACTAGTATCAGGATAAGAAATACATTTTTACTAGAATAACACATTAATTTTACCAGGATTACAGCTGCACTTATCCCAGATTAGCACAGGCATTCATTACATAAATGAAAATATACCAAGAAAACAGATATTTCCTCCTGGATATGTCAAAAATACATACCAGGAAAACAAATACATTCAAATGTGTATAAAAAAATGCATAAACACAAGGGCACCAATTGCATTCAGACAAGGAAATCAATGGCATTTATACCAGGTTAACTAAGAAATTCATACCGTGATATCATAGCTGTTCATAGGATAACAACATCACTTTTGCTAGGATAAAAATATGTTTATATCAGGATTAGACAGGTTTTCCTATATGGATGATGTGTGTATTTGTAGTAGTGTTATATAAACAGTTATACAATATTAATTCCCACCTGCAGAATAAGTCAATTACTCTGGGAGAACAAATACATTTATGAAAAAAACACAGAGCATGCAAACAGGACATAAAAGGCACATATGAGAAGATAAGCCACTTATAGATGAACAATATACATTAATATTAATGCGAGGATAACTTAGGTATTCATACTTGGATATCAAACTCCTGTATAGCAGGACTGAAAATGCATTTATATCAAGGCAGCAAACTTATTTACACCAGGACAGTCAAGGAAACTTATAACAAGATGAAAAAGACATCCACATGGGGATAACTAAGGAATGTATACCAGCATAACAGGCCTTTAAATGAGAGTAGCAAAAGCTAATTTATAACAATGTGGCCACCATCCATACCAGAGTAAGAGAGCCAATGGTTACAGAATAGCACAGTTATTCACAACAAGATAACATTGGCTAGTATAGCAAGAAAACCAACATTATACAAGAATAACACTGGATAATAAAGTACACCAAGATAACAGAGGAATAGCATAGGCATTTAAATTAGACTAACAAAAGAAAATGTAGCCAGATATCAAAGACCTTCATGATAGGATAACAAATCATTTTCGGCATCAACAAAGGTAGTCGTACCAAAATAACAAAGGTTTTTCTACCCAAAAATGTACTCAAGAATAGCACAAGTAATTATACCTGGAGAACTAAACATTTATAAGAAGACAATAACTGGATTTATACCCAGATAACAAAAGTATGTGTATCGTGATAAAGCATAGGCTGATACCAGCACAATATGGGCATTTATACCAGAGAAACAAAGAATATAAGCCACAATAGCATTTATACTTGGATGCCGTATGCATTTGTAGCATGATAAAAAAAAAAGACATAACATGAAAATGCCGGAATTCATACCAGGGCTTAGGAAACCCGATAGATCTTACCTATAAGACCTATTGTTTTTTCCAGTTTTTTTTAACCATGCTCTACAGCATTGCAACTGCTGTGCAGAATGGCTAAAAAAAATAATAAGAAGTGATGATTGGCGTGTCCTTTTGCAGGCACATGCATGTGTTTTACGGCTGAGTGGTTTGCAGGTTGAGGAGGGAGGTCTGAAGTAACACAGGAGTGGGAGGGTGAAGCAACATGGTGAGCATGGGGAATAGAACCAGCGGTTGGTGGCGAAGCAACACAAGGGAGAGAACACAGGCAGAAGAGAGCAACATGGATTTTGCGGGTGGGGGGAGAAACACACAGGCCAGAGAGAGCAACATTAGCAAGTATGGAGGGAGAGAAGCAAATGGGCGAGAGAGAGGGAGACACCTGGAAAACACATGCACTTTCATGGAGTACTTAAACAGAAAGAAAAAAGGAAGCAGAGGAAGCATAGAAGCCAGCCAATCAAAGAGATGTAAAGTGGCTATTGTCCAGGGGAGGGAGATACATAAGACACACAGGCTGAAACAAGAAAAACCATCCAATAAAAAGAAAGCAAATAGGAGTGCTAGTAAAACCAACCAATGGTAAGCAATTGGCAGGCTGCAATGTCTTGTATGTTCTTGGAAATTCCACAACATTTGTCTTGCAACCAGACAGCTCATTCTGTCTAGTAGGCTTGACATAAAAAGGCCAATTTAATGAAATAGCACAGGATTTATGCCTGGATAATACAGCTATTTTGAGAAGGTAAGCACATCTTTAAATAAAGATAACATAGTATTAATTAAAGGTATCTGTACAAGAATAACAAAGGCATCTTCGCCACATTCTTACAGGGCTGAGAAATTTCTGTATATCAAGATAACAAAGACCTGTATACCTGCTTTAGACAGGCACTCATATTGCGGTAAGAATATACCTAGACAGCATAGGCATTTACATCATCAAAATAAAGGTGTTTACGTAAGGATGAGAAAGCCATTTACAGTAGAGAACAAAGGCATTTTTATCTGGCTAACAAATATATTTGAGAAGAACAAAGGCAATGTCTGGTTAACAAATATGCTTGCACTAGGATAACTAAAAGGGATTTTCGTATTTGTGTATTAAGTTTTATGGATTAATTGCAGAATCAAAGTATTTTCCCCTTGTAAGTCAGTTGTAGATAATTTGAGTTTTTGTAGCATGCAGATTTAGTTAGGTCCAAGGTAAACTGAGATCTTGATTAAAGGTTTATGTTCAGTCTTGACCATATTTAATAAAATGTTTATTAATGATAGTTTGTACGCATTCAGCGTATGTTATATTTATAAAAAGTTTAAGGTTGCGATGTCTTCATGATTATTAGTTTCTTTTTGAGCCAGTTTTTAATGTATCATAATTTAGTTAAAACAGTCACAAACATAATTAAAGAAGTTAATATTCTTTGCAGCAGTTACCAATAGAAGACCTAGTTCTAACCTAAGGCAGAAATGAGGTGTGGAGGTTCTTAAATTGAATATGCTACAAATAGATTTTATAAACCGTTTTTCTAGTTTTCCATTGTTCTTTTAAGGCTAGGGCTTTGTAAAGGATCAAGGGTTCACTTTGGTTTTAGCAGCAGTATGCATTGGTCCTATCACACTCCTTCCATATTTCCTGGATTAAAGGCACCACATGTTTCTGCACGTTCGATAGAGCAATGGGTAGTGTGCATGTTTCAAGTTAGATTGTTGTCCATCTCTGCCCCAAGATAACAGTATTCTTCGATCTGGTGGAATCTATGGTCTCCTAAGATCCAGTTAAGTTTTGATTTATTAGATTCAAATACCATAATTTTTATGTTCTTATAATTTACATTGTTTGATTTATTGTTTTATTGAACTCGATTTCATTGTCTCAATAAACAAAGCCGTGTGGAGGATAGAATCACTAGCAAGGTGGGTAGCATGCATTCTTACGAGTTTTGGGTAATCTCTGTCACAGTCATTTAAGTATTCTGGCACATCTGCAACTGTAGAGAAGAAAGGGGTGCCAGAGCTCACCATTGCGTGAGTCAGATTGCTATTCTTGTTGTCAAACCGCAATCTTCATATGTTTTACAAAGCCTGCTTCCGTCTTCCTGATCAAAATAGGTTGAATAGTCTATGTAACATATACAAAGTTTTTTTGTTTTTAGTTGGTAGTGCCTTCTTTGCCAGAAGTGATGCTGCCAATATGTCATCCAATGTTGAACACTGGGGTCTGACTGATTCCTGTTTGATGATACTTCATGACCCGAATCTCTGTTACCCAGTCAGTTAAATGAATTAAAAGGTGTTTGTCAAAGACCTTCGCCTCGGCATCTAGTAGTGTTATTCAACATTGCTGCTTGGTTCATTTCTTGATTTGCGTTTATATATACGTTGAAGGATAGATCCTTGCCAGGATGATAGGATTTGCTCCCTGTTGAGCACATTGTTAAATAGAGGAGTCAGTATTGAACTATGTTTAGTGGGGTCCATTTTTATTAATGTTGTAGGTATGCCATTAGGGTCAGGTGCTCAAGATGGTCTGCAGTTATTTATAATTTAAGTATAATTGCCTAGGTAATTATGTAGGAGTCTGAAATCTGACTGTGTTCCATTAAGTGTGCAGAAGTATATCCAGGTACCATATAGGTCAAGGATAAACGTTTTCCATTGACTGAATGTATTGTGATAGTCGCAGACATTTTTGTGAATGTGTTCCTCGACCTACAGGTTGCCAGAATTTACACCCAAGTTTGATTTAATTGCTTCCTGAAGATTGACCTATGCTTCATCTAGTTTTTTTAAGATTAATTAAGAAGATGTTTCTTTTCAGTGTGCTTTGATTTACAGATCTCATGGGCCCTTGACACTGAAGCCAGTGTTTTTAGTATGTGCCTCAGTTTTTTCCTATGCATTCTTTTTTTTCAATTTGGAGAAGTATTTCTGTTTTGTTACCCAAGTCGGTATACATTTGCTTCATGCTAATATATGCAGGTTGGTAATTATATATCTTTTAATGAGGCACTCTCGTTTGTGAGTCCAGCTGTTGTTTTGATTTATCCAGGCTATTGTGTTCTGCAGATGTGCCACAAAGCTGTGTCCCAATAGTTTGATTGCTTATTTGTTTAGAGCAGAATTCCAAATCAATTTACTTTTATTAATCGTTTTGATATTTTCCATGTTAAGTGGGACTGCTGAATAGTGCAATGTATAGTTCTAGTGAATACTTAAATGCTGAGGAGGACGGTCACTTTCAGGTGTTGCGATTAACCTGTGGTCTATAGAGTTGCTGAATTCTGTGGCATGGATAAAAGTGTAATCCGTGATAGTGTAGAATCCATTTGCGTTAAATGTATATTGGGCTGAACTATTGGTTCTAGTCCTCCCATGAGATATCTGTAGCTCAGATTGTACTGAACAATGGTCTTTCCGACAGGCTTTATTCTGGCTTTATTATAAATAGGTTATCGAATTGAGTGCAAATAATCAGGAGAGTTTTCTGTAAGGTCATCTTTCTCATTCTGCAGTAGGCTGATATAAAACTCTCTAGTTATCACTGACATAGCATTGCTTACTGATTTAAGTGGAGCATCTAATTTGTCTAAAAATGTGGAAATAACAGAGGGCGTTGCCTCATTTGCATGGGGCATGACCCCATGCAACAGCTGGAATCTCTTTGCCTCTGTGCCCGCACCCTGTTACAGACGCGGGCACAGAGGCAAAGAAGGTGTCAGGAGATGCACTGACAGTGCACCACCTAGAAGGTGCGCCCCCTGATTACAGCCCTCTGGAGGGAGGAATGGGGGCTCCATGAACACCCGAGACATCCCCTAGCAGGCGTGTGCAGTTACTCACAGTACCCATCTCTAATCCCCCTTCAAAGTGCAGGCGGATTGTCACCTGCACTGTGAAACACAGAGCGGCTTCAAAGCAACCGCTCTATTTTTCACCTGAATGTGCTGCCCCCGGGGCAGCGCGAGTTCGCAGCTGCCCTGGGGCAGTGCATCACCATAGTACAGCACATTTTTCTGGTTAGTGCTAGGTGCACCTTTTGAAAGATGTGCCCAGTGCGAACCAGGAAAATGCGCCCATACCTTAATATGATCCCTGGTGTCCAATCTCCCACAGGTGGACAATCTTTGCTGGGTAGGTCCTTCGGCAACGTACCTGGTCTGTGAACCCCGCTGGAGGCTAAAAAAGGGGTCCACAAATCTGTTTGGGTTTGCAGAACCTGAGCCTTGGTTTGCAAACCTGAGAGAGGTCCAGCTTGTGGTCAGGAGCCCTTGACGGGGTTTGTGGACCTGAGTTTAGGGTTTGCAGAACTTGGAGATACACAGATAGCTGCGATCTGAAAACAGTGAAGAAAATTCATTTTTTTTTTAGTTTTAACCATCTGAAACAGGTTGTCAGGATATGCTTCTCCTGCTACCTTATGGCTCTTTTTTCTGTATCAGACAGTAAAGATTTCTATAGGAGGTAATATGGTAAAGTCACTTTTATGACCCTGTATTGCATAGTATGGATCCTGCTTCCTTAACCCTGTATCATTAACCTTTACCCCTCTTCTCTTAATCCTATAGCATTAACCCTTTACCATACTGTCTTAACCCCCGTACCTTTAACCCTTCAAATATCTTAATTTGCAATGGTGTCGTCCTCCAGTGTTGTGCCTCCAGATGTTATTGTGCACCCAATGCAATCCTTACCATGTAAAAATACTGGGATTTTGTTAGCACCAGGTACTAGGGCTGCACCTTTATTAAGTCCACAAAATTGCCAAATTTCTTTGGACCCAAATTTACCAATTAATTAAAACACAAATTGATCCATTCTGTGGTAAAAGCTGAATCGTTGTTTTGGAAATACATTTTTTTCTGGCCAGCCACGCTCAAAATTGACCACTAGCTTATTTGTAGATTTTCTCAATTTAATGCAAGAAACGATTAGTCATTTTTCTGTGCTAAACCAATTAATATTATAGCCACACATTCACTGTCGCTTTTGGTGCAATTTGACTATTATTGTTGGAGCAATTTGAGCCTTGCTTCGAACTTATATTTATCCTTCAGATGGGCACAATTTGGCCCTGACTTTGGGCACACATTTACGTTTATTTTGTCACCATTTGCAAGGAGACTTGATCATTAGATGTAATGCAGCCATTAGGCGGCGATATTATAGAATCGCTGTCCCTGCTCGCACATACTATTAACCCGCTCGCTGCGTGCGTCGGCCAACGGCCATCGCGAGCACTACCTCCGTAGTGCTGCGCACGTCCGTTGGCCAATGTGGCCCCGCCCGCGCACGCAAACGTCCGCACTGCAGCGGATTTTACGCCGCGGTTAACGAGTTACTGTTAACACGAAAGCCATTAGTGTTGAATGAGTGGTATTATGAAAACAAGCAACACTTTGGGTGCTTTTGGTACCCGCAGTATCTTTATATGAATGTCTTTGGCCCTGGTATAAATGCCATTGTTTTAGTGGTAGATGTTCCCAGGTATTGGTTATCCAAGTGTAATTGTGTGTAGTATCCGTGTATAAATGTGTTTGTTGTGCATTCATACATGTGTGCCTCGTCATGTACAACCGGCTTTCTTATCGTGCTAAGACTGTCATTTGTATTATTCTATAGGTGCCTTTGTTATACCATAAATGCAAACATTTGGAAGCAGGAAAGAGGGAAGTTTGGGAAAAAAATGTAATCGGAGGGATTTATTTTCCCCATTGGGTTGCTTTGAAGTGGGGGGAAATGTATTTTGGAGAAAGCTAAATTAATGTCATTTTTGGCTTTAAATGTATGGGGTCTCATGTCTGAATCGGGTATGCTGGCATATATGTTCTCCTGCTGTGAGTATCCTCATATCCTGGTATCAAAGCATACGTTACCCTGGTACAAGTGCCTTTTTATCTTGATATAAATGCCTATATCATCCTATGGTGAATTCATATGTTACTCTGATCTAAATGTGTTTGCTATTCTGGTGTGATTGCCAGTCTTATCCTGGTATAAAGCCCAAAGTTATATTGGTATAAATACCTTTATTCTTCTAGAGAAATGGCGGGTGTTGCACAGGTATGGAAGGGTGTACTGGCTTTGGCTCGTCTCGTCGTGTGAATGCCTGTGTTTTATATATAAGTGTCTTTGCTATCCAGGAATAAATGCCTCTGTGATTAACTATCCACTTGGGTTTCTTGATATAATCCCTTCTTTACTCTGGTATGAATCTGTTTTTATTGTGGTAAAATACGTGAATTATCCTCCTTTGAATGTTTGTGTTAGCTTTTCATAAATGATTGAGTTATTTTTGGTTTAATTTCTAGGCGATCCTTTTAAAACTGTTTGAATATATTTGCGTATATTACTGATATAATGGCTAATATCCTAGTTCTAATGTCTGTGGAATAGTCATATAAATGGTGTAAGTTCCTTTATTTGCCAGTTTGAAATGGCCTGTGGTATCATATAAAATCGTGTGATTATGGCATAAATGCATTTATTAACCCTTGCACACAGGTGTTTTAACCATTGTTCAAATGCCTTTCTTGTCCTTGTAAATATTCTTGTGTTATTTCATTTAAATCCTTATATTACGCATGTGTATATGGTGTATTGTATTGCATTCCCGGTATAATGCCAGTTAGTTTCTTCGTTAACCTCATATTTATACATGGCTTACTCTTTTTCTCCTAGTATAGTGCCTTGTGCTGCATTGGGAGAATCCCTGTGGTTTTCTGGCATGAATGCCTTTGTAGGCATGGTGTAAATTCCCGCACGATTATAATAAAACTCCATATTGTTAGCATGTTATAAGTGCCTATGTTATCTTAGTATGAATACTAAATGCTTGCCCTTTTGTGCTCCAAAAATAAGCGGGTAAAGAAAAGGCTTTCTTGGTAAAATATGACAGCCATTTTATCATGGAGGAAAGATACAGATGAACTGTGTATCAAGAGAAACACTGTTCTTATCTAACCAATGTATACCTCCCTGGGACCCAGGGTTGAACAATGGCATCTGGTTATTTCTGAAAATTCGCAAAGAAGATCCCAGGTATCATGACAAGAGTTTTAAAATTAAATTGTATGCTGCAAACAGCAATCCTAGCCTTGAGAAGCAACGTAGATGTCGAAAGGTTAGACAAATACACATGTGACTCACATTTGCCTGGGTGAACGGTTGCACGGGTGATTTAAAGGTTATTGTTCAGAGTTTCTATAAAAGGGATTGAGGAGAACAGTTAGGGCCCGATTCACAAAGAGCTCCGCAATTGTGGGGGGGGTTCGGCAATCAAGGTGCGATCTTCGCACTTGTGGTGCGATCTCCGCACTCGTGGTGGGATCCCCGAACTCGTAGCAGGATCTCCGCACTGCAGTTTGTCAATGCGGGGATCCCGCCATGAGTGCGGAGATCTCGCCATGAGTGGTGAGATCTTGCCATGAGTGACGAGATCTCGCCACGACTGCATCTCGCCACGGCTGCAGAGTCTCTGCAATGAGTACGGAGGCTCCTTGTGAATCGAGCCCTTAGATTCTTTTTTTAGGGCATTGACCGGGCGCCTCTCCTACATTCATGAAGCAACTCCGAGCTGTAGTTAGTTAGAGAAGCATGGTGCATGCATGCATGCTGTTGTTCTACTAGCTGGCGGCCATCTGGCAGATGTGCAGTTTACAGGGGTTCAGTCACATGCTTGTTTAAATGAAGGGCATGAGCCAGCTTAAAGCACTGCATTTCAGGATGTACTGGTGGCTCAGCAGGAATGTTAGGAGCTTAAGGTGGACGGCATCAGCTTCGTTCTTCAAAGCAGGTTGATTTTGGGTTCATGTGTTGAACTGATTATGAGGGCAAAATCTTCATGCCCTGTGATACTTAACGCTGTGCAGAGCCCAGACCATACCTGGAAGAAAGAAACCTCTGATATTATACAGTATATGAAAGACTGAGAAACAGTTTGATTGAGTTCATCGCTTCAAATCCAATAATGTCTTGTGTATTAATTTATTTGTGTTCATGAGGGAGAGCCGTAACATTCAGGCAGGACATGCAACTCTCAATATATGAAAACAGAGAAGATTTAGAAACAAAATATTCATTAGATTTCCACTTACGAAGTGCACTGATCCTATTTTAATTTGATTCAATTTTCCTCAGACACCAATTTTTGGTGTGGAAGGAGTACCCCCAGCAAACCTATCCCAAACCCATCCAAAACCCTATCCCACACCTCCTTATTGTGTTTCGGTATAGAACATCCCAATATACAACAAGTGAGGGGGGTTCAAGGGAATGACCCTTTTATGTGTGCTTACAGTAGTAATGGCCATGCTGTAACGAGGGGAACAAATAAAAAGGCCCGGGGCCTGGACCTCGCTGCAGAAAAGAAAGAAATCTGTGGTGTATACTTTCACATTCAGCACTGTGCTTATGTTCCAGGCCATGCTTCCAACCCAACAATTGACAATGCGGGGGAGTTCTGCTCTCCCTCCCGTACCCTCTGCCCTGTTCCGCTGCCCACCTGCTGTCCTGTGGCGTCCTGCTGGTGCCAGCTGTGCCACCTGTGCATGCTCTTCGGGAGCGGTTCCTGTTGCTCGCAGCTACTCTGGCCGCAGTGGTCGAACAGCTATACATGCTGATGAGGAGGGCTGCTTGACCGTGGACACTGCCGATACGGGAGGTGTGCCGGAGTGGTACTGCCTTTCCTGTTCCTTGTGCTGCTGGGCGTGCTGTCGCGGCCTTTCCCTGCCTACAGTCGTCGTGTGTGGTGCAAAGGTGCTCATCCGCCTGCCTGACTCTGCCGTATGCGTGGTCACGCACTGGGAATTACCTCGCCAGCACAAGTGAACGGCTTCTCAGTGACATTGCCTGGACTGGGGGCTCATGGCTTTCTAGTTGTTACGTTTGGGACATACTGTGTTGCCCAATGTGTGTACTCTCCACCTGTTAGGCACTACTTTATCGTGCAAATCCTGATAATGAGCGGTTCCTCCTACACCAATCTTGTCAGCTTCCTGAAGAATCAGTGCACATGTTATGCTCGACTAAAAGAACTTGCTAGCACATGCACGCTGCCCGACGCTGATGAAATTTGGGCCCAGTTCATACAGGGTTGCGCATCTGTCAAACTGAGGGATAACATTCTACAGGCCTCAGGGATGTCCATGGCTGACATGATCATGATGGGACGCTCAAAGGAACTCTCTAAGGTGTGCTCTGTGCACATGAAGTCAGCTCTACAATGCCAGGTAAAAACAGAGCCTGTCAACGCAGTGGCAACAGTGGGGGCAGAAACAAAGTAGGTCCGTCCCAAGCTTGCCGCAGCTTCCAAGGTGTGTTACATGTGCGGGAGACCCTATCCTCATCAAGTGCCCTGCCCTGCCCTGCCCAAGGGAAGAGATGATCCGCATGAAACCAACTAACCCATTTTGCTAAGATATGCCGCTCCTATGCATCTCAAAAAGTACAAAAACCCAAATCAGTGAATGTCATGGAGGCACCAGGGGTCCTAGATGTCGAAGAGGAAATGGATGATGATGATGTGGAAGGGGCAGTACACGTCATACATGCTATGCAACCAGGAGAGTACCCCCAAAAGCGCATCCCCAAGTGCACTATCCTCCTCTCGGGCCATCAATTCCCAGCCCTTTTGTGTCAACAAAGCCACTCCCATTAGCAGGGGTTTTCATGACAGACATCTCTCATGAGTCCTATTCGACGCGTTCCAAGGTGGCTCCGGAATGTTGACAGTAGAACGCCTACTTCTAGTCTCTTTCTCTTTCAGTGTGCACCTCAGGAGTGTAGACAATTTGGTGGGTGAATTCTCATAGCTGTTGGTTGGCATTGAGTGTCTTGAGGACTGTCTCATACATCTCATATACGAATCGATCCAGCCTGTTGTGCTGAGACATCGCTAGGTAACTTTCCATCTGCGCCGGAAGGTAGAGAATGAACTTAGAAAGGTTGAACAGGCAGACATTATTGAGAGGGCCGATGGCCCTAACCTTAGGTGTCTCCGATTGTGGTGGCTCGCAAACCCAAAGAACCAGGTGAAGTTAGGATCTGCATTGATATGCGCTTACCCAATATGGCCATCCGGTGTGAATGTCATCTGACGCCCATTGTTGATGACATTGTGGCAGAAGTCAGCGGCTCAAGGTGGTTTTCCAAAATGGACCTCCGAGCAGGCTATCATCAGTTGATGCTGGCTCTGGAATCACAAGCTATTACCACTTTCTCCACCCATGTAGGTTTAAGGAGATACAAATGCCACAGTTTGTGTGTGCAGTGCCACGTAAGTATTTCAAGACATGATCAGAGGAGTGCTAGCTGGCCCAGATGGAGTCCTTATAGTCAGCGATGACATTATGGTACACACACCTACTAGTGAAGGACATCTCGAAAGAATGAGGGCGGCCTTCCTATGGTTGCAGGATAGTGGTCTCACCCTACACTGTGAGAAATGTGCATTGCTCCAGAAAGAAGTAGCTTTTTTGGGGTACCGGTCCTCAGATAACAGGGTCAAGTGTGATTCCACAAAGGTCCTGGACATTCAGTCAGCCCAGGTGCTTTCCAGTGTCTCAGGTGTTCGCAGATATTTGGGGATAGTCAATTACTATAGCCATTTCATTCAGAACTTAACCACCCCACTTCAAGATTTAACTAAAGTAAATGCAGTTTGGGGATGGCAGGCTGCCCAAGAAGAAGCATTCCAGGCGACCAAACAAACTTTGTCTGCACACACCACCCTGGCTTACTTTGATCCTCGCCGTGATTCGGATTTGTCTGTGGATGCTAACCCCACTGGCTTGGAAGCCATCCTGTCCCAAAAACAAGATGATGGTGAGTGGGCTCCCGAAGCATATGCTAGTCATGCTCTGACAGAGATTGAGCAGCGATACTCTCACACTAAGAAGGAGGCCATTGCTGTTCATTGGGGATGTTGCCACTTTCACATACATGTTTATGGCCAGCCGTTTGGAGTTCATACAGATCACAAACCATTGATACCTCTGTTCACTGGTTCCTCATCAAAATCACCCCCCAGGATTGAAAAGTGGATCTTCCAGTTACAGGACTACCGATTCTCCGTGTTGTTCCGACTGAGGGCTAAAACTCCTGCAGACTCTTTCCAGTCACACAAGACAAGCCATGGTTGGTGAGACATCGAACGCGGAGGAAGTGGAGGAATATGTGCGGCTGGTCTTTAAATGTTCAAGGCCACTGCCAATCTCCCTGGAGGAGATCATTGCGGCTACCCTTTCAGACAAGTGTCTCCAACTAGCGAGATCAGCAGTAACGTCAGGGAACTGGCACACCCTTACTCACAATGCATCCTTTAGCACTGATGAAGTGCGACTGACTCTGTTGTCTCTGCATAATGTCTGTCATGAACTTGCTGTAACTCCGGAAGGGTGCTTATTGAGAGGTTCCCATCTGGTAATTCCTGGAACCCTGCACTAACAAATGGTGGATCGCACTCACACTGCCCACCAAGAGGTAGTCAAAACTAAGTCAACGCTCAGGTGTAAAGTATGGCTCCCTGGTTTGGATGACTAGGTGCAACGCAATGTGACAGAATGTTCCTTGTTTCAAGCTGCTGGTCCTGCAAAACCCCCTACACCTCTTATTACAGAGTTCATTCCCCTGTTCCCTGGCACAGAGCCAGTGTGGATTTTAGAAGCCTTCTAGATTGTTGGCACATGCTGGTGGTAATAGAAGATTTTTCAAACTACCCTAAGGTTTAATTTCTTGAGTCTGTGACAGCTAGCCAGACTGTACCTCATCTGGAGAAGGTTATGGCCACTCATGGCCTGCTGAGTAAACTATGGACTGACAATTGTCCTCTTTTCTCCATTCAGGAGTATGCTTACTATAGGACTTCCCAAGGAGTACATCACCGGAAGATCACTCCCTGCTGGCTGCAGGCAAATGGTGAAGCAGAACGTTTTATGTGAACTCTAAACAAAACGCTGAGGATTGCAGTAGCCAATGACCAAAACATAAAGTGTGCCCTGTATGCTTTACTCCGAGAGTACTACTCACTCCACATACCACAACCAAATTATCCCCCAGTGCCTTATGCATGAACCAAATGGTGGATGACACCATTCCTCACGTGAGAGAACCATTCACACTTAGAGACCAGGTCGCCGATGCTTTAAGTCAGCGCCTAGTACAAAATGACAAAAGGTCAAGGAGAAGAGGAGCCAAGCAGAGCCATGTTCAAATTGGTGACTTTGTGCTTGTTAAGAATCGACGTCCTGGGAGCACATTTCTTTTTACCTTTTGAGGTAGATCCCTGAAGGGTGAGTGCTTTGAGAGAAACAATGCTCATGGCCAAGAAAGGTCATGAAACCATCACGAGGAATGTGTCATTCTTCAAGCTTTATAAGCAGCCGGATACTGGGTCTGGTCACTCTTTCTGTGCACCTCCAGTAGATGACCTGGGATGCGATGACAATGTCATGAGAGGTTCGCAAGCTGGTAGTGGTGAATCACCTGTGTCTCAGCCTGGGAGGTTGTTGGTCATTAACAACAGATTAATCTGAGTCTCGAGAGGCCATCACGAAATCTGATTTTGGGGAATGCCCCATTGCGGGGGTTCCTTTATAACCAGTTGAGCCTGGTGAGATGGAGCCCGGTCCTCGTCGGCAAGGGATGGCAAGATATCACCAGATACCTCGCCCAGTGGTCTCCACATAACTGAAGAATTTTATCCAGATTTAGGATGTCTTTTGTCCAGTTGTGCGGCTGTACTGTTTTAGTTCTCCATTTGATTTTGACAGAGTTTGTTGTAGTGATGTATTGCCCATGGTTCTTACAAATGTTTGACAGAATGCAGTCCTGGCCTGTTATTTTCACGGTAAAGACCCTGTTACGTGTGGTCACGATGGTAATGGCCACAACATAGTGAGGGAAGCAGATAAAACGGGCCCTTGGCCCGGACCTCGTTGCAGAAAAGCAAAAGTGTATGGTGTATACTTCGTTTACATTCAGCACTGTGCTTATGTTCCAACCGCCTTCCCAACCCAACACTCCTCTCCTCTTTAGGCAAACCTACCACCTCATTTAAAAAGGCAACAGGAGCGAAACACCTATTAATTGCTACCTTTGTCCCCGCACCAGAATTAGCTAATAATACCATTACCTTTACGCTTCCTTGGGTCCACTCATTTTAAACTGGTCTCATGTGATGTAGTTAAAATTAAAGATGCCTTCAAAGTAGTAATTGGTTCATACTTTGTAGCTGCTTTTTTTATTGAATGTGCCTTACATCTTTTATGTAAAACCAAATGTTTTGGCCAAATACGGAAGCTACAACATTTATAATGTGTGAACAAGGTGCCTGGGGTTGTCAAAAAAGAAGACAACTGCTAGGAAGCAAGGAAGAAAACTATTATCTTCTGGTCTGGGAAAGAGCTGTGAGAGACTTGAGTGGATATAGAAAGATCCCTCCTGTAGACAGGAAAAAAGATGTTCTCTACAGTGTTCACATGGTGCAAAGCGCCACAGAACATTGCATTAATTTACTTACCGTTAAAAAGGCCTGTGGGTGGAGTGCAATTTTGCACAAGGCTAGAGCCCACACAACACTTACTAAATCCAGGTCTGAGAGCTTTGAACATGGGAGGGAGAGTCAGGCTCCTCCTGGTGCAGGTCCAAGAGCTATGAAGGGGACCGGGATTGAAACACATCCCAGAGAGGAACAAAGAAAGATGTAAATATGAGTGAAGTGGAGGCTATGAGAGAGACAGGTCTGCAGACAAACCTCTGTCTACCACTCAGTGGGTGAGCTGAGATTGACCAAAATGGACATAGGACCATCCTGTTGTGGGACAGAGAGAAAACTCTATAAAGATAATCGGCAAAGCCATAGCCTCCACCTAGTGTGGATTGCATTGAAAGGGAAGACCAGCCTCCTCTTGCAGGGCACAACCACCCTGCATGTTAGAGTTCTTGCGATTTGTTTACAATTAGTGGAGAGAAAGAGAAGCCGTCAAATCCTTACCTCCGATTAGGCTTCCCCGAGTCCTCATCCATGTGCTGTGCATGCTGCCGCGTCTTTCACACCTTTATCGCGGGCCTGCGAAGTTGGAGGGCCTAGGTCAGGAGTTGTATCTGGGTCTAGAAGAGAATGCATCCAAAAAGTTACTCTGTACAATGGAAAGCGCTTTTAATTTTTCACTACTTCAGAATCAGAAAACATTGTCATAATGGTATATGGTTTTATTTCTTTCAAAGATATTTAAATTTAAATCAAGCCATCATCTGGCCCTTGGTTCAAAACAAAGGAAAATGCTAAATAAACCCACTCACCCCCCAGCTTCCTCGACAGGTTGACATAGCCATGATTTTAATAATTTTCCAGTGCCTTCAAAGATCATCCTTCTCCCGCTTATTGTCTACATTTATATCCTCCCTTCATGGTTCCGAACATCCACTAGTTTCAAAGAGCTGGAGGATCACAGACACCCATGTTTATCAGCTGGGTTGTCAAAGAGTTTACTAGAAGCCTCCACGTCTGTTCGTATTAATGGCCCATGTTTTGTATTGATGAAGTACATTTTTCATTGGCCAACATCAACCAAAAGATACCTACCCACTCATGGAATGTCGGAATGAAGGCCAATTTCCACTTTTGTTAAATCAGTTGTTCCATTGCTAAGATCATGTTGGTTGCTATACGCTCATCTGTTTTAGAAAGTAACTTATAATCTGTGGGTTGGAGCTGTAACAGTATGATGGCAGGTTCTGGATGCAGAGGGTAACCCATGACCCATTTAAAAGGCTGACAATTTCTTTCCAAAACATTCGTAAACTGTTGCAGGACCACCAAATATGTTATCTTTTATCTCCTCTTAGCCACAACCTCTCCAACACATCTCCGATGTGTATGGGTACATCCCTTTCAGTCGTCAAGGTGTTAAATGCAATTGTGTTGTGTACTTGTAAGGGATTCTCTATTTTGAACACCTTTACATATGGGCGGTATGTCTGACCAGAATTTGTGCCATTGTTTTATTTGGACCGACGAAGGCTGTGATGCCAGAAACCGGTTCCCGGAAGCTTGTTTCCTTCCCAGTATAAGAATTGGCTTGGTAGTTTGGTTTGCCCTGTTCCCATCATGCACTGGGACAGGTAGAGACTAATTTGCATGTAGCCAGGTTCTGAGCTGGGATGGTGCAGTGAGCTAAAAAATGGTGATGGATTAAAACCATGATCTCTTGACTTGGTAAGAGTATTCTGCATCATTCAGAAACTCTGTCCATCACCACCCCCTTTTTCCCAAATCGATTTTATCCACACTCAGTGTGGGAGGGTATGCTCAGACGTGAGTCCCTTGCTCATTGCACCATCAGGATTCAGGCAAGCTGGGCCGACGAAGGCTGTGATGCCAGAAACCGGTCCCCGGAAGCTTGTTTCCTTCCCAGTATAAGAATTGGCTTGGTAGTTTGGTTTGCCCTGTTCCCATCATGCACTGGGACAGGTAGAGACTAATTTGCATGTAGCCAGGTTCTGAGCTGGGATGGTGCAGTGAGCTAAAAAATGGTGATGGATTAAAACCATGATCTCTTGACTTGGTAAGAGTATTCTGCATCATTCAGAAACTCTGTCCATCACCACCCCCTTTTTCCCAAATCGATTTTATCCACACTCAGTGTGGGAGGGTATGCTCAGACGTGAGTCCCTTGCTCATTGCACCATCAGGATTCAGGCAAGCTGGGCCGACGAAGGCTGTGATGCCAGAAACCGGTCCCCGGAAGCTTGTTTCCTTCCCAGTATAAGAATTGGCTTGGTAGTTTGGTTTGCCCTGTTCCCATCATGCACTGGGACAGGTAGAGACTAATTTGCATGTAGCCAGGTTCTGAGCTGGGATGGTGCAGTGAGCTAAAAAATGGTGATGGATTAAAACCATGATCTCTTGACTTGGTAAGAGTATTCTGCATCATTCAGAAACTCTGTCCATCACCACCCCCTTTTTCCCAAATCGATTTTATCCACACTCAGTGTGGGAGGGTATGCTCAGACGTGAGTCCCTTGCTCATTGCACCATCAGGATTCAGGCAAGCTGGGCCGACGAAGGCTGTGATGCCAGAAACCGGTCCCCGGAAGCTTGTTTCCTTCCCAGTATAAGAATTGGCTTGGTAGTTTGGTTTGCCCTGTTCCCATCATGCACTGGGACAGGTAGAGACTAATTTGCATGTAGCCAGGTTCTGAGCTGGGATGGTGCAGTGAGCTAAAAAATGGTGATGGATTAAAACCATGATCTCTTGACTTGGTAAGAGTATTCTGCATCATTCAGAAACTCTGTCCATCACCACCCCCT
This sequence comes from Triturus cristatus, assembly GCF_964204655.1. Taxonomy (NCBI): domain Eukaryota; kingdom Metazoa; phylum Chordata; class Amphibia; order Caudata; family Salamandridae; genus Triturus; species Triturus cristatus. The sequence goes on from NC_140585.1 coordinate 1,147,678,993, forward strand.
TTTTCCCAAATCGATTTTATCCGCACTCAGTGTGGGAGGGTATGCTCAGACGTGAGTCCCTTGCTCATTGCACCATCAGGATTCAGGCAAGCTGGGCCGACGAAGGCTGTGATGCCAGAAACCGGTCCCCGGAAGCTTGTTTCCTTCCCAGTATAAGAATTGGCTTGGTAGTTTGGTTTGCCCTATTCCCATCATGCACTGGGACAGGTAGAGACTAATTTGCATGTAGCCAGGTTCTGAGCTGGGATGGTGCAGTGAGCTAAAAAATGGTGATGGATTAAAACCATGATCTCTTGACTTGGTAAGAGTATTCTGCATCATTCAGAAACTCTGTCCATCACCACCCCCTTTTTCCCAAATCGATTTTATCCACACTCAGTGTGGGAGGGTATGCTCAGACGTGAGTCCCTTGCTCATTGCACCATCAGGATTCAGGCAAGCTGGGCCGACGAAGGCTGTGATGCCAGAAACCGGTCCCCGGAAGCTTGTTTCCTTCCCAGTATAAGAATTGGCTTGGTAGTTTGGTTTGCCCTGTTCCCATCATGCACTGGGACAGGTAGAGACTAATTTGCATGTAGCCAGGTTCTGAGCTGGGATGGTGCAGTGAGCTAAAAAATGGTGATGGATTAAAACCATGATCTCTTGACTTGGTAAGAGTATTCTGCATCATTCAGAAACTCTGTCCATCACCACCCCCTTTTTCCCAAATCGATTGTTTTATTTGGACCAAGTGCTTCAGGATATTTTACCACCTCCTTATGTAAGACCACTGCCCCTCAGAGTTTCTAGCTACTAGTATCAAATATATTTGAGAGATAAGCCGTTTTGGAGAGGAATATCTAGGAAAAAGCTTTCCCCAGTCTGTAGGCTGTCCAATGACGGCCACTCTCTTAACTGCGTAGAGTGCCCAGTGCCTCATCTGCCAGTACTTCATGCAGTCAGTTTTCTTTCATTTGAATTCTTTCTTACAGTGCACAAATGTTTTAATATCTTTATTGTCAAAAAGTAACCTAAGCATCCAACACCCTCCTAATGCATATCCGCCCTTCTCTTCCCTCATGTGGACTTCATCCCCCAACCAGTAGTGCACCAGGAGGCGTGTTTGCAGAGTTGTAGAAAAAGGAGCGTGGCCTCCAAAGACCTTTCAACAATCCCGCTGTGTGGGACTTACTGGAGGTAACAGGAGGGGTAATTGGCCTCAAGGACCCTTTGGAGCCAAGAGTACTTCTTCCCCCAGCCAGCAGTGCACCAGGAGGTGTGTTTGCAAAATGGGGAAGAAAGGGGCCGTGGCCTCCGAAGACCTCTCCAATCCCGCTGTGTGGGCCTTAGTGGAGGTAACAGGGGGGATTGTTGGTCCCAAAGGACCCTCTGGAGTCCCCTTTCAACACCATTACTGCTTAAAAAACCATAGAAATTCACTGAACAAAACCAAAGGTTCCAGGGGCGTTATAGTTAGGCTCAGGCTTTACTCATACAAAACCAGTGAAATTCAGCAGTTATAGTTAGCTGAGCTAACTATACCTTGCGCCCCCGCAACTCACTGCTTATGACCTCACATATTACATCACTCATGACATGGTAAGTGAATTCACTGATGACATCTCAAATGAAATTACTAATGGCATCACTGATGTCATCCACAAAATCACTAACGCAACCATACACAAACTCATCTACAGACCCATATCAGTACTTACACACCCATTCACTGATTCAGAGGTCTACACACACATCCACTCACTCACCCATACAACCACTCATACACCCACTCACTCACTAATACAGCCACTGACATATCCGCTTATACACCCATGCAGCCACTTACACACACTGAGACGGTCACCCATAGAACTCCTCACACACCTACTAACTCACCCATACAGTCAATCATAGAGCCACTTACTCACCCATACAGTAACCCACACACCCACTTACTCATGCTGACAGGAACATGTACTCACTCACCTGTACAGTCACTGACACAAGCAGATACCCACCCATGCAGCCACTCTCACATTCACTCACTCAACCATACACTCAAATACCCCATTACTCACCTGTACCACCTTTCACATACCCAGTTACTCACCCATATACCACTGACACATCCATTCACCCACACAGAGACTCACTCACCCATACAGTCCCTCACACACACACACACTCAGTAACCCATATAGCCACTTGCTCACCCACTCACTCTCCGTACAGGCAGTCACACACCCCTTCACCCACCCACACAGACACTCAGACACCCATACAGGTACTCAGACAACCAATCGTTCACCCATACAGCCACTCACGTACCTATTCACACACCTATACAGCCACTTAGACACCAACTGACAGACTGATACAAACATTCACCCAACCAGTCACTCACCTGTACATTCACTGACACGCCTAATAATCACTCACTTAAACAGTCAGTCATGCACCCACTGAATCATCCATACAGGCATTCATGCACCCACTGATTCACCAATACACATTGATATATATATTTAACACTCGTAACCTTTTTTAAAACACTCATAGTCACTGGATGATATCATCAGTAATGCCATTTGAGATTTCAAACAAATGCCGGAAGTATTGAAGATTTACATATGGAAACATGCACTTAACAAATAAATGAACTTACTCAAAGATGAATTCCGATTATGTTTTAATCGAGGAACTACATATCCCATAATGCCTAGTACTGAACTGAAGGCACGGCAGAATTCAAACAGTCAATCAAGCACCACCTGATGAAGACGATAAGTTGAAACGCGTAGTGGTGATAAAAGAAGGACTGCTTTTGACAGAGTAATAGAAATAATAAAGTTTCCTTGAAATCTCATCTCTGGGTGTGCGGTGCTACCTCCTTTGGTCTATTACATGTTTTCGGGGGGTGTGGTCTGACCCCTCAACACCGCACCAGCAGCTGAGCGTGCCTCCTGTGGACCACAGTTGCTTTTGGATTTGATCGGAAAGGTGGCGGTGCCCGGTGTTATTCACTGAGCAAACGGGAATATACTACTCTCCTGCGGAATGCACTTAGCTTTCAAAGACGGCGAAAATAAAAGACTATGAAACCCGCCATGCGTGTCTCCGAAGTTGGGACTGCCTCATCTACTTTCATACAGGTGAGGAAGTGTCCTACATGAATTCCTACACTGATGCGGCCTGAATTTAAAAAAATGGAGGACAGGCGCAGAGATGTACAAGGATATAATTTGCACAAACAAATGCCAGAAGTATTGAAGATTTACATATGGAAACATGCACTTAACAAATAAATGAACCTACTCAAAGATGAATTCCGATTATGTTTTAATCGTGGAACTACATATCCCATAATGCCTAGTACTGAACTGAAGGCACGGCAGAATTCAAACAGTCAATCAAGCACCACCTGATGAAGACGATAAGTTGAAACGCGTAGTGGTGATAAAAAGGACTGCTTTTGAGAGAGTAATAGAAATAATAAAGTTTCCTTGAAATCTCATCTCTGGGTGTGCGGTGCTACCTCCTTTGGTCTATTACATGTTTTTGGGGGGTGTGGTCTGACCCCTCAACACCGCACCAGCAGCTGAGCGCGCCTCCTGTGGACCACAGTTGCTTTTGGATATATATATACATATAGACACCTTGTTGTCCGAAACGTGTGATATGGCTATGAAAATAAAGACCTGAATCTGCCACATTATATTGGAGTCCGTGAAACTCTCTCCGCCGGCTAGGAAGTGGGGAGAATATGTATATAGATATAGATATGTGTGTGTGCAAAAAAGAAGCAGAGATCTCTGGGTACTTCCTAAGTTTAGGTGGAGAGCAGCTCCTGTATAGAACACCCTACAACACCAGCGACACTTTGAATTTGCTCACCTCAAGCATCTTCTTTTCTGTCAAAGTATTAGCACGAAATCAAGAAATTGAAAGGGACCAAATTACATACCATTTTTTTATTCAATATTGCAAAACTGGTGTGATTCCAGTTGGTCTTCAGATTAAGGATCAGCCAGGGTTGTTTGTTGATAATGAGAAATTTAAACATACTTGGACCCTAATTGATAATTGTTTCAGTAGAGATTGGATGTTATTAATTATTGAAATTACTCAGGAGGTGAACCTAATAGAGAAGAAAGAGACTGAGGAGAATGAACAGATTTTGAAAGATAATTACAGTTGGATCTCTCACCATCAGCCAGTATTGTAGCAGATGGTCTCTTGTAATTGGCACAGTCCGCATCTGCCTTTTTGGTTCATAGCACGGTCTCCTTAAGTACCCTAAATAGGAAAAGCCAGCCTACCCTGTCAAATGCTTTCTCAGCATCAAGTGGCACTGTTGTAAGCAGGATTCTCCCATACAACATCATCTCTGTGAGGTGTAGCACTCTATGTATGTTGTCCGTGGATTGTCAGTTGGGGACAAAACTAGATTGTTCAGGGTGGATTAAGAATGGCATATGGTGCATCAATTTGGTGTCCGAGTTGAGAACAGCTATGGGATAGTACGCTTTGTATAGAAACAGAGATTTGCCCTCCTTATGTATAATTGTAATATAACTGTGCCTGATTACAGGAAGGAGTTACATTCAGGCACTAATCTTGGGGATGAATTCCAACCAGAAGTGCTTAAAGAATGCGTTTATCAGGTCATCAGATCCTAGGGGTTTAAGTTTTCAAGATCTCCTCTGAGGTTAATAATTCTTCCGGAGCAAGTCTATTTGTACTTGCCAGAAATGGCGTCTCTGCTGTGCCAATTACATTATCTATGCTATTTATGCTTACAGGGTCTGCTGAGTATAATGCTGAGTAGTACTGTTGGAATACCTGTGTTTTCCCTTTCCCCACTAATAGGTTCACCCGCATTTCCTCTCATAGCGAGAATCCTCCCAATTTTCATTCACAACCAACTTTTCGTGCTAAAAGAGAATCTGACCTGTTGGTTTTTTCATAAAATGTTTGAGGTAGACACAGTAAAGTTATTTCCGAGCTCTCTGTGACCAACAGGCTCAGGCTCCCTCTTGCTTTAGGTACGGTATGCAAAGATTTAATTGTCCCTGTCAGTTTAAGGGTTTTTCACCACCTTAAGCTCAGTTGTTAGTGTTTCGTAGAGGAGTTTATACCCCTTGTTATTGTATTGCTCTTTCAGCAATACACTTGCCCCTAACACCAGTTTTAAAGGCATACCATAGAATGCTTGTAGAAATACCCCTATTATAATATTCTTGAACGTAATTTCAAATTGATTCTATGAGTGATTGGGCAGCCACCCTATCCCAGAGGAGGGATTTGTCGAATCTCCAGTACCCCCTTTTGTTTGTGCCGTCCGGCCAATCTCCCTTCTAAATTAAGACAGAGTGATCTGATATTGGCATCAACCATGCGAGATGCTACATGTCCTTTCCCACCATTTATGTGTCCCCTACACTAGTGATTTGTGCATGTGTGAAAAATGGGTGTACTTTTGTGTTGTGGGATTCCTGTCTGTCCAAATATCTACTCACCCAACGTCTCTGAATCCCTGTAATAATGGCTATGTCATTGCACCTTGGAAGTAGTGTTCCTGATGGTATCTGTCAATCTGTGTGCATATATTAAAATCTCTGACCTAAAGCAATTTGTGTGGGCTCCATGTCTCAAATTTTTACCAGCATTTGAGGTAGGAAGGTTTCTTGTGCCCCATTTGGGGGCATATATACTAGGGATCCTAAAGCTCCCTTCAGAACGACGTGGGTCTAATATATAAAGCAACTCTCTTTCATGTCCTTCAATACTGTGATCTTATCCAGTAGGAAGTCCTTATGTAAACCAATCATGACACGAGCTCTTTTCTTACTAGTAGCTGTGGAAAATTGTATAGGGTGTACATAAGAAGAACGGAGGTATGTTTCTTGGAGAAATATACCATCGGGAAAGTTTCCCTTGCCTCCCTTCACATTTTGTATTGGCTAATGGTCAAGTTTTACCCCTTTGAATTCCAAGACACTATTCTCATAATTTGGGCGTGCAGGAACTGTTCTGTCAACTCATGATAAGGGGTTTGTGGGTTCTACTTAGGTAGCCAGTGTCTAAACTCATGGAAGCTGTATCTATTTGTGTTTGCACTTATTGGTTCCAGTCAACTCCCTAACTTTGGAACTGTCCCCACCTCCCTCTCCCCATGGCCATCCAGCCCCCCTACCCCGCCCCCCTACCCCCCCCCCAAAAAAAACAGGTGTTGAAAATCCAATAACACTTTATGCAGGCATGTTGCAGCCCACTTGCCAATCGTCCTCCCCGGCCAGCTCCCCCTTTACTTCATGCAATTGCTCCGACTACTCATTTCGTGATAAATCTATCATGGACTTTGTGAAGTTATATCGGGTAATAGTTATAAACCAATCTATGTCCTGTTATATCAAGATGACACTAGTTCTCTGTGTTCCTGCTTTTCTTCCATTGCTGTTCTCTCAGTACCTTTCAGTGTAATTTCAGTATCAATTTTCTTAAGGGGAGTCAATTTTTCTATTTGTCTTTAGGCTTTACTTGTTGTTGATTTTCCCCTCTGCCTGCATTGACGGGGCCTCTTTCGCCAGTCTCAAAACTTCCTGTGCCTCTTTCACTGTGCGGATTGCATAGAATCTAGAGTCAAACTGAAATCACAAAGCAAATGGAAAAGTCTATTGGTAGCAAATTCGCCTTTCTGATAGTTCCACTATTATCAGTGCCAGTTGGTGGCATTTAGAGTATCCTGGTGAGATGTACTGTTAGTGGTCTATAATCTGGTTTAAAAAAAAGTAATTCCCTCCGTCTTTCTTGGGTCTCTTGTTATTTTGCTCTTGGTTAAGGAGGATGCCAGATGTGCAATAATGTCTTTGAGATGAGCTCTCGGGGAGATGCTTGGAGCTCCTGTTCTATGCCCTAACAATTAGATTATCAGTATCTGGGCCTTCTTCTAGGATTAAGCAAAATAATTTTGGGCAATAGCGTTCAACCTCACGTTCCGAAACCTAAAGTCACCTTGTGACTTGTCCGATAGGGCCTGTCCACATATCGTCTTCTATCTTAGCCTGCACGTCTTAAGTCTTTTCCAGATTCTGGTTCATACACACTACGTCATCCTCAGTGGCTGACACTCGTTCTCCTAACATTTGAAGAATCTTTTTTATATCTGAGAGGGCTACTGCATTTGTATGGTGGCCATATTTGAACTGTTATTGTAGAGGCCACTGAGGCAGCTCTGTGGATCCTCTTTGGTTAATGGGCGGTGACTTCCCCCGTTTTTCCACCATGTTTTCTATTGCCCTGCTTCGTTCCACTTCTCCTGGTGTCGGCTCAACTAGGACTTCAGTCGAGCGCCATTAGGTCGCTATCTCTCTCTTTGGCTCAAGTTTTTAGGTGGCAATAATGTCTGCCCAATCACTCAATTCTCATTCGAAAAAGGTTTATCAACTACGAAAACACTTCCTCATCATTATGCAGCTTTCCCCCTAGTTACATACACATTTCACTCCTTGTATGATGCCGGTAAGAAAATAAATGAGTAACCTAGATGTACCCTAATTACAATATTAAGTAAGTTATTTCTAATATTAGAGAAAATCTGCTGAAGATGATTTATGATATTAAACTGACTATGGAGAACATGGTAGCTAACCCTCTAAATTAAAAACAAAGCAGATTAATTCTAATAGTGTACCTAGTCCACTGCTGGTGATTCACCTTAAATTTTTTATTCTTACAAATTCCTTTACTTGGTTAGACAAATATTTATATTATTTATAGTCATTTTAAGGGTTACATGCTGAAAATGCCACAATAAACACAGAACACGTTAAGCTACTACACACCTCAGATCTATCATAGTCATAAGAACATACGCAAAGCAAGTAATGCCATATTTCAGATTTTCCAGGATCAACCACTGGAAATACTTTATTTTCCAAGGGAGCAACACACTGTACAGGAAGGGAAAAGAGTCTACATTAACTGCTGCAGGTTACAGGTTTTCCATGGTGCACCTCATTGATACATCTGGCACCAAAACTTGCTAAAGTCTTTCTATGGAGTCAAACTTTGGATTTCACCCTTGCATTTCCTGAGTCTTAGTAAACTCTGCATTCCTGGTTAGAGCCATTCTAATTATTCAGTATAGTTACAGCTGTAGCTGCACCAATCATTACAAATCTTGCTTGAAGCATTTTAGCATGTCAAATCTCTCTGAAACTAGACAATTTTAAGAAGATTTGTTAATTTGTCCTGCATTCTTGATGACAGGGGAAGGGTTTTGTAATGAAACTGACCTTTAAAAATTAGTTATGTGTGTATGTTATGGTGTCTCAATGAAGAAGGTAGCCTAGCCACATATTTACTAATCCCCCCACTGTCCTCAGCCTCAAATGTAGCACACTCCTTTAGTGTAAGTGGAAAGATTGTTATTACCTTGACGAAGAAGCCTTGCGCGATTCCCCCTCAGTGCTAACACATCATTATCATTTCAAATTTGCCTTGGATAAGGGTAAGATGGCCGTCCTCATTCTTTTTGACCAGTCAGCCACCTTTGATACTGTTTCATAACTTTGCCAACACCTGTCAGAGCTGGGCATTTGCAGCCTAGCACCTAGATGGCTGCAGTCCTTTTTCTTGGACCAACATCAAGCAGTCACTCTGGATCTCTTCAGGAAACAAAAAGCTTAAATATGGCGTTCCCCAGGGGTCGTCACTGAGCCTTACCTAATTCAATGTATAAATGATTCCTTTAGCAACATTAATTGAATAATTTGGATTTAAAGTAGTATCATATGCTGATGATGCACAGCTGATCTCCTCGATGGATCACTCTACCAACAATCCTGTAATCTCTTTTAAAATGTGTTTATCTGAGGTCATTGAGTGGATGCTTATTACCTTACTTAAATGCAACTCAGACATGATGCAGATCCTTCTCTTTGCTCCAAGAGAAAAATCTTTCCAGTTTCTCCATCAGTGACTGGTGGCCAGAAGATCTGACATCCCCTCAACCACCAGCATCTGTAGCCACAAACCTTGGATTTATTTCCGACGATGAACTTTCCTATTGTCCCCAAGTGATTGAGGTAACAGGCAAATGTTTTTCTATCTTGAGATACTGAAAAAAATGTTGGGGCTGTCTCCCAGAACAAGACCGCGGTTCATGTTTTAATCACGTTCTGACTTTATTATGACAAAAGCCTGTATTCAGGCCTCCCTAAAGTGCTGCTGAGCCGACAGCAAGGAACACAAAATGCAGTGTTGGCTCATAGAGCATACTATGGCATGGGTCCAAAATAACTTTGAGATAGGTTCCATCCCTACTTTCCAAGTAGACTTCTTAGGTCTAGCAAAGTATTGTTATTAAAAAAATTCCAACTTTCAAATTCCAAAGAAAGCGTGATAGATTGTTCTTCTTCCTAACATAAGAAGTTTGGAACAAGCACCCTCTTGCCATTCTCTCCACCAACCAGGAGTCTCCGTCACAAAAAATGCTCAAAACCTGGTTATTTGCTATGACGTAAATTTACTGTGCATTGGGCAATTTACTCTGTTTATATGGCTAGCGCTGGGACGACCCTAGGGCAGCTGTTCTTGCTTTAGAAATTAAACCATTCATTCATCCTTGAAGATTGAGTCGCCAGTCTGTCTCTCCCCTGGTACAGCCCAACATGAATGCCCAGTCTTGATGTGCTTTGTCATTACTGCTGCATACCTGCTGCCAACATTGCATACCTGTTTGGGAGTATATAAACCAGAGTCCTGCCATCAGAAGAGCACCAATCACAAAGGCTGCAAAAACAATACCGACAATAGCTTCCAAGCCAAGCCCTTGTTGCATGTTAGCTGCAAAGAAAATAGAAGGTAATTATAGAATACCTAAATTAGCGGTTAATGGGAAAAGGCATCATTAGGTAAAGACATGAGAGATTGAATTGAATGTAATATATATTTTAAAGAATATATTGTTACAAAATGAATGGTGCGAAGATATTCAAATTTATGTGGTATAAAAACTGATATAAAATGGTACAAATATAACAAAAATGTAATGGTATAAAGATATTAGAAACCAATTAGTATACACATATTAAAAGATTATGTGAATGATATACATATACTAAAGATTGCACAGTTTTAAGGCACTTGGGATTTAATTGACTGAATACATTATTGCCTGAATGCTCTGAAGACATTAGCAATTGCAAGGTATAAACGTATTGGATATTATGTGGTATAGTGAAAGACACTAAATGGTACAAATATGCTGAAGATTAAATTGTATAAAGTATTAAAGACTGAATGGTTTAAAGATGTTAAACATGTTGTGGTACACATATACATTAAATGGTATAAAGAGAGAGATATTAAAGAGTAAATGATATACAGACATGAAATGAAGCGGTATAACAGGATTAGAGGTTTAATGGTATTGATATAATATAGCAATGATGCCAAAAAGGTATTAGCGATCTAATGATATTAGTCTATTAATGATTTAATGTTATAAAGGAATTAGAGCTAGAACGGTATTACTACATTAAAGATTCAATGATGTAAATATACCATACATCAAATGATATTAATGCAGTAGTATAAGGCATAGAGCTTATGTGGATTATAAGAAATTCCAGTACAAAAGATTATTGGCAACAAATCAATAGAAGAAAAATAGTATAAATGCATACCACTCAGCGGCATTTAGAAACATTCTATTGCACATATCTCATTTTTGAATACTGACTTTGGAAAAGGATAATACTTATGTACAATATATCACAGTTTCACAATTGCCTCTTAAATAGCATAAACAGCAATAATACCTACTAATCTCTAGAAAGATGACAAAACGTTCAAAAGAGAGAACTGAGGATTATACTAATAATCCAAAGAAAACTCTAAAATTTGTTGAATTTTCCTTTTTATACAGATTTTGAGACATATAACATTGTTACCTCATGCTCCCTTTCTATTAGACTGCTTATTCTTGAATCAGCTGGGGCTACTACTGAAAATCTCCATATACGATATATAATTCTTATTCAAATGTGTCTGTCACCTACCGGTCTCTTGTAGGGTGCAATGGAATTTCATGCTGTCTCCCAAGCGTTGGATCCCACCTATTACATTCTTCACTTTGCTTCACTTATACCAATTTCTTTGGTTGCCTTAGGGTTGCTCGACCACTTGGCTATTCTCTGGTAGACATACCAGAGCCTGGCCATATTTAAAATGGCCTGGTAGCCCTTCTCTGGGTTGCTTCTGATACATCAAGTGACCAAACAGCATCAAACCAGAATGGTATCTGCTGCTCTCTAGCACTATGTTATAATATGTTATCAGATTTGTAGAGCTCATGGCTGCGCCAGCGACGGGGCGTCCCAGCCTCGCTTGTGCTTGTGGCTAGTGCCAATAAATGGCACTGTTCAGGGACAGGCAAATGGCAAGGGAGGTCTCTTGGCCTCTTGGCCTTTTTACAAGTTACTTTAGGGCATGAGTTATAGTTATTATAGATAACTGGTGAATGTCAACCCCCCCACCGCATGGCTCTGAGCATGCATCTTGATGAAGTAACCCATTTGATGAAGTAAACCCTTTAGGTGTTAGAAATTCAAGAGTATAGCAACATTATGAAATTCCTAGAATATAGAAATGAAGTAGGAAATATGAAACAGGATCCCAGACTGCAGGTGAGAGTGTATGAATACAGTTGTACAATACTTGGCCAATGTGTAGAAATCCCTCGTCTAGATACGAAAACACTTACCAGAGTGCAGCAGACCTACATGCATGTCAGGAGGCATGTCCTTCTTCATAATGCGAGGTTTCCAGCCTGAGGAGGAGAATATAATAAACAATGAACAGAGCAGAAGAGAGATCAATTCTTCAGAAAAGCCTTTATAAAAGTAAGTCATTGTATCAGAAATATAATCGTCCCCTGATAATTTTTCAGAAACTCTCATCATTACTATAATTGAACCAGAATATCTTGAATGGTAGGACATATACAAGTAAACTTGTCTGCTATGTAATGCTGCAGATTCAAGCAATTGTATCTAATGTTTAGTATCTGAGGTTTTCACTAATATGTAATAATAATCAACCCATAATCATTTTACATAAATACATATGTGTTTTTGTCTAATTCTGATGAAGTTATATCACAGTTTAAAAGAACATCAAAAAGCATTTTGGTCTCTGATTTTGGAAATGTTTGATAACGATTCACAATATGCTGCATTTTAATATAAAAGCCACTGAAGGTTATACTTGTGATGTTTGGTGGTCACTGGCCCAGGGTTCATAAAAAAAGTAGTTATCTCTATCAAATGGGAAAATTAGTTGCTGGCAAAATGACGCGAAAAAGGTACTCTCCAGTTTGAAAAATCTTAAATGCCTGATGACATTAATGAAGCAATTTATATGTTTTTGGCTTTAAACAGGGAGCAAAACATCCTAAACAGCATTTCCATCTTGTTCTCGCCAATCTTTAGGTCAGATTTATACTCAACTGTTTTGTTTTATTTTTTAGTACTCAGGGACCAAACTCCTAAACCCTTAAATGGCAGCAGCAACTTTTCCATCAGGTTCTGGCCAGTCAATCACAACAAATGTTTGAGTGTGCAGATCCTCCATGACATGAAATATACAGTTTTGAGTCTTAAATTCTCAAAAACCTTTGAATGGATTCACACCAAATTTTAAAAAGCACATTTCTGGACTAAGCTCTAGCTTTCAGCCAAATGTTGTGTAATCCCGTTCAGCCGCTAGGGTTGTATCTATGGCTACATTTCTGAATTTATAGGGGAAAACGCATTTTGGGCCCCCCTTTTTCTCTGCCTCTATATGACGTATCAACCTGAAACTTTCCAGGAAGGAGTTGAGGTGAAAGAACATTTTTGGGGAAAGTTTCTTGAAGATTCATCAAACTATGCCAAAGTTATTAGCAAAATAAAAAATGCTATCCTATGGAAACGTGGTCCTAACTAGAACTACCCAGTGGCAGCCACCACTGGGTTATGTGTATGTGTGATCAGGGGCATTTCCAGCAACACCCTGGTGGGACAAGTCCCAGGGAGTACTGCCTGCCGCTGCCCGCATTCCCATCAACCTGCACCACACCCTGGGGGACCACAAGTCCCAGGGTGCAACGGTCTCCTCCAGCCACCGCTAACGAGGAGGAGGAGCTACCATTGCGCTCAAAGTGCTGCTTCGCTCCCAGTGGCGTGGGACGCTGCCACTGTGTTTTGTATGCTGGGACCGTGATCGGGGGCATTTCCAGCAACACCCTGGTGGGACTGAAGTCCCAGGGAGTACTGCCTGCCACTGCCCGCATTCCCGTCAACCTGCACCACACCCTGGGGGACCACAAGTCCCAGGGTGCCGCAGACTCCTTCTCCCTCTACCGCTAACGAGGGGGAGGAGCTACCATCACGCTCAAAGCGCTGGTTTGCTCCCCGCGGCGTGTGCCATGCCCGGGCCGCGTCCGGGCCAAGGGCGGGCCCGTCCTTCGCCCGTCAGTGGCAGGAAGAGGCAGGCCAGGGCCAACCCCCTTGACTTTTGAATCTCCGCTCCAGAGACTCTGGTAAGACTGCTTTGGGACTCTTAATCCAGTTGTTTTTACCCGGCACACTAAATATATCTCGCAGTTGCGTTGGTCCGTTCCTCGTATCCTCTAGTTGGACCTGGTGGCGGATCTAGGCCACCTGTACATTTTGATCCCTTATTATTTTTCGCTTGCAATTTTAGTGTCTTTGTTCTGGCATATAGCTCATGTAGAAAAGATCTCCCGTCTTAAATCATAATCTTGGTTCTGTGCCTTAGGTGGCCCAACGCCTTATAGGCTTGTTCCAGGGGCGACTTTTCTTTTTTTCTTTTTATCGAACATGGGTAGGTGCACATGCGCTGCAAAAAAAAAAGGGCTTCAGGCCCCCATTCCGGCCCCTATGCCCCAAACCTCAATAACAGGATGCTTCAGAGGGCTATTGGGGTGGTCTCAACTGAAATAGAACTGACGGAGAGGCGCCTGTCTCTAACTCCAGACTTATTTAGACCATGGCCTGAATCACTCAGCCCCCAACCAAACACCCCTGATTCCCCACTGAGACCAACAGAATCCCTGTCTAGAACACTAGAGTCATCCTCACCATCACTTCAACAACTCCCAGTGAAGCCAACAACTCGTAAAGGTGGCACCATCACCTCCTCTCTTAAGACTACTAAACGCAAGACTGGAAATGGGGCAGAAACTAAGAGAAGGAAAAACTCAGCTTTAATAATCAGCGTAGCTGAAATAGCTAGCAGTGCAAGAACGACCGAGCCCCCCGCCAACCTCCCAACAGCTTCTGATTGTCCTCTGTGGGTGAGGTACTTGATAGTGGCGCTGGAGAACCAGATCAGAGCTATTGTAAAGGAAGAGCTTGCTCTCATATTCAAGCACTTTGACGCAGGTAAACTGACTGGGTCGAGTAGCAAGGGCAATCCCCTTGGTAGCACCACCATTGTCTCAGGAAAGACTGTAGCCCAAAGACAGATAGCATAGTCCAATCTTCCACTGGTAAAAAGGGGCCCACGATGGCTTCAATCTCCGCTGCCCAACCAAGTGACGAAAGGGCAGAGGCTCTTAGTGCCATGGCGGCTGCTAACTTCTCGACACACCTGAAACACCTGGCATTTATCCTTCCCATGATCCAAGGGCAACCTCCGGCCCTGCCCCTCCTAGGGAGGTCACACATAGAAGAGGACCTATCCATTTAGAGCAGAGGGAAGGCAGGGAAAGGCTATATCCAGCAAAGGCCGAGGATACAGGACCAGTGCTCTTGACGACACCGACTATAAACCTACCTCCTGCCTCACTCCCTTATGTCATCATACTAACAGGGGTCCCTGAGATCAACAATGGGCATAAAGAATTGCAGCTAGAGGTTAGGAACAAGTGTCTTTTTTGGTTAACTAGGCACAAGCAGTTCTCCATGACAGGGCTGGCGGAATTTTAATGGTACGAAGAGTGGGATGGGTGGGCAAAAATCCCAAAACAACCCAAGGAGATTGTATAGTCATCAACTTTAGCAACCCCCTGACCATACAAAATATTGCAGGCCCGTTTGTTAGCACCCAGGCACTGCGCACCGAGCTCATACTCTGGCCAACCCCTTAGACCTCTTTTTAACATTCCAAAGGCAAATCGATATGGGCCCCTCAAGGAGGTGGATTGACTTGGGTTGCAAGGGGGCCTCAACCCCAACATTGGGACGGGGGGCCCAAGAGGGCAGCAGGGGTGAATACTATTGGGCTACTGACACAGTACACCCTCAGTAGCAAAGAAGACGAATCAGGGGTTCAACAAGCCTCACCTCCCATGGGAGCCTTTGATCATTATGGGATAGGACCAGTCATGTATAATAAATCATCTTTAACTCCTATGGATCATGTAATCCCCAGCCCAGCCCCTACAACGGAGGAAGTTAAAGTAATCCCTATGGCTGGGCCAGTTGTCATCCGAAGCCCCAATACCAACTGTCATGACGCCCATGGCGACAATCCTTCCGCTGGCCACCAGTTAAGGATTTTATCCTGGAATATCGCTAGAATAAAAAATTAACTCCACACCCCAGATTGGGGACAGTTTGTGGGCACCTACGATGTGTGTATGTTTCAGGAGACATGGGCAAGAGAGGATATAGAGAGGGGAGGCTTCGCAACCTTCAACGTGCTGGCTACCTCTGGGGGAAGAGGCAGATCCTCGGGGGGCTTATGCACCTGGGTCGCTACCCACCTGGATTGTACTGCGTTTCAGCTGAGTACCGCATCCAACGATTTGCAGTGTATTGTACTCATTTTCCCCTCCAGCCTAAAACTTGCTCTCATCAACATCTATTCCCCTCCTGTAAACATCACCCAGGAATCCCCGACCATAGACCTACTTAACACCTTCATCGACACAGTACACCCAAATGCTAGATTGATTATTGGGGGGGACTTTAACTGCCAATTCGAGCCCCTGGCTGCCCCCACGGATGCCCCCTCTAGCGAAGAGGACAGTCTCTGGCTAATCCCCGACCCTCAAGTTCCACCAGTAAAGGCCTGGACTCCTCTGGTACTCCAGATAAATGCAGCAACCCTAACCCACTACTTGAGGGGCTGTAATGGCCGTACCAACTCTGATCAGCCAGGGAAGCTAACCTTTAACAGAACAGGACAACCCTCCCTGCTGGATTATATTTTAGTGGAGAAAAGCATGTGGCGGTGGGTGGTCGACTTCGCTGTCATGCCAAGAATTGACAGTGATAATAACGCCCTGACTTTGGAGCTTGAGCCACCAGAAATTTACAATTCCACGTGTTTTGGCATCCCCGCATTTACCAACCTAATACTCGCTAACAATAGAAGGAAAATCAGGTGGGGAAAATTTAAGCAGTCACCAGATAAGGAGGCCGTATTATATTCTGTAATCATCTCGCCCTTAATGGAAATGGAGTTGGATGCTGCAACACTTAACACTCCACTTACCATCAGTAGACTAGAGGCACAGCATGAAGAACTGACAACAAGTCTGACTAACATCTTTAACCCTATGACACATTCTACGCCCAACAAGGGTGTCAAGCAAACCTGGTT
Organism: Triturus cristatus; assembly: GCF_964204655.1. Classification (NCBI taxonomy): domain Eukaryota; kingdom Metazoa; phylum Chordata; class Amphibia; order Caudata; family Salamandridae; genus Triturus; species Triturus cristatus. Next base: position 1,147,695,592 of record NC_140585.1, read on the forward strand.
TAACAATTCTTGCCGCAAGGCAAAGGGCGCCATTTTAGATGCTATTAAGCTCAAGGATAGATTCTTAATCAAATCAAGCAGGGCCCAGTATAGAGATTGCATCAAGCTGGCCAAGAAGAACTGGGAGCTTCAAAGGTGGGAAGACATTAAGGCAGCACTTTATAAGAGGGACATGAAGAAGTTCTGGTCTTTAGTGAGCGCAGACGGCAGTGTTGAGAACTCAGCGATAGAGCCAAACATCGCTGCAGCTGCATGGAAATGGCACTTCCAAGCTCTCTATTCAACTGAGGAACCCATGGAGCCCAAAGATGCAAAGGTTATAGCAATCCTAGGGAATCCTAATGAAGACCCCCAATGGATTACTTTAAAAGAAGTCTCAAACGCAATTAGGAAGCTCCCCCTAGGAAAGGCCCCCGGTTTAGACAAGATCCCTGGGGACTTATTCAGGGAGGAACCTAACATCTGGGGACCCTATCTCTGGGCAATATTTAACGCTATCTTGCTAGGCATGAAGATCCCGGATATGTGGCTAGGGGCCGAAATCTTCCCAGTGTTCAAGAAAGGCTCACCCCTCTTGCCCTCTAACTACAGGCCAATCAGCCTGATAGATGTCACTCAGAAGTTGTTTGCCAGCATCCTCCTTGAGCGTCTCCACTCTTGGATGGAAGAGTGTGAAGTTCTGAGTGCGTATCAGGCTGGGTTTAGGAAGAACACCTCCACATTTGACCAGCTCTTCAGGCTCCAACGTTTATACTGGAAGACTGTGTCAATGGAGGGTGGCAGCCTCTATTTGATATTCGTTGACCTCAAATCGGCCTTTAATCTGGTCCCTGGAGTAAAATTGTGGGATGTTCTTGAGCAACTGGGTATTCCGCCCTACCTGTTGACAATGATCATGCGATTGCATACAGGCAACTTTGCTCTACTCAGGTATGGGAAATCCGGAGAACTGACCCCCGCTTCTCAGTTAACAGAGGAGTGAGACAGGGGTGTGTGCTGGCCCCCACCCTGTTTTGTCTTTTTATTAACGCTCTGGTTGCCCAACTAAATGAAGTAGCGGACAATTATGCCCCGAAGCGGGTGCAAGGCAGGGTGCCAGCAATGATGTTCGCGGATGACACATTGCTGTTGTCCAAGTCTCCCATGGGCATTCAAAGGATCCTAGACAGTTTCTCTCTATTTTGCAAAAATCGAGGCTGGAGATAAACACAGCAAAGACCAAATTCATGGTCTTCAACCCAGCCAAAACATCTCGCCCAAACCCCTCCCTAAATTGCACCCTCTTAGAGAGGGTGACTGTCTTTGATTACCTTGGTGTTACGTTTTCCGAAACGTTCGAATGGGGCCCACAACTAGACAAGGCAGGCTTGAGGCTAGCGCAGTTAGTGGGGGGGAATCACAAAACATTTAGGAACTCCCTATACAAACTGCCTGGCCCGGTTGCCGAAATTTATAAAGTGCAAGTATGGAGTGCTGCAATGTACGGGGCAGAACTATGGGGTCACCACCCCTCTGGCGGATTGGCCAAAATAGAAAACCAATTTATGAGAAAGCTTTTGGGCTTACCGCCTAGCACTCCCCTCATCCCCCTGCGCCTGGATCTAGGAATCAAATCCATTGCAGAAGAGATTGGACTAAGACCAGTGAGCTTCTGGCGCAGACTATGGGCGACCCTTGAACTAGCATCCTATCAAACTGAACTCAAGGGGGTCCTGGGACTACCACAGGTGGGAAAATTGCCATGGTTCAAGTACATCAAAGAAACATGTGCCAGAATAGGTATGCCCAACCTGTGGAGTAATCCCGAGGAAGTGTCCCCAACAATATCTCGACTACAACTTGTTAGAGCTTATAGAACACTCAAACTAGTCGATCTGCAGGCAGACACCAAACTCGGGAACTTAACGGCTGAATTTTTTAATATAAAAGCCGAGTATCTTTTTGAGTCTTTTCTGGATGATATACAGCACTCCTTGGCAAGGAAGCTGTATATCCAGTTTAGAACAGGGACCCTCCCGGTTAATGCTTTTACGAATAAATGGTCAAAAGATACCTCTGTTGGGTGTCCCGCCTTTAACAGCCCTGATGAGACCGACCTTCATGTTCTTTTCTTCTGCCCTGGCTATAAATCTGCCAGACGGCGTTGGCTCATACCATTATGTAGAAACATTGGCTGTACACAGTGTTTGGAGGTGCATAGAATTCTAAGATCTGATATACACCCCCCCATAGTCTTTGCCGTGTTCCGATTCCTTAATTCTATGTGGCACAGGCGTAGGGCTTTTTTTAACACAACTCAGAAACTGTAAAAAATGTCCCCTGCATTCTTGTCGCTTTTAGCTTTTAAATTTTAATATTTTTTTATCTGGTTTTAATCATTCTTGTTTTTAACTGGTGCAAAGATATTGGACAAACTAAAATGCTCCTTTGGCTATACTTTGTAATTTGCCATCAATGAATTCTCAAGATTTGTTTTAACAATGCTATACTTGTATATGAATTTTTACTTTTTATGGCTTTTTATGACCGAAACAAAGTTTGTTGAAAGGGAATGGCATATATATATATATATATATATTCTGTGTCAATATTTTAGTCGACGTTTTTGTTAAGTTGGGTTTTGCCTCACAATAATAAATACTGAATATTCTGCTAGTATTATACAATGGCCAAAAGCTCATGAAATATTTTACACTTTCTTTCCACCCATTTTGCAAAATGTTTGCATTCTTTTTTATGTTTAACTAGTATTATCATCATCAGCTTTATTCGGTTTTAAAAGATAAACCATCAAATTACAGTACACAATCATCAACAACAGCGTAAAAACAGTCACCGTAACATGGTGAATATATAAAACATACATAAAAAACACCACTCCAAATCCCAGAAAGTTGGCATCCAAAATACTAAAATTGCAAACCTAAAAATTCTTACAAATGTATCTACTAAAAGTACCAGGGGAGATAGCTTAAAATACTTACAGCAAAGCGACTAAAGGGTGCAGCAGGATTCAATAATAATAAATAAATCATCAATCATAATATGTAAAAAATATTGCACCTATCACTTGCTTATAATCTATGATTAAGCCCAGCCCTTCATCGATTTACTGCATCTTACTGCTGCTTTGAGAAAGAAACAAACTCTATAGCAAATGTCAGGACTACCTAAAAGCCTAAGATAAAATAATGCGTCTTCACTCTTCCGGAAGATTACATCCTTTAAAAGTTGTCGAACCTGATACACCGTGTCCCAGAATACTTTAATATTGTTTCTTAATGCTGATGTTTCTAGTCATTCCCAATCCCTTTTGTTCATGGCCTCCTTTCTAGACTTCAGGAAACTTTGGTAGAACATCCTAACCGCGTGGACCTTGATGGGATCTCTGGGTGTAGCTAATAGTGCAATCCTAAGATGGCGATTAGTGGCTGAGCAATGCCTATGGAACCACCGATGACTGACCTGAGTATGCCGGATGGGTTTCAGCAAATGATTCCTAATACACAGGCATAGGTGTTCATAGTTAACTGGAACACACTGGGGGTCTTAAGGACAAGATCATCAACCCTGTCTGGCACAATTCTATGGCTAAATATGATTTGATTGTATTGCAGGAAACCTTGGATACTCCCTCTATTTCTTGTGCAGGCTTGTAGGACCTGGGGTCTCCAGGCCCTATGTGGCGGTAACGTGACACGAGCGGTCGGGCCACCAAAGGTCTGTGTGTAAAGCAACCATACAACACGCACCTCTCATGAAACGAGGACCACACACAATAAGGGACGCCACACTGTAGAAGTTATGTAAATACTCAAGTTTATCCAAGTAGATCACGTTAGATGCAGTTCATGAGGTAGCAGTACATTTCATAAGTTGGTAATATAATTCCTGGCGGTGTACATGTCAATCAGGAGCTAGGAATGTTGGTCATACCATAAATGCAATTCATGAAAGATCTTAACACTACCTGAGAGACAATGGCCATTCAATGCGAAGTACGCGCGCGCCTCACTTTCCCCAGCGCGCCATGTACTAGCAGGTTCGCTGCAGGTCCTAGCCCACCCTTGGGGGCGTGCAGGGACCCAGGACAGACCTCAGAACGGGGCATCTAGCACAGAGAGCTACTCGTAATCAATGACATTGACACTTCAGAACGGAACATACATAACAGAGCGCTACTCGTAATCAATGGCACGTAGCACTTCAATATGGAACATGAATAACAGAGCGCTACTCGTAATCAATGGCACGTAGCACTTCAATATGGAACAGGAATAACAGAGCGCTATGCGTAAGCAATGACATTTAGCACTTCACTACGGAGCATAAATAACATAGCGCTACTCGTAAGCAGTGGCATTTATCACTTCAACACGGAGCATGAGTAACAGAGCGCTATTCGTAAGCAATGATATTTAGCACTTCACTACGGAGCATAAATAACATAGCGCTACTCATGAGCAGTGACATTTAGCACTTCTATACGGAGCGGGGATACCAGAGCGCTACTCGTACTCAAGGACAGTCAATGCTTCACCCCGGGCTGTTAGCAGGGAGCGCACGGGACTTGCAGAGCGAGTCTCTCGGGCTCCGGTGCAGTTCGTAGGGCACCACGCTTCAGTACAGTCAAGGGGGGCACCAGGAAAGGATCCCTCGGCGGGGTCCCTCTGTCGGGGTGATCCGGGGGACTCCCACGGAGAGGGGACCCGGGCTAAGGGTGCGGTGTGGCTCCCAACCAGTAGGGGGCGCACCGGGGTCAATCCCAGCCTCCGGGCTTACCTCGATCTCGACGTCGGAAGGCGTCCGCTCCAGCGATGATGGTAGAACTCGTCCTCGACCTCGCGCACCTCTCTCGCAGCTGCGACGGCAGCGACGAGGCCCCGGCTTCTCCGCGGGCCTCGCGACACAGCAGGGCACTTCTTCCGGCCTCCGGGCCGCTGCGGTGAGCGCGCTGGCTTCCACGTCACAGGGGGGGGGCTCAAGTTAAGGAGGGAGTTCCGCGCTCAGCGGAGCACGCTGCCGGGGGTCTCAGGCCAGGTCAGGGAGCGCGGGGGTCACAGCGCTAATACCTGGTCGATCCCCGGTGGTTCTCCAATCGGCTTTGCATCAGGTTTCAGGGGTCAGTCTGGACACGCAGTCTCAGCGCTTGGCATATAAGTTTAGAGTTCAGTCTGGACACGCAGTCTCAGCACTTGGCATATAAGTTTAGAGTTCAGTCTGGACACGCAGTCTCAGCATTCAGTTTCTGTTCTCAGATGTTAGATGAAGTCTTGTTGGCGCAGATGTATCTGGCGCCCTTAAGGGGGTTCTGTTACAGGGGGGTAGGGATGGAGATGACGACTAGGTCCTTCCTAGTCAGGCTGGGCAGAGGTTCTCTGGGTCCTCCTACTGCTGGGCAAGATCAGTGGGTTTCACAGGGTCCCTCACTCACTTGAGAGGCAGCACCTAAATCCTGTCACTCCCAGAGGCATAAGTCCCTGGCTAGGCCCTACCGCCTACACTCCTGCGTGGATTCTTCCAGCTCTGCTTCACCCCACTGGCCAACTCACTCCAAAAAGTTCCCTCCCTCACTTAAGTAGCCCTAGGTCAGGTGATCTCTAGCCAAGGCGGCAAAAGTAAAACCACACCTCCCTTCTAGAAGGTTCCAGCACATTCCAGGAGCTTCCCCATTCTACCTATGGGACAAAAAGGCGGGCTGGTGTCGCAACATTGTTGTGGGGTCCCAGCCAGCTCCTGGCAGCTAGGGTGCTACTATGAAAGACCACTCTGCAGTAGCAGGGGTCTGTGGCAGCCATCTTGGGAGAAGGGAGCACCTGCACCTTAACACTGGTTGGCAATGAAAAGGGGCTCGGAGACCTAGTCCAACATAAAAATGAGGGTGGACAAAATGAGGCACGATCAAAAATAGAAGGGGAGACCACCCTAGGGCTGACAGGTCCAACATGCGTCCCACCCAGCTGAAAGAGGGGAGAGCTTTGGGGTTTTCGCCTCTCATCTGCATGAGCCAGCGAAGGAGGCGGTGGTCGGTCTGAATAAGGAAGTGAGTTCCGAAGAGATATGGTCTCAACTTCTTCAGGGCCCAGATCACCGCGAAGGCTTCTCTCTCAATGGTGCTCCATCGCCGTTCCCGAGGGAGGAGTCTTCTGGATATGAAGGCCACTGGTTGATCTTGGCCCTCGGTATTGAGTTGCGAGAGCACCGCACCTATGCCGTGCTCCGAGGCGTCTGTCTGTACAATAAATTCCATGCTGAAATCTGGTGTGGCTAGTACTGGAGCGGTACACATCGCATGTTTCAGCGTGTCAAAGGCTTCTTGGCATGCCGCTGTCCATATGACCTTGCGAGGTTGCTTCTTTGAGGTCAATTCCGTCAAGGGGGCTACGATGGTACCATATCCCTTGACGAACCGGCGGTAATACCCAGTGAGGCCGAGGAAAGCTCGGACCTCTGTTTGGGTCTTGGGGGGCTCCCAAGCCAAGATGGTCTCTATTTTGGCCTGGAGGGGTTGCACCTTACCTCCGCCCACCAGGTGTCCCAGGTACACGACAGATCCCTGTCCAATCTGGCACTTGCTGGCTTTAATGGTTAAGCCAGCGCATTGCAGCGCCTGCAATACCTCCTGGAGGTGTTGCAGATGGTCCTCCCAGGTGCTACTGAAGACAGCTATGTCATCCAGGTAGGCCGCTGAGAAGGACTCCAGGCCAGATAGTACCTGATTCACTAACCGCTGGAATGTGGCCGGAGCATTTTTGAGCCCAAAGGGCATCACTCGAAACTGGTAGTGGCCCTCTGGGGTGGAGAATGCTGTCTTCTCCCTTGCTCCATCGGCCATGGCAATCTGCCAATATCCGGATGTCAGATCAATGGTGCTGAGGTACCGGGCTGCTCCCAGCCGGTCCACCAGCTCGTCTGCACGTGGGATGGGGTGAGCATCTGTCTTCGTGACAGAGTTCAACCCCCGGTAGTCCACACAGAACCGTAGTTCTGGCGTCGTACCCGGTGGGGCCGCTTTCGGCACCAACACCACTGGACTAGCCCACGGGCTGCTGGAAGGTTCTATCACCCCCAGCTCCAGCATCTTTGCTACCTCACGCTGGATGCTATCCTTCACTCGGTCAGAGAGCCGGTAAGACTTGTTCTTCACCGGGGGGCTGTCCCCTGTGTCCACATCATGGGTACACAGATGAGTGATTCCAGGCGTGAGGGAGAACAACGAGGCGAATTGTCCCAGGACATGGCGACAGTCCCTCTGTTGCTCTGGGGTTAAGGATGGGGAGAGGACTACACCTTCCACCGAACCATCCTTCTCTTGTACCGCTAGAAGGTCAGGAAGAGCTTCACACTCTTCCTCCTCGCTCCCATCCGTCACCATAAGGAGAGCAAGCTCCGATCGCTCATGGTGCGGCTTCAGGCGGTTGACGTGGAGCACCCTGAGGGGCTGACGGGGGTTTTTCAAGTCTACAACGTATGTGGTCTGGCCTCGCCGCTCCACAATGTTGTACGGGCCAGTCCACCGGTCCAGGAGGGCACAAAGCTCCCCAGGTTCCATAACCCACACCTTCTGTCCAACGTCCAACTCGACCGTCCGAGCATTGCGGTCATACCACTCCTTCATCACGGTCTGGCTAGCCTCCAGGTTCTCTGTGGCCGCCTTCCACAGCTTGGCCATCTGGCTGCGGAACACCAGCATGTAGCTGACAATGTCACGGCGAAGCTTCTGCGAAGTCTTCTCCCACCCCTCTTTCACTAAACTGAGGGGACCCCTAACGGGATGGCCATAGAGCAATTCAAACGGGCTGAACCTGACTCCCTTCTGCGGTACCTCCCGATAGGAGAATAACAAGCAGGGGAGGTGGACGTCCCATTTATGCCTCAAGCCCTCTGGCAGGCTTCGGATCATCCCCTTCAATGTCTTATTGAAGCGCTCTACAAGTCCGTTAGTCTGGGGGTGGTAAGGAGTGGAGAACCGATAGGTCACCCCACACTCCTTCCACATGGCCTGCATGTAGGCCGACATGAAATTCGTGCCCCTGTCCGACACCACGACCTTGGGGAATCCCACTCGGGTAAAAATTCCCAACAGTGCCCGCGCCACCACCGGTGCAGTGATGGTCCTCAGAGGAATAGCCTCTGGGTACCTTGTGGCGTGGTCCACCAAAACCAAGATGAACCGGTGCCCAGCTGCGGTCGGAGGGTCCAATGGCCCCACAATATCGATACCGACCCTCTCAAAAGGGGTCCCGACCACGGGGAGCCGTTCCAACGGGACCTTCAACTTAGTCCCAGTCTTGCCACTGGCCTGACAAGACTTGCAGGTCTTACAAAAGGTGTCTGAGGCAATCCTCATCCTGGGCCAATAGAAATGGGGGACCAACCGTGCAAAGGTTTTGTCCTGACCCAGATGTCCGGCTAAGGGTATCTCATGCGCTAACTCCAGCAGGAAGGCCCGGTAACATTGGGGGACCACTATGGCCCTCGAAGATCCATGTACCGGCACCCTGGGCTCACTGTATAGGAGACCATCCTCCCAATACACATGATAACCTCCCAATTCCTGACTGGCCACTTGGGCTTCGGCCTGCCGCCGCATGCCTTCAAGCGTGGGGCACGCCCTTTGTGCCTGACAAAATTCCTCCCGGGTAGGTCCTCCTTCCACATGCCAGTCAGCAAGGGTCGGCAAGTCCTCCACAGGAACGACATCTACCTCCGCGGACTCCGGGGGCACCTCTGCGGCCTCCCCATCCATCTCACGGGGCATGTCCTCCATCACCTCCTTCTTTCCATGTTTGGCTTTGGGTTGGGCCATGATTCCAGGCTCCAACCCAGGGTGAGTTCCATGCCGGGCAGCCATGAACCGCTTGCTCACGCAAGTCCACCCTGGTAATCCCAGCATCTCGGTGTGAGCGTGAAACTCGACATCTTTCCACTTGGTGTGCTCCAGGTCATTCCCTAGCAAGCACCCCACAGGCAAGGCAGGGCTCACAGCAACTTTCAGTAGGCCTTTGACTCCTCCCCACTCAAATGGAACACGAGCCACTGGATAGTGACTCAGACTGCCGTCAGCCAATACGGCCGGATGGAACTCCTCGGGGACTGCTTGGTCTGGGGACACCAGCCGCCGCACGACAGTGGTCATGCTGGCCCCTGTGTCCCTCAGAGCTTCCACCTCCTCCCCATTAATTCTCACCCTCTGCTGATATTTAGCAGTGTTCGGGGGCAGGGACACTACGGGGACCACCTCTCTATCCCCGAGTGAAACCAGCGTCAGGCCTGTCCACTCCCCTTCCCTATCTAAGGGCAGCTCCACCCCAAGCGCTATACTACTCACCCCGGGACTTTTCCCGCCCGTTGGGGCTGGGGGTCGCTTGCGACACTTGGGATCTCCCCTGTAGTGTCCAATCTCCCCAAATTCGTAGCACCGCACAATCCTTGGCTGCTGACTCCTGTCAGGGTAAGTGGGTCTTGTGGAATTGGACGGGGGTGGGGTTCCTACTCCCTTCCCAAACTTATTTTGGGGACCTTTCGAGAACTCCACTTTTTTATCTCCCCCCTCTTTCTTCTGGGGAAACCCTGTCCGCCTTTCGAGCCATCTCCCTCGGGGCCCATGTGAGACACCCGGGTACACACCCAAATATCTGCCTCCTCCGCAAGTTCACGGGGGTCCATCAACTTGCGGTCCACCAGATGTTGGCGCAGCTCCGGAAAGCTCTTATCCAAGAGGTGCTCCCTTAAAAAAAGATCGAACAACCCTTGGTAGTCCTGCACCTCGCTGCCACGCACCCAACCATCTAGTGCCTTCCTCGCATAATCAAAAAAATCTACCCATGTCTGTGTGGTCAGCTTATGGCTGCCACGAAACTTCTGCCTGTACCTCTCGGGGTTAAGACCAAACTTTTTTAACAAGGCCTCTTTCATGGGGGCATACCTGACCTGATCCGCCTTGGCCAAATATAGCAGGGTGTCCCTGACATTGGGAGGTATATACCGGTATAAACCACCTCCCCAATAACTCTCGGGTACCCCATGGGCTGTCAAGGCTACCTCGTATGCCTCCAACCATTTCATGATGTCGTCCCCCACTGTGTAATTGGCAATTACTTCCTTAGGTAGGTAGAATTTTGACTCGTGAGGTTCCTTAGGTATGCTGCCACCATTGTCCTTATTGGACACGTTCAATTGGAGGGCGCGTAACTCCAGCTCTTTTAGCTGATGCTCGTGCGCCAGCTTCTTTTCCTCCATTGCCCATCTCTTGTTTTCCCTTTCTTGTTCCAATTTGGCCAATTCCCTTTCTTTCTCTTGTTCTAACTTGGCCAGCTCCCACCTTAACTGCCTCTCCTCCCTCCTGTCCTCCTACTCCTCGGGAGACGCGCTCCTCCTCGACTCTGTCCTACTACTGGCCCCAGAACGTCTCCCTGGGGGCACATTTTCAGACCCCTCTTCATTTAATATGTTGATCACTTCCTGGGCGCTCTCCTCCTGAGGTGCATCTGGCGCCTCCTGTCCCTCATCCCCTCTCCCTTCTGGGTGGGCCTCTAACCATGCCCTAATGGCGGTGCGGAGTTCCGGTCCTTTGGCCTTCCGCATCCCAGGCACCCCCATCCCCTGCCCGAACTCCCTTAGTTGCTTCACAGTGTACCCCTCGAGGTCAGCTAACCGGAATTCCATTCTGGCAGGTGGGGACCTAGACACTAAGGAGAAAATTCCAAGGGTATAGGCAACAGTTATCAGCTAACCAGGACTCTTGCACTCTCAACCTGGACAGTGGAAATAACAATGCAGCAATCAATGGTTTTCAAGCTCTGGAACAAATAGGCATTTAATTGTGGCGCCCTTCGCCTCACGGAAGGGCGCTGTATGGTCACAGGTCCTAAGGATCCCACCGCTCGCCAACAATGTAGGACCTGGGGTCTCCAGGACCTATGGGGCGGTAACGTGACACGAGCAGTCGGGCCACCAAAGGTCTGTGTGTAAAGCAACCATACAACACGCACCTCTCATGAAACGAGGACCACACACAATAAGGGACGCCACACTGTAGAAGTTATGTAAATACTCAAGTTTATCCAAGTAGATCACGTTAGATGCAGTTCATGAGGTAGCAGTACATTTCATAAGTTGGTAATACAATTCCTGGCGGTGTACATGTCAATCAGGAGCTAGGAATGTTGGTCATACCATAAATGCAATTCATGAAAGATCTTAACACTACCTGAGAGACAATGGCCATTCAATGCGATGTACGCGCGCGCCTCACTTTCCCCAGCGCGCCATGTACTAGCAGGTTCGCTGCAGGCCCTAGCCCACCCTTGCGCTTCAGGCTCCCCTCCACAGGGTTTGGGGGGAACGTAGCGCCACTCTTGGGGGAGTGCAGGGACCCAGGACAGACCTCAGAACGGGGCATCTAGCACAGAGAGCTACTCGTAATCAATGACATTGGCACTTTAGAACGGAACATACATAACAGAGCGCTACTCGTAATCAATGGCACGTAGCACTTCAATATGGAACATGAATAACAGAGCGCTACTCGTAATCAATGGCACGTAGCACTTCAATATGGAACATGAATAACAGAGCGCTACTCGTAATCAATGGCACGTAGCACTTCAATATGGAACAGGAATAACAGAGCGCTATGCGTAAGCAATGACATTTAGCACTTTACTACGGAGCATAAATAACATAGCGCTACTCGTAAGCAGTGGCATTTATCACTTCAACACAGAGCATGAGTAACAGTGCGCTATTCGTAAGCAATGATATTTATCACTTCAACACGGAGCATGAGTAACAGTGCGCTATTCGTAAGCAATGATATTTATCACTTCAACACGGAGCATGAGTAACAGTGCGCTATTCGTAAGCAATGATATTTATCACTTCAACACGGAGCATGAGTAACAGAGCGCTATTCGTAAGCAATGATATTTAGCACTTCACTACGGAGCATAAATAACATAGCGCTACTCGTGAGCAGTGACATTTAGCACTTCTATACGGAGCGGGGATACCAGAGCGCTACTCGTACTCAAGGACAGTCAATGCTTCACCCCGGGCTGTTAGCAGGGAGCGCACGGGACTTGCGGAGCGAGTCTCTCGGGCTCCGGTGCAGTTCGTAGGGCACCACGCTTCAGTACAGTCAAGGGGGGCACCAGGAAAGGATCCCTCGGCGGGGTCTCTCTGTTGGGGTGATCCGGGGGACTCCCACGGAGAGGGGACCCGGGCTAAGGGTGCGGTGTGGCTCCCAACCAGTAGGGGGCGCACCAGGGTCAATCCCAGCCTCCGGGCTTACCTCGATCTCGACGTCAGAAGGCGTCCGCTCCAGCGATGATGGTAGAACTCGTCCTCGACCTCGCGCACCTCTCTCGCAGCTGCGACGGCAGCGACGGGTCCCCGGGCTTCTCCGCGGGCCTCGCGACACAGCAGGGCACTTCTTCCGGCCTCCGGGCCACTGCGGTGAGCGCGCTGGCTTCCACGTCGCAAGGGGGGGGCTCAAGTTAAGGAGGGAGTTCCGCGCTCAGCGGAGCACGCTACCGGGGGACTCAGGCCAGGTCAGGGAGCGCGGGGGTCACAGCGCTAATACCTGGTCGATCCCCGGTGGTTCTCCAATCGGCTTTGCATCAGGTTTCAGGGGTCAGTCTGGACACGCAGTCTCAGCGCTTGGCAGATAAGTTGAGTTCAGTCTGGACACGCAGTCTCAGCACTTGGCATATAAGTTTAGAGTTCAGTCTGGACACGCAGTCTCAGCATTCAGTTTCTGTTCTCAGATGTTAGATGAAATCTAGTTGGCGCAGATGTATCTGGCGCCCTTAAGGGGGTTCTGTTACAGGGGGGTAGGGATGGAGATGACGACTAGGTCCTTCCTAGTCAGGCTGGGCAGAGGTTCTCTGGGTCCTCCTACTGCTGGGCAAGATCAGTGGGTTTCACAGGGTCCCTCACTCACTTGAGAGGCAGCACCTAAATCCTGTCACTCCCAGAGGCATAAGTCCCTGGCTAGGCCCTACCGCCTACACTCCTGCGTGGATTCTTCCAGCTCTGCTTCACCCCACTGGCCAACTCACTCCAAAAAGTTCCCTCCCTCACTTAAGTAGCCCTAGGTCAGGTGATCTCTAGCCAAGGCGGCAAAAGTAAAACCCCACCTCCCTTCTAGAAGGTTCCAGCACATTCCAGGAGCTTCCCCATTCTACCTATGGGACAAAAAGGCGGGCTGGTGTCGCAACATTGTTGTGGGGTCCCAGCCAGCTCCTGGCAGCTAGGGTGCTACTATGAAAGACCACTCTGCAGTAGCAGGGGTCTGTGGCAGCCATCTTGGGAGAAGGGAGCACCTGCACCTTAACACTGGTTGGCAATGAAAAGGCACTCGGAGACCTAGTCCAACATAAAAATGAGGGTGGAAAAAATGAGGCACGATCAAAAATAGAAGGGGAGACCACCCTAGGGCTGACAAGTCCAACAAGGCTTCTCTTGTTATTCTTGTCCCACAATCCCTTCGATATATGGCAGAGCAAAGGGTGGCCTTTCCGTATGGGTCCATTTGAACCTTAATATTGAAGTAACAGTTTTAGATATGGGAAGCTCCAAATTTCAAGCTCTGGTTATCAAAGATAGCGAAAGTTCCTTTTATTTTTACTTAGTACATTTTTATAATAATGATTTTATGAATTTTGAATGCGCCTATTATCCGCAATTGTTTTTCTTTTTAAGTTGCTTGAAGCCCCCAAGGGGTGGTCTCGTATCAACCAAATTTTCTTCTTTGTGGGGATTTCAATGCTAAGTTAACGGGTGAGACAGAGGAACAAGGGACCATGAGTCTTTCAGTTAGTCGTGGGAAGGAGTTAGGATATTATTTAGCCATTCATGACCTTGTAGACTTTGGTGATTTGTTCAACGTAGATGGAATCCATCCGGCCGCCTCTTTCAGAGGGTGAGGGCATTCCTCAGTTATTGATTACATCTTTGCAACCAGGGGCTTTTTACCTTGACTCTCTCAAGGTTTTGTTATAGAGACAAAGTGGGGGGGATCATAATGCTTTGATCACAACAGGCTACTGTGAGAAGTTGGCCTGATGTATGATGTCACTAGTTCTAGTGTACACCCTATATCAGTCCAAACAACCCTTATGGTGATTGGTTGTAAAGTCAACCTTATAGACCAGCTATCCTAGTGGTAGCATGGACAAGAGCAGTCTTTAGGCTAAACTCTGAATGGCATGTGAAGCCAGCTGTGATATCATATATAATCCCTTGAATACCAAATGAAAGGACACCACAACTGATATATATATATATAAAATAAAGTGTATTTATTCTAGTCAAACCCTCAGCACTCTTTATGAGATTCGAGGTAAGTACAACACAGTCTTATTCAAGCATACATTAAGTCACACAGGTAAGTAATACAGTTAGGCCCTAGGGGCCACGCAAACCATATACTAAAGAAGTGGCATAAGGACCACTGTCACAGAAATAGGATAGGCCTAGGCCTAGGGAATCGCTGGGGCTACACTACACTACCAACAGTTAGGAAGTGGGAGGCCCACGGGATTCAGGTGCAGAGTGGAAACACTCACGCGTAATGCGTATAATCGATAGAAATAGTACAGTTCTGAAATAAGTAGTTTTAGGACACTTCTGGAGTAGCTAGAAAGTCAAGACTCGGAAACTAGACCCTAGGATAGTCACTACCCTTGTGAGCACTGAAGTACCCAAGTTACCTAGCCCACAGGCTGCGGGTGCATAGGTGTGAACTTGCGTCGGGTTTCGTCGTGGACTTCTATGGATGCCTGAAGGAAAGTTGCTGACAGGCAGTCAGTGCAGATTGTCCGGTGGATCCCAAGGCCGGGATCAAGAAGGAAGGGTACCTGCAAGCAGAAGGGACGGAGTCAAGGTCACTAGCCAGTGACCACGTGGAACCAGGAAGGAACCAGGCGATGTTGTGAAGATTGCAGGTGAAGGGTGAAGCTTGTCGCAGCAGCCACGGGTACCAGGAGACGTCGAGGACAACCAGGACCAGGAGGCGAGCTGTCCCACGAAGGCTCTTGCTGTCGGCGGCGGCGAAGTCGAACTAGGACTCACCAAGCCTTGGCAAGCGGAACCCACGAAGAATGGAGGACTTGCTTCTGGTGCAGACCAGGAAGGTCTGGGGTGCTTCTCTTTTGCAGAGGAGCAGGAGCCAGTCTGGAGGAGCCAAACCAGCAGTGAAGATTCACAGGGGTGTCGTCGCAAAGGCCGCTAGCCAACGGGCAAGCAACCGGACAGACGCGGCAAGCAGGAAAATGCAGAAGGGCCCCACGCAGGACTCGTGGAGTGTGGGGGGCTGATCTTCGGTGCAGATGGTGCTTGGGGTTGGGGCTTCTCAATCCCCGGTGCACAACTTCGAGGGTACCTCAGAAGCTGCGCTGGAAGATACTCGCCACTTTTCCCAGGTAGCCGGTCCCACGTCTCTCGTCGCCTCCACGGATCTCAGCTCGGCTGTGGATGTGGATCAGGGTCGGAGAAGTCTGGAAGTCAAGGCTCTGGTCGGGCTCTGCAGTCGGTCCCTCGTAGAACTTCAGCAAAGCAAAGGGTAAGTCTCTTGATGGTTCCTGTTTGCACAGG
The DNA here is from genome assembly GCF_964204655.1 of Triturus cristatus. NCBI lineage: Eukaryota > Metazoa > Chordata > Amphibia > Caudata > Salamandridae > Triturus > Triturus cristatus. The sequence goes on from NC_140585.1 coordinate 1,147,711,192, forward strand.
GTAGCCACTCCTTGGCCACAAGGGAGATTCTTCAGTCTTCTTCTTTCGTCGAATGTCGAAGGTCCAGAGTTTCTGTTCAAGTTGCAGGTTCAGGATAATCTAATCTCCTGGGGCCCAGCTACCACTCTTATACTAATCTGGGGGGCTGGGTTGCCTGCTAGGTCACGCCTTATGGGTGGGACCTGGGAGGGGGGTGGTTACACCCCCTTCCCTTTGTCCAGTTTCACGCCAGGACTGGGGCTGGAGTGCCACAGCACCGGTTTGAACTGGACTATGCATGGGACACCTTGTGTGCCCCAGGCATGTCTCATTCCTTTCAGCCCTCCCTGCCCCAATACACTAAAGTCTGTCTGGGGAGGTGCTAGCGCCTCCCCAAGCAGGAAACCTATTGTCCAAGCCTCCCTTTCCGGGATCACTCCCAGCAGCAGGAGGTCAGACTCGTGTCTGTGGCAGCAGCATCCATTTTGTGATGCTGAGGCTTTGGTTAGAGTTAAACAGCAAATTAGGATTTTAACATGTCTCTCCCTCTAGAAGGGGGGAATAATATCCTCATCACCAGAAATGGTATGGGGGTATTATTCCAAAGTGTTAGACACCTTACACGACATGTTTTGATAAAGCCAAACCATAGTTACCATAACCGTTTAAGATTATAATGTACTTTAAGAGTATATGGTAGGCTATATCATAGAACAGCTATAAGGACACGGTTCCGAAAGCTGCAGACAGGCTCAGCTCATGCTAGAGCACCATCTCACATGTTACCAAGCACTCTGCCTCCAGGATTGTTAAGGCCTGCCATAGGAGTGGCTGATAGGTACACATGTGTCTATTTTAAGGGTAGATATAGGTATACTATATCTAAGCAAGTGGTGATACACGACCTTGCCCCAGCTGAGTGATCAGCCAGTTGTGTCTGATTGGAAGGCCAGACCAGGGGTGGCATAATACATGCTGCAGCCCCTGGGAGGCCTAGGGTACACCTATGCCATGGGTACCTAGGGTACACTGTACAGGGTCCAATAAGGTGGTCCTTACCAATTGGGAATGTACCTAGGGTACATGGAGTCCATTTTAAAGAGAGAGCAGACAGCCTGAGACCCTGAATGGCAGGATCTCAGGCCAACTAAGTCGAAAAACCAGCTAGACACTAGGCAAAAAGTTGGGGGTAACCATAGTCAGATATCCACCTTCCTACAGCTACTTTCCCGTGTGTAAGGATAACACCCCCGTTGTATCCATTTTTTTTGTTTGATCTGTTTATTGAATTTTGATATATGTGATACATGTTACAACCATACATAATATTTGTAGAATCAGTAAGCAATTACAGGAATCAAATTGTTCAATACAATATACCGGCATATGAGCAGATGGCAGATATTCTATCTAGATCCGTGCATCGTAATATCTTACGTCTAATACAACAATCAGATAATGTCGATCATGGCTGGTTACCATATTAATATATACATATTACAGGTGTCTTTTTCGCATACAAATTTGTTCCACTTGCACATTTCTAATGACTCCTTTCAGCTGTGCCGTGACGTCAGGGTTGGTGATCAAACTACCATATATATAACAGTAAAACATCTAACAGCAAATTATGAGAAAAAGGGGGGGGGGCAGGGTAGCCTAGGGTGGGATGAGTCGATCCATATCTGCTACAATAATGCAATTTTCACAAGTTTTGATGTGTCAGCCTTAGTGTCATACTATTGCATGCTGGGCCAGTGTGTATGAGGTGTGATGCATGTTCCAGACCGCATTGTTGTCAGGTCACACTACAACCTATGTGTAGGCTAGATTATTGCTACTTGAAGCGCTGTCAGAATTGTGTTCCAGGCTGTTGAAATGGAGTACTTGTGCAGTTCTAGTATGTCTTCCCTTAGCAATGAGACAGCCTCAGCTTTAGCCCAGTTCAGCATAGATTGAGCCCAGGCTTTAAGTGGTGGGGTGTCTTCTGCTTTCCATCGATGCATAACAAGTCTTTTGGCCACCACTAAACCCAGGTCTAAAAATCTAGAGGAGGGTTTGTGTTTCTTATTTCTGGGAAATATCCCTGTAATGCAGGCCTCCCACATACTCGGCAAGGCCCTATCTGTGCTTGTGGTCAGCAACTGAATCACTCCGTGCCAGTAACCTTGCAACTGGGGCATGACCACAGCATATGTAGGAGATCGGCATCTGCCATTTTGCAGCTTGGGCAACAAGTATTCACTCTATTAAAATACCTATTGATTTTGTCAGGGGATAGATATGCTCTGTGGACTATATAGAATTGAATCAGCCTAATTCATGCATTTCTGGGAATTTGTCTAGTGCTCTCCAGCAACATGGCCCATTCTTTGGGTGTACTGGGTTGTATCAGATCTGCCTCCCACCTATTAAACAAGGGTGTTAAGTCAGTCAAAGTATGTTCGTGGATTGATTCTGCAAACCATTTTATAAGGTGCCGTCCCGTATCCATCACGTGTAAATACTGTATCAGGGGAGGTGTCGGGGTGTCATGGCCCAGCAGAGGGGGCGCCGTAGAGCAGGTACGGAGTGAAAATGTATGACAGAGGGGCTTATAAACTACAATTCCCAAGGTGCACTGGGGAAGAACTGCATTCATTATATAAGCCCCGCCCCCACGTGAATCGGTGCTTGTCACTCAAGTTCCAGAGACCTTCCGAGGAGTCACGTCGTTTCTACTCTGAGGCTGAATACCGAAGACAATACCCCCAGAAGGAGCGAACCGTATATTCACCACAGCGCGGAAGCACCGCAACGCCGGCAACGTTCCAAAGCCGTTACGGGCTTTAACCGGAGAAGAAGAGATCAGCGCTCGCCCTCCACGACGCGAACCAGCGAGACGCTCGCATTTCATCACGAGACCTACGCAGGCTCTTCAAGATGCAGGAGAGCGCTGCGCATCCAACCCGCTCTACCCATTACTCCGTGGCTTTTCCGTCACCGATGCGGAAGTAGAAGGGGCATTCTCTCAGCGTTCTAAGTACTCTGAACCCGCGGAGGCTCCAAGTCCCGTGTAAGACCGCAGTACCTTTTGCCCCCGTTTCCTTGCGGACCCCCATAGCGAAGCCACACAGCAGCGGTGATTCGAACTCTTCCCTATCACGCTCCCCAGGGTCCCGTCCGCTTTTCCACTTTCCAGAGTGCCGTAACCTTGGTCCAAGAGTGGAAGGCTGAGTACATTGCGCGCTTATGATAGCGCCGGATTTCAGCAAGAAACGGAACAGCGTTAGTGCATGGACTGACAGGCACGCGACGGACGGATAAGTATCCATTTAACTCTATTTACAAGACTGCATAATAGAACCTATCTCATTGAGGGGTTATTTTGTTTGGAGAACTCGCCTGTTACCTTGTCCTTCTCCCTGCTATTACACGTGTAAGTGACAACCTAGGGTTTAAGAATGGGGAGGGGGTTAGGATGTGCATGACCTCAAACCTGCTGAATGTATGTTGTATTCTCGTTGCAGGGCATAGGGATAGAAGCCCGAAGAGAGATATCACCTTTCTTGCCAAGTGAGTCCGAAGTGCAGACGACAACGCTGTTTTTGTTTCCTTTGTCCCTTTTTTCCCTTCCCCGGTGGGGGTGTCATTTGTGTCGTAAAGATAAAACTGCGCACAGGTGTCACCTCTTAGGGGAGGAGATTACCTAGCATCGTTCCTGCTGTACCCGGCTTTCAGGTTAGTGGCTCTCGTTATATACCAGACCACGACAGAGTGACAAGCCCTCGGCGATATACAGCCTGAACGATGGGCACTAATACCGTACTAACGTCAGTATTAGAAACCCTGACTGCCCCCAGGATGGAAGTAGATGCGTTTCGGAGGGACGCGCTAGAATTGCGTAGTGCGATGAGCACTATGCGACGAGAGGTAGCTGGGTTATCTCGCCCAGGTCCCAGCGAGCAGAGAGGAGCGCATTACATTAGGCAGTGGACCCTACCACCACCAAACACTAGTAGTCCCAATGCAGGTCATACCCCACAGGCAGGAGGAGGTAGTGTGGGACCTTCTACTATACAGGTCATTCAGCCAGCACATTTGCCTTTAGCCCCCCCGAGCGATTCTTTGGGGATCCCAAGAAATTTGGCATTTTCATGGGGCAGTGCAAGCTGCATTTCATGTGCAAACCTGCAGTATTTCCCGATGACCAGACCAAAACGGCCTTCGTGATGTCCTATCTGGGAGGTGACGCTGCCAGTTGGTCCTTCCCCCTCATCGAACGGAATGACCCGGCCCTGAGGGATTTTGACTCCTTCTGCGAGGAAATGCGCAAGTTGTTTGACCGGAAGGCTCACTCCCTCTCCCTAGATCGTGAACTAATTACCCTGAAACAGGGAAATCAAGAATTATTGATTTACATTACCTCGTTTAATAGACTGGTTTCTGAAACGGATTGGCCTCAAGAGAAGCGCACTTCCTTATACTACCAGGGGTTAAGAGGCGAGTTGAAAGATGTCCTCGCGCAGGTGGTGCATCTCCCTACCTCTTGTGAGGAACTCATCGACCTCACAGTCCAATTGGATCACCGCTTACAAGAAAGGAGAGGGGACAAAACACGTATGGAAACTCGTTATGCTACCCCGCGACCTCGACCTATTAGCACTGCTCCTTCCCCGGGGTGGACGGGGTAGAACCCATGCAAATAAGTGGTATCCGGGGCCCACTAAATCAAGAAGAACGGGAAAGACGGAGGAAGCTACGCCTGTGCCTCTATTGTGGAAAGTCAGGGCATTTTATAAAAGAATGCAAGGCCAGAACCCGGGCCCCGTACAGAGACGTAAAAAGCCCACAAAATGTGAACACCACAGACACCCTGTTCGAACCGTCGGAAAACTAGAGAGCTCAGACAAGAACCAGACCCCTTGTTTGAGACCCTGGGAGAAAGAGGTCTGTCCTGCCCTCGTCAATACAATCCAAAGTGCGGTGGCTCATATGAACGTATGCGTGGAACTAGCAGCTACGGAGGTCGGAGTGGTCTCAGTACACGCCTTACTAGATTCCGGTGCAACCGGTAACTTTATGGATCAGACCTATGCAAAAGAAACGGGTTTTCAAACAGTCAAAAAGTCTATCCCCGAGATGGTGAAGGCCGTGGATGGCACAGATCTAACATCAGGGCCGGTGGAATATCACACGCAAACCCTCATGATGACCGTAGGCGAAAACCACTGTGAATCCATCCAATTCGATCTGATCGACGCCCCTCAGTTTACCTTGATATTGGGGATGCCCTGGCTAACCCTCCATGACCCTCTTATCCAATGGGCCGCATGTACTGTATCCCTGAATTCGGCATATTGTAAAGAACACTGCACTCTCAGTCAAAAGGAAGAGCCTTCGAAGAAAGACAACCCCGCAGCATTCTTGGCTAGTGGAAGTTGCTCCACGAATATAGGATGTACGTCACAAGTACCCCCCGAATACCAGAAGTATCAAGACGTGTTCAATGAACAAGAAGCCAATAAACTACCTCCGCACAGGGCTTATGATTGCGTCATTGAATTGGAACCAGGGGCCAGTATCCTGTGTAGCCGCATCTATGCCCTTACGGAAGCGGAAACTACTTACCTTCAGCAATATCTCAGTTCGTTACTGGCCAACGGATTTATTAGACATTCCTCCTCTCCTGCGTCATCTCCTTTATTTTTCATTCCGAAGCGTGAAGGAGGATTACGGGCCTGCATAGATTATAAAGCCCTAAACAGAATTACCAAGAAGAACAGGTATCCCCTTTCCCTCATCCCGGTATTGCTAGATAAACTGAAAGGAGCCAAATTCTTCACGAAATTGGATCTCAGGGGAGCGTATCATCTGGTCAGAGTGCGGCAGGGGGATGAGTGGAAGACGGCATTCAGAACAAAGTTTGGCTTATACGAGTACCAAGTTATGCCCTTTGGTCTTTGTAATGCCCCTGCCGCCTTCCAGTACTTCATGGATGAGGTATTGAGGGGCCTACTAGATGTATCCTGCATCGTATACATCGATGACATTTTAATCTACTCCTCTTCGTTAGAAGAGCACACACTCCATGTAGCAGCGGTATTGGATAGGCTCCAGAGCTACTCACTTTACGCAAAACTTGAGAAATGCTTCTTTCACACTCAGGAGGTAAAATTCTTAGGGTATGTCATTGGGCCCAATGGAGTGTGCATGGATACAAAGAAAACGCAGGCCATCCAAGAGTGGAAATCACCTTCTAGTGTCAAGGCCCTACAGAGTTTCTTGGGGTTTGCAAACTTCTATAGAAGATTTATACAAAACTTCTCTACCCGCATCCAACCAATGACATATCTACTGAAGAAAGGAGCCACCTTCAAGTGGACAGCTGAAGCTGAAGAAGCCTTCCAAGACCTAAAAAGGTGTTTTTCCAGAGCACCGATTTTAAGACATCCGGATGCCTCCCTGCCCTTCATGCTAGAAACGAACGCTTCCTATTACGCGTTAGGAGGAATCCTTTCTCAACGACACCCGGACACCGGGCAACTCCACCCTGTTGCCTTCTTTTCGAAGAAATTGACAAGCTGCGAAATCAATTACAGCACCACTGACAAGGAACGCGCCTGTGAGGAGTGGAGACACCATCTACTAGGGGCTAGACACACCGTCGAAATCTATACCGACCACAGAAATCTACTTTTCTTGAAGAGTGCCCGGGCCTTAACCCCCCGACAGCTAAGATGGTCCCTGTTTTTCGCGGATTTCGATTTCCTTATTAAATATCGACCAGGACCACAAAATGGAAAGGCAGATGCCTTGTCAAGCCCAGTACTCGAGGGTCCTTCAGTACCTGAGACAGAAGAAGAGCCTCCGATAATCTTACAAAAGGCGACCTTCCCTACTAAGACAACGGCGTCGATCTCCACCCAGCTCTTCCTTACCGAAGTAAAAAGTCACGTGAAGACTATGGACACGACAGCCTGGGTCCAGGAAGGGCCTCAACGGAGAACACATAAAGAAGGGCTACTGTTTCACGACAATAAATTGTACGTTCCCAGTAAGCCGTTGCAAGAACAAGCATTACACTGGGTCCACGACACTACCTTAGCCGGTCATGTCGGAAGACAAAAAACAGAACAAGCAATGTCACGCTATTTCTGGCGGGAAACATTAAGACAAGACACCGCCACCTATGTGACAGATTGTGCCGTCTGCACTCAGGCAAAGGCCTCTCACCAAAGACCCAGCGGTCTCCTTAGACCTATTCCCACGCCACCGGCTCCTTGGCATACCATTGCCATGGATTTTATAGTGGAAATGCCGCCTAGTTGTAAGAACAACACAATCCTGGTAATCATAGATCATCCAACCAAGATGGGGCACTTCATTGCTCTCCCCAAGTTACCCACGGCAGCAGAAGTCGCCACGATCTTCCTACAACAGGTGATTAAGTTACATGGAATACCAGCCGTCATTATCACTGACCGAGGGACCCAATTCACTTCCAGATTCTGGAAAGAACTGTGTGCCATAATGAAAGTGGACGCAAGACTATCAACTAGTTATCATCCCCAAACAGATGGGAAAACTGAAAGGCTCAATCAAACCTTGGAGCAATATCTCAGATGTTTCACCCCGATGCATGCCGACGAATGGAGTACACTCCTATGGACTGCTGAGTTTGCATACAATAATGCCACCCATTCATCCTTGGGATGCTCTCCGTTCTTTTGTCTTTTTGGTTTCCATCCCAACATGCTACCTTTTGACAATCCCATTATCTCAAAACTCCCTTCCATTCAAGAACACCACGCACACCTCAAAACCGTGTTAGACACAGCTAAGATACATCTCGAAGAAGCTCGAGCAAGAGATAAATCACAGGCTGATAAAAAGTGGACCCCAGAACCCACATACTCTGTAGGTGATAAAGTCTGGTTGAGCACAAAACATTTACGGCTCAAGGGAAACAATAGACTAACACCCAAATATATAGGTCCTTACCCTATCAGCAAAATCATTAACCCTATGGCCATGAAACTCACATTGCCCCCCACGTGGCATATCCACCCGGTGTTTCATGTGTCCCTTCTGAAACCTTGCCGCGCCAGCACATGCCTTCCCGTTAGACCCCCTGCAATAGACGTAGAAGTGGAGGAAGAATACGAGGTACAGGCTATTCTAGATTCCAAGGTACTACGAGCTCAGATCCACTACCTAGTAGAGTGGAAGGGTTATGGGCCGGAAGACAGGTCATGGGAACCTAAGAACAACCTACATTGCCCCAGTCTGGTGAGACGTTTCCATGCCCAACACCCTTCTAAGCCAGGAGGTCCGCCGAGACGGCGGACATTGAGAGGGGGTACTGTCATGGCCCAGCAGAGGGGACGCCGTAGAGCAGGTACGGAGTGAAAATGTATGACAGAGGGGCTTATAAACTACAATTCCCAAGGTGCACTGGGGAAGAACTGCATTCATTATATAAGCCCCGCCCCCACGTGAATCGGTGCTTGTCACTCAAGTTCCAGAGACCTTCCGAGGAGTCACGTCGTTTCTACTCTGAGGCTGAATACTGAAGACAATACCCCCAGAAGGAGCGAACCGTATATTCACCACAGCGCGGAAGCACCGCAACGCCGGCAACGTTCCAAAGCCGTTACGGGCTTTAACCGGAGAAGAAGAGATCAGCGCTCGCCCTCCACGACGCGAACCGGCGAGACGGTCGTATTTCATCACGAGACCTACGCAGGCTCTTCAAGACGCAGGAGAGCGCTGCGCATCCAACCCGCTCTACCCATTACTCCGTGGCTTTTCCGTCACCGATGCGGAAGTAGAAGGGGCATTCTCTCAGCGTTCTAAGTACTCTGAACCCGCGGAGGCTCCAAGTCCCGTGTAAGACCGCAGTACCTTTTGCCCCCGTTTCCTTGCGGACCCCCATAGCGAAGCCACACAGCAGCGGTGATTCAAACTCTTCCCTATCACGCTCCCCAGGGTCCCGTCCGCTTTTCCACTTTCCAGAGTGCCGTAACCTTGGTCCAAGAGTGGAAGGCTGAGTACATTGCGCGCTTATGATAGCGCCGGATTTCAGCAAGAAACGGAACAGCGTTGGTGCATGGACTGCCAGGCACGCAACGGACGGATAAGTATCCATTTAACTCTATTTACAAGACTGCATAATAGAACCTATCCCATTGAGGGGTTATTTTGTTTGGAGAACTCGCCTGTTACCTTGTCCTTCTCCCTGCTATTACACGTGTAAGTGACAACCTAGGGATTAAGGATGGGGAGGGGGTTAGGATGTGCATGACCTCGAACCTGCTGAATGTATGTTGTATTCTCGTTGCAGGGCATAGGGATAGAAGCCCGAAGAGAGATATCACCTTTCTTGCCAAGTGGGTCCGAAGTGCAGGCGACAACTCTGTTTTTGTTTCCTTTGTCCCTTTTTTCCCTTCCCCGGTGGGGGTGTCATTTGTGTCGTAAAGATAAAACTGCGCACAGGTGTCACCTCTTAGGGGAGGAGATTACCTAGCATCGTTCCTGCTGTACCCGGCTTTCAGGTTAGTGGCTCTTGTTATATACCAGACCACGACACGGGGTTCCTGCGCGATATTGCCCCAGTGACGCCCTAAGTGGCCATCAGGGAGGTGTGGTTTTGGAATTGTCTCGGAGGGATGCCCTCTTCTTCAGTCAAGGAAAGGAAATGCTGTAACGCACCCTCCACATATAGGTCTCCCAGTGTGTGTATATCAGCGTCTTGCCAGTCTATGAGTTCTGCAGTTCTAACTCTGCCCCCTCCCCCCTCCCCCCTCCCCCCTTAAGCATTCCTAGCAGTGGGATTGCAGGCGTAAATGGTGTGACATGTCTAGTAAGATGCAGAGCTCTACGCAAGCATTTTTTAGCTATCTACACCAGGAGAGGAAGTGATGCAAGTGCCCTAGTGCATGGGTGAAAGATAAAGAGGAGTCTGCCCAACGTGTATGGAGGACCACATTCTGCTGTATCTGTAAGGTGTAGATCCGCCACCCATTGTATTTGGGACGCCAGGTAATAGTGTTCATTGTTGGGCAGAGCCAACCCTCCTTGTGTCTGGGGTAAGTATAATTAACAAGCGCCACCCCAGAGTGCGTATTGCTCCATATGAGGTCTCTCATTATACCCTCCAACGGTCGAAAAAATGATGCTGGTAAATATATCGGAAGGTTAGCGAAATAATATAGCAGTCTGGGCAGCATCACCATTTTAATAAGTGCTATCTTTCCTGCAACTGAGAAGTTGAGCGTTTTCCAGAACTCTATTTGGGATCTTAAAGCTCCTGGATTACCATCCAGGAGATCCAGTCAGTGTGATAAATTCTTACACCCAAATACCGAAACACAACCGGCTGCCAAGCCACCAACGCACTATCTACCACCAAATGAAGGGCGTCTGTGTTAGGAGTAAAGGGAAATAAACATGATTTCCTCCAGTTCACGCCCAGTCCTTAAATCATAGCAAATAGTTTTAGTGTGTTGGAGATAATCGGGGGTATCACTTGTAGGTCCCTAAGGTGAGCAAGATATCATCCGCATAGAGCGAAATGGCATGTGTCTCCTCTCCTAGCTGTATACCCCAATGATCTGCTGATTGACGCAAATCTATATCCAAAGTCTCTGAAGCCAGGGAAAAGATTAGAGGGGAAAGGAGGCACCCCTTCCTAGTTCCTCCCCCAGTCGGTATGGGCCTTGAGAATAGCGTTCCCAAGCTGACACTAGAGCAGGTGCTCCATACAATAGTCTAACTAATCTTAAGAAGTACGGCCCAAAACCAAAACGTCGCAACACCCCAAACATTTAAGGCCACTCCACCGTATCAAAGGCCTTCTCTAGATCCAAGACTAGGCAGCTAGCCGCCGGCCAAGCCGCCGTAGCGTTGCGCATTACCTGAAAAAGCCTATGAATATTTAAAATGGTGTTTCAAGCCGGAACAAAGCCATTCTGATCCGGATGGACCAGAAGCGGGGTGACAGGTGCCAATCGGCCTGCCAGAACACATACCAGTACTTTGTAGTCTCCATTTAGCAGCACCAGGGGTTGGTAAACGCTTGTGTGTGTGGGATCCCTATCCGATTTCGGGAGTGTAATCAAGGTTGCCTTTGTCAGAAAGGCTAGAAGGGAGGTATCCTCCAATGCTTCCGTGTACACCCCTAATAACTGATGGATTAAAAGATCGGCATATGTCTTGTAAATTTGTGGGGAAAGCAATCCGGTCCTGGGACCTTGCTAGGCGGCAGTGATCACATTGTGCCTCTCACTTCCTCTAGTGTAAGCGGGGTATCCAATTCTCTACGCTGTTTGGGTGTAAGAGTGGGGAAGGTGAGACCATCAAGAAAGGAGTGTATGTCTGTCTAGGGGACGTTCAAGGTAGATCTATATAATTGAGTAAAGTGCGTGGTCAGCGATGGGTTCTATGGCTTGAGCTTGTTTGATCAACCAGGCCAATTAGGCCTTAGCGTGTGCTGTTGTTGAATGTGCCACGAAGTTCAAACTCCTCTGGTGTTCAAGGAGTTCTGTATGTTTTTTAAGCACCTCTAATAGTGGGGTGGAGTCTCGGACATCTTCTATTGCTTGAGATTCTACTGTCAATATGTCCTTTTCCACTACAAGCAGTTCCAATTCTATTTTCCTTATCATGCCACACCCTGCCCAGACACTCCCCACATAGTGTAACTTTCATGGCAGCCCACTCCACTATAGTGGATGAAGCAGTCCCAGTGTTGTGTGTGAAATATTCACTGATGGCCTCCCCTATTGAGTCTCGAAAGAACGGGTCCTCCAACATCGCCGGCTGTAGCCGCCGTGTAGGGATGTCAGGAGTCCCGCATTCCCATGCCAGTGTAACGTAATGTGGGTTGTGGTCAGAATGCGTAAAACCCCGGTAATCCAAGCCGTTATGTAGGGAATTAGGGAGGGTGAGCTTAGAAATCTATCCAATTGTACATGTAGATCGTGAGGCACGGAGTAGAATGACTATATCATCTCTCCAGGGTTACGATGCCTCCAAACATAAACCAGATCCCACCAATGCACCCATCCGCTCAGTACCGTGGAATTGGCTGTGGCAGTCGTACATCTTATGGGGGAAAGGATCTGTTTAAACCAGTGTACACAACGCTATTGAAATCCCTTCCGATCAGCCACGGTATGTCGCACCATTTTGTTAATATTTGGGAGAGCGATCTAAGGAATTGCCCTTGGTCTGTGTTAAGGGCATACACATTACCTAGCAGAATATGGCACCTAGCATACCTTTTAGAAACACATATCTGCCATCTTTGTCAGCAGGGACCTCCTCCATCATGAAAGTGTACCCAGGCGAACCCAAATTAAGGTCCCACATGCAAACAGTGAGTAAACAGTAGCATACACCTTACCCCTCCATTTTCTTTGCAGCCTGACCGTTTCAACCTTATTTAAGTGTGTCTCTTGTAATAGGGCAATGTGCACGTTGTCTCTTTTGAGGTAAAAATAAACCGCATACCTGCACGATGGTGTGCGGAGACCCCGCACATTCCAGGTGAGTATCGTATGGTCTCTCATGACACTACTTGATGTGAAAATGGAATGTAATCTGACTTTTGCATGAAGCCATGTGTGTGAATCGGCAGAACACAATATCATCACCCATTTCCCCCAGGAAAGCCTCTACAACTAAAGGGAAAGTGAATGGGCCAACATGGCAGAGTAGAAACATTACTAGAGCGGCCCCCATAAACAAGAGGTGCTACCCAAACCCTGACAGAAAGGAAACTGTCCGTGTAACCAACTGGTTCCCTTTATGAGGGAAAATGTGAGGGTGTGTAAATTTTATTGTTTAGTTAATTAAAACCATAACAATTTTTCTTTACTGTTTGTAACAGCTATGATAAAAACAAAAAATCAAACAACTGGCTGATGTCCCGCCAATAAATATATCACAAATTTAAAATCAACTGTTGACCATAAATACACTCTAAGATTCAATGAAATAGTGCCTGTACCCTACTTTTTACTACATGGTTTGTAGGAGTAAACCGGCAGTTAACAGGTGACAAAAGTTAATCGGGTCGATACCGGCAACAAGTCGTTAAGATTAAGAATAGAAGTCTCTACTTCTGAGGTGATCCGGTCCCCTTTCTCCCTCCTTGGGGTATCATCCTCAGGATGGTTGTTCAAAAGAATCAGTTAATGCTGACGTTAGACCTTCTGTTGGTGGACCCACTCATTGCTGTATTGACTTTGTTGCCTGATCATTTATGCGGAAGAACTTTACCAGTTTACAGTTCATCTGAGGGTCAGACGTGAGGGGGTGGATGGCCGTGCGGGGCATGCCACTATGATATCCCCCAGTGTATCATGTCTTTGCATATAGTAATGTAAACAGCTGAAATAACCAGTAAGCACCGTGTGTAAGCCTAGGTGCATCACCAACTGTGCAATCCCCCAGTATAATAAACCACGCAAGAGTGACAATACCAAATGTCATTGAGGTGCAGTTCTTTAGATAGTTTGTGATGCCATCACTGTGACTGCAGCATTTATACGATACTATCAGAAGTCTGTGGCGTGACATCAGGCATTCGCAGCGATACTACGTCCCATAGTCCAGCTGCCAACGAGCCCTCATCCTCCTAAGAGCGAATTGGAGTTTCCTCTTTGCTGATCGTCTCTGAAACTTCAGCTATCCGCTCCGCTACTCAAACCGCCGCCTGTCGCTCCTGTCTAATTTGATCTGGGCCAGGTGCTGCTGCTAGGCCAGGGTTCTGTTTCTTGGGCCGTCAACGACGATTCCTCATTCCGCTGGCCTCTCCACGCCAGGTGCCCAGTATGCCTGTTGGTCTGGGACCCGACCTGTGGTTTCCAGTCAGTCCCAGGTGTCTTGTGGTGTATCAAAGGATCTTGTTTTCCCATCAAAGACCACTCGGAGTCATGCTGGATAGAGCAATGAATATGCAATGTCTAGCTGCCTAAGCTTCTGTTTAATTTGCAGGAAATACCCCCTTTCACACTGGATCCTAATTGTATAGTACGGAAAGAAGAGGACCTTTACATTGTCAAACTTTACCTCAGACATTTTCCTTGTTTCCCGCAGGATCATATCTCTGTCCCTGAAGTGTAGCAGTTTGAATATAAGTGGGTGCGCCCCAGTGCCTGGCACCGGTCTCCTGCAGGGGATGCAGTGTGCTCGTTCTATGGTAAAAAGAAGGGAGAGAAGGAGGAGGAGGGCAGTATATCCTTAAGCCATTGTTCCAAAAAGGCTATTGCATCCTGACCTTCCACTCCCTCCGGCAGCCCGATCAGGCTAACATTGTTCCTACTGGAACGACCTTCTGCATCTTCCACTCGGTCTTCCAGATATCGTATTCTGGCCTCATGCGCATTGTGCTGTTTTTCCAGGAAGTCAATGGCAGGCTGTTCGACCGCAGTGACTCTGTCCCTCAGTTTCTGGTGATCCGCTTGCAGCAGTGTAAGATCAAGCTCAACTTTATCTATTTTGGATTCCATCAACTCCCTGGATTGCTCTATGGCATTCAGGATGGCATCTAAGCAATCATTCGGGGGGGGTCCTGTTGTGTTAGTGGTTGCGTTTGATCCATGTCTACCGGGTCTGCAACTTGCGAGGAGGCCCTCGACCCTGCTCCTTTAGTATGACCCATCAGCCCAGGTACGCTGTCCAGTGCACACCTGTTGTCTCGGTGCTCCCGGCAGGGCAGAGCAGTATAATTGGAAGGACTTGACGATTTGCTGCGCTATGCCTACAGGCAGGAGCGACAAGATGAACCCCCCCACAATTCCCTCACTAGGATGGTCAGCTACTGTGTTCTGGGCCTTCCACACAGCTTCCTTATATCACCAGTCCCGCGCCTTGTGTTATGAGCCCAGGGCTCCCCCTTTGTAATGGTGCATCATATGCCGCCCCCTTCTCCAACATGCCATGGTCCTGGCTATCAATCCCTCCTTTGGATGAAGCACGTTTTGCAATAATCCTCTGTGCAAGGATGTCGACAGGCGGAGGCCTTCTTTCCTTTATTCCCATCTGCAGTTGCCTTTGTTTGCCAGTGTGACTGTGGCCAACAGTTTACACTGCCTCAGGCCCAGCCGTACCTAGGATTGCAACAGTTGAAGGAATACTCCTCAGTCTTCTCCCAACTAATCTTGGCCCTGACGAGGTTCCCCCTTGTTCACCAGAGTGCCCCTTCACCCTATAGCGCTCTCACAGCTTCAATTTCTGGTTTCAGTGCCGCTCAAAGCTTATCTTCAGCGCCTGCATGCACGGGGATTCAAACGCTTGTTGTTCCTCCAGGCCAGGCACCAGCACCAGCGCCACGCTTTATCGTGGGGCCTACTGGCAGCCTCGGTCTCCTCACCAGGCTCTCCTGCTAGCTCCCATGCCTACCCAGTCTTCTTCTGTAGGCAATTCGGGCAGCCCGGGCCCGGACCACTCCTGGGGTCTCTCGCAGTTTCGTGCTTTGCAATGTTCGCCCGTCCGTACCCTTGCCGGGTGGCGCTGTTAGTGATTTTGATTACTTCGCAAAGTCAGGCCCCCGCTTCAGTAGTTTTATTTGTAGCCGGGCCCACCAGCAGCTGTGTGCACTCCGCCTCTTCTGCCAGCCTGAGCGGGCCCAGGCCTGGGCCGCTCCCAAGGCCGCGGTCAATTCCTCTAGTCGCTGTGCTGCGCGTACCCACTCTTACCAGGAGGCGCAGTTCGCGGTTACCTCCACACCTCGCTCCTGTATTATACGCTCTTTGCTCGCGACGCCTCTTCTATTGGCCTGAGTGGGCCCAGGCCGCTCCCAAGGCCAAGATCAATCCCCTCACAGCGCCACCTGTCCCTTCTCTTACCGGGCAGCGCTGTTTGCGGCTTCTAATTTGCCTTGTTGCTCCTTTGTGGAGTGGCGCGACGTGCGCCTCTTTCTGCTGCCGTTCCCTTCTCGTACGGCAGCCATGTCCGCTTATGGGTGATTTCACAGGCTCCTCCAAGGACACGCGTGTCCAGTCGGGACCCGACTCCTGGCCATGGCGCTCATATGAGAATAACCATGGAGGCGTTGTCACTCCATCAGGTGCCTGGGGGTTTGTCTAGCAATCCACCACGGCGTCTCGCTGCATATGGCTCAGTAAAACAGAGAAACTTTCCGGATTAAGGGGATAAGTGACGGAGCGAACTCAGACGCGTCTGCCATGTTGCCCCTGCAGGCCACGCCTCCCAACACCCGATGTATCCATAGCCCTCTTGGTCTTCTCCTAAAGAAGCACTAGCAAACATTTCAAGGCTTGCCAAAACAATCAACTAGTAGATGGTAGTAAACTGGGTTTCAAAATCTGACCAAAGTAGCATTATGTGCACTCACCTTACAATAAGCATCGGGATAAAAATTGTTGCAACACCATTTGTGCGTTTTTTTGGTGCTGCCCCAGCAGACAGCACACTCTTCGCATAATCACACGGATAATCGAACAAAGAGTAACTCAATGTATAAACAAAGTTTAACAATATAACAGGTTTACTGTGTAAGCTAATGCAACCTTAGAAGGTGAAGCTTACATTTAACTCAGCTTGGGAAATTGTTAGAGATGAGTCTACAATTTAGGGGATCTACACATGGTCATGCATCAAGTCTCTTTAAGCGCCTCACCTGATTTAAGACTAGGAGTATTTCGTCCTCCCGTAACCCCAACCTCACCAGCCACGGTAACAATTATTGGTTTAGAGATAATTCGAATATGACTTCTGTTTGTGCTCTCACCCGGGTCGGCACAAGCTCGAACCTAGAGGGGATAAAAGGGGATACAAAGACTCCCCAAAATTAAAAGCGATCACAAAGAAAGAACAATTACTATGATACCTTTGCACTGCTGCAGATCACATGCACTACTATTGCACCATACACATACCAATATGCTGGCACCAGAGCAATTGTATAAAAGATATCATTTGAAGCGGCAGTGTTCATATTGTGTTTCAACATAGACACTGCCCTAAAGCATGACACATTTACAGCTCATTTATGTCAGAATGGTATTCTAGGGTAAGAAAATGTATAGAACTACACAATCAGGTGCACATTATTGTGTGACTGACTTAAAACATTACTGATGGAATTCTAGTATATCAACAACCTAAAGACACCACAGACACAAAACATCCTAATACGCAAAAAAGTAGAACACTATCAAAGGAATATCACTATCGCCTAGTGGTCTCCCTATGGACTATGTACAATGAGATCATCCCTGTCAAATGGATGGTAGACCACCAAGTCATTACCTTCAATTCCCCCCTGCACATTGGCATGCATGCATTCTTTAACCATCTCTCTAATAAGAAGGCGTGAGGTGCAATGACAGTGTGGGTCCCAGTACTGGATTAGCCAGAGGTGATATACGTGTGGATTGTGGTGCATTTGTAAAAAGTGTAAACAGTTGAGGTTATAGGAGGTGATGCAAGCACTATTTTTCAAGCATTTGTCATAACTAAAGCACTTTTCAGAAAGGACCAATCCTTCTGGAAAATAGGACAAAGATTAAAAACTACTGCCTTATAGACTGATCCAAATGTAAAAAGCCAGTTTATTGGGGGTACTGATATCTTTAGTGGTAACATCTAACTAAAAGGTCTTCTATAAATGAAATACTCTGCAACTTTGCTATGAAGCTGTAGGAAACATTTTAGGAAAATGCAAATTGATACGGCCAGAGCCAAAATATTTTTAGATGCCCTCCTGGTTCCTTATCATTCATAGGATTACAAATCTAGTAAGGCTTTCATCTTAAAACAAGAAATACTAATTTTTCTACAAAGCATTTTATAATCAATTGTGCAAGGGATGTTCAATAATAATCACAATATTAAGCCATTTAAAAAAAATGTGAAGAGTCAAATAGCAGTGGTGCCTAAGAATGGAAAAGAGTTAATGGACTTTATGAGTTATATCTCTGTTTTACCAATTTATGTGGTCTAAACAAATTGGACTAAGATTTGGGCTACAAGATTAGAAACGGTAATGAAGTGTTTAAATACACCAGGGTATTTAAAAAAGGCGACAAGGCAGAAATTGCATAAGTCAAATTTTACATATATTGGCCCAGATTTACTGAGCCTTTTCCTGGCCCTTGCGTCACGCAGGACAACACAAAGGCTGATTTGGGATTTATAAGCCACACCTGGCCTGATTTGCTTGGCCTTGCATTGCTTTGTAAAGAAATGTAATGCAATGCAGCAGCTTGTGCTGCGTTGCGTTACATTTAGTTGTAGTAGGCATTTCAAGGGGAGCATTGTCGTTCCCCTGCATTCACCCATGGATTTCACTCAATTCTAGATTTACTAAGGTTTGCAAATCTGGAATTATTTACATTTGGTATGCCTACCACATAGAGGCTATTGAAGAGAAGTATGTTTATTTCTAGTTTGCCAATCAATCAATCATACTGTATTTGTGGAGCGTGACTTATCACCCATGAGGGTATCGAGGCGGTTGGCTGCGGTATTCAGTCAAAGGGCCAGGTCTTGAGCTTCTTAATGAAGTCTGTCATTAAGGGTGATGTTTTGAGGTGTAGGGGGAGGGCATCCAGGACTTGGCCGTGTGGTTGGAGAAGGAGCATCCTCCTGTGCGGCAACTGCAGATGCGTGGTGTCTGTTCGAGGGCGAGGTGGGTATAGCAGAAGTTCCTGGAAGGTTTGTCGAAGTTCAAAGGTGATTCATGTACGCAGGTCTTAGGTTGTGAAGAGCTTTGTAGGCGTGGGTCAGGAGGCATCTTTTGTGGATTGGGAGCCAGTGGGGGTCTCTCAGTTTCTGGGTGATGTGGGTCCTTTTAGGTTGAGGATCAGTCTGGCTGCTGTGTTTTGTATCGCCTGAAGTCTTCTCATGAGTTTTCTGGTGGTGTTTATATAGAGTGCGTTGCCATAGTCCAGGTGGCTGGTGATGAGGGCCTGCATTACTGTTTTCCTGGTGCTGATGGGGAGCCATTTGAAGAGTGTGGAAGCAGGGTGAGGAGATGGCATTGACCTATCATTTCATAGAGAGTTTGCTGTCCAGAATGATGCAGAGGTTGCAAGAGTAATCTTTCAGTGTGGGTTTGGGCTGAGTTTCAATGGACAACAGGTGCCATTCCAGAGGGTGGTGTGGCTGCTGAAAATCATCACTTCGGTCTTATCCATATTGAGCTTAAGGCAGCTGTCCTTCACCCAAGGTGAGACGTTCTTTATGCAGTTGTGGAAGTTGGGTTTTGTGGTGGTGGGGTCGGTTGAGAGTGAGAGAACGAGCTGAGTGTCGTCGGCACAGAAGATGATGTTGATGTTGTAGGTCCTGACAATGTCTGCTAGCGGCATCATGTAGCTGTTGAAGAGGGTTGGACTGAGAGACAAACCTTGAGGGACGCAGCAGATGCTGAGCTTGGCTTGTGAGGTAAATTGAGGGAGGCGGATTCTCTTGGTGCGCCCCGAGAGTAATTATGTCATCCATCTAATAGCGTCCTCTTTGATTCCGATCTGGTGTAGACGTTTGATGAGAGCGTCGTGGGAGACGATGTCGAAGGCTGCAGAGAAGTCGAGAAGGATCAGGACAGCCAAATCTCCTTTGTAGCGTAGGGTGCGGATATCATCTGTGGCATCGATCAGGGATGTCTCTGTGCTGTGGTTGGCTCTGAATCCTGATTGGGAGGGGTACGGTATGTTGTTTCTCTCCAGGTGTTTGGTGATTTGGAGGTTGATGGCTTTCTCCAGGACCTTGGCGCGAAACAGGAGAAGCGAGATGGGGCAGTAGTTATGGAGATCGTTGGGGTCTGCTGAGGGTTTCTTGAGAAGAGGGTCTCATCTCCCAGTGTCTCCAGGCATTGGGAAAGGTGACTGTGGTGATAGAGGCACTGAGGATGGTGGTGAGCTGATGTCATCGCGTCTGAGGTTGAAGAGTCGATGGGGGCATGAGTCGGAGGGTGCTCATGAGTGGATTGAGTTAATTTAGGCAGTAATGTTTGGTGTTCTGAGCTGTTCTCATGTGGTGAGCGGGTGGTCAGTGGCGGTCTTCAAGGGAGTGAGGAGGCTAGAAAGGTCCGTGGGTTGTAGATCTATGTTTCTGTAAATGGTGGCCATCTTTTGTGAAAGTGGTCTGCTAGAGCATCGCAGAGCTTCTGAGAGTAGGGTATTGCTTTGTCGGAGGCTGATGGGCAGGTGAACTCGCTGACCATGGTCAAGAGTTCCTTGGTCTGGTTGGCATTGGCCTCGATGCGGTTTACCAGGACCTCTTTTTTGTGTCTTTGAGTTGCTGGTGGTAGTTGTTGAGGGCAGACTTGAAGTAGGCTTGATCAGTGTTGTTTCTGCTGGCGTGCCATTTTCTCTCTAGTTGTTTACACCTGCTTTTCCCTGCGCTGAGTTCTTGGGTGTACCAGCTGGCTTGTTTGGTTGATCTGTGCGTTATGGCTGGTTTGATGGGGGTGGCTCGATTGGCAGCGCCGGTGATCCTGGTGTTGAAGTTCTCTATTGCCTGATCCAGGTTGGTGGTGACATCCAGCAGGGTGATGCAGAGGACGTCTGTCCATTGGTGTTGTGTGACTTTAGTCCAGCTGTGGAAGGGGAAGCTATGGCGGTTGGGGGAGGGGGTGAAGTGTGGGACGGCAGTTGTGAAGTGCACAATGAAATGGTCAGACCAGGTGAGTTCTGAGATGAGGCTATATCTGACTCTGTTGCTGGATGTGAAGAAAGGGTCCAGCACATGTCCTGCTCTGTTTGTGGGGTCTGAAACCAGGTGAGTGAAGCCAATTAGATCCAGGAGGTCGGTGGAGTTGGTGTCTGTGGGGTCCTGGTAGTGGAGGTTGAGATCTCCCAGGGAGACGTAGTGTTCGGGTTCGATGGCGAGCACGGTGATGAATTCTGTGATTGCGTCATTGAGGCCTGTTCGCGGTCCTGCATGTGGGGGTGCCTTTGCTGATGGTTTTGTGGTCGGTGTGGAGTTGGAAGTGTTCCATGATTGGTGAGGTGTCATCTTATTTGTGACTTGACTGGTGCTTTCTGCATCACACATAGATGTGCGGTATAAATTAAAATAAGTGGTCAATGCTAGAGATTGTTAATAGATATGTTGTAAACCCTTGCAGATGGAAATGACATGTTTTTTCCTCTAACATTGTCTTCCTCTTTCTAAACCTTCCTCTATACTATAAATGTGAATAATGTTCGGTAGATTCTAAGATTGATGGCTATAAAGACGGTATGTGCAATATTTAAACTTCTACTTGTTAATCTATATTTCTTGTCTAACATAGCAAATAAGATTACAAAATTAAGAAAAAAAAATTGAAGATTCAGTTCTGCTAGACTTGCAC
The DNA here is from genome assembly GCF_964204655.1 of Triturus cristatus. NCBI lineage: Eukaryota > Metazoa > Chordata > Amphibia > Caudata > Salamandridae > Triturus > Triturus cristatus. The sequence goes on from NC_140585.1 coordinate 1,147,732,481, forward strand.
TGGTAAAGCAGTAGTTGTATGCTTAGGGCAAGATTCACACACAATGTTTGTGTAGTCTAAGCTGCACCTACCCTCCTGTCAACCACACACTGACAAATTGAGGTATTTAACCCAAAAGACATCTAAAACTCAAGGGTACACAGACAGCTGATAAAGCCAATTCTGACCCTGGCATTGCCTCTCTCAGCTTCTGGAGTCCCTGCTTCTTCTTCCTTATCGCAGGCCTTCACCACAGCCTCCCCTGGTTCTAGAACCAGTCGGCAATGCAGAAACTGAATTGACTCATTGTAGACAGGCCTCAACTGGAAGCTGAAGTGCTGGCGCTTCCGGAAGGCAATGTGTTGGGTGGAAAAGGTCACGGTGGAGTCAGCAGGACAACCTCTGCAGATGAGGAGAAATTCTGATGGCACCCAGGGGTCTGAAGAGGGGGAGACAAAGCACATCTGTAGGCTGAAATGAATGTCCGGATCCAGTGGAGATGGGAAAACCTGGGAATTGGAAACACAAACAAATTACTGCAGAACAATACTCATCATCAAAGCAGTTATACAACATGGAGTAATGGTTTAGTATTATAAGCCCTATAAACAAAGAAATCTTTCACATACATTTCAGAACTGTATTTTTAATGAAATGACTGTCACATAATACCATTTTGAAGATATTTTACACAGCACATATCATCCAGAGCCTGAAGAAATATTATAGCATATTATCACATCAACCCCAACCCATGATACAACTCCATTGACTCCCTTTGCCGCTCGTAGCAACTTTAAAACCAGCGACATCATAGACAAAGCCAAAACAACCAGCACCCCACACCATCACTGGTGGTTCTTGGCACAGCCAGGATACCACCAAACTGCAGACTAAGAAGTGTCAAAAAGAAAAAAGCAAGACTACCGGCCTTTTCCATCTATGCACCCAGGATCTGGAATAACATTCCATATCTGTTAGCACTGCCCCACGCTGCTCCAATTTGAAAAGAGCTTTTGAGGAACATATTTGAGGAACACTACTACACAATGCTTTAACCTGCTTTTTGGGTAGGTTTGCGCTATAAAAATACAATATTCATACTTACCCATATGCTTAACCTTCCCCTGGAGCTACCAGGTCTCCCAAGGAGGTAATCAGGTGAGACAAAGGGAAGGCATAGGAAGTAATGGAGGTACTTCCAACACTCCTGCTGATCCTCTTAAAAATTGTGGGGTTTTTGGCCTGTGTAGTAGCAAAGCATCTGTTGCCCTCTTCTTTATGGCCCCTTGCCTACCTCCACAAACACACGGCTGTTGGATGCCACCATGCAGGGCCCAGGATGCCGGGAAGAAATGCGTGAACTGCAGACCTCAAGGCTGAATAGAGAACGACTTGAACGAGGTGGCTGGTACTGGGCACCATCTTGGTCATTGGGATGAGGCAAGGCTCGCATCAGGTAAACACAGGTGAACTGAAAGACAAAAACAAACGTCCAATCATTACTGTGAAGAAAGTATTAATAAAGTATTCAGCCCATAATCGGATTAGACTGCGGATGTAACAAAATGTATTTATGCTACAAAAGAAAGTCTGTCAAGTTTTCAAACAAGCAAAGGCTTCTCCTGCATGTTATCAAATGAGGATTTCTGCATAAACCTATTAGTTAGATTTGGCCAGACTTAAAAAAATATGTAGATATCTTCAGCTGGTCAGTATAACAAGGTAGCATGACTGCAATCCCAGGATGCATGTACAGATGAATGAAGTATTTCTAAAACAGATCAGTGTTACCAGGAAACAGACTACATAACTACACATCGAGAGATAACTAAACAAAGAGTGGAGGATAGGACAGGACAGGGCAGGATTGAACTCCATGAGACATGTTGGAGACAAATCTCCAACGTGAAAAGACAATCTTGAGGGATGCCTTATCTCATTCAAAGTGAATGAAGATAAGGTCCATGAAACTCCACCATGCTTCAGGTTCCAGGAAGAGAGGGATCCTCTTCATGACTGGATTTCAGTAAAACAGACACACGGTTCAACAATGATAGAGAGTACTGAATGAAAGGGTAATAAGGAGAAGTTATTAAAAAGCAAATTAAACACACATTATTTTTAACACATTAGTGAATGTACACAGAAGTGAAGGAAGTTCAGTAAATAGAGAGGTACACCAGATATTGTCTACATGCAGAGGATACATCAGGTATAGCACTACTTCCAGGGATAAACACCTCAGTGGTGAGCCTTGTGTCTGTGCATAGCTAGTTTGGGCTATATCAACTGTGCATAATACTTTACTTCCTCCCTTTGGACTCTCACAAAGTAGGAGTGGTTGCCTTGATCAGATCCAATGTAGATTACAGAAATACCCTACAATATGAACTGCCGCGATACAGTTACATTTTTGTGTGTGCAGACAGTGTCATGTCTTTCATTTGAGAAACAACATTTACTAGTTACCAGTGAAATACCAGAGTGCATTCAAAAATTCCTATGCTTTTATATGAGGGCCTCAACCCGTTGGCACCATGCTACGCAGCAAAGAATGTTATATGACATTGGTATAGCAAACATCTCTATTCAGCGGATGTTTTTCTTGCAGTGGTCCCCCAATCTAGTTGCAGTCACATGGCGGCCGGAGGTTCTAGCTTTGAGACACATGCCCTGGCGTCATCTATCACTTCACCTCTGGAATGAAGAAAAGTGACTCACCTGTTAAGTTATGTGAATTTGCTTAACAACCAACTCACCCGGGAGGGTATCCTGGCGCTGAAGCAGGAGCTGTATTGGCTGAGCCAGTGTCGGGGTTAGGTGAAGAGCCAGTTTCTTGTGGAAATTCAAGAACTGAGAAGAAGGTTCTGATGTGCAGGCTGTTCAAGGATTTGGGTGCAAGATAACTACTGTAAATACTATTTTTCAGCGCTGCTATTTTTCATAGGTTCACATGCTTGAATTATTTCCCGCTGATGGGCTGGATATCCTCTTTAACTAATGTTCACATAGCAGTACACACGTGCACTCAACTAACAGTGAAACAGTCATAAACTCCATGCAGTCAATCCACCTCATTGTGTGAACCTAACTTTGGCCAATGAGGTGAAGAGACACAGAGCTCCAAACCCTATCAGAGGTTCAACTTCTCAGATTTTCTTCTGCACCTCTAAATTGAACAGTGCTTCCCAAACGTTTTAGATCTATGGCCCAATTTGTAGGACAAACTTACGTAATCCACCTAGATTTAATGGACATGAGGCTATTTGTTTATGTAACTAAATCATCACGTTAGCGCACTGTTATTTACAGACAGCAAATGTTCCATTAAAATAGCCACTAAATTTGCACAGACATACAGATTAATTGATAAAACTATATTGCTCACAAATGCTTATGTGCAGAAATCATGTTTCAGTGAATATTTATAATTTGTGTACCACAGAGAAAAGTGTTTTGATTTGTTTTGAGCCCTTTAAAATCTTTGTTTCCATCACACTTCAGAATTACAAACAAATGTGCTTCATTTTTGCTCTACTAACTGCTGAATGTGTACAGTTAATTTGCAGGTGTTTACACTTTGTTGTGTGATACAAAAATGACATCTACAGCCTTTCCTTTCACACGCCCTGTACCCCAGCCATTGTCACACAATTCACTTTACTGTTCTTTCCCTGCCTGCAAAGTGGGAGGAGTTTGAAAAACCAATACCCATGTTTAAAAAAATAAGCAGCAATTTGTCAAAAGACATAGCCGGACATCTGACCTCTGTCTTAAAGCAACTGTAACAAGATAAATACAGAATTTAAAGGCATATTTATTTTTTGCTTGGACTTTCCCGACCCTCAAAAATCGGCTTGTTACCCAGAGTTTGGGAAACCCTGAGCTACAGGAAACGAAGTCTCAGTGCTGTTCTTTCTTCATTCTGGAAAGATTGGTCAACAGTTTTGGTGATTAGCTCACCCTGGGGCAAATTAAGCTCCCCCTCAGGTGCATACGGTAAGCTTTCATGCTCTTTTTCCGGCTGGTAGGCTGAGCCCTGGAATGAGCTGTCCTCATGGCTGATGCACCACTGAAGAAGAAATCCCTCTTCAATGCCATGCCATACTCCTTCTTATCAGTTCATAAAGCAGTAAATAAGGAGCTTATGGGCTAGCCACCTGCTACTGTGACGTCAGTCGTTTTCTTTTCTAGCACCGAGATCCGATCGGTCCGTTGACAATAAACAATTACAATAAATAAAGCCTGCCAAAGATTTTCCATCTAGTTCAGCGGTGAAAATGTATATCCCTTTCGGAGGCTTCTCAAAGCCCTAAAAACTCACATAACTTTGTTCACAACATAAAGTGCTTACAACTATGCCATGTGGTTTTAGATCACAGTGCTGTCACTTCACCATTGACAAACTTCAAAGGATCATATCAGGGCAAAATTGCACTTACATTGATGACTTTGAGATCCTCCTCCATGGGGGGCGGGGTGTCCTCTGATCTGTTACTGTGAGGGGGCCCTTCTGGAAGCCTCCAAAGCAAAATCTAACAGAAGAAACAATTGAACATGCTTCATCTTGAGTGGAAATGTTTTGCTATCACGAGCAGTTAACTAACAACATAAAAAAAATTATAGTCACATGGGATGATTTTTTTTTCCAAATAGGGCTAGAAAGCGAGCACCTCTCTGGTTCCCTATTAACTCCTGCTGATTTCCCAGAACCCCCTTTCTGGTGTAGCCTACCTCCAGTGGGTTAACACAGGCACCAGAGCTGGCCAACCAGACATTGTAATTAAGTCACAGAGGACAAACAGGGCTAGTTACTCTGGTATTGTTCTTAGGTTGCACAGGATGTACGGGGCTCACCAATATTTTCATCACATTCAAATATAAAAAGAGAAAAAAAGCAGAGCTAGCCACCACTGCATTGTATTCTGTTTGCAAAGGATTAATGGGGCTAGCCATTGTGGTGTTGTCATTCGAACGTTAAGGTCCAATTCATATAGTCAGCCTTCAATAGTAAACAGACATGGAAATATCAACAGAGCTAGCAATCTGGTACTGTAATTATGTAGGAGTGAGCCAAGCCTGTGATACAATTAGGTTGCAAAGGCTCTATAGGACTAGCCAATGTGGTATTGCAATTAGATCACAAATGATCCACCGAGCTAGCCAACATCATATTGTAATTAGACTGCAAAAAAATCTACAAATGTAGGACAGAGCTGGATAACCTTGTATTGTAATTAGATCTGAAAGGCGCAAAGGGTTTAGCCAAACCTGCACTGTAATTAAATCACAAATGATCAAGGAGTCAGCCAATTTGTTTTTGTAATTGGACCCATCGGGTTAGCTTAATGTTGGCATGAACCAGTTCAATTTAAACAGAATAGTTTCAAAGTTGGATCGTATCTATGTACAAACGTAACTCATGTACAACAGACTCTCGTAGTTGGATGTCCTTGCCTCTAAAAGAATGTGAAGGCAGACATGTTACTTCTGACGCAGGAGCTACGCTTTTAGCCAGTGAGTTTCAGTTGCAATGGTTTACCTCAATGTATGTATGTATGTGATATTTGCTTAGAGCAAACCTAGTCAAAAAGTAGCAGAGCGCTGTGCTCAAAACCTATACTGAGGGTCTCGTCAATGGAATAAAAGTTTGTGGTGTCCATCTCGGAGTTAGATTTAGTACACTCCCAATTGGCAATCTCGGCCGTTGTTCAACTCTAATGTCAAAGCCAAGTAGAAAGCAAATCAATAAGGTGTCTTCAGCCAGTACCATCCCAGTACTAGAGCGCATTAACTTGGAGATTGGAGCCCACAACCCCACTTTGGAACACTGAAGAGCATTTTACTCTTTGGGCAGCTTTAAGAAGTAAACAGGAGATACAGCTTGTGTACATATACCTGCTTCTGAGCCCCTGAGAACTATCTATGAATATCCCAGATTTGTCAATTAGGCAAACACAGTGATTTATTCAAAGCGTTTAGAGTCCATAGACCAGATTCCCAACGCCCATTTTGAAATGCTGTCGTTAAAGCCGGTTAACGTTCCAACCCGCTCCCGTCTCCCTCGTACAGTAGAGTACAGCTGCCTGCCGTGCACCTACTGCATTCTGATACAAGACGACGTGGGGGGCAGAGTCCTGGTCCTTGAGCCTCAACGTTCCACAGGAAGTAAGAGGGGAGCTCAACAGGAAGTGGCTGTTATTCGACTCAGCCGTGCACTGTGGATCCTGAAGAGTGAGTCTGGCTCTGGAGTAGCCTAAGGCCTAAGACAAAAGTAGGAAAGTTATAGGGGAAGGGAGGAAACAAAGGGAACAATCGCATAGTTACGAAATTAGGAAGAACAGGTTTGGGGGTGTCTCGAAGCTCCTGTAAAGTGAATTTGAAAGACATTATCTGGTAGAGAAAGAACAAATGCTAATGCTGTCCTGAAAGTGCCTGTTCTGAGAGTGAACAAAGCTTGCTCTTATTACTATTCATATATGCATGTTCAGTGTTTGACTGAATCTTGCACTTCTAATGTGTGAGCTGCACCTGCTCTGAATAAGTAAAGCTGCACTGCTGCTGTCCATGTGAATGCTGGTGAAGTTGGCTATCTGAGCTGCACTTGTTCTGCATGTGAGGGAAGCTTGCATTGCGCATGTCTGGGCTGTACCTCTTCTGGTACCTGGTGAGTTATGCACTACTGCTGCCTGAGTGGCATACGCTCTCTCTACTTGGATACTCCTGTACTTGTCCTGCAGGTAAGATAACCTTGCACTACAGTCGCACGTGCATCACCTTTTGTGTGTGGAAGTATATGAAGCATGCGCTGTACTTGTTCTCTTTGTAAGTGTTATTGTGTAGCCCCAGTACCTCTGTGCGATGAAAGATGATGGCACACCTGTTTCCAGGAGAAATATGCAATATTCCTGCCCTTTCTTTTTGCCATATAGAACAGCTGAAACCGCATGAGAATTACAACAAAAATGCCTCACAGGTGTAAAGTGTCATAAAAGAACCAACTTATGCAGAGGGAAGCATCACTGACCACCAGGATGTCCTTCCTCACTTGGGCCACCATCTTCTTCCTGCGACAGCTGACCGTGAGTGCGGCCTCAATCCCGCTGCTCGCTGCCTTTATTCCCCAGCTTTTCATGCCTGCCATGAAGAGGTTGGCCTTGCTCCAGTCATCTATCAACTTCTCTGTGAAGTTCTCCTGGTGTCCAGACCTAGCGAATGAGGTCGAGAGCCTTTGCCAGAATTGCGGGGCAAGGTTTCGCAGCAGCGGCTTCTCTGCAAAGAGAAAGAAGAAAGACTCCAAAGACATCTATCTGCCTTATGGGTGGAGAGCACAAACTTTGCTAGGCTGTCATAATAAAAAATGTTGGCTGTTCGGGCCACCCTAAATCACATTAGATGCAGAGGTTCCCCCATCAAAAGAGCAGCCTGTGCTGGAATGAGCCCTTAAACCTCCAGGAGGAAGGTTGAATATATGAGGGTATTCCACATGCGTTTAGGACGCATGCATTCAGAATGCCGTCTTTTAAAGGAACGCGTCTTTAGGACGCATTTGTTCAGCACGCAAGTCGTTCTAACGACTTGCCTTAGGGGGCTGCTGGATGTTGGAATAGTTTAATTTACTATTCCAAATCCAGTCTGCACAACAGTAGGGAAGATGTTGGACTTCAAATTCAACACCATTTCACTAATGTACCCCCCTAAAAGCAAGTTGTTAAAACGACTTGCATGATGAACGAATGTGTGCTAATGTCGCATTCGTTCTATTGCCAGTGCTGTGTTGGCACAGCATGATTCCGGCTTTGTCCAAAAGGATGTTTCCCGGATGGTTCTTAGCCTACTCAAAATTTATAACTGTAACTGAGATCCTCTGGAAAATGGTATGTTTTGTACCAGAAAAGCCAATTCCAGGTTTTTCAAAGGAACACAAAAGGATTGTCATAATTTCTGAGTTCCTTAGACCTATGAATGTAGTAATTTAAAGTGACGTTTGTGAAGCCTCACCTCTCCCTTTGATGGATGAGGAGGGAAGAAAGCTGGTAGTGTAATAGACTGGGAGATTAGAGAAGGATTCTACCACCTTAAGTAGAAAAGATAATTCCACCTGAGGTGCTACCTTACAGTAGTGAAGGGAGGTGCGAGAGTACCTGGTTAGTAAATATCTGTAGACCAAAATCTCTGATGCAAAACACTTCTTACTAAGAGCATCTAGTTTCATGGTTTAACTATTCATAGGTTTTGAGGGGATGATCTTCTACTTCAATTTAGTGGAAAAAGCATCAACTCTCAAACTCTACACCCAGGGGTGTAACACAGCCCCCGCAGTCCCGGCGGTGCGGGGGGGCGAGCTGCAGGGGGCCCCCTCAGCACAGTACTCGGGCCTGAGAACCCTGGATTAAATCCGGAGCGGGGGCCCCTACGTGTACCTTGCAGGGGGGCCCTCTCAACTTTCGTTACGCCACTGTCTACACCAAAGGATGACCTTGTAAATAAAGCGGGCTCAATGAAGCTGGTTAATATTTTAGTGAGGCTGAACACAATACTTGGGTGGAGCGGTCAATGATTTGGCCCTAGCTAACTTAACTTGGCCCTGTCAAAGGGGAGAATCTCTTCTTCAGATTACTTCCATTGAGATTTTTGTGACTGCAAAAGATTTCAGTTGTTCTGAAGATTGAGCAATATTAAGTGCTTCTGCTGCCTTCATAATCTGAACCACAGTAATGGAATAAGCTTAGTCTGACAAAGAAGGGCATTTGGCGGCAGGTAATTAGTTTTTCTGGTAAGGTCTTCTGAACACTTGCATGCTTAATGTTCACATGCACATCCATGCTAAATTCTAGAGGAAAGCAAGAAACCATCCTCATCGGTGTTATTGTCAATATCCTTTTCCGCCACGTTCTGGAAATATAATGCATCTGAAACTGAACTGAATAGATCACCAACCCTCTCCATTTCCACTCGTACCTAGAAAACATGGGAATTTGAAGAAACTCCTTCTGCATGTGGGTTTCACTTTTCTCTTGTAAAGACTGCAAAATCTGAATAGTGTGTGAAGAAGAGCCCAATGACACTAGCAATGATGCTAATGGTGCAGACGTCAGCATCATATCCTCAGTGGTTGACAGTACTTGATTCACAGTAGGCTTCAGCACCAGCAAAGACGACGGCATGGAAGCCGAAACACACATCAAAGTCAAGAGGAGAATCACCTATGTCAGAACCATACCACTTAATGCCACTGGTGCCTGCTGGGGTAAAACCTTCTTGGGGGCGCTGGAAGAGTGCTGCAAATGGGGAGAATGCCAAATATATCCACTATTACTTTATTGAATGCTGCAGTTTCTTCATCTAAAGTCACTGACAGAGGGAATAACTTGAGGAGGCTAGGTTGACGCACAGGCACTCGGTGAAGAGAAGGTGGAGTTATCTTTCTTTCTTTTTTGCTTCTTGTCATAGTGAGGACAAAAGTGCTATTTTTTATGCTTCTTGGACCTGTAGTCATGTAATTCGATCTAGCAATGGATCTTCACCTGGACCAGAAAGAAGTCTAGGACTTTTCATAAAAACGTTGGCATATCTTTTCCTAAGGGTCTTCCGATGCATCAGCTGGCGGAGACCACATGAACCAGGATCATAATAATTCCTCATACAACAAATGCAGGATACGTGAATGCCTGTGAGTGATATGTGCCGGCAACGAGTCTTCGATAACTTGAAGTAAGGTGGTTTCGGTGGTAACATATCTCAAAAATGTTGAAAAAAGTCAACTCAATGTCAAAAAAAGAAACTGAAGGAGGGTGGGAGCACACTGCCTCACATCCCAGCACTCAATTTTCCCCAATGCATCATGGTAAACACAGTGCATGATAACACTTACTTCAGTAGCAGTCTTTAATTTTTCACCCTTGTTGGTGCAGTCTGTGCTGTTTAACTCTAGACATGTGCTTCTGGATTCATTCCTTCATCAGCAGAGAGCAACAAGTCCTTTTGTGGTGCTGGAAATGCTTCCCAAAGTCTTCTCAGATCTCTGTAGCACTCACTGGGCGCAGGTACATCAACACAAGCTTGTCTGCTCAGTAGCTCATCAGCCTTTTCAAACAGAAGGAGGGTGGTAGCACACTGCCTCACATCCCAGCACCCAGTTTGCTCCAATGCATCATTGTAAATGCAGTGCATGATAACACTTACTTCATTAGCGGCCTTTAATTTTGCACCCTTGCTGGTGTAACCTGTGGTGTGTAACTCTATACATGTGTTTCTGGATTCATTCGTTTATCAGTAGAGAGCAACAAGTCCTTTTGGGGGTGCTGACAATGTCGGAAAACAGTTGAGAGGATCCCTAACAGCCCTGGATAACAGGCATGGAACGAAGGAATTGACATCACCAACACAGAAGCGCTTGATACATAATTTCCTGTTGAACTACAAGATGATGTTGTTCACTCCAAACAGCACTTCTGACGCAAATGAATAGAAATAGGTAAAAAAACATTCCTACAGTCTGGCCCATGTAAAGGAGACTAGTGGTTAAAGTAACGACAGGAGGTGATCTTCATAAGAACCACTCATTCTTGGTACCTTATTGTAGGTGTGGTGTTATCTGTAAAGGAATCGTCAGCCCATCAGTTGTGAGAAGGCTCTTAATTTCAATACAGCAGTCCTGTGTTTTTTTTTCTGTTGAGCGGTAAAAGGTGGGGTAAACGCTGAAGCCCAGTGTCATCCAACGCGGGTGCAGCAGAGGGGAGAGGCAGATTTGGGGAATAGCCACATGAAATAAATTTAGATGTAGTTATTCTGAAAAACTGATATTGGATGAGACACTTTTGCACCTATGTTGGATAACTCTGCATTATGCTAATTTGATGTCCTGCCTACCCCCGCGGTCTCCTCTTCCTTGTTGTTTCTGAGATTTCACCCTGCTGTGGTAGGAGATAGACTTACACTGGCAGCGGCTGCTGCAAGGGCAGCAGGATTAGTCACCGTGGGTAACCTGAGATGTGTTTTGTCCGCCAGAGCTACAAGTGGCTCTTACTTGGCAGCTGCCCTGCCCCTGACCCGTTTTTTCCTCGCACTGATGGCAGCAAGGTACAGTCAGGGCCAGACTGGGAACCCAAAGCAGCCCTGGCAATTTTGTGGGACAAGATACCCCCCCTCCCCACCACCACTGCAACACCTGCCCCCAGTAACAAAACCAGCCCCCACCCTTAGTAGCCTCCCGGGGAGGCGTCTGGCGCCTGCTACGGTCAGTCTGGCCCTGGGTACAATCAAAGAGAAGACACAACAGTCCATCAAGTTCATAGTTCACAGTGTTGTGATGGAGCTGGCCCAGGGAACTATGCTTGTGTGCAAATGCCCAAAAAGCTATCATGGTAAGAGCAGATCAAGGAAGCCGCGGAGGTGGAGGCAGTACTAATAACTATGCTCGCAGGAAAACAGCCAGTTAGTAAAGTAGTGCAGGCAGGAGCAGATTCCAGGTGCCACACCAAGTGGATCTTGGAAGCTGAGCTGACAGATTAAGAAGTTGTGCAAGCAGACGCAGGTCTACAAGTCTATGCTCATGGGTAATGGCTGCTGAAGCGAAGAAACGAGGAGCAGGTGCCAGAAGCCATGTTGGCAACTGCAAGCCATGTACATTTGCCACAGCAAACACACACCGCCACCACAAATAGCTCATTCACATCCATCAAAATCACTTATATCCATTCATGTATTCATAGGTGATGTCCACTATAGTTTCTGACCTCCAGTGTTTTCTATATCTTTTGCTCACGTTAAACCAGATATACTAAACAAAAAGAAAAATTAAATGAAGCAGTGCAGTGCTGCATTGTTCGAATGGGGAAAAAATTGTGCAGCACCATATTTACTAAGAGTCGCTCACTGATCATCTCATCAGTCATGCTGAAAATGCCACATTAACACACGGCTAAAGCATACCGCAGTGCAAAAGTGAGCGAGTTGTGTCTTGCTTGAGTTTGTACTCTGGGCACACCGGCTTCCACCTCAGATTTTTACAAGCAGACTATCACTCAAGAGCAGGCAGTCTAAAAAAGTACACATTTCATAAAATTACATATTATATCTGTAAATACCAAGTGATATTGAGCATGCCCCATGTGTGTGCCTGATTTCAGTTGGTGGTAGCATTCAACAGAAACCAAGTGGGAAGGCACAACCTCCTATTTGTTGGCTTAGTACCAGTATGTTACACATGTAGCCTTAACATCCACTGATATATTACTCAACCAAGTTTTAATGTTGTTGTATTAGTCTGGAGTGTTCATTAGCCTTTTTATTTAGTGTTCTTCATTTGCACATTTTGAGCATCTTGTAGTAAGGCTGGGACTTGCTTCAATATTGGAAATCAGAAGTGTGATTTTCAGAAAGTAGTACATCCAGTAATTTGTTCATGTAACTTACTCTGCATCTCATTCTTCTTGTGTGAAGATCCTGCCTCCTTCTCATTAGTTAGTTTCATTGAAGTAACAGTTTTGATCATGTGTTCAAGTTGCAGTTGACTTGTATTGGGAAGAAAGTGAATATAAACCTGTGTAATTTGAATACATTTTTGCATTATATGCTCCAACTGGATTTTGAGTGGCTGTTCTGGCCCATTGATTTGACAATTATCATGTTATTTTGCTTAGCTGCTTGCTCTTTTTGCAATAAGCGCATGTTAGACTTTGGTCCTCAGACGTGTTGTGTTTTATTTTGCCCAAGTCATACCACTTTATTTATAAAGTTTTATATAGCATAAACTTGACCCTAGAAGGGTATCAGAGTGCTTTACAAATAGTTCAATAAGTAGAAAATCGATAACCAAGAAACATATACGCTGACATTGTCTGTTGCAAATCAAGAGTAAGACAGTGAGTAATAAACCAGGACTCAGATGGCATGTGCAAGCCCTGGTTGGAGAACGGTGTCATATCAATATCCAGAGAAAGAATCAGTGGGTTTAGTTCAGAGATTTGTTCATTAAAAGCAGTTTTACTTTTTTTTTTTTTAATGAAACGATTGAAGTGATCAGTCTGATTGCAGGGGGCAGGGAGTTCCAGATTCCAGGGGCCAATCCGGAGCAGGCTCGGTTATAGGTTTTCTTTTTCCGACATTTTTGAGGTTTCAACAGTAAGGTGCTGGTACTTCTGGATGATCTGCCACCGCCGGACAGTTCCAGTTTGTCAGCTAGGTACTTCGGTGTGTTGAAGTGTAGGGCTTTATGGGTCATGCAAGCAATTTTCATCTGAATCCTTGCCTCATTAGGGAGCCAGTTTAGTGCCTTTAGATCTGGAGTGATGTGGTTGTACCTTTTCGATCCGGTGACAAGCTTTGCAGTAGAGTTAAGGGATGCCCTTAGTGGAGCCAACTTGGTTCTCGGCAGACGTCATAGTGTAGCACTCCCATAGTCTAATCTGGGGATCATTAGAGCTTGCACTGCTGATTTAAGGTTGTCGAAGGGGAGGAAGGGTTTTAATTTTCTTAGAATGCTAATTTGAAAGTTTGCAACTTTGGTGGCTGAGCTGATGTGTTTCTGCATGTTGAGATTCTTGTCAAGTGTAATTCCTAGTGATCTTGTGGAATCTATAATGTGTGGAAGGCAGTTAAAGGCTGTTAAGTGTTTCATCCAATTTTCGATGTCGAGGGATCTTAGCAAAGCAAATACACCTGCTACCAAAAGAATAATAACCAACTTAAAAGTTGGTAAACAAATTAAGTATGGACTACCGTAGAATATTATAGAAATACACAGCTTCCTATATCTCCTAAATATACAATTTTCCTCATTTCACAGCCTCTCAAGGTAGTGAGAACACCTGGCATTACCAAGAACAAAAGACAGGTTTAGGTTATCTATCATACAACGCAAGGCTTGTTGCGCCACACTGGTAGTGAACCAGCGTTTCCTTTGTTCCAGCAGGGAGGGACACAGACAAAACAGTCTCGCCCCATAACAAAAACCGACACAATCGTCTACAGCCCTCCCCTTCTTCCGATTTCATACAAAGGCAAATTTGTTACACAGGTATGAAGTCATACAGATTTATGATAACTAAGTGACAATGTAAAATAAATAAAAACACATTTTAAAGCTAAAGTGGCTTTCTTTAAAAACAGAGCAGGAGCTTTAGCATGAATTAACAATACACTCATTATCAACTGAAGGATTCGTACCTCTAAAAATAGATCATATATTCCTTCAGGGAATTAATTATCCTGATTTGTGTGGAAGCAAGTAATGCACACTCTCTTCCTCGTGTCGTCAAACACGTGTCAGCAACAGAGACATGCAAAAGGCCACTCCTGACATTATTTACATTTGTTTAACGTGTTATTACATAGAAAATGCAAAGGATTTTAGATCTGGCTTTGTAGGGAAGTCAATGGCTGTTTTTGCTGTTCCTTTTACACTTTGCCTAGAATATCTCGTTTTTTTATATATGCAATACAATTATGTTTCAGCACTGAGCTCAACTTTTCACATTTTGGTGCAAAAATCATTTTGCCAGCAAAATGTGACCAATGCTGCCATTTGCACTGTTTTGTGTCATGTGGTATGCTTTGGCCCTGCTAAATCTGGGCCTCGATTTTATGACACATCCACTCTTGATACTGCATCAACTCTCAATTATGTTTTCCTAAGCACTACCGAGATCTTAAATATAAACACAATAACATGAACACACAATCTTGATTTAAAAACAAAAAAAGAATTACCTACTGTTCTGGCACCCACTTGCGCCAGAGACATGAGGGGCGGGATCAGACAGGCGACCACCAACATTGCGTGAGGCCAGTCCGGACGAAACATGGCGCGAGAGTAGGCTGTTTCCAGTCTAGCCTTCGACTTCTTGAAGTGACTCTCTAGACCTCTGCAAGTGAGAGGCAACAAGCCAACATTGCAGCCTCCCCGAATCTCATAGGTTTCCAGAAATAGGGGTTCAAACTAAAGAAAATGAAATTGGCAGAAACCACAGGCTGAAAAACAAATAAAACCATCAATGTATGGACTTTCATTATCCAGACCATAGTCAAGTCAAATCATGAAGCAAGCTTTTTTTAAATTTCATGTGGGCAGAGAGGTAAAAAACACAAACATGATGACAAAATGATACAATGTTGGTAGATAATGCCTGCTCAAGATCACACTTCGGTACAGATTTATGAACAAATCTCCCTGTGCTGGTGCACTTTAGGCTGCCATGCACCAACACACTCACTTTTAATGCACACACTCTTGCGCCATTGCCTGGTTTGTATGTGTGCTGTACAATGCAGCATGCATGCAAAGTTGGAAAAATAAGGAAAAATTAAAACATTTCTCATGGTTATGCCCGTCATGAGGAGGTGTAAGATTTTGGTGAAAATCCCTGACTGTGAATGTTTGTAAATTTGAATTTGTGTCAAAACCCATGGGTTACAAAAGTAATGCCTATAAAGCAGAAATCATTAGTAAATCTTTTTCTTTCTTCTCCAAGCTTGTAAACATTACCTGGAAACTATGATCATGCCTGAGAACTAGATGCTGATCCTGGGTGCTATGTTTCTGGGGCACAGAGTATAAAGCTTTACATCATACCACAGAACGTTGGTGTGCAGTGTGATGTGAGTTTAGTGCAGTATGGGTGATCTGGGGCAATCTTTGCAGGTCAGAGGTAGCTTTTGGCAAGCTGACAAAAATGTGTTCTTAAAGATTTAGGGGCAGATTTACAAGCCCCTTGCGCCTCTTTGCACCGCCATTGCGTCACTTTTTTTTACTCAACGGCGGCGCAAACAATGCTCCCTATTCACAACGTGACGCATCTGGGGAGATGCGTTACGTTGTAAAGCCCTGCGTCACATTATACCTGCGTCAGGTATAATGTATGCAGGGGGGCGTTCCTACGCAGGAAAGCCATGGAAAAGTGACGCAGTGAAATCTACAAGATTTCACTGTGTCACTTTTAGGACGTCACTCCTTACGCCTACTTGAAGCAGGCGTAAGGAGTGACGCAGTGTAGTGGGAATAGGCCACAAAATGCATTGCTGGAGTTGCGTTGTGCTTGCGACACGACTCCAGCAATGCGTGACTTTTGCCTCAACAGATGCGTCAGAATTTCTGATGCATCTGTCAATCCTTACGCCATGGTGCGACGTATTGTAAATACGGCGCATCCATGGTGGCGCAAGCATTTTTTAGGGTGGCGCAAGGAAAGTGACTCCTCTCTACAGATGCGTCACTTTCTTGTAAATTTGCCCCTTATTGTTCAATTCTGAACCATTAAAGTGCTTTTTTATTAGGGTAAGCATAGGACAACAAACATGCTGGCAGCTCCCATTATTGTGGAGCCATAACTGCTGGGATAAACATCTGAGTAGCTTCTCATCCTCCCCTATGATCTAAGACTGACACAAATTCCGATTTGTGCAAATGCTTGTCATTTGCAGAGGTGTTAGCAGCAATTCTTTATCTCTCAGGTGGACGTACAACACGTCTGAGGCCGGTGTAGGATAGACATTGGGGCCTATTCACAAACTACATTTGGTAGTTATACAATAGTACTACTAACAAATTACAAAATGCTATTCACAGACTTACATGCGCAGGTCTGTACCTCCACCTCTCCTATTTTTATGTGCAGAGAACTGCTATCCTACTGCGAAGATCTCCGTACACAAGTTTTAGTAGTACATGTGGGACGGACAGGGAAGAGTCCCTAGAAAATGGGAAAACTTACTACAAAATTGGAGTGGCTAAGAGAGTATGAAGGAGGGGTTTATGGAGGAACATGCAGCCACCCACAAACCAGCAAACCAATTGCTACTCACAAACTGCTATTCTATAATTAATACACTTAAAAAGGACCCAAACAGTAGTAAATGTACTCCAGCTCAGAGCTTGGGTAAGTCCAGCACCACACATGCCCAGCCACTGGTACAACACCCTCCCATTGAAGATGATGGAGGCAGGGACTTAAAATAAAGGCCTTTAGGATCTAATGTTACATTAAATTAAATTATTTTAACTGTATACAAATATAAATAAATGTTGATTTAATGCAAAAAAAAAAAACAATTATTATTTTAGCACTAAATATGTTAAGCTTTTTAAATGTAAAAATGTATGTACCTTGTTATGAAATAATTACATCAATTATGTATATAATGTTTATCATTTTTCACTACATAATAAATAAATATAACTTTTAAACGTTATGTGGGATTTTTTCTTTAAATCTTAAGAAAAAGAATTTGAGGCTAATGTATTCAAAATAATTTAAAAATGTAATTAAAAATTAAGTTAATGTTGTAGCTTTTTTATTTTGTTCTACATTAAAAATATTTTTTTATTAATTTACTATATATATATATATATATATATATATATATATATATATATCTCAAAATGTGTTTAGTATTTTGTAGAACACTTTATTAAACTTTTCAACCTTTCCCTATACTTTATCATAGGGAGATCTTGGTCTACATGTGAAAAGTTACAAGTAGTAATTTTACACTTATAAATGAGTCTCCACCCCCTGAATTCAGGGGATGGAGACAAGTGTGCCCACTTTGTGGTAAATTTACATTTCTAAATGGTGATTAGCATAAAGAAGTAAAATTACAACAAAGTGCATGCCTCGAAAAAATCTTACAAATATTACCATGCCTGCAGGTTTTGTGACTTAAATAATCTACTGGACCTAATTGTAATACTATTGACCCATAAATTGGTTTTAAATTATGTGATTTTGGACAAATATTTTAATTCACTGAGCTGTCTTTTTTGTCATTATCGTCCTTATCACATATAAGAGCACCATTGAATATGTGAGTTCAGCATGTCTGCTGTACAAAAAACTCTTTTGTTTGATTTAATAGACTAAACTTTGTTTTACTGATAAAACTATATAATGTACAAAAGATAATGTTTGAAAATCGAGTTTCTGCAAATATTTGTCATTTGCACATCACCGAGTAAAGAGTTGTGATTTGTTTTGCTCCTATTTAATTCTTTGTTTGCAAATTACAAAACAAAATGTGCTTTCGTTATTCCTGATACATTTTGAAATATTTGTACTATTCATTTTCAAGCTATTTAAATGTTGTGTGTTAGAACAAAACTGACATCCTACAGCCTTTTGTTTCATAATGATTGTGACGGCTCACTTTACAAAAATCCTCTAACTGTAGTAAGAGAAAGAAAGGTAAACACAATCTTCCAGAATAAGATAAGCAGCAATTAGTAAAAAGACGAACTGACATTTGACCTCTGTCCATGAACAGATTAGCAAACGTGTCATGAGAAAAACAAGATTTGAAGGCATCTTCATTCCTCATTCACTTTGTAAATGATCAGAACACCTGTTCCTTTCCAGATCAGGTTCACTCGCCAGCGCGGACCAGTGGGTCCTAAAAATAGCTCAACCTGATGAAATCTGCCTCGCCGTAGCGAGTGGGCAAGTAGGTTTTTCGAGGCCTGAGGGTGTTAGAGTAAACTGAAACGTGCAGATATGTTCACATGTATATTTACTTTTGTGAATAGCGTCCTAAATGTGAAATAAACATTAATGTATTCTGGGTACTCTATAATATCAGTGTGTTAACATACAATTAGCTTCTCTATGTCCAAATACTTAACGTTATACACTATTTAGGGTTAGTTGATGTCTAAAGAGCAGTCCAACTCAGTGATAACAAATGCTGTCATCACTCATCCATACCTGTTGGAAATTTGACCTTTCTGTATGGTCACACAGATTTTTTTTTGCCTTTTTGCTGAACCCAATTTCGATTGGTCATAGAACTCTACACACTTTACTCCTTCTAACCAATAGTTAAGTACTTGTGTGCCCCTTTAAACCTGATAAGATTGTCATACTCCTGATTGGCACATTTAATTTATTCATAAGTCCCTAGTATATGGTACCAAGTGTACCCAGGGCCTGAAAATAAATGCTACCAGTGGGCTACAACACTCACTGTGCCCCCCACTGCATTAGCACTGGAAATCCTATCTCCAGGCCTACCATTGTATATTGGCTAGTAAGTTTTAAAAGTGCCAATCTCGCCTGTCAAAATGCCCCTTTTGACAGGCCTAAACGTTCCTTCAAATATTAATAAGTTGCTCCTAAGTAGGCCTTATTGCATTGTGTTTTAAAGAAGGAACTATAAAGGTTTAACGTCCTTATGGTGAAAAGGCCCTAAAAGCTATTTTCATTGTAGGAGGGGTGGCTGTTCCATTGGAAAGCACTGGGATGCAATATTATGTTTAATAAATGTTTTCTCTGGCTAGAAAACAACTACAAATTTCATTTTGGGACTTTTTGACGAACAATTTACAAACCTTTGGTAACGCTCTTTCTGGTACAGACTCTATCTAGCCACAGATTCCTCACATAGGATGCTTGTTTCCAGTCCAGGGAGGACCTGGCCTGGCAGTTCGGGCTGGACTGTTCCCATTGGGCACAGGGTCAAGACTGATTTGCATGTGGCTGGGTCCAAATTGGAATGGCATGGTGAGCAAAACAACAATGGATTTAGGCCCAGATCGCTGTACTGGGGTGAATCTATGACATTGTTCTGCATTCTGTCCATCAATTGTTCTTTTTGACCATATACAACCATGCCTGTGCGCTGATGTCAGTTGCTTTCAAGACTGTCAGTGCCCCAAAAGCAAATTGCTAGACAGTATACAGATTCCTAGACTTGGAATCTTTTTAATGGTTAGAGTCCAATCACGGAACAGGGCAGCCGCAGTCGGTAGTGGGAGTAGCTGCCGGGCGGTGACGTGGGGAGGGGGAGGGCCAGGGTGGGGGTATTAAACTATGGATTACGGAGGTTTACAGGCAAGTAAACATATAAATTAATAAAACGAATTTCGTTGCACGCACTGCATCCCCAAATGCGATGCAGTGCATGCAACAAAATTGGTTTTATTCATTTATATGTTTACTTACCTGTAAACCTCCATAACCCATAGTTTACTACCCACCACCCTGCCCCTCCCCACGTCACCGCCCGGCAGCTACTCCCACTACCGACCGTGGCTGGAACAGGGATCAGGGAAGGGTCAGTGAAAAATCTGTAGCTAGATAAAGTCTCTACCAGAAAGAGCATTACCAAAGGTAGGTAACTTAATAGAGACTTCTAGCTGCAGACTCCTCATGTTTTCAATGGATACCAAAGCAATATCTGCTCGAAGGTAGGACTCTGAATGGACTCAAATCAGGAAGTTCCGCAGGGCCAAGCAAGCAAAATGCCCATTTCTGCTAACCTGATTGTCCAGGCAGCAGTGCTTTGCATACGTACGGTGGGAAGCACATGCAGCCACTGGCAAATGTCTAGGACAGGGACTCCGCAATCCAAGGTTCTACTAGCAGCTTTATTGTGTTGGAATATGCGCACATTCCTTCCTGGGTTCTGCTTTTTGGTCATTGTGCAGTGTTAGACCTTTCAGCCTTAGGGTGGTCTTCTCCCAAACCTTTTGACTACTCCCCTCCTCTTTTTCTGAATTTGTTTTTGCAGGCCTTAGGGCTCTGTGCACTCTACCACTGCTAACCAGTGTTAAAGTGCTTGTGCTCACTGCCTAAATCATGGTAAAATTGGCTTACACCTGATTGGCAGATTTAATTTACTTATAAGTCCCTATTAAAGTGGTATACTGTGAGAAATTGGGTAGTTGGTTGAGTGGGGTGTTAACCCTGCTCAGGCAACCAACAACCACAATCCCTATCACAGGGAACCACTAAAGTTACTAAATTAACTTGTGCTTTACCCTCTGGAAGCTGAGCACAAGCAGTCAGGCTATACTCAGAGGCAATGTGTGAAGTATTTATACAGCACTCAAACAGTAATAAAGTGAAAACACAACACAAGAAAAATCCCACAGCAATTTAGACAAATAGAGCTAATTTTAATAAATTATTTGACACCAAAATAACAAAAATCTAATCGTTGGAACTAGAGTTATACATTATTAGAGTTTAAGGTAAACACTAGCACCCAAAAGATCAAAGCACCAACTGTGGACATTTAGTCACCCGAGACAGGGTCAAAGGCGAAAAATGTGGCAACAACGATTAAGTGCTAGTTGTTTTGTGAAAAATAGATTGGGCTCAATCAGCATTTACCTTCAGACATATAAGACATTTTGTGAAACATTTGTATCAGTGGGGCAAGGCTGCAGGCGCTGTCCGAGGAGGCGGAGAAATGCTGGACGAAATAGTGAGGATTTCCACTTTCAGACTTTCAGACAGTCCCTTTTTTGTAAGTCCACAATCTCCGGCAGGACAAGGCTGAAGACTGTAGCTGGCAAGGGTTCCACAACACCAGATATCCCTTCTGAGATGGACCGCTAAATAGGATGTGTTGCTGCAGCGAAGAACAAAGCGGGAGCTGCCGCAAAGTCAGATAGGGGAGCAGGTTCGTCCCGGTCTCTTCTCAGAAAATTTGTGGTTTAAGAGTAAGACCCACATTTTGGATTTTGTCTATTTGGGCATATTTAGCACCACTTCTAAGGGTCCGAGACTTGAAGTGTCAGGGCTCATTCAGGCTGGGTCCAGTTGCGGGTTCAAGATGGAGGAATCCTTTTCTGGCCCTGAGGCTCTGTTCAGGAGGTCAGCCAACTAGCCCTTGGAGTCACTCTAGAAGTCCTGGGTTCAAGCAGAAAAGCAGATCTCAAGCAGCAGGGCAGTCACCTGAGGGCACAGAACAGGCTCCAGGCAGAAGGACCATCATTTTGGTGTAGCAAGGCAGTCCTCTGAAGTAGACAGAAGGCCACAGCTGCAGGCAGTCCTCTGAGAGTCTTTCTGCAGGTCCAGGTTCCGCAGGTCCAGAAGTGAACTGAAGAATGAGTCTGAGGGACATATTTTTATAACTGATTCCGATTTCTGAAATGGGAGAAACTTTTTGAGGCTTCCGACCACAGAAGTGTCTGAAATTTCATGCCTCCCTGCCCTGGACCCAATCTGTCTGCAGACACGATAGGCTAGTGTGAAGTTCCTTTGTGAGAGCTGAGGCACGGTCTTTTGAAGTGCAAGTGAGGCTGTGTACTGCTCCCCCCATCCTGCCTGAGATTGCCCATCCAGCCAACATAAAGTTCCTCTATTGTTTGGCTGTCTGACTGCAATACACAAAGGCCAACCCCCAACTACACCTCGCCATGTGACACAGGACAGGCTGCAGGCCCCAAATAGTTAGGGTTGGAAAATGAAAACTTTCTAAAAGTGGCATGTTCAAAATTGAGACTTGAAATTTGGCTTAACCATTAAAGAGAATTTTAAATTACAATTTATCTGACACCAAACATGAAAGTCCTACTCTCTCCCAAACAAAAGTTAGCACTTATTAAATGTAATAAGGTAAACCAATGTTAATATATGGGAGAGGTAGGTATCACAGTAGTGAAAAATGACTTTAGGAGTTTTTTACTAGCAGGACATGTAAAACTTAA
Source organism: Triturus cristatus (assembly GCF_964204655.1). Taxonomy (NCBI): domain Eukaryota; kingdom Metazoa; phylum Chordata; class Amphibia; order Caudata; family Salamandridae; genus Triturus; species Triturus cristatus. The sequence goes on from NC_140585.1 coordinate 1,147,754,892, forward strand.
AGTACATGTCCAGCATTTTCATTAAAGTGCACCCTGCCCTGTGGGCTGCCACGTTGTCTACAGTGAAACAGCTGGGTTGCCTATAGGGCTGGATAGGTTAGCAGTAAAGGACAGCTTGGCCAAAGCTACAAACGGAGTGTTGGGACTGTTTGGGTTGCTGAAAGGCCCAGAGAGCCAGCGGTAACCCTGCTCTCGTTAAAACGCTCAAGAGCAGAATAAGCTTTATCCACAAACAGGCGAGTCCCCTCAAAGGGCATGTCCATGAGGGAGGACTGTACATCGCCAGAGAACCAAGTCGATCACAGCCATTCATGGCAGTGAATGGCAATACCGGTGCCTATGGCCTGTCTGATGGAATCAGTGGTATCCAGGACATAACCAATAGGGAACTTGGCTGCACCATGACCATCTTGGATTGCCTGGGATACCCCAGGGAGAAGGTCTTTGAGCACACCAGAAAGAAATTATGCCACTGAATCCCAAAGGGCTTGTGAGTAGCGTCATACTGGTAAGACAGAGCAAACTCATCACCCAGGTCACAGTCATAATCCAAATCAGTCCCCAAAAGAGGGAATGCAGAGAGTGTTGTCCACCTCATGGTAATTAAAGTGGGGGAAGAGGCGCCTTGGGCAGATTAGGGTACAACGTCGGTTGAGGTCCAACTTGGGTAGTAAAGAACAATCGGGCCATCTCATCAGGCAGTGAAGTCAGCATCAGTGTCAACGTGCCCAGGGCCAGCATGGATCTGGGCGCTGGCAGCAGAATCAGAACAAGAGCTGGAGGTAAAATAGGCTTGGAGGTACCAGTTGGTGCTGAAGGTGAACACACCAGCAGTATCCCAGGTGGGTGGCCTTGGGGGTCTGAAATGTGCCAGGGGAAGTCAGTAGAGATCAAAAGAGTTGGAAGATGGCTGTGCAGAACTCTTTGATCTGATGCTGCATGGCTTAAGGCCCTCGGAGTCAGCCAACTTTGTAAGGGACATTGAAAAGGGTAGAGTTGTCCCCGTGCTTGCTTTGGCGATTGTAAGTGGTGCAACGGAGCGGAATACCACTTTGATTTCTTGTGTTTCTTATGCTTAGCTGAGTACCTGGATCACAATAAAGTCCAACCACTGGAGCGGCTCTGTCAACTTGAGGAACGGGATCAAGATAGAACCTTGGATGCCGAACCTGACTTGGAATGGTCCTGTGACAGATTTTTCTTATGCTTGGCGATATGGGGCAGCCCCAGACCGCCTGGTCCAGTGCGCCGTTCTCCAGCCACATCTGCCATCAGCCTTACAGCTTCAACAGCCTGCCTATCGCCCTTAGCCTGAGGATGCAGACTCGGTCCCAGGGACCACAGCCTGCCTGACATCCCTGAATTGTCCCCGGCCTAACCACTTCCACAAATGCCCCTTTTAATTTTATTTGTGCCATATTCTTTTTTTACACTTGTGCCCCCTATTTTATTTCAATTGCACCATAATCTTTAGTTTATTTTGTGGTTTACTATGCCTACAGGTGCCCGGGGGACTCGCTTACAGTCACCGCCCCCTCCCAAACCTGCTGTTTTCCTGCTTCCACCCTTTCCTGAACCCTGCCCTCCCGCCCCCCTGAAAGCCCCTCCTATCTCCCAGAACTACAAATGGTAGCCACTCTGCGGCCATGCCAAAGGCAAGCCCGCCTGTGTCTGTCCGTGTCTGGGCCGTGCCCAGAGCCATAACCTCTGGCCCTCTCGCCACCTGCAAATACAGCACAAAGCAACTCCGGGACCTTTACCCTGGACACCGAAACAACAGCTGCTTCACAGCCTCTCCACGATCAACCAAAGGGCACTTCACCTGCCAACACTGCCACTTCTCCTGCAACACAATCTATAAAGGATCCCACGCCATGCCATCCCAGACAAGCTCAAAAAACCCAGAACCACTCCAAAGCATCCTGCTCAACGCCTGTTCCCTCTGCAAACACGCCACAGAAATCTGGGACCCCATCACCTCCCTCTCCATAGACATTGCCTTCATCACCAAAATGTGGCTCAACTCCAACTTGAACCCTGACTTCACCATTGCCACTCCTGACAGTTACAGGAGAGTACACGGAGACTGCACCAACAAACAAGGGAGAAACATTGGCATCGTCTTCAAGGAAACCACAGATGCACCATCACCAACAATGACCCCAGACCCCTCATGGAACACAGCAACTTCCAACTACAGACTGATGCGAAGACCATCATAAAAGGCACCCTCGCCTACAGACCCTTGGTACCCCGACCAGCTTTCTGTGATGCCATCTCCAATCTCATTGCCCCCCTGGCCATCGACTCCCACCACTACGTTCTATTCGGCTACTTCAATTTCCACATCGATCATCCCAACGACGCCAACTCCATTGCCCTGCTGGAGAACATGAACATCATCGGCCTCATCCAACTGGTCACCGAACCCACGTACAAAGCCAGACACACACTCGACCCCATTATCACCTCCAGCGACCGAATCAAATTCAGCCACACCACGGAACTCAACTGGACTGACCACGTCATTGTGCACTTCACCATCTCCGATGCTCAGCACACCGCCATCAGACATCTCTCCCCACCACAGCTGGAGCAAGTCACCGAAACGCAGTGGACACAACCTCTCACCACCACCCAACCCAAAGCCTCAGCAGACCTCAACCAAGCCGTCCAGAACTTCACCACCTGTATCACCAACTGCGACGACAGAGTTGCCCCGCTGGAACCAACAAAGGCCAACAAAATCTCAAAACAAGCCAGCTGGTGCATCCCACATCTTAGGACCACCAAGCACAACTGCTACCAACTGGAAAAGTGATGGCGCATCATGAAGAACCCCACCGACAGAGCAGCCCACAAAACAGCCCTCAGCAACTATCATCTACACAACAAGGAAGCCAAGAAAGCAGTCATCACCACCCGGATCGACACCACGGACATCCACACTAAGGAACTCTTCAAAATAGTCAAGAAATTCTCCAACCCAACAGCAACAGAGAACACCAGCCACTCCTCCCAAGAACTCTGTGACACCCTCTCAGACTACTTCCACAGCAAGATTGCCACCATCTACCATTATTTTGACCCCCAACCCACCACCCTCAACCTCAACAACCTCAACCAACCAGCGAACACCAGTCAAGCGATCACCTTCTGTGCTCAGCTCACCACCCAGACTACAACAGCCATTATGTCTTTCATCCACCCCGGAGCACCCACCGACCCCAGGCCCCACCACAACATGGGATCGAACCTAATCAGCACAGAACTCACCAGCATCATCAACACCTCCATCACCAAAGCAACCTTCCCGAACAGTTGGAAACACGCAGATGTCATACCCCTCCTAAAAGAAACCCTCCGCTGACCCCAGTGAACTCCAAAATTATTGACCGATCTCCCTGCTCCCCTACCTGGCAAAAGTACTTGAGAAAGCTATCAACAAACAACTCTACAGATTCCAGGAACACAACCATCTTTTGGATGCCTCACAATCAGGATTCTGAGCCGACCACAGCACTGAGACTGTGCTGATTGCTGCCAAAGACGACATCAGAATGCTCCTCGCCTGCAGAGAAATGGTGACCGTGATCCTCCTCGACCTCTCTGTGGCATTCAACACCGTCTTCCACGGCACCCAGATCAACAGACTCCGCAACATCGGCATACAGCAAAACGCCCTCAAGTGGATCGCCTCCTACCACACAGGACACACACAAAGCATCCGACTTCCTCCCTTCACGTCCGCACCCAAGCACATCACATGCTGCATACCCCAAGGATCATCTCTCAGCCCCACCATATTCATCACCTACATGACCCACCCCTTGCAGACGTGATCTGATCCCATGACCTCAACAATCTCCTACGCAGCCAACACTCAACCTATTCTCTCTCTCACCAAATACCCCACCAACGCCACAACAAACATCTCCAACGCCATGACTAACGTAGCCAAGTGGATGAGAGAAAACTGCCTCAGACAACTCCAACAAGACCGAAGTACTAATCTTCAGGAACAACACCTCGGCCTGGGACCACAGCTGGTGGCCAGCTGATCTTGGACTAACTCCAACACCAACAGACCATGCGCACAACCTAAGGATCCTCCTCAACAGCCAACTGACCATGAATCTACAGATGGATTCCAATCAACACCAGAGAGACCGTCACCCAGGCCCTTGTCACCAGCTGTCTAGACTTCGGCAACGCTCTCTACGCCGGCATCTCCACCCAGCTCCTCAGAAGACTCCAGACTATACAGAATTCTGCCGCCAGAATCATCTTGGACCTTCCCGAATGGACTCACATCACCCCCATCTCAGGAACCTCCACTGGCTCCCCATCCAGAAGAGATGCCAGTTCAAGATCTTTACGCTCCCATACAAGCATGGCATGATCTGTGGTAAATAATTTAATTACCGGGCCTTAATTTGATACAGAAAAATAATAAATATAGCTCAGTAAAATAAGAGGCAAAATCCGTGACATTAGAGGTTCGGAATGGGCTTTATTCCAATGGACGATTCGAATCGTTGACTCCAGGTTCCATCACCACGGAGGTTCAGGAAGTGAAGTACATACTTTATTGATAAGTAATCACTTTTATACAATAGGCATTACAGTGAAGCAAATGCAGGAGGCGTAACAATTGATAATAGAGATAAAACATACATGCGTAGCCAAAGTGGGCGTAACTGGGTGTAACTAAAGAACGTCATCAGGTATGATGTCATAATAGGGTGGTTCCATGAAAGAATTTCGCAATGTCAGCAGAAATACTTGGCAGAAATGCGCGCGCAGCAGCATGACGTATGATTGACGTGCGACTAGGGGGTGAAGGGGATTTGACATTTAACTCTACATGTGGCGACAGATGTCTGGAGGGTCAAGTCAACCTTATCCCAAATCATATCTAACATCCTATGTTTTAAGAACTATGTTATCCAAAAGAGAGGTCTCTTAGAGTAGAATCTTATTCTATACTGACTATACTGACTGTTAGTGCGTGTACAAGCGTCTAAGTGTCTACACTAGATGCGAGGGCAGAAGTCTTCCATAATAATAGGGCTATGAATTACTTGCATAAAGACAGAGAAGCCGGGCCTTTGCTCGGTAGCTGGAAGAATGTTTACTTAAACTACTAGACAGGAATGCATTGGGCAGGGAGCGGAGCAGATAATTTCGAAGGTGAAATACAGTTTTTGGCAGGCAACAAGCTGATGTCAGGCACCGTGAGCCGCGCAGAGAATGAGACAAAGTTCATGGATACAGATGCAGGCTCAGACTGGAGCTCTCAGAGGCAGAAGGCAGGAAAAGCTTGATGGCAGAATCAGGGCCTACTCGCCTGGACTGTAAAATGGCATAAGTGAACCATATAAAGCCGGTGGCCTTTCGTACTTAGGAATGGAATATCCGGCCCATTCATGGTGGATCGAAAAGAGGACATGTTAACGGTGGACGCACATGTATTTGCGTCTTCATAACTGGAACTGGAGGGAACATACATGTACTTGTGATTTATACATGAAACCGTTGGGGTCCAAGATAGGGGACATAACTGATCATAAAAATCCATATTTCCACATTCCCTCCTTGTCCCCTACTTGCCCGTCAAGAGATATCAATCTTCATCAATCCATTGATCTGTTCATATAGCATCATTTGTTCTTCTTTTTTCTTCTGGGACGAATGAAATCTTGGTGGTGGAATACACGATGTGGCACACAGACCACAGATCGCTGGTCCACATTGTAAACATAGACAGCAACTGAATAGTATGAGAAAGCCAATACCTAGGAAGGATAGGACCTTCCATCCAAAGGTTGATAATACACTCCAAAACCAACCGGACCAGGTCCAGGTGCCTGGATTCTGGTGTATCTGGCTTACAATCTTATGAAGGCGGGTTATGGCTTTATATACAGATGGCGAATTTTCTGGTATGAAAATGCAACAACTTGATCCGATGACCCTACAAGCTCCGCCCCTATCGGCCAGGATGACGTCAAGGACAAGACGATTTTGAAGCACAACAATCCGCATAGCAGACTGCTCTTCTGTTAAATTGCCTAAGGCGGAAATAGTTTCGTTCACTACTGCTTCAAGGGTTCTAGTTAATCTACGTATCAGCTTACTATTAGTAACGGTACCTATATAGGGAAAGAGACCTTTATTGAAATCTGTGTATTTTTCCCATGCTGTTTCAGTGTAATCGACTATTGGGAGATCTCTCCTTTCTCTATTGTGTACTAAATGAGTATTTCTGTGATAATCAGGAGGAGCTAGGAAAACAAGTGGCAAAAGGAATCCGATGTAGCAGGTACCATCCCAATCTAGAGGCAGACGTATATATGCCGTCTGACCACATATAAAATAGGAATGGCGGGAAGCTCTAAATGTCGACTTGCCTTGATCACTAAATTCTATTACAGTGGTGCATCTACTATGGCCCATATGTATGGAACCATTCTTTCTTACACATAATTCACCTTTTACTGGAAATACTGACATGGCGGGCAAAATTGGAGTAGCTTCGGATTCGACATTTAGGATCATAAGGTTAAGCGTAAAATTACCTAATCCATATACTTCATTTTCTAGATCAGTTCCTGTTCTTTTGGGAAGTCCCTCCTTGTTGGGGTGGCAGACTTTAAGTAAAACTAAGTTCAAATTTCCCCATACCCAGTTGTCTTGATAAACTGCAGAATTCGAATCTTGGGAATTAATTAAACTAAACCATGCTCCACAGGAGCCGTTGTGTGTGAACGGGTATGGAAAGAGAGGTAGAATTCCTTTATAATTCTGATAGGGAGGGAGTCGGCCACATATCCAACAATTTGTAGCATTGCTAACCTGATGGGAATGATGTAACATACTAATAAAAGTGTTATTGCGCAGCGCAAATCTATATGACAATTCATGCGGAGGTAATTCACTAAAAGAATGTTCAGCAGTAACATTATAAACATGTCTAGAAATAGGATAACATATGTGCAACAATATACTTGCAGTAATTATTAAAAGACTTGGGAAAAACAGAATTAATAACGTCACTGTGCAATGACTACGCAGTGATTTACAGTACGCATGTCGTTTCAGCTTTATCCTTTTGTTTCTTTCTCTGTACAGGTCTAAGGGATACATGTCAGAGACAAATTCGACCGCTTCACCTTGGAGAGGACTTAAACAATCAAATTGCCTGACTGGTTAGACCTGAGTTTTAGTTTATATAGTTCACGACTATTCAATTCAACCAAAGGAAGTTTAGAGTCACTCGGGGAAGACACGCAAGGTGTGTCGTTTACATCTGATGGTAGTCCATGAAATTTCTTGATATGACTTGAATGTATCCAGCCTTTTCGACCCTCGATCTTCACGGCTGTCCTCGTCGTTAGTAATACGAGCTGAGGCGACCTCCACCTAGGATCCAGCTGAGACTTCCGATCAAAGTTCCTCACTAAGACCAAATCTCCTGGAATTACGTCATGGGGTTTCACCTCAGTGTTGTCGGGAAAAGCTGCAGCTACCTGTGAACGACAAGATTGTAGTGCAGACATCAAGGAAGCCAAGTAATCTGTCAGCATATTACAGTCAATATCAGTTATTTTGCGTGGTATAGGCGTCCCCCACATATTTGGTGGTCTACCGAAGATCACTTCATAAGGGGATAGCCCTGTTCGAGAATGTGCTACCATTCTCATGTAAAAGAGTGCAACGGGTAAAGCTACTACCCAGTCGACACCTTTCTCTCTACAAATTTTGGACAATCTAATTTTCAAGGTCTGATTATGTCTTTCCACGAGGCCTGCTGCCTCGGGGTGTCGGACACAGTGAAACTTCCACTGATAACCTAACAAAAGTGAAACGTGTTTCATTAGTTCGGATGAGAACGGCTGGCCGTTATCTGAGTAGACAACACGTGGTAAACCGTACCGTGGGAAGAATTCTCGAACTAACTGTTTGGCAGTAGTCGGGGCAGTGTAATCTGAAACCGGGTATGCCTCTGTCCAACGGGAAAGAGCACAGACAACTACGAGAACATATTTGAATCCTCGACATCGTTCCATCTGGATATAATCCATCTGGAGGATTTCAAAAGGGTGATCAGGAGGCTGAAATCCACCCTGTTCTACGGGAATGCTTTTTCCTGGGTTAAACTGACAACAGATCATACAGGTACGGACTTTTTGTTTAGCTGCTGCTCGTAAATGTTTGTTGAACCAAATGTGTTGGATGCTGTCTAGCATAGCTTTTTCTCCTAGATGTGCTGGACTATGTACAGTGTTAATAACGACTTGGACCATTGAATCAGGAAGGAACCACACAGATTTTTCCTTTATCATCCATCCTTGATCCGTTTGGATCCCTCCTAATTCAGTCCATTTCTTTATTTCGTCTGGAGTAGCATGTGTCTGTATGTCAATTACGTCAAGAGCGGGATCCTTAACCATCATACAATGTGTTGGTGTCGGGACTATTGTCTTTGTCATGTCGGATGTTTGAGTTTGAGCAGTCTGTTTAGCTGTTCTGTCAGCTAGATCATTGCCTTGAGAAATGATATCAGTAACTTTCGTATGAGCTTTACATTTCATAATTGATATTGCAGTGGGTAGATGTATTGCATCTAATAAGGCATGAATGAGGGGTCCGTGCTGAATGTGGGCACCGTGAGAAGTTAAATAACCTCTCTCTCGCCACAGCACGCCGAAGTCATGTACAACTCCGAATGCATAACGTGAATCAGTGTATATGTTGACTTTTTTATTTGTGGCTTGAATACAGGCTTGTGTCAGAGCGATGAGCTCTGCTGCTTGAGCGGACAAGGTATTTATACAATTTGTTTCAATGATTTCAGCGTCTGTTGTGACTGCATAAGCGGCCACTAACTCTCCTGTACCTGTTCTCATACATGAACCATCTACATACGACGTCAGGTCTGGGTCTGATAATGGAACGTCTGTTAAATCTTGTCTGGGTTTCGTCGTGATAGTGATAACTTCAATACAATCATGTGCAAGTGGGTCTGTTCCATTTACAGGTAACAGTGTGGCAGGATTCAATGTACTACAACGTCTGATTTCTATATGTGGCTGAAACAATGTTAATTCGTAACCGGTGAGTCGTGCTATAGTCAAGTGTTGTGTTTGTGTGCGGTTCAAAAGAACCTCTACTGCATGTGGTACTTGTACTGTCAATGGATGTCCTAATACTATGGCATCGCTTTGTCTGATTGCTAAGGCTGTTGCTGCCACTGATTTTAGGCATGCAGGCAAAGCCTGAGCTACGGGATCTAATGTACTAGAAAAATAAGCACATGGTTTGTGTGATCCTGCTTGTTCCTGTGTGAGTACTGACAAGGCAGTACCTTCGCGTTCTGTAACAAAGAGTGTAAACTGTTTATTGTAACATAGTGTTGCTAGGACAGGTGCTTGACATAAAGCTTTCTTTAAACTTTCAAAAACGTGTGTATGTTCCTGAGTCCAAGGGATGACAGTCGATGTGGCTGCCTCCTGTGTTGTCAATTGAATGAGTGGTTTTGCTAGAAATGCATACTGAGGGATCCACTGCCTACAATATGAAGTGAGGCCTATGAAAGCCCGCACCTCCTTTTGTGTCTTGGGTATTGGCATATTTGCAATTAGCTGGATGCGATCTGGTGTAAGCTGCCTTCCCTCCTTGGACAGCGAGTGACCAAGGTAAACAACTCGCTGGACACAGAATTGCAGCTTAGAAGGGGACACCTTGTGCCCCTTTTCGGCCAAAAATTGTAATACCGTCAGTGATGCTTTCTCACATTCAGGTTCGCTTCTAGCGGTGATCAGCAGATCATCGACATATTGAAGCAGGGCAGTGTTGACTGGCATGTGGATACTGTCAAGTTCTCGTTTCAGTGCTTGGCTATAGATGCTGGGGCTTTCTGTAAATCCTTGAGGTGCGCGTGTGAATTTAAAGCTACGTCCATTTAAACTAAATCCGAACAAGTATTGGCTTTCCGGATCTATTGGGACGCTGAAAAAGGCATTCTTGAGATCAATTACAGTAAAGAATGTTGCTTCGGAATCAATAGCTGTCAGTAATGACGAGATATCTGGGACCACAGGGAATTGTGGCACAATGCATTTGTTCAATTCGCGCAGATCAATAACCAATCGATATACTGGCGGGGCCTTTGGATCTGTTCGTTTAAGAATCGGAATTATGGGAGAATTACATACATTGGAGTCTGTTTCCACAACCACTCCTTGGACAATGAGCTCGTCAATAATTTGCAGTAAAGCCACTACAGCATCTGGTGGTAACTTGTATTGTCGCATTCGTGGTAGTACCACTCCTGCCTTTAGTGTAACTCGATATGGTGTAATATTCATGCAACCCACATCAGTAGGGCCTTGTGCCCATAAATGTGTAGGTAAAGTCTGCAGTCGGGGATCCATGTCTCGAGACACATAGTGACCTTTGAAATCACGTAAAAACAATCTTACTCCTTCCGGAGAACAACATATTATAGCTCCTAGAGCTTTCAGTGTTTTTATACCTAACAGGTTTTCTGGACATGATTTAGTAAGCAATAAATCTGTAGTTCGGGTTAAGGGTCCTATCGTAAGTGGAAGAGGCTGTGATACTTCATTAACAATAGGTTTTCCTGAAAAACCAAGGGAAATATTCTGTGAGCCTGAGAGGGGTGCCCCTGGAACTTCACTACGTTTTATAGTTGTTCGACTTGCCCCTGTATCAAGTAAAAATTTTCTATCTTGGCCTAATAGTTCACTATGTACATAAGGTCCTTCTTGGTCTACAGGGACCTCGATAAGGGGTAAGTCAACTTCCCTCTCTAGGCTGGTTCATGCGTATCGTTGATAATCAGGATAATCATACTGTGCGGTCTGGTACAGCTGTCGTGTCGTGGTTTGTGTGGCAGCAACAGGCAGCGCTGGTGCAGCTGGCACAAACTGTATAGACTGTTGTGGAGCTGGCATGGACTGTGCATGCTGCGGTGCTCCTTGTTCATTCTGATCCTGTCTAGGTGGCCGTGGTCTTTCTTGTGTTTTACCTGTGGCGATATTACGCTTCAAGACTGGGCAATCGTGTATGTAATGACCTAGTTGTTTACAATAGTTGCATGTCCCTTTTACAGGTCCTGCTGAATCACCGGACTGTGTCGTACCCTTTTTATGACCTTCAGCTGGAACTGTCTGGGAGACTAGCATTTTCATTTTTGTGTCTTTCATGCGTTTCTGTTCATGTTCTTGTTCCTCTCTAATTCTATTGTAATGGTACTGTAACATTTGTAACATTTGTGATGGGGTATTACCTTGCCAGGTACTCTCGAATTTTAATACTCGATTCTTCACCTGGGGCAAGGAATTTTCAACTAATTTTGTCACAAACAGATGTGGGTATGACTCGCTACTTGCTTTTATACCACTATTTATACCAAAACATTTTTCGAATCGGGCATAGAAATCACTAGTGTCTTCATCTTGCTTTTGTTTACAGGCTGAGATTGCACCCCAGTCTTCCTTTTTCGTGGTTAATAAACGTGGCAGTACCTGTACTAGTAAACCTGGTAGTGCTTTAGTTTTATCCCCAAGCCCCGAACCTGGACCTCGGGCCCTTTCTTCATTTTCTAATGCTGTCCAGTCTATCTTTTGGTCTCCCACCTCCCACTCTTTTTCCTTGAGTTTTTCATAAATGCCAGCAGGCATTAATACCTTTAATATTGTCATAATGTCGGGATAGGTATACTCTCCCATGAGTAACATGTCTTTAATTTCTCGGTGAAAACCCGCTGGGTCTTTGTCATGACTGGGTACCACTTTCTTCATTTCTAACAATTCTATTTTCGATATGGGCGTATATACATATACACGTTTAAACTGATTGTCCTCGCCCTTTATTGGGTGTACTTCTCGTAAGGGATTCTGTCTGTCCATGTAATACGCCGTTCTTTCCTTGATGGGCAGTGAGACATGTTCTGGGCATACGAAAAGAATGTACTGCTTTCTTGATTCTAGTATTTCTCTAATTAACTTAGTACCTGAACCTCTCCATCTATTCGTGAGTAATTCAGTCAATATATCAGGTAACGGACCAGGATCGGAATGTTGACTTTGATAAAGTATAAGAAGTTGTTGAATCATATAAATCCCAGCTAAACGCTGTTCATCTGGGGTGAGGTTCAAAAATGTGTGTGCTACTGTATCATCACCATATTTTCCGGGACTGTCAACCCAATGAACGGCTGACCTGGCTAATTCTTGTTCATCCATAGAATCGAGTAAATGATAACCCCTTCGTTCTCGGAGTAATTTGTCAGCGGCTTGGAACGAATGCTCGGGGGACCTTATATTTATTATAGGTGTTTGGAAATTCCTGTTATTATCTGGACATATCGGACGTATCGGGTCAGTGAAACATCTAGTACTATTACAAGATCTTCCTCTACCTACATAGGCTATGGTTTCTGACTGTCCTGTGGGCAGTCCTGATCCTTCCTCCTCCTCATCTTGTTCAAACTGGTCTACCGCTAATCTCTCTTCGTGTAGGCGTTCTATTTCTTTACGGATCTTTCGGCACATGGCTATTATACATTTTTGCCTATCATGTCTCCCCTCTGATATATTCTGGCTCCATCTGGTAAGGGTTTGCATTATTTCCGGATCTACCCCCGGTCGGTCTTGATTTCTGATTACACAATTTATGAGGAAACGTAACAGTTCCCCCTGTATCTCCACTTTCTGGTATTCCATAGCTCTGTTAATATATTCAGAATCTCGCCCTGTTTGGACAAAATGATATATATTATCTAGATGCATAGTCATTCCTGGTAGCTTTCCTAAATACACCGCAGCTCGTCTGATACGTAATGATGCCAGGATCATTTCGTCCTCTTTTCCGGGCACAGGGTCATATCTACAATCTACAAGAAGTTCCTTAAGCGTGCGGGAATTTATGAGTTTGGGGGTACGTGGATGTGCTGATTCTTGAAAAGTAAGTTTATTTATTCTGGGTGGCGTAGAAAAAATGTTGGTAGCACCTCCGGTAGCCCCATCTGGGGTATCGGGCGTGAAAGGATTCGTTGAACGCGATACAGCAACTATAGGTGTGGGCACAGCTGTAGAAGCAGCTGTAGGAACAGATGTGGAAACAGATGTGCTTGCCGGAACTTGTGTCAGGATTTGATGCTGTAGGGATACAGATACAGGATCTTGGCGTTGAACCTCCCCGGCCGACGGTCTATGTGGGGCGGGGTTAGCATACTCGGGAGCTGCTTCGTCTAAATATGAGGAAAGAAAAACATCTTCTGCTGTTCTAGGATGCCCCTTAGGATGCATTTTTATTGGGAACAATGGGGGTGGCAAGTCTTTTGGTATCTCCGGAGTAGCCTTAGGTAATCCCTCGGCCAGAAGGGGATACATACCATTCATAAGGGCATTTCTTTGTCTGTCTACTTGTTCTGATTTCACTCGTGTACCTTCTTCAATTAATAGATTTTCTCGGACTTTATTTGAATTTTCCTTACTCTTCTCTTCCTGTCTATGTGCTTTTTCTGTACGTCTATACGATTCTTTACGCCATAATTCAATGGCGTCTTTCTGTGATTGTCTAGCTTTCCTTTTCCATAATTCTTCCTCTACTTTCACGATGCAATCTGCATCCCAGGTCCCAGCTGCGGGCCACCTCTGACTTTCTGGTAATTCCTTAGTGTAGTCTACCCATAGATCAAGAAATAATATGGCGTCTAGGCCATGTTTATGATACATGAAGTACCCTGGAGTGTCCCTAGGAGGAATGGGAACAGCTTCTTCGAGTACCCCTTTTCTAGTTGTGATCTGTCTTAGTTTCGAAAAGAGCGGCATATTGAGAACTGATCTGATACTTGGTTTTGAACAAACTTAATACAATAAACACAATAATGAACAGTCATTCACACCACAATATGCAGGACGTATTAACACATTTAACATTTAACGTTTAAATGAGCAACAATGATGATGACGATCTAAGAAAACTTAATCACAAGACATAATCCTCGGCATTAACTGAATTATTCTGAATTTATATACTTGATATACTAGATATACTGCTAAACAGTACAGATACACTGCTAAAACAGTGCAGACCGGATTTGTGTACCCAAACCCGTCTGGACCGGCACAACTTATGTGCACGCCAGAACGCCTCCCCAGTAATGGTACTCACCGGGTAGCTCGGAACGGAAGGCCTCGGAACGGAACTGAACTGAACTGGACTGGACTCGACTCGAAAACTTCGGAAACTTCGGAACATCGGAAACCTCGGAACTTCGGAACTTGGTGGGCCTCTGTATACCTCGGATCTTGCTCTCTCAGCTAGGCTCTGGTCGGGATACTTCGCACTTCTCACCGCCTCGTCTGGGTGTTGATCGCAGCCTCAGTCGCCCCCGCTTGACCGGAGGGAGATACAGGAAATCCTGCTGGTACGCGTTGTTGTCCGTCCAGCTGTGGCAGGAGACCGGGCCTGCAACGCACCGCCGGCGCGTGAGATGAGAAAGTGTCCCTGTTCGGGCGCCATTCATGTGGTAAATAATTTAATTACCGGGACTTAATTTGATACAGAAAAATAATAAATATAGCTCAGTAAAATAAGAGGCAAAATCCGTGACATTAGAGGTTCGGAATGGGCTTTATTCCAATGGACGATTCGAATCGTTGACTCCAGGTTCCATCACCACGGAGGTTCAGGAAGTGAAGTACATACTTTATTGATAAGTAATCACTTTAATACAATAGGCATTACAGTGAAGCAAATGCAGGAGGCGTAACAATTGATAATAGAGATAAAACATACATGCGTAGCCAAAGTGGGCGTAACTGGGTGTAACTAAAGAACGTCATCAGGTATGATGTCATAATAGGGTGGTTCCATGAAAGAATTTCGCAATGTCAGCAGAAATACTTGGCAGAAATGCGCGCGCAGCAGCATGACGTATGATTGACGTGCGACTAGGGGGTGAAGGGGATTTGACATTTAACTCTACATGTGGCGACAGATGTCTGGAGGGTCAAGTCAACCTTATCCCAAATCATATCTAACATCCTATGTTTTAAGAACTATGTTATCCAAAAGAGAGGTCTCTTAGAGTAGAATCTTATTCTATACTGACTATACTGACTGTTAGTGCGTGTACAAGCGTCTAAGTGTCTACACTAGATGCGAGGGCAGAAGTCTTCCATAATAATAGGGCTATGAATTACTTGCATAAAGACAGAGAAGCCGGGCCTTTGCTCGGTAGCTGGAAGAATGTTTACTTAAACTACTAGACAGGAATGCATTGGGCAGGGAGCGGAGCAGATAATTTCGAAGGTGAAATACAGTTTTTGGCAGGCAACAAGCTGATGTCAGGCACCGTGAGCCGCGCAGAGAATGAGACAAAGTTCATGGATACAGATGCAGGCTCAGACTGGAGCTCTCAGAGGCAGAAGGCAGGAAAAGCTTGATGGCAGAATCAGGGCCTACTCGCCTGGACTGTAAAATGGCATAAGTGAACCATATAAAGCCGGTGGCCTTTCATACTTAGGAATGGAATATCCGGCCCATTCATGGTGGATCGAAAAGAGGACATGTTAACGGTGGACGCACATGTATTTGCGTCTTCATAACTGGAACTGGAGGGAACATACATGTACTTGTGATTTATACATGAAACCGTTGGGGTCCAAGATAGGGGACATAACTGATCATAAAAATCCATATTTCCACAGATGAAGGACCACCCTACTTAAAACCAGCGACGGAACTTCCATCAACCCTCCAGACACCTGCGCTCCTCTTCACTCGCCCACACCCCACAGCAGTTGCAGCTGTAGTGGGGGCCGCTCCTTCTCCTACATCACCGCCAAGACCTGAAACTACCTGCCCCTCCAACTCCGAACAGCACCCTCCCTGGCAGATTTCAGAAAGAGACTCAAGACTTGGCTGTTTGACAGAGACAAGGCATCCTCAGCGCCCAGATACCCTGGAGGTGACAGTGCTGTGCTTTACAAGTACTGATTTCTTGATAAAGTTTCACCTCGCATTCCGTGATGGCCTTAGGGTTTATCAGCGCACAGTCGCCACAGGCCTTGGAGTTGTGGCTCGATCCCAGGAACCACAGGCACACCTGACGAAGATTCGTCAGTCATTTATTTGTGATAGTTGCTACATGGTTTGAAACTTGTCATTTTAGGGAGTGAAATCCCTAACACAGTGAAGAAAATGTGGAAAATATTGAAGTAAGTGTCTCTGAGAGACGAGAGGGAGCTCTGGAGTCCAGACCCATATTTGGTGGTGCACAAAGAATGGAACTGAGGTCGGCAAGCAGGAGTGGTGCCCAGAAAGGCCCTGCAGATCATTTTTAGAGAGGGACGTCATCAGTGCAGCTAGAAGCCTCTATCAGAAATATTTATTACAAGCCAAACTCACCAGAAAAGCCAGATTTGTCAAAGATATTTTGGAAGAAGGACATTTAGAAAGTTACCTTTGTCTTGCATGAAGTCCCTGTAAGCTAAATCTGCATTTTGCTCTATCATTTCCGCCAGCCAGTAATTAACATTCGAATAGGTGTGAATGAGGTGTGAACTTGCTCCAAGGAGAAAACAATAGGCTGACCTGAAAGGGCAGAGATGACCTGTCCGAACCTGACAGAATATGCAGGCTGCTTGACAGGCTTGGTGAGGTCTTTCATATGACACTTGGGGTGTACTTCTTAAGAGGCCTCCCCAGTCAAAGGTAAATGTTAGCTGACACTTGGGCATGGCCCTTCAGAGCTTCTAATGCAGCTATTGACCTTGCACTCATGAAACAGTAAGTGACATAAGAGGAGGACAGGAAGTGCAATATGTAGATGATTTAAAGTAATAAAGGTGCATCCTAAAAGCTTACATCGTCTTTCCTCTCAAAACTAATACATGCCAAACAAATAGGAAACACAGGCTAGCTGGAATGGGCCAATCAATAATCATGGAAGCCTTTTGGTCTGCAGCACTGAACACCAGTCAATCTGCTGATCTTATTCCACTGCCCTGACTAAAAAGCATTTAAACGCACTGCTGACCCACTGGCTACGCATTCTGAGCACACCCCTTACCCAATGCCCTATACCTGGCTCTTTAAATGCAGGATAGATGTGTTACATTTTGGAAAAGCTATCAGCCAATCGCAAGCTTCCTGTATTTAGCAAAAATCATGGGAAGGTGTGTCGCAACCCAATGAATGTTTACCTATCTCAAAATTGGCTCCTGGGTACCTAGTCCATGCCAAAGCGCTGACTCCACCTGTTGGAAAGCATTGGATGATGCCCTGCACATCTTTAACCAGGAAGAATGCGGTTTTCTTGTACTGACACCCTCTCATCAGCCTTTGGCACATGGTTGACCACAGCATATTGACTGACACGCAGCATTCAAGGATCAGCATAGGCGGGACAGTGCTAAACTGCTTCATGCCTGTTCTAGCTTCTTTAAAATGGTTTCCCCTAGAATCTTGTAGTATCCCCAAACAGTGTACAAAGTATATTTAGTACAGAGCACCCACAATCTCCTTTGAACAGAAAGCGAGGATCTTCCTCAGTCCAAGCAATGCCAGAAATACAAAAAAAAGTCCTATACATAAAATAGAAAAATCTGCACTTGCATGCACTCTCTCTGATAATGCCCCAAGACCACAAAATGTCCTTCCTCTACATAACATAAAAGACACTTCCTTCCCCTCGCTCTAGAGACCCCTCAAACAACAATGCCTACGGAAACTCTAGGACATCTGTGAACACTTTCTCGCTGAACCCTTATATATGCATGTAGACTCGAGGGAGCTGTCTCTATATGGCCCTGCCCCTATCCTCCACTGACATCCCTCCACCACCCACCAGGCCAACTTAATCAACCACTTTCTGTACTTCCTACCAGGTTGTCATGACGACTGTGAACTGCTTGCCTTCACCATCGGACTGTATGCATCTCTGTGGACTGTACCATGTGTGTAGGGTATTAACTAATAATTTTAAACGGGTACCCTACATGGAAGCTTTCTTCACGCTGCCCCCAATAGAAAATCTGTGCTATTTTGACAAGGCTACCCATGTCATTCTGTCATGCACGACAGACGCGTACTTACTAGCAGTATACTTATTCCAACTACACTGACATTTCAGCAAAGGCACGGGTTGAGTTAAAGATACAAATATGCGTTCTCTCTACAGATGTACTCACCCTGTGAGTTAATGTGAGAACTGCGATCCACTGTAGAACTGCCACCCACTATAATCTGACACTCCTCTCACCACCTAACACCCAAACCCCTTTACTACATTAAATGCACCTTTGCTCACTTCATCATGCTCCTACTGTCCCCTCTCCTCTGGGTTTCCCTAGCACTACCTGCACACACATCACTCCACTCGCAACATCACCATCCCATCGCCCTCACATTTCATCACACCCTAAAACCCCGCACATTATCGCAGCCAAAGTGCAAAAACCCAACCACAATATCTATTGGCACTAAACAACAGCTGATGTAAACCTTAAATCCCCAAAGAACATCTTGTCGCCTTCCCCTGTGGAATGCTAGATCTGTTGGCAACGAAACCTCCTTCATGACTGACTCTTGCGAACCCCAGGCTCGCTTCACAGCTGCCAAAGAGACTTGGGTCGGTCTGAAAGACTCCGCCACACCTGCAGCACTTCTCTGGAGTGGACATGGTGCTCAACAAGTAAATACTATCATCATCTATTGCCCACCAAGAGTTATGCATTTTCTAAAGAACTGGACACAATCTTTGATCTGCTTTCTATCTCTACATCAAATATCTTTTTTGTCAATTTCAACTTTACACTCAGTAACCATCTACAATACGCCTCCTTCTCTGGCCAATCCTGAATCAACACACATCTTATATCTACCCAAGGCTGGATTGGGGGACCAAAGCATCACTGGAAAAATGTTCAAACCAATCCGCTCCTACCATCTCCTCACACAATCTCTTTCCATCCACCCAATAATTCTCTCTCTCCTCTTTAGTTCTCTCGTCTCTTTCTTTCTCCATTACCCCCTTTCTTTCTCTCTCTCTTGAAGCCTCTCCACGCCTGCTGCAAATTAACACCGTGGGAGCTGGGGATAGGGACAGAGGCACCAGGAGTGGCCCCAGGCTTTCAAAACCGGCCACCAAGAGGTCCAGACCACCGTGGAAATGCCCGGAGGAATAAAAAGCGAGTCCGGCCCTGCAGCTACCTACAGACACGGCAAACACCTAGATCTCACACTCGTGTCTAACACGCTGTCCCACTCCACATCTTCCGTCAACCTTCAATCAGATCACATTGTGATACACGACAGTCAATATTCCGCCTGTACCGCCTCCCCTTACAAAAATAACCGAGTGCTCTTCAAGCCCTCCTCCACCAAACTCATGATGGTGGCAGAAACTTTTGCACAACACACTCTTTATCTTCACACTAAGACACACTTTCAATACTCACAATCCACTGCAGACGCGCATCGCCCTTAGGGATAAACGGGCTTTAGCCACCTCGTGTGTCTCAGCCCGGCCTGCTGCAGCTCGAGCTGCTGTGGGCTCAGCTGAGCAGTGTCTGGAGTCTTATCTCCGGCACGCCCAAGTTTTTCACAGGTCTTTAAAGACCATTTGCATATTTACATACCTCTGTAAACTGGTTACGAGGCTTAGCTTTTTTTCTGGTTCCAGTACCCCCTGGGCCCCCTTACATTTGTATTTATACATTTACTGCTGTTGTGTAAGAATGCATTTCATGAAAAGGAATATAAAGTAGGGTTGCCAAAAATAAAATGCCAGCCATATGTAGCTTAAAGAGCCAGCAAAGGCCTCATCTTGACACTAAACAGGGTTATACATAAAAAAGTATGTATTCATTTGTAATGTGACTTTTACTGTCTTTGTTCCCTTTTATTATTATTCATGGATCGTTCAGGCTGCCCTAGAACACGATTAAAAGTGCTTTCTATTTATATGTGCACAGATAAGTGTTGAAAATACGGCTTTAGGTGACTGGTATTTTTGTACCATCTGGGACATCAAATAATGAGCTGGCAAACCTAATCATAAGACTTGAAGATTGTTGCAGGATCTGCACATTATTTATTTCCTCCACCCTCGATCCCTGATTAATGTCATAACAGCAATAGTTTAACTTATATCAGAAACCCTACACTGCCGTCAATAACAAGCTGAGTTACTTCAAGTGTCTGGGAATGCACCCTGTATTCAGACAACTCACTCCTCATTCTCGCCCTTCACTTTCACATGCACCCTGCACTCACAGCAATCACAATGCACTCACACTGATCACCATCCACTCACACCTTTCACCCACTCACCCTGTACTCACAGTAATTACTCTACACTCACAATGCACTTGCGCCATTCACCCTGTACCCATGTGACACTTAACTCACATGTCCCCCTCACTGCTCAATCTGCATTCTCACTCAAACAAGCCCATCACTAACCATGCATTCATTTGTCCCACTCTGCAGTTACATCCACACCCAAATTCATATGATCACCTCACTCACCCTGCAGTCACTCCTCTTACCCTACTCTCACACTGTCGCACCGCTCACCGTGCACTCACATGGGCAGGCCTGACACCCACACAGCACAGAGGGTTAATGTGCCTCCTACAAAGAACGTGTACCATGCAGATCACAGGACTGAGTGCGATTAAACTACAAAAAAATTAAATGTTTGTCAGAAAGGTGCTATAGAGAGATGAAGTGCCTTGTTGGTGAGTGATAGTGAGGGAATTCATGGAGAAGGAGGAACTGGCGGATGGGGCGCCAAAAAAGCCTGTTGCATTATGTGCGACCAGTGCTAGGGCCAGCCCTGGCTGGGAGTGTTAGGCCCCCCCCCCCGAAGTTCGAGTCTAGTTGCGCCCCTGATCCACTGAGTACCTTTACCCCAAATTTAATAGGCTGACGGCCATAAACTCAGTGACAACAGAGCTCTAAATACCAAGATGAGTGTCTTGCAATATATTGACGCACATATAACATAGCCACAAAATCTACAAGAATCTCCTACCTCAGCCTCAGCACACATTACAATCGTGTGTGCGGGAGGCTTTTTTGTGACATGGATTACAATCAAGAGCCAGGCCCATGGACTGGAGAGGCAAACAGTGTATTTCATTTTTAGGTCTCCCGCCTAGCGTTGCAGTGCGCAGAACTGCTCGCGCAGCGAGAGACCTCTTGTAGGGGGTTTCAAAACTGACCTAGGAATCGCACACGCTCGTGTGTGTGCTTTTCCTTTTGGGACACGCTATTGGCCTTTGCGTGCGTCTTTTCAACAAAGACAGCACGCAATTGGCCAAAAGCGGGCGCATTGCTCCGCCCATGGCCTATTGGTGTCGGTTACCTGCACCGCCGCCATGTGGTTTCAATTATCGTGCCCAGACACGGACGCGATAATTGAAACCACATGTCTCGCTGTGGTGCGCGCGCGCACCACTCGTTTTGAATGAGTTGCCAAGCTGTTGCAAGTGGCAGGCATGAGGTCAATAAAAGCCTTTGATTCATCGACATCGACCCCTATTTTCTCCAATAATGAAAGCTCTTCCCCAGCTATGCTACACATTTTTTCAATCACGCATGCCTGCTAATCACACAACCTATTTCCGGAAAGGAGCTGCCGCCCGTATGGGCATTTTGTAAATGTGTCGCCGGTGCACTCTTCCACCCTTGCCTAATATGGCAGTTTTTCACTCCGAGATGCACGGGAAGGGGCGGATCCTTAGATAACGCCTTTCATATAATGTCCTGGACTCACTGAAGAGCGTCCCGCTGTGTACTGCTGCCGATTAAACTGAGGAAAGAAATGGTTTTACTGCTGTCTGAACCCCGCGTTCAATCCTGGGCGACCGCTCTGTGCCAGCTGCCAGCCTCTGGTTCCCCCGGAGATTTAGAAAAGTCTATATAAAATGCCCTGAAAGAACTCTTCTAAAGAACGAGAACTCCTTATGTCACGAAAATACTTGCTGGCGGCTTTAAAGGTTTTGTTATCTCTTGCTATCAGTAAACCCGTGAAGCTGCAGATACCATGCGAGGCAGGAAGGGTTTCCGCTGCTCATAAAACACTGTTTAACACAGGAAACTGAACCGTGCGCAGCCGCACGCTCCCTGTTCGGAGTCAGAGGGTGCGATGGACCTTTCAGGCGCCGTCAGTGTCCACAGAGAGGAGTCAGCTACCGAGGGGAAGCTGGTCTGCTTCGCAGCGCTGCAGCTCGCACCCACGTGTGGATGCTTTTGCGAGGTGCTTGCATAAAATGACGTTACAAACGTGTCGCAAACACCAGCTCGTGGTGGCGGGGAGAGCAGTCAGGTGCCCAAGGGCAAACCAGAAGAGCCCTGTTTTTTTATACGCTGACTGCAATACAGTCATTTATTTCGGTGGCACGGATTCATAATTCTTTGAACAACTGTTCTCCAGCTCTGCGCCCGTCATCTCTTGAAGCTGGTTGTAGTGTACACAGCAGCCGTAATGGCATTTTAAGCGCCCGTGCTGTGATTAAAATGTTGGTCCACGCAATGGTGCACTTTTAAATTAGCCATTACAGCCTAACGAGCATGCTGTGACCTTTCGGTACTTATGAATTTATATGTATTTTTTCGCTATTCGAATGAATAATGGGGAATGGAATTAACTGTGGGATCAGGTTCATGGGCAAGCTTCTTTTTGCGTTTAGATTAGTAATCGATCCACACCTCGCCATGATGGTTACGGATGTGCTTGTTTGCGTCTGTGATTGGATCTAAAGGGTTTTTTTTTACATTTTCTGACTGTGGGAAAGCTGGCTTCATTGCGTCTTGTGATGTAATTTGACGAGATGTGCTGCTTTGTGTGCTTTCGATATATGTAATCATTGTTTGCAACGGTAATAAATAACACACATACTATTGATTTTTCTTATTGTATTGGCGTACTTTCTCCTGTTTTTTTACTATTGTTTTGGATTGCTTTCTCCTATCTTGTCTCTCGACAAATGTTTCAGTCCTTCATTTGCTTAGAAATAGACTGCTGGGATGAAACCCGTCCGAATGATAGATTAGTCAAATAATCAAAGAAATGTATTGCATTTGCGAATTTCAGTGAGAAACTGTATTGCATATAAGGCATTTTGGCAAAAGCTACAAGCTTTCAAAATGTCTACCAACGTCTTTGTTTTGTTGTATCCATCTTTCATTTTGTTATTTTGCTACTGAAGCTTAACTAACAAGTCACATGTGTTAAACAAGCATTTGCAATGCAATAGGTCTCGCATTTACGAAAGTTTGAGCTAGCGACATTGCAAATAATAATGCCTTTTATTTTTGTTTTAATTTTTAAAACATAAATAAAAGGCATTGTCATTTACAATGCCTATAGGTTAAACTCGCGTAAATGCGAGACCTACTGCATTGCAAATGCTTGTTATCTAGTGTGATTACCTTCAGCTCGTGAGGCTGTGGAGGAGTGGCAGTGGTGGCAGTGATATGATTGTAATGGCACCACAGGACTTTTTATCCTGTCTCACCCAGACAGACTAGTTTACTGGGCTGTCCTGCATTTGTAAATTGATCTGCTAGTTCTCTGCAACCGGGTCCTTTGGCCATCCATGTGGCATATGGATGTCACATGTGTTTAAATACTTCTGTGTACAGGAGTGTGTGGAGCTTGCAAGTCACATGTGGCAATAGAGAACCCAGTTTACCTTTCGAAATTCTAGTGGTACCTATGATGAAGGGCGGAGAGAGACACAGACAGCAGTGTGAATTGCAAGGCTCCTCGAGGACATTCCAGGGGTCCCGTAGAATGGATTTGTCTTTTGGGTGTCAACCTTTGGACATTTCCCCAGCCCTTTTCTGCCCCTATGTTAACTGGAAGAGCCGCATCCCCAGTCTCACAGTGGCAATTAAGTTGGACAACCTAACCCCAATTTTGTGCTCTGGGTTTGGGTCTCCCCTAATCGGAGATACCCAGCTCTACCCACATTCATGGTGCCACCTAGAATCAAAGAATGAAGTCGGACCAGTCTGAACAAAAAAAGAAAAGGTAGGATATGCCCAGAACTAGCCTCAGAGCTGACTGTTCATAACACAAACGCTATCTACAACTTTAATATAAAGATTGATCAGAAACTTCCAACCAGTGTGCCCAGATTTTTCTACCAGAACCCAGGGTCTCTGCGCTAGTGGTGACAAAATCTCTTAAATTCAGTGTTGGAGTAACTACTGTCAACTCCCTTTGCCACGTCCAGGACCAGAAATCTAGGGGGTTCTAAAGGTCAGTCAAGAGAGGCTGTCTTGACCCTCCTTCAAGGGATAGAGCTCACCAATTGCTCTGGTGGGGCTTTGGAGGTGCCCTTGCATGAGGAAGATACTGCTTAGAAGAAGAGGCTGCGAAACAGCTGAGGAGGGACAAACCGAAGCAGTCCGATTCAATTTCACCATCCTTCGACAAAACAACCAGAGTGCCAGAGGATGTATGACAATGACGGAGAGGGACTTCAACCAGTTCAAAGTACTTACAGCCGTGACCAGGGTGTGTACTTAGCTTGTTTGAATACTGTTTTGTTTTTATGATTGAGCAGGAGGAACATCCTAAGGGACAACATCAATCAGTCCACAACCATTGCGACACAGGCTCAACCTCCTCAGCGGATACTGGTACTGCCTCTGCTTAACAGGGGCGTGCCAGCACCTCAGTCGTGGGCCCTGAGCTTACTGGTTGGGTAAGGCAAAAGACAGACATCCTAGCTAAGTGGGCCATGCAGAGCTCACCCTGATCGGGGGTAACACTGCCCCCACTGGCCAACGGAGGCCACAAGTTACTACTGCCCTGGCAAAAGTAAACGAACGAAGAGTGGTGCAAAGAGAAGAATACTATAGGACGGGCGAAGCTCAAAGTGTAGGGGAAGGAATATTTACCAGCTTCGGCAAAGGCTTGGTGGGCCTGGTATATGATGTCCACTAATGTAAGTGGGCACCTTGCACCAGTCCAGACAACGCTTATGGTCATTTAAGAGGTCTTAGACAACCTTAGAAAGCTCTCTAAGTGGTATCTGTGAAGGGCAGCCTTCAGGCTTAGTCCAGAAGGAGTGTAAAGCAACTTGTTTTACCAGAATGCAATCTTATAGAATAGATTAAGTGAAAAACAACCACATAAAGTATTTATAAAAATATGTATTTATTATATAATACTCTCTAACGTTTAGATATCTCCTACCCAGAGATAATTACAATGCACACAATACTTTGCAAAGAAACACAGTGAATAGCACAGAATACAGTTGGCCCTGGGGGGGGGGGACCAAAATATATACTAAGAAAGTGGTATAAGAACCACGACTCAAGTCAAGACAATGTTTAGAGGACGTAGAAGTGCTGTGGACCCAAGGAACCACCCAAGGTGAGTGACTAGGAACCCCACGGAGAGCATGTGCAGTGTGGGAATACGACTGCGTGCTCCGTACAACTCTACTTGTAAGTTGCGGTCGGATTTTTAAAGATTAAAGACCCTTCCCGCTGGACCATGAAGAAACCCCGTGGAAGACAGAAGGTTGGAGAGCCACTCCACCCGTGTATACCCTAGTACCCACGTTACCTACACCAGGGAAGACGGGTGCATACATGTGAAGTGGTGTCGGAAACCGCCGTCGAACCCAATTGAGGACTTCAGGATAGTGCCGCTGTTGCAGAAGAGGAAAGTGTCCGGTGGAATCCAAAGGTGGATTCTAGTTGAAAGGTACCTGCAAGCAGAGAGGACATAGTCTATGTCACTCAAGGGTGACTAGGACACTTGGAAGACGAATGTCTTCCGATGTCGGTGTTGCAGGATGGGTGACAATGACCTTGACTCTGCAGCTGTGAGGACCAGGCGATGCTGAGGAGGACCAGGAGCCATACACGAGCTGTTCCACAAAGGATGTCGAGTGCTGAGGGGTCGGGGTCCGGGTGAAGCACCAACAAGTCTTGGCAAATGCAACCAACGTAGGAAGTGAAGAAGGAGCAATGTCCGGACCAGCAAGTTCCAGGGGACTCACCACAAGCAGGGGAGTCAGGGCAGGCCCGAGCAATCAGGGGAGCCCAAATGAAACAAGTGTGACCCTCAAATGGACCCACAGGCCGGAGGCACTGGGGTCTCGAGAGGACCTCGAGCAGCTCACCAAAAGATGCAGGCCACGATGCACACAATGTGATGTGGATGAAGACTTTGGTCACTGGAGGTGCTTGAGGTTGGGGATACTTGGAGCCTGAAGATCTTCTTGGAAGGAAGCCAACAAGCCTTTGCCACTGCAAGTTGATTGTGTGTACAGGGGTTTGGTTATTGCAATCCCCACAGGGTTACTGGCCTTAAACTTGGTGAGAGGGCAGGGCAGGCCTCTGGAATTGAGGAAAACCACCACCTGTGTTGCACACCCTACGGAGTCCGGAGGAACTCAGGATCAGCAGACCGGTCGACTTAGTTGCAGTGCCTGCAAATGCAGGGGAGTGACTCATTCACTCCAAGGGAGATTCCTTCGGGTGTCTTTGATGCCCACAAGCCTTGGAAGTTTCCTGTATGGTGCACAGGCACAGACGATACAGCAGACTGGAAGGGAGTCGAAGTCAAGCCCAAACGAAGTCCAGAGTGCCCAGACAGTAGAAGAAGTGATATCTGATCTGACTCTTGTCCAACGACGAATCTAGGGACCTACACCCAGGTAAGCCCTTAATTACCATATGAAAATGCTTAGGGTGATTCAGGAAACCCTCCCAGGGGAGGGTCTGGACGGGGGGGGGGGAAGGTTACTCCCATGTCCTTTGTCAAGTTTCGTGCCAGAACGGGAGCCAATGGCTCCCAGGACTGGTTTGAACTGGACTGTGCACAGGGACCCCAAATGTGTACCTCGTGCAGAATGAGTGGCGCTGGCAAGCGTACCTACCCTACCCCAATACACTAATTCCTGTCTGTGAGGTGGTCACACCTCCCTGTGACAGGATGCTGATTGTTGTGCCTTCCCCTGCTCGAGCTTAGCTCAGCAGCAGGAGGACAGAATTGTGTCTCTGATCGGCAGCAACCATTTTGTGCTGTCCGGGTCAAGAAGGCTGGTACCGGGAACACTGAGAGCCTAACGGAGGGCTCTTCCAGTGCTTGGAATCATACCTCCCACACCGTTTACGGTATGTGGGTATGATTCCAACATGTTTAATACCAAACATGATAGGATTTGTTGCTCCAGTTTTGAGATGGTCATCGCGTATTCATGCAGTGCTCCTCTATATAGTATATGGTTGCTTAACTGACAACCCGTGAGAATGGACTCCGTAGGCTGTAGGGGTGTCCTCCTCATGCAGGGGCACCCATCACACTTAGAACCAAGCACCCTGCCTTCAGGATTACAAAGGCCTGCTACAGTGGTGACTTATAGGTTTTAAGTGCAGTGACCCTAGATGAGGAAACCCTATATCTTTAGTAAGTGGTGCAAGCACCAGCTTACACAGGCTGCAATGGCAGGCCTGTCGTTCCATTTTGAATGGTCTCCCATGGGTGGCATAATGCATGCTTCAGCCTATGGGGTAACTATGTCCTGGGTATATGGGTTCCATATACTAGGTACTTCTACGATTACCCCAGTATCCAATCTGGGATGTACCTAAATACTGAACAGAACAATTTAGGGAGAAAGCAGATAGACTGGGGTCCTCATTAGCAGGATCCCAGTCAGACTAGTAAAATACAGCTTAGCACCAGGCAAAAAGTGGGGATAACCATGCAGAAGGATCCTACCTTCCTACACCTGGTCACCTTCTCTCCAATCACCTACTGTACTAGAATCCAGGGAGAGCACCTTAGACTGTTTTGCTTTGTACTAAGAGTACAATTGAGAATTGCTCCATGGGAGCACACCAGGCTGTTGCCCAGACACCACTCTTTACTTGAATACAGAGCAAACACCGTTGCCCTCCAAAACGTATGCACAGTATTGTGTTGTGCAAGAACAGAACAGTACCTTCTCTTTTAAGACAAAGAACCGGCTGAACATTGTGCTATTCATTTCTGTTAGATGATTTATTGAGTGCTCAGTCTTACACCACCTCCCTGGGTAAGCCTTGTATCGCTCTGCTTTGCTTCACTAAGGGTCAGGGTCTAAAGGGGTGTACTAGTGCTGTGTGTTGGGCAAGAAAGTAAGGTTAAGCCACAAGACACCAGCAGTAAAAGAATCAAATTGTCACATTATGAGCCCAGTAACCCCTGGCCCCACTGAGAAGGTTCCACATCATGTTTTATATTGTGTATTCAAAGAGTGGACTACATTATACGATCACATCCAAAAGTCAATTACATAATATTTACATAAATCTTTGTTTTTGTTCGTTCATTGTTTGATCAGCACTAACACCGAGCACAATTTAGAGGTTCATTTTTATAAGTTGATTCTATGCTAAAATATTTTTTGTTGTTTCTGGGCAACTGATTGAACCATTTTATCAAGTTACCTGTTGTTTTATTCAGTCTCTGCAAACACCTGTAGCATTAAATGCTGTCATTACAAATACCTGAGCTGTATTAATGTTAATAAGATTGAATTTAGCACTTTGTGAACCACTTTATCCCATGACCCAAGTTGCAATACGTGTATTGGGTTGTCCTTGTTCATTTTAATGTTCATCATCGATACAGCCACAGCAACAAGATTCCAACAACTAAAAATATGTAAGATATACTCCCTGATGCAGCTCGGCACTGCAAAACCACTCACCAGATCACTGAAATAGTTAATTGGTCAACAACAAACAAATCCGTTTTATTGATTTAGATCTCGTCAGAGATCAACAATATATACAGTCATAAAGAATTACTTAAAAGACTCATAAGAGACGTAAAAAAACTCCACATTTGCATCCTACTAATACATAGGTAAAACAATCAAGTCAATTGGTCCGATCCCCTCTATCTCTATTGAAATGTATTCCCATCTCTCACAGTCTCAGACTCACTCATGGACTCCTACACGCCCCTAGATTTTGAACTTTGAAAACTGAACATTATTTATTCTCCTCAAGCATTGCCCCACTTCCATCTACCGTCGCCAATATGACTAAAGACAACAAGCATTAGCAAAGCCAATTGGTCTTGTCTATTGTCTTAGGCAATGTTTTGTAGCCATATTGTACAGCAGCGCTGATGCATTGCAGTGCGGCTAAAACTAAGTTTAAAAAGCGCTGTGATGCAACCAGGACTAAAGCAGTTTTTTTCAGTGCATTAACGCTAGATGCCCTATAGTCCTTTTTATGGCCTGGGTTGACAGCGCAGGTGCCGCCAGACAATTATGTTATCATCACTAGTGAGGGGCTTTGACTACACCCACATGTTGGGAGCCAGGAGTACATGTCTTGATTGGGCAGAAGTTGTGCGATTCCACAATAAAAGCGTTTGCTCTCCTCACAGCTGTGATCATTTTGTTAATTCATCCAGCAGCCTGAGGTTGAACTTTCGAGGCACACAAATGTCAGTGCAATGCTATTAATGAGTCTTAGGTCACTAAATAATGTATGATGTTTTTTTTCTCTGGCAGCGCGACAGATGAGAGGAGGGAAATCATTAATCTACATGGATTTTTAGGTCTGGCTTGAAAGTGCATTCATAAGTGAGACCTACTGGCACTGCCAATGCTTGTTTATTATTATTTTTAGTAATACAGCACAGCAGCTACAATGCTATACAGCATGACTACAAATCAATGCCAAAGTCAGCAATGCCCATTCTGTACAACATGGCAAAAAACAATGGCAGAGCGAAAAGTCTCATAGGCAAGATCTATTGGCTTTGCCAATGCTGGTTAAGTCTTGGCACAACACCCCTGTGATTCTGAGCAAATTGGTTACTCTCTCTATGCGTGAAAAAGAAAAAAAATATGGCAACAATCCTATCACATGCAGAAAGCAATTGTGCCCATGTAAGAGTGAAAATACACGTGTAAGCATCCATTGCCACAAAAAAATCAATTTCAAAAGAGGAAAAAGGCTTCTTCAAACTGTGTGGCACAGTAAATCAACACAAATGGAAAGAGGTTCAAGAAGGACAACAGTGAAGACTAAAAAATAAAAGAAGTGCATAAATCACAGCGCGATCAGCAGAAGGACAGTGACCAAGCTGAAGCAATCATTAATTGGTCCATGCTCCAGCTGAAAGAAAAGGTAATGAAGCCAGCACACGCTGACCAACTAGAAGGCAGCAAATAAGAGTGACAATGAATCCAACAAATGTTAACCAATGGGTGGACTGCAAGCCTCTTGTTGTGTACAATATCTCTTGCCAACAAGAATGCATGCAGCACACGCGGTGTCATAGGTGAGACCTAAAAACAGAACTGTATATAATTTACTAATAGTGGTATACAAAAAATAATAAACAATCAGGCCACGGCTATGTTGCAGACATCCAACACACTACTCGCTATCGGTTAACCTTCGATCTGCCAATCATAATCTTCTAACTTCTCCTAAGCCACCTTGTGCTTCTTTCAATCCTCAAACTTTTCCCCTTCTAGGCACACTTTATTGGAATATCTTCCCATCCATTGGCCCATGAGGACCAACACAGATTTATGCCGCGCAGGAATACCCTATGCAATTTGAGAAGGCTTTTTTTGGTCATACGTGCACCCATTCTCAGAGAAGGCAAATTTGCACCAGCGCTTCTCGACATCGAATAAGCTTTTGATTCCCTGTCGTAGAAGTACTTGTGGAGGATCTTGCGGAAGGTAGGCCTTGGTGAGCGTTATCTAAAATTGGGTGCAACTATTATAGACCGACCAGACAGTGAGAGTGGGTGGGATGGTGTCACAGTGGTTCTCCCGACACTAAGGAACCAGACAAGGCTGACGTCTATCACCCCGGCTATTTGCGCTAGTAAAGGAGCCGACCCAGTGGTTTGCCACCTCTGGGATGTGCTGTGAGGCTGGGGAATCGAGATTGGGGAGAATACACAAGTGGTCTCCCTCTATGCTGATGACGCTTACTCCATATACGCCAGCCTATATACTCAGTTCCCATTACGCTAGTAGTCCTAGTCAAATTTGGCGAGGTGCCTGGATTGCATGTTAACTGCTCCAAATCCAAACGAATTGGCTGCCTGGCTGCAAAAAGACCCTTCCTCAATAAGATCTTCCCTGGGAAATGAACATTGTCAAGTATTTGAGGATCAGACTCAAACATGGTGCACCGGAGTTTGAGGCTGCAAATATAGGTAGGGTACTGTAAGCGCTAAAACCATCAGTAAAATTCTGGAACACCCTCCACTTATCTTTGATGGGGGGAAACTGGCATTAGTTAAAATGATAATCTTGTTAAGTATGGTAAAAATAACATAAAGGAGCAATCACTAAGGCCCTACGGAGCGGGTTGACCGACGTGTCTCCCTAACTCGCAAGCAAGGGGCGTGGCGGCTGACCACGGGCCCACACACCTCACAATCACAGAACCTGCCTTGTACCCTTCTTTCATTCCTTTCCCTTCTGCTTTCTTCTTACATCTGTTTCTTTTCTCGCTCTCACTAAACCACACCAGATGGGGTTAGCTAAGCATATGGTTCAAACATGTTGCACAAACCTCGAGAGGCTAACCTTGTACAGAGACGCTGATGTCTTGTTTATAAAATCAATAAAATACTTTGAAATCAAAAAATGATAATCTTGCCCTGATGCCTTTATATTTTATTATCCAGAGGACCCTCTTTGAGATACCTAGAAAATACTTTGTGGAAATGGATACATTAATAGTCAAACTTCTGTGGGACTCAGGGAGGAAATGGGTTAGTCTGTCTACTCTTAAGCGTACATGGAGTGAGGGAGGTCTCAAGTTACCAAACCTGGAGCTCTACGATCTTGCAGCTGAAATACAGCGTTGGATTGGATGGACAACCTTGAGAATTGTGAATCCAGATTGCTGAGGGGTACTTGTAACGACATTCCATTGCTGGAACTATTAATGATAGGTGCGA
Source organism: Triturus cristatus (assembly GCF_964204655.1). Lineage (NCBI taxonomy): Eukaryota > Metazoa > Chordata > Amphibia > Caudata > Salamandridae > Triturus > Triturus cristatus. The sequence goes on from NC_140585.1 coordinate 1,147,786,912, forward strand.
AGGTTCCGGCTTCCATGCCCAACGAGGTCAGACAGGTTTGCAGGACGAGAGAGAGAGCGGTCCGACTGGTATTGCCTAGGCCCCTATTTGCATCGGACATGAATATTTGGGCACTACGCCCATTCTCGCTTATCGTGCAGTCGATGATGATAGATGGGTGGTGAGGGGGTGGCTGTGAGACCTTGCGGGACATATACTCCAATGGTTGCTTTATCACTGACAGACGCCACAGAATAATTCCGATTCGGAACAGGTTAATTCCTACAATTTGTAAAAATAGCCGCAACGGCCTGTGGAATATGGCACTCTTTCCCAGAGCACCTCCCCTCTGACATTGGTAACTCTGTTGAATTTGGCAGTGGGTCGAGAATTGAGTTCACACATTTAAAGGGCATTGAGAGAGAACTTGCCTCTGGCAGAACTACCGCTACAAGCCAAATGGCATGAAGTGTTGGAGGCGCCATTTACGACCAGAAATGGGAGGGAATTCACGAGGGGGTGATGACCACCTCTTTTAATTTGAGGTTCAAATGAATTCTCACCCCTAGTGCTTTGCATGTAATTTAGTACACGCAACCCTCCTCCTGCCCCCGCTGCACCGGGGTGGATGTGGATTTTATGCACATGATGTGGGGATGCCTAAAATAGATGAATATTGGGAGGCGGTATTGAAGTCCCGGAAAGCAACCACTGGTTGGTCCAGTCCCAGTGATATAGGGCAATGTCTGTTAGGACGGATTACAATAAAGGAAAAGAAGAAACTGAGTAGGAAGTCTGTAGTGATTGAGTCGATGGGCAGCTCCTAAGTAGCACTTCCCCAAAAGCACAGGAACACGAACTGGCAGACTGCTGGGGGCGACCGATGTATAGGTCACTGGTGGGGTCAAAGATGTCAGTTGCCTTAGGTTGACTTGAGTTAATATGTACCTTGACGTAGCTTGAGGATTGATGAGGTAGGTGATAGATGCAGGTTCGCTTCAGGATCGTCGCCAAAAGCTTGTAATGATTGAGTCGGGTACACAAGATGGGTTTCAGGTAGTTTTATTCAAGAGGGTACAATAGACCAGATCTAGTCCATATCAAGACCCCACCAGGAGCAGCCAGCATGCTGCTCAGCCCAGCCAACTGTGAAGATTTGACTCCCAACATCCTGTAGAATGACATCCTCACAAGGCTCCACAGAGAGAGCAAGAATAACATTGGAGTCAAGATACAACAAAGTCCCTCCTCTGGGCCTCGAACTGGTCAAACCCAGGATTGCCATTCGATGGATGGCCACAGTAGCTCCGGTGATCGCAGAATGGATGAGTGATATGGCTGAGTGGGCGAACGCGAAGGAGTTGCACATGCGTAAAACGTGCAGGGAGAATAAACTTGCAAATGACTTACAAGCATGGGTGGCAATGCTCTCAGAGCTACTGGACCCCGGATAACCTACCCTCTTGAGCATGGTGGTAGAATGGAGTTAGAGAGCGCATGATGTTTAACTGAGGAAAGGGACAAAGAGGGTTCCACAGTATTATCTTTAATGAGGAGAATGTACCATCTTTATGCCTTCTACAACGCACATGGTTTGTTACGTGGTGTTAAATCCAGCATTAGGCAAAGTTATTGAGGCTGCGGGGAGGGGAGGAGGAGCTAGGCTCTTTGTCATTTTACATCGACATTGTGAAGTGTTCTTACAGTATGCCAATATTGTACTGTTTGTTGTATAAATCCCAATAAAAACTTAGACAAAAAAAACATTTTCCCATTCATCACTGGGTCTCAGACTCACTCAAGGACTTTAAAACTACACTGAGGGGACTTCTATCACAACGAGATACAAACCTGCTGTAGTGAACATCTGTAGATAACATACAATCCATTGCCTAGATGCCTACTTTGGGTGATGGGGTAATATTCTTCACCTACATATCACCCATGCCAATCGCACTCTGATAATCACCTATTTTATCATGCAAACAAACCCCAAACTTTCTTGACCAGTTTAGGTTTTCGGTACAACATTTCTGGTCAATATGCTATGATGCTGTTGCTAAATACATAAAAATGTGTTTTGCACACTTACAATTTAAAATAGGACACTCTTCGTATTATCTACCATTATTATTCACTGTCGCATTCAGATCTACCTCGATTTATCGCTGTTGACATCAAACCAAATGCTGCTATGTGTGTAGAGTGTTCTCACACCCGGCTCGGTAATTGTTGTACTATTTAGCAACTAATTAAAGAAATGCTGCCTTCAATTTGCACTTTTACTGCTGTTATGATCTGCACTTCCTGTTCACCTCTGACGTAATTTCCCGTTTCAAAAGGCAATTTACAAAATGCAGGAGAGCCGAAGTGAGAACAAGGCTCGCAGAGAAGTTCAAAATAAGACAGGTGGAAAACATTGTTTGGTTCTTAAATCTGATCCCAAAAGGTGTCCTTCCGTCATTACTAGAAAGAAACAGGCGTTCTGTTTTTTAACGTGCATATCCGCTTAAGGGAAGGAGGCGAGTTCGAGTGTCCTAGGGTACCTGGACGTTTGCTATTTTTGGTACACCAAATATTGTGGTCAAATGGGCAAGAATGATGGATGTTTCTGCTGCACCTGACAGCTCATGCCTTCTCCTATTTTCCTATTCGCCGAATTATTGTGGTATTTTAGTCCTAACCAACATTGTATTAATATGTACATATGCCCTAAACTTCTTTATTTTACACCTCTGACGTCGCGCCTTTGCACCCCCTCTCTACATCGCTTTCCTCGTCTATCTCACACTTTACCGTCGCTCTCTCTTTCTTCCCTTCTTGGGCCACTGGGGTCATTGTTTATGTTCCAGTTTACCTTGCGGTGTTGCACGGAGGCGGTGTGCTCCCCGGACTTCAGTAAAGGCTCTCACCTCTTGCTGAGCCGGAGACGCTCTGTGCTCCCTCTTGTGACCGTGTGATCGAGTCTGTGCTCCCAGAGTGCTGCTCGCTGCTTCTGTGACCCCCGTGCGCTGGGCAGACCCCTGTGGCGCTGCTCGGTGACACCGTACGCCCGAGTGCGCTGCGTAGAGGATGCGTGTTCTTTAGTGCGCCTCGGTGTACTACGCCGGGTGTCCGTGCTTCTTAAGAAAGCTATACACAGTTTGTGTTTCCTGGTGCAGCCCACTGCCTTCGATTCTTGGCGATCGGGGGGAGCGTTCTATGTGCTCTACAGTTCACTCCTCCCCTGTGAGCTGCTCGGATCTCCACACCCTGCACTGCGACCCCTGCCTGCTCTTCAAGGTGACAATGCTCCGGGTGCTGTTCCGGCGATCCGGAGACTTGCACCAAGGCTGTGCGCTGACCGAGGTGCTACAATATTTCTGCAACCCCCTGCATCGCGGAGCTCTGTGCTCCCGCTGCGCTGCTCTGAGAGGCTCGTGACGCAGCGGTGCCTCGAGGCCCCCAGATACGCCGTTCAGAGGCGCTTCCGTGAGCTGCACCAATGCTCACCCTGGCCAGAGTGCCACAATAGGTCTGTGCTCCCTGGTGTGAGGCCCTGGTGCTCGGGTATGTTGTCAGGGGCCCCAGAAGCTACACCCGGGGTTCTTCATTGGCTAGAGTAGCACTGTGCTCCTGGGAGCGCTTCTGTGAAGCCTTCCCTCGCTGCTGGGGCGCCCAGAGACGATACTCCCCTCTATGCTCTGCAGACTTTGTGCTCTCCAGTGCACGGCTAAAGGGTTCAGTGGTATGTATGCCCAGGGCTTTAAGTGGGATGAAAAAACTGGGGTGTGGGGGTCTCCTAAACGGGCGTGGTCAGTGTCATTAAGGGTGTGGCTTAAAATCACGTAAACAGAAAATCTGTGCTTACTTAGCATAGTGTGCCGCCTGACTGGTATTTGGCTGCTACTGTCACTGCTTCCAGATATATTATGCAAGTAATTACACCTACAACAAGCCAGGACTATTGGCTTTGTCAATGGTTAGGTGCATAAGATAAATAAGCAACAACTATGGATTTGTTGTATAGGACTTTGGAAATGCTTCAGTTCTGAAATGATGAGACTAAGAAAGAACTATAACAAGTCTCTTCGAAGTTACATCAAAGGGTGGCACTGCTGCAGAACTAATATTTATTTTTTCATATAGGGTGAGGGCAAAACTGGAGAGCCCTATAGGAAATCCGTGATCGTCGCAGCACCTGCTGTTTAGCACCGGCAGGACCCGGCCCACTTAAAGCCATGCATGTGCCGTCATGGGCGCTGTGCTCTCAGCTGCGCTGCGCGGAGCTCTGCCCATCCAAGGCTCGCCCTCTAGAACCGTGCGCTTTTCTAAGGCTCGGGCTCCCTTTTGCTCCCCTCGGTCTCATACAGAGGCTGGACGCTGCCAGACCTCCGCACTCTGCATGTGGGTATATGTAGAGATTTTACTCCCCTGTGTGTGTAAGACAAATGCCCCGATCCCCACCACGGTGCCCCACCAAGAGGTTCTATGCTCCCTGCTGTGTTGCACAGATGCCAGGAGCTCCGTTGTGCACTGCGAGGGGGCTCGTGTGTTCCTGCTGTGTTGCACAAATGCCCTGATCTCACCGGTGCGCTGCGAAGGGGCTCTGTCTTCCAAGTGTGTTGCACAAATGCCCTGATGTCACCGGTGCGCTGCGAGGAGTCTCGAGTGTTCCTGGTGTGTTGCACAAATGCCCTGATCTCACCGGTGCGCTGCGAGGGTGCTCGTGTCTTCCTGGTGTGTTGCACAAATGCCCTGATCTCACCGGTGCGCTGCGAGGGTGCTCGTGTGTTCCTGGTGTGTTGCACAAATGCCCTGATCTCACCGGTGCGCTGCGAGGGTGCTCGTGTGTTCCTGGTGTGTTGCACAAATGCCCTGATCTCACCGGTGCGCTGCGAGGGAGCTCTGTCTTCCAACTGTGTTGCACAAATGCCCTGATGTCACCGGTGCGCTGCGAGGGGTCTCGTGCGTTCCTGGTGTGTTGCACAAATGCCCTGATGTCACCGGTGCGCTGCGAGGGGGCTCGTGTGTTCCTGGTGTGTTGCACAAATGCCCTGATCTCACCGGTGCGCTGCGAGGGGGCTCTGTCTTCCAAGTGTGTTGCACAAATGCCCTGATGTCACCGGTGCGCTGCGAGGGGTCTCGAGTGTTCCTGGTGTGTTGCACAAATGCCCCGCTCTCACCGGTGCGCTTCGAGGGGGCTCGCGTGTTCCTGGTGTGTTGCACAAATAGCCTGATCTCACTCGTGCGCTGCGAGAGGAGCTGATGTGTTGCACAAACGCCCGGAGACGCCTGCCCTGATCTCACCAGTGCGTTGTTATTGGGCTCTGTGCTTCGTGCGCTCTGCTCCCCGTTGCATGTTGAAGCGGCTCTGTGCGCCCAGAAACATCGAGCAGGCGCTAGGTCGCCCTCAGTATACGGCGCCGGAGGCCTCTGTGCCCCGGTGTGCTGGTCACGACGGTGGCAGCGAACATTGAGATATAATATTCAAAGCGCTGGGACCTCGTGGGCTGAGCCAGGGATTATCCGCAGACTCCAGATAGGCCAGCATCGTATTACATGGGCTGTTTACGAATGATTCGGGAACATGCTTTTCTCTCGCTGTGAACTAGACGCACAGGTGAGTGTCGGGTCACAGATCAACAAACACCGTGGAGGTGACTGGAGGCTCTGAGAGCCTTTACATTCTCTCTAAACCCAAATTTCAATATATATTTTGCAATATTTTAGCATTCCAAAAATTGTACACATCGTTGCCTCGGGCCAAGCAACCCCAACTCCATCTTCTGTGAGACCTAACACCGCCATGAGTCCAGGGCCGGACTGGGACCCCAAAGCAGCCCAGGCAAATTTAGTCAGACCAGAGGCGTTTTAAGGCATGGGCAAAGTGGTCTCTGGCCCGGGGCCCCAGACATTCAGGGGCTCCCCTGATAGAGTATCAACAGAAAACATCTCTTGGAGGAATCAACTCATTCAGGTATATCACACTCCTCTTTCTTCACAATCAAACACTCCTCAATGCCAGTCTTAAAGGGACCCAAAAGGAAATGATAGAAAATCGTTTCATGAAACTTTCAATAAAACCCAATTATGTAAAATTCATATAATCTCTAGTGTGGAATTGAAGGAGGACGTGGGACGATTAAATCACGGATAACTGGAAAACACCATAAACGATGGAAATGCTATAGGTGTGGTTGTCGGTACCTTGAGAGATTTGGAGGGCTGTTTAGTCCCCACTACCACGTCCTGGAACTTGGACGTTGAACATTTTATAAAGGCTCTTTCAAATAATTTCGGACCAAACAACAACTTGTTCATCATGGTTAGGATCTACTCATACCCACAGGAATCACACTCTCTAGTACAGGAGCGAAGGGCAGTATGCCTATGTAACATTCACGTAATTATCACGTGAGATCTAGCAACATTGGCATCTCGACGTGTAGGCCCCTAACATCTATGGGAGCAACAAAATAAAAAAGTTTGACATAAAAAATTAAGGATTGATCTGCAACGACCAGCTTTTGTCGGCATCAGTGTGCCTCACCTTAATAAGATATAGGCGAACACTGAGAATTCGTTTTGAGGGATATAATAATTGCAGTAGCGGCTCGTAGAGGGAGTTCCATGGGGCAGTGAGGCGGGGTGGGCGAGGGACAGGGTGCAGGGTAGTAAACTCCAGCTCACGGCCGACCGGAGTAATGTAAAGGAAAAAAACAGAATTTCATTGCGCCCGCTGGAACGCATTTGGCGTTTCAGCGCGCGCAATGAAATTCGTTTTATTTATTTTTTTCTCTACATTACTCCGGTCGGCCGTGAGCCGGAGTTTACTACCCCCCACCCAGCCCCTACCCCGCCCCACCTCACGGAACTCCCTCCACGGGCCGCTACTGAATAATTGTTGTCCTGAAGAAGATGGTTCTACACTGTTAATCCACCGAAACGCGTCGACACCCCGCATGTTTTTTTGTTAAATTTGAAGAACAATAAATTAAAAGTGGACTAATCCCTAGATGTTCTTGCTTTGTTGAGTCTTTCAAATTAACACTTTTTTAATGAAAAATTTGTCTTGGTTGTTGTCTCTCTCGATATAACAGTTCTGTGATATATGTGCAATATTTTTTTATCAGAAGCCAAGATTGTTTTCAAACATATACATTTTTTATAACTGTATACTTAGTTTTTATTGAATGTTTCATTAAACGATTTTTTTTATAATTGCCTTTTGGGTCCCTTTAATACTGGCATTGAGGAGTGTTTGATCGTGAAGAAAGTGAAGTGTGATATACCTGAATGTGTTGATTCCTCCAAGAGATTTTTTCTGTTGATACACTTACTGTATAAGGAACCCTGTTTCTTGGAGTAATGGGGCCTCTCTCATCTATTGAGAGAGCCCCCCCGATAGAACCAGCTCTCTTCTGCAGAGAATCTTAACGTGATGAACTTGAATAATTTTTAAACAGTTATTTTAAATGCAGTTTTCCTTAAAAAAAATTCTTTTTAACTGTGGGCGATGTGTCGGAGTCCATTACAGACATTTTGCTGAGAAATGCTGTGCTTAGGTTTCATGCCACAGTCATAAAAACGTTTATTTTGGAACCAAACAGGACCTCGCATATGAGAAATGGGAGGGGGTCACAGAGATTATTTTCAATAATATAAGTGAGCTACAGCTGTGTTACAACATTGAAAATACATCACTATCCCAGAATATTAGTTGTAAATACAATTAGAATTTAGACCAGTGTGCCTGTGCCCTGTCAGTGATATGGCCAAAGAGGCCATGAAAGAGGCGAAATTGGATCAAATTCAAAGCTGTTCTGAAAAGGGCCCCCCAAAATAGGTTTGGCTCAGGGCCCCTAAATCATTAAGATGTCCCTTCTCCCTTACGGTGCATTGATAGTTCAGAAAGTGAGCCTGACGATTACAAAAGTTTTTTGGGGGGAAGATTCCGACTCAAGAAAAAGTAGTACAAATGGTGCATTCTACAACACATTTGTCATTATATATTCAATTGTATTAGCTTTTAAAGAATGATGCCCTTACTGTGCATCAGGATACCACAATCTTTATTGGGGCTCTTTAATGATTCCCTCACTATCCCCCCCCTACAGAGCCTCCCATATCTCCATTGCCCTCCTCTGACATGTATTTTATTTGTTTTCTAGCACCCCAGAGTTCCTCAGTGTATAGAAAATTTCATATAAGGTAAAGGAGACTACAAGGTGTAGGATTCACACGCCATCAATACTGGTAGGCACTTTTTAAGAGTGCTTGGTCTGGAGAAGCACAAACCCAGGATTCAGAACATAACACATTGGTTAGGGTTGACTTTAATAATACAAATTAATTTCCACCCATAAAACCATTTTTAGCAACATTATTATAATGAAAGACTGGGGAAAACACATTACTTTCTAATCTGTACCATGCCGCTCTTTGATGTCACTTTCACACAATTTATTTTTTATTTTTTTAATTTGATGATCCATCTTTGATTGGTAAAAAAATAAATGGCACCTGTGTCATTTTGTTGGAGCACATGCATAATCACACATCTGGGCATACATCATCATATAAGCGCATGCCTACAATATAACAGGACTGCGTCATTGCACCTTTTTTGGTTTTCACTTTTGGCCATGCTGCACAGCATCATGCTAGTGCTCCAGGGCATAGCCAAAAGCCTTTGGCAAAGACATTAGGTGCTAAAGGTTAAACCTAATGACTTTGCAAACTCTTTTATTTTTTAATATGCCCACTAAGCGCTGTCCCACGGCTCTTTCACGAAAATGAGGTGGCAACACTTATCAGTCGCACTTAGTCTACAACTGTTCTTCTTGGTTTGTGCTATGGCAAGATCATTCTTACTCCATCACTCCACATTTTCAAATCCAACTCATAGGATAATTTACTAAACTCTAGCTAGTCAATCTCATTCTAACAAGTGTGTGTTCAACATGCTTTGCTGAGGAGTTCTTTCCAGTCTATAGATAACTTGTATTTTGTTTTTATCCCTGCTGATGTACAACACTTTGTTTGTGAACATTACTTGATGACGGCCTTTGACTACAGTTTGCATATATATTTAAATGTCTTTTCTTTTTTTAAGTCTAGGCTAGATAGAGATTGCACTGTCTCTTTGAGACATGTTGTATATACTTTGTGTGCTTCAGCCTGCCCATAGTCTTCCCATTTGCTGGCTCCATCGTCACTCTCCTATTCTTTTTCCCAATTTGTCCATGACATGCATTTGTCATGCCTCTTTCTGTGTTTAGCCCTCCCTGAAATCAAGGACCAAGTACTAGATCAATCCATTGGCCACCATTTTAGCATCTGTATTAGGAACTACCTTTTTCTTTGTTCAAAAGCAATTCATATTATTGGTCCTGTTTTCACTCACTCTGAGCTCCGCTCCGTTTCTGTAAACAGGCCTGGAAATCTTGTTTTTATCTCGTCACATTTGCTGTGCATTCAGCCTTGCTCTTAATACCCTGAGGGCTTCAGGGCCTGCCGTTAAATGTTATGATTTCCAAAGTTTACGGTCCCCAGAAACTGTTTTCGCTCTCCTCCCACCCCACCCCTACACCTTCCCCACCTCTTTCAGCAGCCATTAATATCCTCCAGCACAGAAGAGGCTCTTACCTTACAGCGGCTGCAGCAACAAGACCTGCAGCCAGCATGATATTGTGTGAGATAATGCTTTGAAAATAAACATGCTTCCAGCAGCTAACAGGGTATGCCTGCAATTTATTTTCCTTTTAAAGGGTTCACACTCTAGTCCTTCCTCGAGACATCTTTTAGGCAGCACGATCCACTACTTTTAATATTTTGAAAGATCAAATGCAGGGAAGCTACCACAGTGTTGCCTGCTCAGTCATTTTTTAGCAATTCGTAAGGCTTCTATAATGTACTACACTCCTTTCTATTTCCATGCTGACATCACTATATGGCCAGGGTTTGCCTGACTCTGCCATGGCCAGCCCTTGGGACTTGGTCACTCCCCCGGTTCACACTGGAACACCCAGGTCTTTTGTACGTTTGGTTCAGTCTACTAGCGTTGCTCAAGTATTGAGATCACAAAATTACTGGACATCCTATCCTGTTTGCTTTAGTTCACCTGTGACTGAAAGCTGCAAGTGATTTGGCTTGAATTAAGCAGAAAACATGCTGAAACGTTGCTATTTTTGTGTAAAATATCTTCATTCCAATTTCATCAGTTTATTCGATGGTGGATGCACATCTTCTTTATAATCAAATTATGAATTCTCTCTTTGTAGCAACTTGGAGCACATAACGGATGTTTTAAATAATTAATTAAACTATGGCTAAATAGCCACTCCATAACACATGGCTAAAAGACAATACCATTGACAATGCCAATAAGTCTCGGATTGTCAAGACCAATAGACTTTGCCAATGCTTGTTATATCTGTGCCTGTTTTATGTCCCTTGCAAGTCGTCACTGCACTTCTGTTTAGCTTTTTAGGTCTCGCCTGAGACAGCGCTTTAGCGCTGCTCTGGCGAGACTTCTAGTAAGGGACATTTGGAAGTGGAAACGAATGCATTTCAGGCCGCCAACTACAGTGCATGTGCTCCGGGCGCGCGCACCATTTGGCAGCCTGAAAGCATTCGTTTACTTTCACTTTTGCGGCCGCACACGGCCGCTTTGATGTCTGATCGCGATTGCGATCACTTTCACTTTCGCGGCCGCTTGTTATTTATTGTCGGTGTAGTTTTGTGGCTTAATGTGTTAGGCCGGTCACACGTCCATACATTCTCCCTTATAGTGGCTGTTGTCATTTCACTATTCGCGTCATTACTTTTTATGACCTGTGGACAGAAACGGGATCTCGGTTTGCTGCTTAAACACCGCTAGAAGTAGATCATTCGGGGTACTTGTGGAAATTCATATGCTTCCGTTCATCCCAAAACTAATCTCAGTCGCCTTCAAGAACCTCATTTAAACGCTGTTGGTGAAACAGATCTCGCCCCCTGGGACCCGGATACGGACATAAACCTTCCTTCTCCACCAGATTCCAGCTGAAAGACATTCCTGTTTGTTACACTTTATCCTCGGAGTCTCCTGGGTGATAACACCTTTATTTAGCTGTATTTATTGTTGAATGCCAGTACTTATTGATAAAGTGTACTTTGTCATTTGCCGTTGATGAGGTTAAATAGATGGTTGGTAACATGAGAGGTGCCGGATGGGGCGCTGTAGTGCCAAACCAGTGTATAGAAGTAGTCCTTGTAGCAAAATAATGTACATTTTACTCAGTTGTATCGGACTGCTGCTCTGTGGTGTGTGGGCCTCTAGCTGTTGTCAGGGCCGGACTGGGAACCAAAACCAGCCCTGGCAAAGTGATCAGCCGGCCAGCCTCCTCCCCCCTCCACCCCCCCCCCCCCCCCCCCCCCGGGGCGGGGGTGCGCCGAGCTCTTTGCCAGGGCCGGTTTTCGTCCGATTTTGTTACAGGGCCGACAAACACGGCCCTGTAACAGAAACGGCCCCCACCCGTGCGGTGCACCGGGGGATTGCCCGGTGCCCGCTACGGCCAGTCCGGCCCTGGCTGTTGTACAGATTCATCTGCCAGCTGTTACCATGGGGTTATTTATAAACCGACCTGCCTGCCTTGTAGTACCCCCCTCTTCAGACAGCGGTCACGCTTTGCAAGCACGCACACACTCCTGCTATTTTGTGATCATAATGTGCTGTTCCCGAAAATCACCCTGCCCACACCACATGCACAGCTCTACCTCTCCAGATTCGGACTTGGTAGGATGCAGTTCCCAAAATAAAAGGCCACACTCCGCTCTGCGACTGCACACTCAGCTCTGATGCTGTTGTATGTGGGAACTTCAGCCCGCGTCCAGACTTCCAAACAGCTCTCCCCCTTCACGCTCAGACTTTTGAAACTTAAAGGTTCTTAAAATTCACGCACCATCCCAGCCACTCGCGCCCCCCCCGCTCAGTTTTGGCATGGTGTAGTGTCACTTAACTCCAGACCTTTCCGTACGCATCTATTTGTCTCTTTCTTCCTGCACACTCGGCTGTGTGATGCTGCAGTATTTTTGAACACCAGCCCCATGTGCAGACATCCACACGGCTCTCTCCCTGCACACTCAGCTGTGTGATGCTGTTTGAGGTCCAGCCCCATGCGCAGGCATCTTACACAACTTTCTCCCTGCACACTTGTCTGTGTGATGCTGCATTGTTCTGGAACTCCAGCCCAAGCCACACTGCTCTTTGACACTGCTATAGGTGTTACATTTGCAACAGTTAAAACTATTGACATTGTACATGAGGGAGCTAGTAATTTCAATATTTTCAATACCAACACATAAATAAAAAATTAGTCAATTTACAATACAAAAAGCTCAAACTTTCCTAATGCGAGACCTATTGCATTGCAAATGCTTGTTTATGTTATACTTCATCAGAATTGACTGTTCAAGCTAATTTTTCCTTTATGTGCAATGAACCTACAGTTTATACAGTGCTCGGTCACACCTTGTAAGATAGAAGTGCTAAACTAATTTTTTTAACCCAAAGCATGAAAGAGTGAAGCTTGGATGACCTCAAAAGGTTCTAGCACCGGATCTGGCTGGGGACTAGAAAGCCACCACAAGCACAACAAGCATTGGCATAGCCAATAGGTCTCGCTTTTGGGACCTTCTAAGTATTTAGTTATGCAGCACAATATCCTTGGTGCAACCACATCAACTGTTACATGGCTAAACACTTATGAGGTCCCAAAGGCGAGACCTATTGGCTATGCCAATGCTTGGTGTGGTTGTGTGTGGTTGTGTGTGTGTGTGTGTGGGTGTGTGTGTGGGTGTGTGTGTGTGCGTGTGGGTGTGGGTGCAGTTGTGGGTGTGTGTGGATGTGTGGTTGTGTGTGTGGTTGTGTGTGTGGTTATGTGTGTGTGTGGTTGTGTGTGTAGTTGTGGGTGTGTGTGGTCATGGGTGTGTGTGGTGTGTGTGTGGTTTTGTGTGTGGTTTTGTGTGTGGTTTTGTGTGTGTGGTTTTGTGTGTGTGGTTGTGTGTGTGTGGTTGTGTTTATTGGGTGTGTGGTTGTGTGTGTGGTTGTGTGTGTGGTTGTGTGTGTGGTCGTGTGTGGTTGTGTGTGTGTGGTCGTGTGTGGTTGTGTGTGTGGTTGTGTGTGTGGTTGTGTGTGTGGTTGTGTGTGTGGGTGCGGGTGTGGGTGTGTGGATATGTGTGTGTGTAGTTGTGTGTGTGGTTGTGTGTGATTGTGTGTGTCGTGTGTGTGGTTGTGCATGTGGTTGTGCGTGTGGTTGTGGTTGTGTGTTTGACAGTAAAACTAAAAGCATCTCAAAATAAAGGAACACAAACATCGAGTTTGTGGAAAGAGAAAGCACGTTGTTAGTTAAACGGGCACTGCAAAGCATTAACACAACAGCAAAACAAACAAGATCACTTAGCGAAGACTGAGTGCTGATAATGGATACACACAGCCCATCATCTTAAGAGTTCGATTGCAGCCAATGTGCACTCAAACCTGCCCCCTCCTTGTGAGTTGCACCCCATATTTCATGAGTTATAACTGCTGCACCCACCATAGCTCTTTGAGATCTAAAGCGCTACATAGGTCTAATCGATTAACCAGTCACCAACATGCTGTGCTTTTAAAGAGAATGTGCCAAAAGTTTCCAGCTTCCTCATCATGTCCTCATGAAAGCACCAACAAAAGGACTCCCTGAATGGTGCAACGGACATGAAGCAGCCGCTGCGATCAGAAATAAACACTGTGAACGTTGTCCAGTTTCACAGTAACATTTCCTTAATGTTCTTTAAGTCACAAAACAGTAATACTAAAAGCATCTCAAAATAAAGGAACACAAACATCGAGTTTGTGAAAAAAAAGCACATTGTAAGTCAAACGGGTGCAGCAAAGCATTAACACAACATGTTCTTTGATGTTTGATGTTCTTTGAACGAGAACATCAAAGGGGCGCCGCGAAAGTGATCGCGGGAGAAAGTGATAGTGATCACGGACGCTTAATGAGCATGACGAGGTTTGTCATATGGTGCCTCTGCTCCTAAACGTGCGCCCGCCCGCGCACATGCACTGTAGCTCTAGGCTGGCCATGGTAGCATTTTTTGAGCCCTCACAAAAAGTCTCGCCAGACCAGCGCATGCGCTTGGTCAGGCGAGACCTAAAAAGTAGATAAAGAGGCTGAGAAAGGCCCCACATGCCTGCCTCTAGTATACACTCAAACCACAAAACCTGGCAATTCTAAGAATTGGACGAGGTGGGCTCACTCACGTAATGTGACATGCTTCATCATTGGCCGGCGGACGAACCCTCAAGTTTTTATCAAACTCGGAATTTCCAGATTTGGTAAATATGGGTGTTAGCAGAAGGAAGGTAGGAGTACATAACGAACGTTGGGAATATTCTTTCTCATTGCTCCACAACAGGTCATCACCCCATTTTTGAGGTTTAAGTGAGGCCTAAAAAAAGTCTATGGTGAAGGCACAAGAACAGTGCAAGAATGGTGGAAGATAATGACAGACATCAGTGCCCCCCAAACTGATTTCCGTGCAAAACAAATCGACTTTTTAGTAACACTTGAGGCCCCAAGAAGAGACAGACTGGAGAGCTGATGCACCCTAAGTAAGTATGTTTTTTTTTGGAGGGGGGTGAATTATGCTTATTCAACCATTAGCTCAGATACAATACACATAATTCTCTACATTCAAGTAAACACAGGTTTAGACATCATTGCTGTTTCCTACCTCGTGCACGGGGAATGACAAAGGTCCAGTATCGGTGTTTCTAGAGCACCCAATACCGAGGTGTCTTGGCGCTAGCAGACCAAAACAGCTCAAAGAACAACCCAGGCTACTTATAACAGCGACAGTAAAGCCATGTCTTTAAAGATTTCCTAAAATGGATAAGGCAGGGTTCCGATCCTAAATGCAACGGCATGGAATCCCACAGTGTGCTAGGTAGGAACGTGAATCTTCTTCCACCCCAACTAGCCTTCATTATTTTTGGGATGGTTTCCAGATTAGTACGAGAGGACCTCAGCTCTCTCCGTGGGGAATACCACTTACAAATATTTTGGCAGTAGAGCGGCCCTTATCCAGGCAGGACTTTATTTATTTATTTATTTGCAGAGTTTTATATAGCGCTGACTTTATGCATTGTACACAGTGCCTTGAACTAGATCCTTTCAGGTACTGGTAGCCAGTGTATTTCCAGTAACTTCTTTCTGACCAAGCAAAACTTAGGTATTGTGTATAGGAGCCGATTTGACCGTTCCTTCGAAACTAAAACCTAAACTTGGTGAAAGGTGGTTCGACGCAAACTGTTCCAGGGCCCACCAAACCTTAATGCTAGCCCTGAAAAAGCACACCAAGAGATAGCAAGCAGATAGCCAGTCTCAGGAAGCATTATAAGTTAACATTACATACCCGTAAAAGTACAATTAAATCTGAGGCCTGGAACGCATTAATGTCGGTAGAAGTCCTCAAGGATAGTTCGAAATTTTGGGCCATTGTCAATACCCCCTTTTTTGTGGGTCTAGGGAACGATAGCCTAGACTCTAATATCCCAGAACAACAGTGGCTAGAGCACTTTGAGTCCATTTATGGTTCAAGCGAGTCCCAGGACCCGTTGACTCCCCACCTTGGTCTTTAATGTGGGCGATGTCGAAAAGGCAATATTGGAGACCCCCACCAATAAGGCCCCGGGTCCTGACTGTGTTCCTGCTGACATGTACAAAGGTGAACCCAAATTCTGGGATAAAATTTTAACAAATGTTTTTATGCTTCAGTCGCCCAGGGGTTCCCAGAATCTTGGTCACAGTCGACCATCATACCAGTTTTTAAAAAACGGCCAGAGAGGGGACCCACCTTGCTATAGGCCCATATCTCCGATTGATTCTGCCGTAAAGATTTTGGGTAAAGTCATCTTGGCCAAACTCACAGACTGGGTCAATGACAATGAGGTGTTATCCAACCTCCAATACGGTTTTAGGTCAGGAAGAGGTACCATGGACCAGTGCCTCAACTTGCATCTACTGGCTGGCAAATATACGATAGCTAAAAAAGGTTCCCTGTTAATGGCCTTTATGGACCTCAGCTCGGCATTTGATCTGGTCAACAGATCGAAGCTGTGGTCCATTTTACTTGATATGGGCATTGATTCTTGCCTGGTTCATTTTTTAGCAGATCTACATCATGATCTCTCAGCGGTAGTTAGAGTTACCCGGGATGGCAAATGCTCCAGACCTTTTAAATCGGATAGAGGAGTCCGACAGGGGTGCATCATGGCGCCGTTACTTTTCACTCTTTATATTAATGCCCTAGATAAATTCCTGGACAAGGCTAGTTTGGACGTTCCTCGCATGGGGAACAAGTCTGTCCCGGTCCTCCTCTATGCGGATGACGCTGTGCTATTATCACGGACCGTCATAGGGCTACAGAGACTTTTGGATGCACTTGGGGCCCATATGAAATCTTTGGACTTGGTGGTGAACATGTCCAAATCACACGTCATGATAATGGGTCAAAGACCCAGAAAAGCCAGAACCTTTTTTTGTAACGGGGCAGAGGTCTCCAAAGTGTCCTCTTTTACGTATTTGGGGGTCTTGTTCGATGAAAGATGCTCCTGGTCCCCCAATTTAAAGCCAAGAAAAACGCAGTAGTTAGGTCAACCTCAGCATTATTGGGGTTTTCAAAGCGGTTGGGAGCCAGACCCTTTGAAGCCATTCTCGCTATTTATCGCTCTAAATGTCTGGCCATTGCCACATATGGTGCTGATATCTGGGGCTACAAACTTGCGATAGGGGTGCAGTCGGCGGAAAATAACTTTTTACGTACGCTTTTGTCTGTGCCCCAATCATCCCCTACATTCTCTATCCACCAGGAACTAGGGTTGGGGTATGTGACTGACCAACTGAGATTGGCCCCATTAGTTTGCTGGATGAAAACCTGGCTAAACCCGGAGTTGACCTTAAATCACGAGATCTTGCGGGATTGTGTTGCTCTGGATAATGCTAGTAGTATCCCATGGCTGTCCTACGTTAAGTGCATGTTTGATAAACTAGGGCGTCCTGATATCTACAATATCCCAGCAGGGATCAAAAAAGAAGATGTAAACTGGGTGAAAACACATTTTTTAACCTCAGTAATGTTGGCCCGGGAGCAATTAGAGTTACAAAAACCCATGGTCAAGGCCCATTATCTAACAATTTCCTCTCCATTGATTGAGCCCTATTTAAGTATTGTGACCAAACCTTACCATCGCTGGCTCCTGACTAGATTTCGTTTTAACTTAATTCACCCCTTGTTGGATAATTATTCTGGTTGGTGTAAAATAGAGGAGATGGGCCAGTGCCAGTGCGACAACTTTTCATCACAGGACACCTTGCACTTTATCATGTTTTGCGACTCTTATAACGACCTACGGAGGAGGTTTTTAGTCCCTCTTCTGAAGGAAAAGGGCTTTATTCAGGTTAGACCAGCCCTATTACACCTTCAACTGCTGGATGATGTTAGGACCATTTTTTGTGTGGCTAGTTTTCTTGTTGCTGCTGTCCGCCGCAGAAAAAGAACATTGCCCTTGGTCAACTCTGATTGAACTCTAATTGGTTTTGTATTTTAACTAGGATTGTGACATCTTGCTGTAGACTGGATTATTTATGTTATTTTAACCTTCTATTTATGTATTGTACTTTTATGATTTTAATTAATCGAATAAAGTGGCTTTGTCCGTCTGTCTGTCTGTCTCACTTTATGCATTGTACACAGTGCCTTGAACTAGATCCTTTCAGGTACTGGTAGCCAGTGTATTTCCAGTAACTTCTTTCTGACAAAGCAAAACTTAGGTATTGTGTATAGGAGCCGAGCAGCCACATTTTGTAATGATTGAGGCTTGGTTTGCAATCGCTTGTTTACCCCTAAATAAAGGACATTACGATAACCCATCCTCGAAATGATCAGAGCAACCACCACCATCTTTTGCATGTCGTGTGGAATGAAAGGAAATATCTTCTTAAAAAACATGAGGATGTTATACAGTTTATTTGTTCCGAAAAATTCTTTTCTAGAGCCAATCACAAAGACAATGCTAACAAAGAGCGTCACTGGTCATGCCAAGATCCTTACCAAGAGATCACCCAATAAAAAAACATTCACCAGACACATTAGTCTTAAAAAAAATAATAACAACAAAAAATAAAAAATTACTCACACTTCTCCAAACAAGTCTGACAATCCACCCTGCTCAGAGTGCCAATGAGATGCTCTCTGCTCTAGTCTTCTGTTCCAGGTCTGGGAGGAGGCCTGAATGGTGGAAAAACCAAACCTCGTCAGTGTACCTAGAGTAGGGATTGTTTCAATCCTGACAAGGACAGCAACAATGAAGGGGAAAAACAGAGACGTTCAAATCAACACTGAATGTGAAAGATTGTTTATGCCTGACCATGTGACGGTGACATAGCGCGTGACTGAGGTTTCCGCGTCAGACACTCTGCTCTGAAACAAACACCAATACTAGACACTGAAGCTGTTTTCTGTGGCTTTATTTCTTGAACAAGACACACTCTGCTGCTGAGACTGAAAATAAATCAATTTAACACCTTGTAGTTTGCACCGTTTATGAAGCGGACACAACAACAGAGGTAACACAAACAGAGACGCGGACCGCACACTTGTGCAAAGGTTGCCATCTTGAACTGGGCAGTTGACTTTCATGTTTTGTACCTGGAGTCTCAATCATTTCTTCTCCCCTCCTTCTGAAATCTAAAAGTGATGCATTAGTGAAATATTGATGTTTGATTCAGTGCTGGTGAAACTAGAAGGGCCTTGGATATGACGCATGAAAAAGATTAGTTGAACCTTCCATTTGGGTATGAACGAAGGGAGAAGGAAAAAGAAACGCAGAATACTTATAGCAGTCGCTTGCAGCTCGCAGTGTTGTAAACCCAAGGCCTATGTTATGGTTTCGGGTGTTTCTCGAATGGCTCCCCACCCCCACAATGCACCGCGACAATGACATACCCATGTCGATGGCAGAAACAGTAAACAGAGCTCTTATAGAGTTGTTTTGGCTGACGGATGAGCACCGTGTAAGAGCACTTGCTAGGCCAACGTTTTCATGCAGCAATGCGTCCCTTTTTTTGCAACCTCAAGGCGCTTTTCATAATTGAGAAGTGGTGGAAACTGGTTTGCTTTTGTCTTGGTGCAGATGCTGATCAACCAACGTGATAAGAGATTTGTTCGAGGCCATAGGAAAAAGAGAACAGATGTCAGCTTTTTAGAGAAAGTTTTAAAGTTCCTTTTAATGGTAGGTTCAGGGAGGAGAGAGTTTAATTACGGAGGGCCCTGTGCAGTCAGGGTCCTCCAGTGGATTTACATTTTGTGAAGCAGGGAGTTTTTGCAGAGTGCACCGCTGAGCAAGGCAATAACTCCGAGGAAGCACCGAGGCCATCCTTTAGATATGCACTGGGCCGTTGACCAGCATGCTCTCTGCGCCATGCCAGCATTTACCAAACCTACGCAGGACTTTGCCAGAAACAAATGCAAGGGTGTCAAGGGGCTGTTTTACCTTTACCAGCAGAGTGCAGCCAGAAATGGCTCAATTAAAGCCGCAGGTTTGAGGCTACTTCCTCGAGGGTTCGTGGTGGGGAATAATTTGAAGCAAGTGAAGCTTAGGAGAAGCCTGCCTCATTGACCAGTGTAGTGAAACATAGTGAGCATGTTTAACAAGCATTGGCAAAGCCAATAGGTTTAACCTATACAAGAGCTATTGGATTTGGCAATGTGTTTTTGCCATGTTCTACACCAGTGTGGCTGCTGTTCAGCGTGGAGTGTCCTAAAGTGAAGGGGGGCAAGGGGGAGTAGAGTGTCACAGACTGGCTTTGTTAGAGTAGATTTGAGTAGGGAGTAGAGTGCAGTATCATAGAGGTGAGTAGCGTAGAGTGGAGTGGCGTAGGTTGAGTGGATTGGCGTGGAGTGCGTTGGAGTGGATTTAGGTATTGGGGTGAAGTCGAATGGAGTAGATTGGGCTGAAGTGGGGTGGATTGGAGTGGCTGGACTGGATGCGGTAGATTGGATCGGGATGGGGTAGACTGGAATAAAGTAAGGTGGTTTGGACTGGGGTGAACAGGAGTGGAGGTCATGGATTGGACTGCGTTGGAGTGGGTGGATGAGAGTGGGGTGGATTGGAGTGGGGTGGGGTGGGCTGGATGGGTTGCATTGAGTAGGGTGGAGTGGATTAGAATGGGCGAAAGTGAGATGGGTTGGACTGTAGGTCAGTGAATTGGAATGGTGTGGCTCAGATGGGGTGGGTTAGATTGGAGTGGGGTAGATAAGATTGGAGTGGGTTGGGGTGGATTGGAGTGGGGTGGGGTGGAATGGATTTGCATGGAGTGGAGTAGATTTGAATGGAGTGGAGTGTATTGGAGTGGTTAGATTGGAGTGATAAGGATTGGATTTAGTAGATTGGATTGGGGTGGAGTGAACTGGATAGGGTGGATCGGACTGTGGTGAATTGGATTGGGTGGATAGGAGGCGGGTAGATTGGATTTGGCTGGATTGGGGTGGATTGAATTAGTGGGGTGGATTGGATTTGGGTGGAGTGGGATTGATGGGGTGAGGTGGATTTGGCTGGGGTGGATTGAGTGGGGTGGATTGGAGTGAGAAGGAGTTTTCTGGACTGGAGTGGGGGGACTGTTTTAGATTGGAGTGGGCAGATTATTTTGGATTGGAGTGGGGCAGATTGTTTTGGATTGGAGTGGGTCACATGGGAGTGGGGCAGATTGTTCTGGTTTGGAGTGAAGCAGATTGGAGTGGGGTGGAAAGATTTTAGGTGGTAGTGGGTGGATTGTTTTGGATTGTAGTGGGGCAGATTCATTTGGATTGGAGTGGAGCAGATTCTTTTGGAATGCAGTGAGGCAGATTGTTTTGGATTTGAGTAGAGCAGAATGTTTTGGATTTGAGTGGGGCAGAATGTTTTGGATTGGAGTGAGGAATAATGTTTTGGAGTGGGGTGGGGTGGATTGGATTGCAGTGGGGGGATTGGGGAGAGAGTAGGGTGGATTGGATCAGTGAGGTGGATTGGATTGGAGTGGGGTGGGGTGGACTGTAGGTCAGTGAATTGGAATGGGGTGGCTCAGATGGGGTGGGTTAGATTGGAGTGGGGTAGATAAGATTGGAGTGGGTTGGGGTGGGGTGGAATGGATTTGCATGGAGTGGAGTAGATTTGATTGGAGTGGAGTGTATTGGAGTGGTTAGATTGGAGTGATAAGGATTGGATTTAGTAGATTGGATTGGGGTGGAGTGAACTGGACAGGGTGGATCGGACTGTGGTGAATTGGATTGGGTGGATAGGAGGCGGGTAGATTGGATTTGGCTGGATTGGGGTGGATTGAATTAGTGGGGTGGATTGGATTTGGGTGGAGTGGGATTGATGGGGTGAGGTGGATTGGGCTGGGGTGGATTGAGTGGGGTGGATTGGAGTGGGAAGGAGTTTTCTGGACTGGAGTGGGGGGACTCTTTTAGATTGGAGTGGGCAGATTATTTTGGATTGGAGTGGGGCAGATTGTTTTGGATTGGAGTGGGTCACATGGGAGTGGGGCAGATTGTTCTGGTTTGGAGTGAAGCAGATTGGAGTGGGGTGGAAAGATTTTAGGTGGTAGTGGGTGGATTGTTTTGGATTGTAGTGGGGCAGAATCATTTGGATTGGAGTGGGGCGGATTCTTTTGGATTGCAGTGAGGCAGATTGTTTTGGATTTGAGTAGAGCAGAATGTTTTGGATTTGAGTGGGGCAGAATGTTTTGGATTGGAGTGAGGAAGAATGTTTTGGAGTGGGGTGGGGTGGATTGGATTGCAGTGGGTGGATTGGGGAGAGAGTAGGGTGGATTGGATCAGTGAGGTGGATTGGAGTGGGGTGGGGTAGATTGGATCGGGCTCGATTGGATTGATGTGGTAGGGTGGTGAATTGGAGTGGGATTAATTGGCATGGAGTGATTGGATTGGGGTGGACTGGAATGGAGTGGGACGAATTGGAGTGGTGCAGATTGTTTTGGATTGGAGTGAGGCAGATTGTTTTGGACTGGAGTCGGGAAGACTGGAGTGGGATGGATTCGAGTGGGGCAGATTTTTTCGGACTGGTGTTGGGCAGATTGGAGTGGGGTAGTTTGGAGTGAGGAAGATCGTTTTGGATTGGAGGGGGGCAGATTGGAGTGGGGCAGATTGGAATGGGGCCGACTGGACTGGGCAGATATTTTTGGATTGAAGTTGGGCAGATTGGAGTGGGGCAGACTCAAGAGTGGGGCAGACTAGAGAGTGGGGCAGACTAGAGAGTGGGGCAGACTAGAGAGTGGGGCAGACTGGAGTGGGGCGGATTGGAGTGGGGCGGATTCTATTGGATTGGAGCAGCTTGTTTTGGATTGAGTGGGGCAGATTATTTTGGACTGAGTAGGGTAGATTGTTTTGTATTGAGTTGGGTCGATTGTTTTGGATTGAGTAGGGTAGATTGTGTTGGATTGGGGCAGATTGTTTTGGATTGGGGTGGGGCAGATTGTTTTGGACTGGAGTGATGCAGGTTGGAGTGGTGCAGATTGTTTTGGATTAGAGTAGGGCAGATTGGAGTGGGGTGGGCTGAGAGGATTGGAGTGTGGTGGATTGAAGTGGATTGGGGTGAGTAATCTGGATTGGATTGGGGAGGATTGGATTGGTGTGGGGTGGATCGGATTGAGTGGGGTGGATTGGTGTGGGGTGAGGAAAGTGGATTGGCATTGATTGGAGTGGGGTGTATTGTACGATTATACATATTTACATATATTCAGAAATTACACATAAGAAAGAAACAATGTCGCTTTGCAATAAAATAATCCTCATCTTTTGAGAACAGCGCCCAAAAACAAAATAAAACATGAGTGCACAGTGAGAAAAGAAGAGTTGGCAATATAAAAGAACGTTAACTACAAAAAATAAATCTTTGCGATTTTGTTTGTCCTGCTGGGCAAGTTTTTGCTAGTCACACGCCTTCTGTTTGCAGGTCACTAAAAGCTAAAAAAAAAAAGTAACTCAATCACATCGGGAGTAGCGAACGGGCACTGATTACGTTGAATCAATCAGTGCTTGGTCCCTGCTCCACACAGCGAAACGGAAATTATGTTAGGCCTGCCGTGACAAATTACAAGGCTGTAAAGAAGAGTGCCATGCATGCCAAAAGAATGGGTAAGCAATGTGCAGGGTTCTATACCTTTCTGTTGACAACAGTGTCTCGCAAGCGACACGCATACGTTAGCGCAAGCTATCACAGGCTCGACCCAAAGAACACAGAAGTTGTATTATATATTTGTGTGGCGCTTACTATCACCATGTGGGTCCCTGAAGTGCTTGTCCACAGGGTTAGGTTGCTACCTGTGTGGGTGTGTGGCTGGAAGACTGTTATCTTTGTTTCGAGCTAATGTGGGATGTGTTTCCATGACCTGCGTGATGATTGCAGAGGTGCAGATATCTTGTTAGAGGATGTAGAGCTTATCAGTGTGATGAAGTAGAAGTGTGAGAGATAGATGCACATTTTTATAATTTGTGTTATGCTGGTAGGTTTGATTAACTGTGCAGGTACCATTATTGTGTTGGTAATTTTTCAAGATGAACTGCGTTATCGTCATAGTTTTTGTCATTATAGGATGTTACTGCTCAGAGTATGTGATTATTTGGACCTGCAGGATGGACTATTTTAAGAGTCCTCCGATAACCTGCACTTTGTGGTAGATCTCTTTGGTGTTGGCAGGCCTGTCTTGTTAGTACTTGAGTGTAATATTAAAGCAGGCATGCATAGCCTGTATCTGTGCCATCCAGCTGCCTTCAAGGGCCCAGAGGTCCTTTAATACAGTATATGCCTGACCCGTTGACGATGGGATCACATAATGAATTGATATACTTACTACCCTTGACGAGGCGTAGAAGCGCTTTTTTGGCGAGTAGCACGCTACTCCAGAACCCATGAAGGATTAGTGTTGAACTAGTATAGTGAAATACGAAAGTAATTTGAGTGGTGGATATGTTAATCAGTTTTTTGGATGGAGAAGGGTAGCGGAGGGATAGAAGATGGAAAAAAAGGTTTGCATTTATATAGTGCTTGCTACCCCTGATGAGGTGTTGAAGTGCTTTTTCGGCGAGTAGCACGCTACTCTGGAACCCATAAAAAAATAAATATATATATATACACACATACACACACACACACACAAACATACATCACCTACTGGCGATCGCCAGTAGGTATTTATAGTTCGGACCAAGTTTCCATAGGAAGAGAATTTTTTGTTTTGCTTATAATGTTGGCGTTGTTTGATGAATCTTCATGAAATTTTCCAAACTAATTCTTTGTTCATATCAGCTCCTATGTTGAAAGTTTGGGGGTGATTCGTCAAGGGGGGGGCCTAGAAAAAAGGGGGTCCCAAAACGTGTTTTCTCCATATTCATTTCCATAGGAAACTTTAGACAAGGCTACAGGTCGAACGGGTAAACGGAATTACCCCAAATTTGGCAGGGAGAAGGGTCTTGGTCTAGAAAGCACGCTTTTGTTTATTTGGTGTAAATCCGCTCAGTAGTTTTTGAGAAATATCGAAATTTACAGATATCGATATTTGGGAATTCTGCCATCTGATTGGCTGAGGCGTTACGAGCACGAGCTTGCTGCTTATTGGTTGGGAGCGCTGCGAGCGGTTGCAACTAGGAAGTGTTGGCTGCCATTTTGTGATACTGTTGAAGCGAGTAAGGGGAAAAAAGTACGAAAAATGTAGGAAAGAGTAGGGTAGGAGCACTGTAACCTCTGTGGGGTATCTAGGGTGTGCTATAGAGGGGGTGCGAAGTGAACTACTCATACCTACTGGTCTGAAAGTGCTGGGCTACGGAAATTAAGTGAGGTATTGCCTAGAGTCTGATGCTGCTAAGGTGAGCTGCTGCGGGAGTCGGGGATGAAAGCGTGAGCCCAAACTGTGTGTCTTATGGTGTGAAGTCATTTGCCCTGGCCGCTGCAGCACACCTGTGGAAGTAGTGTCAGCATGTGTTTATACCTACTAGGATGAACTACTGACTCCTACTGGTCTGAAAGTCCTGGGGTACGGAAAATATGTGAGGTATTGTCTAGAATCTCATGGTGCTAAGCTGAGGTGCTGCCGTACTCGGGGATGCAAGCGTGAGCCCAAACTGTGTGTCATATGCTGTGAAGTCATGTGCTCTGGCCGCTGTGCCACATCTGTCAAGTAGTGTCAGCATGTAGTTATACCTACTCGGAGGAACTTTTGTTTGAACATTGTAACTTGTGTATGGTGCTTAGGGGGTGTTATACAGGGAGTGCGAAGGTAAATTTGTGCGTATCAAATCAATACGGTATTTGTAAAGTGCAAACTACTCACCCCTATGGGTCTGAAGGCCCTCGAGGCCGGTATGGAAATTATGTGAGCTATTAAGTGAGCTATTGCCCAGAGTCACATGGTGCTGAGCTAAGGTGCTGCCGGAGCAGGGGATTAAAGCGTGAGCCCTGTGCTCTGAACTCATGTTTACTGCCCGCTGCGGCACACCTGTCCAAGTAGTGTCAGCATGTGTGCATACGTAGTAGGAGGAACTTTTGTTTTAAACAGTGTGACGTCTGTAGGGTGATTGGGGGAGTGCTATAGAGGGAGTGTGAAGTTCAGTTCTGCAGTTTTGAATCAATCCGGTATTTGTAAAGTGCAAACTACTCACTCGTACAGGTCTGCAGACGCTGGTGGCCGGCGTGGAAATTAAGTGAGCTATTGTGCAGAGTCACATGGTGGTATCCTGTGCTGTCGCTAGAACCGGTGATCAAATCGAGAGGTCTGTGCTGCAAAGTCAGATTGTCTGGCCGCTGCGCCACAGCTCTGTGGAGAATAAATTTTGTCGAGTGTCCGGGAGTTGCTGTTACCTGGCCCTAAAATAGCGGGCCTAAGTTGTCAGTTATAGGCTGGCTCTAAAAAGAGCCTTTGTGTTTATTAGTTGGAGCTACATGTAGGTGCGGATGCACAACTTCAGGTTATTCAGAAAAACCCTGTTTCCTTGATCTGTGAAGTGTACTCCATCACTACTGTAGATATCAGGCATATCAAAACGTATGTTGTTGTTGTAGATAGACCCCAGTCTATGGTCTCTGAGGTATGCAGACACAGCTTTGTTGACATTCTTCCTAGATATTTCAATATGAGGACAAAATTGTTTTGACCATTTCCACTTCTGTCTTTGGCATATATTGGAATATACAAAGACAGTTTGAGGCGAAAGTAACATCAATTGTCCAAAGGTGTCCTTCATAGGCATTTACAAACCTACCCCAGTCAATGTGCCTAGGTCATTTCCACCACAATGCACAATCATGAGGTCAGGGTGTGGAAGATGCAAAGAGGTTTTAACCAAAGGTAGCAATTGGTGCCACTTCAATCCGCTCTGTGCAAACCATTTAATGTCCACATTTTGTAAACCTAGGTCTAAGTCAATACATCTGTGTTCTGCATACCTCTTGCACCAGAAAACATAGCTATGTCCTACGATCCACACTAGCATTTTGAAGGTATGGCTGGAAGGTATGGAAAGATGTCTGTAGCTCATGCAGTTCCTTCGTAGAATAAGAGATATGTTTAAAGATGGGGAACTACTTGGTTTTGCCATACAAAACGATACGTGATTGGGAGATGAAAAGCATTCTTTTTTAAAAGTAAGGTGCACATTCGTTTTGTGGAAAAACATCTTTGTGATTGGTTAAGAAAAAGCAGTTTCAAAGTGGAGTACATATTATAGGATAAAATTTGCTCAACTCAACCACACCTGCTACTTGCATTTGGATGGCACTGTTCGAACTTAAAACAATAGTGAACTTTTAACCTGCACGTGCTGTTAAATGTTCGAGAGAATGTTGCAAAAAAATATTGCTAAGTTTAAAAAAATTGATGAACTTTTAACCTGCACGTGTTGTAGAATGTTCTGGAAAGTGTGTTGATAGAATACGTTGCAATTCTGACTTCTATGTGTTGTTGAATATTTAAAAAACTGTATATAGGGAAAATTAAAAAGAAACCAATAGAAGGAAGTTTTGAAACCTAAAAGAATCAAGGAACTATTCTAATTTGTTCTTTACATGTATTTATGTGTGCAGCAACAAAATTATAGACACAACAGCACCAGGAAGAGGAAGAAGCAGGGAGTGGGGGGACGGGGTGAGATGGGCAGAATGGCACACATGCACAATTAAGTACAGCACAAGTATAGACAAACAATGTCCGAAATGAAACACACCAACAAGGAGCACAAGTCACACAACCCGACAACATCACACCACTGAATGAGCATAGAAGTGAAAACCACGCTGCATTCATACAGGATGTGTACAAAGGCCGGTAGTGGGTGTTGTGGGATGTCTGCAACCGTGGTCATCATGGATGAGATGCCCAGCACGTGGCACATGGGCGAGTTCACTGTGTGTTACGTTGCCAAACAGCTGCTCCTCCCTCCCATGAGCCCCCACACTTTTGTACGGTGCGCTGTTGTATCTTGTGCACTCGTACGGCACACCATTGTAATGCCTATTCGCGCATGTCCTGCTGCATTCCAACTACACCATCACAGTGCCGTTTGGAGGTGGTGCATTCCATTTTACAACATCGACTGCTGCGGACCTTGTGGCAGGCCACACCAGAACACAGAGACACCCTTACCGCACTTCCTGTACACGGACATGTCCGAGACACCCTGTTCCCCTTGCCGGATAGGCACACCCCTGCGCTGACCTGTGTACGCCGGACCAGCATGCAGGAGGATGCATGCATAGCTACATGTCCAGGCTCACTGCCAAAGTTGAGGTGACAGCACACTGTGATGTTGCAGGGCCCGTGCCTATCATGCTAACACAATGACCACAGGGACACACTTGCTCAGATGCGGGTTTGGGGGGCGTCCTGGGGTTGTTGCGATGAGTCTTGTGGCCCTCATGGGTATCCCTGTATCATGCCCATTGACTCTATTGCACCTGTGGGTGTTCTGGTGTGGCTCTTGGCTGTGTTCCCTTTCATGCTGCAGGTAGTCGTCCTGCTTAACACCAGCAGAAAGCAGGTGTAAAATCCCTGGTGCTAACATGGCTTAACGCCAAAATTTGTTTCGCATTGCAGTTGGTGTGAAAGTTGTGAGGTGCAGTGCATCCCGTCAAGATCTAGCACCTGACGCACTATTCCCAATCAAGATAAATATAATGAGATTTCTTAATTGATTTTGTGTGTACACTGTAAGTGCAGCCACTACCTCAGTGCAATTCAATACAGGATTTTAGTATTTAGAATAAATCACAAAGGTGCACCTCATGTCTTTTTGCACGGGAACGGCTAGTCTGCATTTCATTATCAGCACTTTAATGGGTGTAAAGTTGAGATAAATCTAACACACTATTCAGAAGTTGGTGCAAACTGCAGACATCACCAGTATTCCCGTGATAAGTGCCCCAAAATGTAACACCATGGTGGACACCATCAAATAACAGTAATAAGAACAAGAAAGAGTCACATAGCAGTTAAGAAAACAACCAAAAACATTATTTTTTTTTTCTCCAAACTTTATTTTTTTATAAACATATATATGTAAACGATAAACCAATAAACAAAATTTAACAAAAATAATACAAAACAACAAGGTGGAACACTCCTGTGGGGACCATGGATGTCGACGACAGAGCCTGGAAAATAAAGCACTAAATAAGGACGGTTGTAATGCACATATCAAAGGAGAGAGACACAGAGAAACAGAGAAGGAAAAAAAAGCCAGAGAGAAAAAGAGAGGGAAGGAAAGAAAGAAAGGGAGAAGGAAGAGACAGGGTTCGAGAGATAGAAGGAAAAGAAGGAAGAGAGAGAGTGAAGAGAGGGAAGTGAGAGAGAGAGAAAGAGAGGGAAAGAGAGAAAGAGAGCGAGAGAGAGAGACACTGCCGCCCCTGCGCATCCATGAGCAAATAATTACCTGGTGCCACCGGAGTGTGCAGCAGTGGGCACTCCACGTGCCCGTCAAAACTCTGCGCATCCCAGATATGTCGCTGAGTCCTGAGTCATGAATGGCGGAGACCACATCAGCTTCTCCGCGGATCTCACAGATGTCGCCGAGTCATGAATGGCGGAGACCACATCATCTTCTCCACGGCCTGGCAGTTCTCACACATGTCGCTGAGTCATCAATGGCAGAGACCACATCAGCTTTTGGTGCCACTAAGCCTGTGGAACTCAAGTCCGTGCCACATGGTGGTAGGCCCCTGATGGCCATATGAGTTTCGGGTGGCACTAACCCTGTGCATCTGATGTCCGCGCCAAGAGGATGGTAGGCCCCTGACGGCTATACAGATCAGGGTGCGACTAACCTTCTGCGCAACTTTTCAAAGACTCTTTATGGTTGAGACACGTGGAGCGTCCGCCATGCAGTCAGCACCGGCAATAAAGGATGTGACGTTGTCGATCTATTATATTTGCGTGGTTACATGGCCTGTGACGCATGTGCCGGATGGGTGTGGTGTGTGTGCAAACCTGCCCTCAGGGAGTGGCCGTGAGATGTTGAGAACTAGACCACTGACCTGCAAACCAACAGCGAGTACGCCTGCGACAGGTAGCTATGTGGGGCCAACGTCGGAACGTAATTGGAGTGGCGTGGTGTAGCGTACAACAGAACAGGGCAGGGATAGCTACAATGACGTGGACGGCTTGTAGTACCGCGTCTGAGTCAAGCGGACGGGCCGCAGCTGTCCGTCTGCGAGCCTGGGTGTGAACTGTTCATAACTCACACAACATAAGTATTGAAAAATCATTTTGTGATTCAGTCCGTCAGCTGGCATCTGTCTGAGGCATTTGTGAAAACATATCGGAGTTCTTTCTGTGATAGATACCCCTTTGGCGCTGCCTCTCCCCACATCAGCAGGTAACGCACCCTCTTCCCACATTACCATCATACCCTCAACAACCTTCTTGGGCCCGGAAGTGTCCCTGTGCAGTTGGACAAAGAAGAATCTTAGTCATGTATAGATTTACATATAAAAAAATGTATTTAAAGAAAAGAACAACAAATAAGACTGAAGGGAGTCTGGTGCTGTGGTCGCTGCCACGAAGTTGGGGTGACTGCCATTCAGGACTCATGACACAGTTGCACATGTGGGATCGGCATGTGTTAAAGAGGGTTAGTGGGACTACGTGTCGCCGGCCTTGCATTTCGAAATATGCCTCACTGATCGAAGGGAGTGTGGTGCTGTGGTCGGTGCCACGAAGTTGGGGTGACTGCCATTCAGGACTCATGACACAGTTATACATGTGGGATCCGCTTGTGTTAAAGAGGGTTAGTGGCACCAGAAGCATTGAGACTGTATGAGCCTGTGATGATGCTTGGTGTGGACGGGCCGTATTGGGAGCAATGTGTCTTGGCTACTGGACTGCGTCATATGGAATCAGGACTCTATCTGAATTGTGAGGCGTGCTTACCGTAGTGTAGGCCAGAGGTAGCGATGAGCAAGGGCCCACAGCCACGTGCATACGTTGGTGGCCCCACCGGCCTGCGTAGTGCAGGTTCAGTGGCACCATGTGTTGCCGGCCTTCCATATGCAAATACCCCTCTCTAATCGAAGGGAGTGTGGTGCTGTGGTCACTGTCATGATGTTGGGGTCACTGACGTTCAGGACTCAGTTACACATGTGGGATCGGCTTGTGTTAAAGAGGGTTAGTGGGACT
Organism: Triturus cristatus; assembly: GCF_964204655.1. Classification (NCBI taxonomy): domain Eukaryota; kingdom Metazoa; phylum Chordata; class Amphibia; order Caudata; family Salamandridae; genus Triturus; species Triturus cristatus. The sequence goes on from NC_140585.1 coordinate 1,147,817,619, forward strand.
ACATGTCGCCGGCCTTGCATTTCGAAATATGCCTCACTGATCGAAGGGAGTGTGGTGCTGTGGTCGGTGCCAAGGACTTGGGGTCACTGCCATTCAGAACTCAGGACACAGTTACACATGTGGGATCGGCTTGTGTTAAAGAGGGTTAGTGGCACCAGAAGCATTGAGACTGTATGAGCCTGTGATGATGCTTGGTGTGGACAGGTCGCACTGGGAGCAATGTGTCTTGGCTACTGGACTGCGTCATATGGAATCAGGACTCTATCTGAATTGTGAGGCGTGCTGACCGTAGTGTAGGCCAGAGGTAGCGATGAGCAAGGGCCCACAGCCACGTGCATACGTTGGTGGTCCCACCGGTCTGCGTAGTGCAGGTTCAGTGGCACCACGTGTTGCCGGCCTTCCATATGCAAATACCCCTCACTAATTGAAGGGAGTGTGGTGCTGTGGTCGCTGTCATGAAGTTGGGGTCACTGACGTTCAGGACTCAGAACACAGTTACACATGTGGGATCGGCTTGTGTTAAAGAGGGTTAGTGGGACTACGTATTGCCGGCCTTGCATATCGAAATATGCCTCACTGATCGAAGGGAGTGTGGTGCTGTGGTCGCTGCCACAGACTTGGGGTGACTGCCATTCAGGACTCAGGACACAGTTACACACGTGTGATCGGCTGGTGTTGGACAGGGTTAGTGGCACCACGTGTCGCCGCCGTTGCATATGGAAATATGCCTCACTGATCGAAGGGAGTCTGGTGCTGTGGTTGTCTCACGGAGTTGGGGTCACTGCCATTCAGGACTCAGGACACAGTGCCACATGTGGGATCGGCTTGTGTTGAAGACTGTTAGTGGCACCATTTGTCGCCGGTCTTCCACAGTGTAGGTCAGAGGTAGCGGTGAGCAAGGGCCCACAGCCACGTGCATATGTTGGTGGCCCCACCGGTCTGCGTAGTGCAGGTTCTGTGGCACCACGTGTCACCGGCCTTCCATATGCAAATACCCCTCACTGATCGAAGGGAGTCTGGTGCTGTGGTTGCTGCCATTTAGGACTCAGGACCCAGTTACACATTTGGGATCAGCTTGTGTTGAACAGGGTTAGTTGGCACCACGTGTCACCGGTCTTCCACAGTGTAGGCCGGAAGTAGCGGTCAGCAAAGGCCCACAGGCAGGTGACGTTGACTTGAGCTGCACAGATTGGGAGCATTTGGTCTTCTTAACCCATTATATTCTCTTACACAATTTGCGTCGCTACTTATCTTGAATTGTGAACCGTGTAACCCCGGTGTAGGGCGGAGGCAGCAGACAGGATGAGCGCACAGCCACGTGGCGTTGAGTTGCGCTGCACAGTTAGTGGCACCTGGAGTACTCAGCGTGGGCGCACCCTGCGATGATACGTGGTCCCGGTGGGCCACACTGGGAGCAATATGTTTTGTCTAATGAATTCTGCCTTGATAAGGCCACGTGGCAATGACTTATGGTGCAGTGAGTTAGTAGCACCTGAAGCACACAGTGTGTGCGCACCCTGCGATGATGCGTGGTCTGGGCGGGTCGCACTGGGAGCAACGTGTCTTGCAAACTGGACTGCGTCATCTGCAATCGCCACTGCATCTGAATTGTGAGCCCTCCTGTCCACAGTGTAGATTAAAGGCAGTAGTCGGTACAGACATAAGTCTGCAGTGCTGTGCCACTGGGTATGCAAGGGGCCTGTGTCGAGGAGGCCCGCGGTCACCAGGGTGAGGGTTGCCGCTCTGACAGACTCGTTGGTCTTCCCACAAGTGAACCACGCCTAGGGCCTGGCCTATTTATTTATATTCCTACGCTGGAGTGGCGTACGTTGGAGCAGCCCACTCCACTTCCGCTTCCGGGGGGGGAGGGGGGACAACACAGCCACATGACGAGATCTTCCCCACTGCCTGAGGTAGCATGGTTGCGTTCACTGTGCCCTACACTACAAGTATCAATAGTATATCTCCACATGGAGAGGTTTGTGCTTTGCATAGTGAGGTCTGTGCAGCACATCAGCGTTACATTTGGCATTGTGTGCTTTATTATTGATGGATGACTTGCCTCCTTCATATATAGTTGGTTGTCACATCTCCCAACATTCAGCTATTGTGTGGCTGAGGGGCATGGTGTTTTGGGAAGGTCCGTTGTCCCGTTATGCGCTGCCTCGGTGGTAGTAGGGGGGTGGTCCGGGGGGGGATATGGGGGGGGGGGGGAGGTTCTGGTGGTGGTGGCGCTGGGTGTTGTGGCCTTGTTGGGTGTCGGAGCTGCATGATCAGTAGCTCTATCATGTGTTGGTCTTTAAATGTGGCTGTGAGTTGGGTCCAATTCACGGAGTAGATAGTCGACCTCCTTACACCAGTTAAAGGTTGATGTTAATTTGTTACTGCTAACTCGGCTTATCGCCTGCTTATTGGATCGCATT